>NW_026087411.1:26070410-26695410 GCF_022539395.1 Myiozetetes cayanensis | reverse complement strand
GATTTTGTTCTCTGCAAAGCAGCTGACTTTAAAAGTGCTTTCAATTTATCCCATTACCAAACCACTCCCCCATTAAGGAGAAATGCTCCCTCTCCAAAAATTCAACATATGCATATATGTGTGTGCATGCTAATAAAGTTGCAAACTACTGAATTTTGAGATGTGGTGGGATCCAGTAAAGATGAAAATGTTAGCATTCTTGGGATCTGGTTCAAATAGTAGCTGATATTCAGCCATGGAGATATGACTAATTCTGGGCAACTTGGTAATTTTTCTTATACTATTCTCAAAAAAACCAAACAAACAAACCAAACAAACAAACAAAAAAAAAAACCAAAACAAAACAAAAAAACCACCAAACACCACACCAAAAAAACCCTAACCCTGAGCATTACCTCAGGAAATGCTGAGTAAAAAAAATGGAAACGTTGTTTTACTGTTAAAATTTCTTTAAGATCATTAATTTTTATTTTCTATTTTTTGAAAACCTAATAAAAATCAGGTTAAATCTGAAGCTTGACCTGCAGATTTGTTCTCATTTTTGTCTTAGGTAATTTTAAAAGAAAATCTTTTTTTTTTAACACCATGAAGATTCCCAACAGTAAACCTGAAACATTACCAGGTATTTTAGAAATATTTTAATGACATTTTTTCCACTTTATGACAAAGCTGAACACTCTGTCTAATCTGGTGTCGAGGAGAGCTGTCACTCCTGAAACAGCAAGTTTCAAGGATCCAAGTAACATCTGTAAAACAAGTATACACTAAAGCACTCTACAAGGAAGCAGAAGGCATAACCTGGCAGCCACACTGGGCTCTCCTGATACTTCTCACCCCTGCACCCTTCACTCCTTGACAAATTGTAGAATTTAATGTGGACAGTGGCATCTTTTCTGACTGCTACCACAGATTTAATACAAAGCAAGGGAACTTTTTACTTCACTTTGCTCTCACCCCTTGAACAATACCAAAGGAAGGAACTGGACCTCTCTGACTCAGCAAAGTATAAACTTAAGACCAGACTAGTTTTCTTGAATTTATTTTGTTACCATTTAAAGCAGATGAGGTTTCCATCCTCC
This sequence comes from Myiozetetes cayanensis, assembly GCF_022539395.1. Taxonomy (NCBI): domain Eukaryota; kingdom Metazoa; phylum Chordata; class Aves; order Passeriformes; family Tyrannidae; genus Myiozetetes; species Myiozetetes cayanensis. The sequence goes on along the minus strand of NW_026087411.1, from coordinate 26,694,331 downwards.
TTTCAAATTCTGTTATCAAATATACAGAGTAAAAACGTGAGCAGTAGCAAACATGCAAGCATTAAAAACAATTGAGAGACTAGCTCTCCGACTGCATAGGCACATTGTACAGATCTCACAAGACACCTAACAGGCAATTTGGCAAGAAAGAACATTATTGGAATGAAAGACAATACACAGAAAAACGCATCAGCATTTTGAGAATTGACATTTTATCTATACGGTCATCAATTCTCGAGGAGTTTTTTCAGGTACAAAATTAACAATGAATGAATCAATACGTCATTCAGAATTCATTTCACAATACGTGGCTTTGATTTTATAACCATGAAGCAAGGTACATTTTGAAAACATGATTCTATATCAGTTACATACTGGAAATTACAGTTAATTCTGAGAGTTTGAGAAATAGCACTTCATTCTGGGACCCACAGTCTAATTAACTCCTATTAGAGCAACAGCTACTTCAGATACCTCCTACTCTGACTCTTGAGTTTTATGGCAGCTTTACTAGAAATTTAAGAGGTTATTTGATAAGGTATTTTTTATACCAAAATATTTCAGCAGCTAAGTATAAAATCTATTACATTTAATTATCACAATGTATTTGTCCTTTTCTATAAAATTACTGAATAACAAGCTTTCTGAGAGGTTTAAATCACTGTTATTTTTGCACCATGTCGATAGTAGTATTTTGTTTATGGAGTCATTAAAAATGGTAATACAATATAAATAAAAACATGGCTTCATTCTCCTATGGCTAAGCAAGCAGAGCACAAGTCAAACTAAACTGTATGCTTTACTCTCACCCATTTATCCTCCTTGTACTTCCCCTTACTTTATCCATGAATCAGGCAAATTACTGAGTTCAAACTGCAAAAATTTCTATAAAGAATCGTGTTTAACGGCAGTGTAAGAGCTGTTGTGAAGGATCCTGGAAGGGATGACTGAAACAATCCTTAGTAATAAAACAACTTAACTTCAAAGATATTTCAAAGATAACAAGCTGTCCAAAATCTAGGTAACTACCAAACCTCCTACCAGCTGCAATTTGTATTAGACTGCTGTCGGTGACTTTGGGTCTTTTGTACAGATGGCTCTAGCAAACCAATGTTCAAAGAGCATCCAAAGATTTTAAAAAATTAAAAAAAAAAAAAAATTCAGACCTCAAGGCTCCACATTTACTGGAAACATATTTGGGGATACGGAAAGAAATTATACCCTTACTGACACAGAATTTTATTTCTCTCCCCTAAATCACCTCCCTCTCATGACCACCTCTAGTGCTACAGAAATGCTCCACAAAAAGGGATGCAGCTGATAAAAGCAGAATAAAAGACTGACTTTCCTTTGAGAAATCAGACACACAATAACAGCAAATCATCTGGTTGTCTATCTTAGAGTTACTCTCCTTGAAAATATCTGGCACTGCAGAAATGGTTATGAGCATGCCCATGCTTTTCTTTTGTCTTATTCCACTATTTGTGGTGCATTTATTTTACTAAGTGTCACTAAATGGATGACACAAAAATAAAGATGCCCAAGCAATGACAGTCAGGGATACTCTTATCCCTCAAGTTTATTACAAACCACACACAGCCATCTCTGGAAAGCAGCATCAGAAGAATACAGAGTAGATTTCAAAAGAGGGGAACTTCAACAGGAATGCTGAATGAAGTTCTATTTTAAGCTTCATCACAGAATCTTTAATATTCCAATGCCCTTGGGCTCAAATCTGTCAGGAAAAAAGCACTTTTACTTTTAAATTTTTTAATTTTATCAAACTCAAAAAAAAGGAAGGTCTCATCAGACCTGTGTTTGATTGTAGTATTCCAAACCTAAGGTTTAATCAATTCTCTTACTCACTCTACAGTTGTATGCATGCTGAAAATAAAACACCATAAAGCTAAAAACGAAATGACATACTAAGAAAAAATTTGTAGAAAAGTTTGAAAATGGGGATTCCTACTTGCTACTTGAAGAAAGCAAGATACTGAGCAGAGATATAAGCTGTAGTTTGTACCTACTGTATAAAAAAACCCCTCTCTAGTCAACAAATCTCTATCTGAAAAATTAATCCAGTTTTAGCTTATGGAAATTAATCCAGATTTAGCTTCTATTTCCTACTTTTAAAACAGTGTACACAAACATGATTTTTTTTTAACTCCTCAAAGTTAGATAAATATAAATAAAGCTCCCACACAGGATAATTTTCAGAAATAATTTCCAATGTGAGAAAAACCTGTTACTCTAGGGGAAATTAAGGACTGAAGAAGGGGAAACCACTCAAAAGCGTGCGTAGTAGTATTATCCCACTTCACTGTTATTTTCAGTTTTGCTCCCTTCTTGCAGATGCTTGTGCAGAGGGTAAAATAAATAATTCTTAACTTTTATGCCTACAAGAAACAGCTTTGCACACTGAATCACAAACTTTAACAGAGTATTACTGAGTTAGTAACACTAACTCAGTATTATCTGGGACATAGGATGTGTTCCGAGGTGTTCAGAGACCTCTGGCAGCATCCATTTCGTACCTCCTACTGAATAACTTGGGCATTCAGCGTTGCTACCAGATGCCTTTGCAGCCTGCATGCAGGGCAGAAGCTGTATTATTCTCACAACACAAGTGCAAATTCATAGAAGATAGAGGATAACCAAATGAAAATAAGTACCACAGATGGAAAAAAATACTACCCCCTACAACTTCAAAGGACAGAGGAATATGGAACACCATCCACAAGCCAAGCCCCTACTCCCAATACATAAAATTCCTGAATCTGACTGACATACAGAGATTTTTCTTTTCTTCTTTGCAACTTCAGTTGTGGCACAGTTTTGTTGTTTGCCATTATGTAATTTCTATGTAATCTACCTGATATTTATAGGCTTTTGAGATCTTGGTACTATTATAAAAGTAATTCTAAATTTTGGACTCTAAGCACATGATAACATTACATCCATTAAGCCTCTCTTAAAAGAGCTCAGTCCTCATGTACCTACTAAAAACATATTAGAAACGAATTAAGATGCAAATCTGCTTGAGCCTTATTTGGCAGATGTAGGACTAAAACGTTGGCACTGCAGCCTCTGTGCCCATTGCATTCCTTTCTTTCTGAAGTTTCAGATAAGCAAAGAATTTTGCAGGGCTGTGTTACAAGCCAAAAGATTCAAGGAAGTTTTCAAGAATTTGTTGATGTTATCATTGAAGACACATAAGACTAAGGCACTTCAAAATTAAATAAAACAACATGGAGAAATGCTTGCCTTCCCTGGGGAGAAAACTGTCAAGGAGTCTCCTATTATATTAAAAGAACACTCTTGCACACTTTTATAGGAACTACATGATTTGATTCTTTCTACAGAAAACTTGTTACATTTCCTGGCCCACCAAAATAGAGCCTGGTATACACGAAGTCTTTGATTTGTACACCTGGAACTGAGAATGTTCCCTTTACAAGAAGCCTGGTTTCCCCTAGGTTACATGTTCTTTCTTGATGAATTGCCATGGAATTACTTATTGCTTTTGAGAACATCTGTTATTGTTCCATCTCTCAGAATCACACATACATCCATTTCTAGTTGTCACATAGATGAAAAGTTTTGAAACTTCTCTGTGCAGAGCACATGTCAGGAAGAAAGAAGGAAAGGAAATCTTGAAAATTTTATAATCATGCTTTGTCTTTGATATTGCTAGAAGCTATCTACAACAAAGAGAATGAAATTCCTTCTGAGACTATCATGGAGAATAAAAATATATGGAAGAGAAACAGCACTAATTTGGGCATACAGTGATCTCACATGGTCTTACATCATATATTAATTAATTTGAACTTGAGTACAAATTCAATTGCTGAATTAGTTCTTGTTGTTTCCACACCAACTGAGCAATTCTGTGTTTCAGTCTTAAAGTCCCAGGTTGAGCGTTAATTTAAAAAAAAAGCACAATAGGTAGACTTTATAAAGAAAAGATTTCTTTATAAAGAAGTCAACTCAAGTTATCTAGACAACTAGGTTTTTTAAACATGTGACATGCTCCTTTATCACAGCCTTACCAACTAAACCTTCTTAACATTTTAAAAATAAACAAGTGTCTGAACTTTAGTGTCTGATCTTAGATTTTTTTTTTTGCCCACAGTACACAACAGTAAATTATTTGTCTTTACTACCTATACAAAATAGTCACCCTAAAAAATCTATAATTGATCAAAGACATTTATGTTGTTAATAGTAAAAAGAAAAGCAAAGTAGGAGTAAAAAAGATACCTTACACAAAACCTTCACTCTTCTACCACTTCTTCCCGTAAAACACAGATCCTGAAGTGAGATCTGCCACTAGCTGAAGAGTCGGTGAGTCAGAACATTTGAGGAGGACTGCTCCAAGTGACAACAGCTCCAAAATACATATTATATATCACTAGATGGAAAAGAAAAAGACCACGATACCCAAAGACTGCATCTAACATGCCACTCAGGCACATACTTCAACTACTAGCATGCTTGGATGAAGAAAAATAAAAATTTTGTCATTCATAAGGATCTACCTATCAGCTAATTTATCTACATTTGGACAACTTCCACTTGAAATTAACTGAGGTTAGATTTTCAAAACATAACCTCATATGAGGAATTCTCATAGGAATAAGCACTCAAAGTCTCCTGGACTGTGCCTTCAAATCCTCAACATACCCTAAAAAAAAAAAACAACAACAAAACCAAGCCAGCACTGAGTACCTGGGACAGGAATATTAACCTTGTCATAAGCTGAATCAGATGCTTGAAGTATTAAGTCCAATTCTGCTGCCAACAGTGCATTCAGCTCAGTAGAGTAGCTCTGGCAAAACATTTCAGGACAATGTAGGTTCTCAGCAAGAGTAATGAATTTTTATTTCTGCAGCAGTAATGCTGAAGGGCGCCTGTGAGAACTCTGAGCCCATGTAGCAGCTACAGGATAAAAGACCCACCTCCTATTCTGGGTAACTTCAAGGAATAACAATCTTGTTTGGCATTCCAAGTAAGCGCTTTTGTTCCTTTCCTTGGACACCATTCACAGATTTCTGTTGCTTTGTTTCCTTAGGTTTACAGTATAAGGATTTATTAATTCCTGCTGATGAATTACTCAAATTTGATTTTAGACATGGTATGAGAAAACAAACAGGAAGTCTGGGAGAGAAGAAATCCGTAGAATATGGATTTTATCTTAAAAGGAAACAGGAGAAATTATTATACACTTTCTACCAGGAAACCAAGGAGGTACCAAACCAGCATAAAAAAATACAGTGTTTTTCCCCTGTTCTCTTTTGAAGACCAAATTTGTAGCATATTGGACTGCAAATCTATTTTACTATTTACGTGCTTAATGTAAATTGGTTTTATCCGTTTGTACTGCTTCCTTATCACGCAAACTAGCCCAAGCCCGTTAAAGCTGAAAATGCTCTGTGATTTCAACTGAAGAAAGCTTGTAACATCATATTCAGTAATACTTTTAAACTTGCTACCGGAATTTCCTGAACTGAATGGTACCCAGTCCTTTCTTACCCATCTCTACAACCTGCAGAGGCACTCCACATTGTAGTAGAATTCAAAAGCATTTTTTCCAATTTCATCTCTCACAGAAGAACAGCTAGGAGTTTTGAACATACTGAGACAATTTCTTAAAGACTCTCTGCTTGAAAAAACAGACATATGCAGTAAGCAGACTATACATGCACTCTAGAAAATAACTGCTGACACTCATGTAATTTTATGAATAAATAATATTAACATGAACCGTTTGACAATAAGACTTGTTACACTACTAACCAAAAAAGCCCTCACAATCTTACAGTTTGTTCTGTGTCCAAATACCAAACTCCAGAGTGCTCTCAGTGTTTTAATTTTAAAATCTTGATTAAGATTACACTCTCACCACAGTTTAGCAGTAATATATGGAAAAATAGTTATGAGTAGATGAAAATATCATTTGCAATCTCATTATCAACAGAACAGTAATTGCTAAAGACAAAAAGAAATCTTTCATGATTTTCTAATTTTTTTTTTCTAAATCCTAATCTATTACATTGATTCAGAACAAAGAATATGTGGAGCATACATGAGCTTTTGAAGTATGGTTAAGTAATGCCATCATCTTTATAGATCCTCATGTGTCTGTCATGTCCTGGGCTAATAATTAAAGGAAAAGGTTAAGAGAGTAGGGGGGAAAAAAAACAAACAAAAACACCAAACCAAGGAAAACCTCCAACTTCTATGAGCTCCATGAACTTCCCTTAGTTCCCTCCCTATAATTGATTCAAAATACTAATCTAAGGGGTGAAAAAATGATACAATCTTTTTACAATGATGCAATGCTCCTATACATGTCGAGATTTTCAAGAACCTTGTTTACATTTGCTAGACAGTCTTTGCATCCCAACAGCTATGTCTTTCAACCTTCAGCCACGTGGCTCTTTGGCAGAAGGTTTTACCCAGCTTCACTGGATGACAAAGGGTTAAAAGAGGTTTTGAGAGCAGTTGGCTGATTTTGTGATGTTCTCCAGCAGCCTGAACAAACAGGAAGCCCGGAAATGAGTGATAATTGTTAAATAAGAGCTCTTAAAACACCTGCTTAGCTCTAACTGCTAACTATTAAACCATTATAGCAAGTTAAAAACAAAATCCCCCAGAGAGATTTCCACCTGTTTTCTCCATCTATTTTCTTAATTTATACAAGAAGACATTCAGAAACATCCAGTGGATCTGGAAGCATGACCCCTCCTTGAGCAAGCTCAACCTAGAAGGCCGTCACACTCAAACACCCTCCCAAGGTGATACAGACACATCTCTTTGCTTTTCAGAGAAATCTTATGTTTTTAGTCAACTTGGTGTTTCTGAAGCTTCCACCCAAAGTCTTGTTTTCCAAATACAACTGGTCTGTATTTCTCTCCTGAAGAGAATTTGTACAGCCATTCATCCTACATGACAAGGAAGCAGTTTTGCAGGAGCAGGCCATTTTGTAAGGCAATTAAGAAAGAAGGAAAGGATTTTCAGGTCCAAGCTGGAAAGCCGTGGACCCTCCCTGACATTAAACTTGGTGGAAAGGCTTTCTGTATTGTTGTAGTCAGGAATACTGGCAGAATCACAACTACATGGCTTTTTAAACCCCACAAAATTTAAAACAAAACAACCACCCCCAACCCCCCCCCCCCAAACCTATACAGAAAAAACAATCATTAATCAAATACAGCTTTTTTGGATAAAGGACTATGAGCATGAAACAAAAATCATATCCATTTGGACTGGTGCCATGAGTGTTACCTCCATGCTAACTGCCCTCTTTCTAGGACAGTGCTTTTTGTGAGAAGAAAGAAGAAAAAAAAGAGAAGAAAACTTCTTTATGATTTGCATGCCTGTATATATCTTGTTTCCTAAATAGCCTTAAGAAACCAATTCTGAGGATTAAAAAGAAAACTATGCTCCCAAAATTCAAATAAATAAGCAGATAAATGAATAGGAAGCTAAGGAAAAATGCAGCAATTCCTTCACTTCAACGAATAGTTGCAATTCTATTTTCAAAAATTATCTCATTTGCAACAAATAGGCCTTCCATATACACAAGGTTGTTTACTCCAAGCAGAATTCATGGGTCTTTTTGTAATCACATTGGTTTTCAATGAAAAAAGAGTTACAATTTAATTTCCTTTTTTCCTCAACAAACAAACTTCTGGAAAGACAAAATGTAACAGAAAGCAGTAGATGAATCTAAAAAATGTAACAAACTCATCAGGACTTGACCATCACTAGAATATCGGTAATTTTTTAAAAAGTTATTAAGTGATAACTTTTCAAAAATTCAACATGACTCAAAATATGATTTAAAAGTTAGAATTTAAAGTAGATGTATGTTTGAAAAAAAAATCAAGTGTGTTACTACAGCAACTTGGAAACACTCTATTAAACATTTGTGCTATTAGTCTAAACAGAACAACTTAAACAACAACTCCAATCCAAAAACCTGTTGGCCCTGTCAAAGGTCAATATGAGACTAACACATCCAAGAAGACGTATCCTTCCCAGAAACGAAATAACCAAAATCTTTCCTAGTTTTAGTTTCATATACTTTGTTACACACAAAGCAAATTTAAAAAAAGCTAATATGAGCAGTTCTAGTCTACAAACACAGAACAGTATAAAAATTATAAAGGGGTTACTATGTGCTTAACTTTTTTACTAAAGGGAGTTTTACTTTAAAATCCTTAATTTTCTTCCATGATTTTGTTTAATCCTTCCCATTAGGGACACCTACAGCAGAAATCAGATTTAAGAAGAAAACACATGAAATAAAAAAGTCCAAAATCACTGGTCTAAATACACACCTAATTCCACATGCCACTGTAGAAAACCAAACATTTTGGTTCTATACTAACAAATTAGACCTTGAAATGCCCAGTACACCTGACTGCTGCAAGGTGCCACATTTCTTAGGAGGCTGACGTAGCACAGAAAACCTCAGACACAAAAGACATAGGAGAAGAAATTAAAGTTGAATGTGAATGCTATTTCTCTGTGGAATATTGTCCAATGCCTTTCCTTTCTCACCTTCTGCCATGGGAAAAGAAACTCATGTTCGTCCCAGGTCTTGAGGCTTTCACTTCCCACAGCATCTGCAGTGGTGCTTCGCAGTTTTGCAAAGGAGGAGCTGCTGGGCCTCCAGCTTTTGTAACAGCATCAGCAGCAGCACCCATAGGTGGCTCTGGGTCCCTGTGCCGTCTAACCACAGAAATCCAGCTGAGGTGTGGGAATGTTGTGGCATTCAGTACTCATCACTGAAGTGAGAGCCCTGCACAGTGCAAGGATCACAAGCATTTCTTTCCCCACCAGTACCACCTACAGAGCAGGAGTCCCAGCAGCAACTCAGCGCAACCATGGCCAGTGTTTCATGTAAGGCTGGAAGCCCACTACTGTCCAGGGAACTGCGGCTACAAGGGGCAAACAGAGAGTTGCACAGCCTAAAGCTACTGCAAGAGGCTAGATCAAGGGCTGTGACAGATATCAAGGAGCTGGTCTTACACCACAAAGGACCAAAGCATAGGATTTCATTGATGAATCCCATCAGGTGCCCAAGAGCCTCTGTCAGCTCTCATGGGCACAGACTTTGGGATAACCTGCCCCTCAGGTAGGTGAGGCAGCTGGCAGGCAGGGACCTACATCTCACAGTTAATGCTTCTTTCTTCAAAAGCTTTACTTCAACAAAAAACTTAGCCAACAAAAGTCATTGCCACCTTGTATAGAGGTACTGCTGCACATTGAACACTAACTACTCCAACCTACCTTGTCTACTTCTCTGCCTGTACCAACTCCACACCATGCCTCTACTTCCTCATGGTTTGTCCTCCAGCCATTGAGAATAAAGTGCATGGGACCAATTAACCTCATTAACAACCCCCACACTGCAAGAAACTCCCACTGCTCTATTAAGCTGCACTGTTGGATTGCTGGCAGCACCTGTGGTGTCTGACAGCTGGGGATGGGACTTAACTTCTCACCTCCTAGGTGCCATATGAGGCCCACCTACCCTACCACCAGTAAGAAACGGTAACGTAAGAAACTTGACCAAAACCCCAAAATTAAAATCCCCCCCCAAAACAGGCCTGGAAAATCTCCTTGAAAGCCTGAACAGACACACAAGCAAGGGTGGAGCAGGCAAAGAATGCTTAGTAATTAAAATTGGCTAACACTTCTATAATATTATCTGATGCTCTATATTCTTTTCTGCATTTTCTCAAAATTTCATGTGGTAGATCAGTCATGACAAACACAAATATCTCTACTTTCTTTTAGCTGCAACAACTGACATATTTATATATATATTTGATGCTTTACAACCACTGCAATATTTCTAAGTTTTGCTGTTCCAGTAAAGCATTCTCTGGCTTATTATGTAGCAATAACATTTTTCAACCCAATTTTCCTTTCATTGAAGATCTACCTAGAGAAGGAAAGATGCTTTTAAAACTGCAGTTTAACTCCTACAAACTCCTATTTCAACAGTGCCCAGTGATTCCTGCTCAGATAAAACTCACGTGAGGCCACATAAACCCTGCTAAAATGTAGCACCAAACCCAAAGCCAAAGTACAAAAGAAGTGGACACCATAACCCTGTGTCTGCAGTGTGTCCATCAGTGAGTCATCTCATCTTTACTTATTACAGTGCTAATCCATCTCAGGAATTTATTCCTCTACAATTTCTTCTTTATTATGCTCTATAATTTTTATATTAACAACTGACTGGCCTGGGGAACGTCTCAAAAGATAAAATGATGACAGAATGCTTTTGTGCTTGTGATATCAAACATAGTTTTCACTATCAGACTAACACTAAATGGATATTTCTCACATTAGTCAAAGTAAATTCAATAACATTTTACAGGAATACCAATATGAATGTATAAATAAAACTTGCTGCAGTGGGAAATAACCAGGTCAGAATTATCATGCACTTTCTAACTGCTCTGCATTTTATTTATCACTTCAAATTGCAGTCATCTCATTTTTTATTAAAAAATCATTTATTGCCTTTTTCAAATTACTACCTCCATTATGTGAGAAACAGAAGTTTCTTAAGAAGTTTGGCTCTGCAGAAGAGCTTTCACACTCCAAGTTTAGAAAGCGTTTCTAGTTCATGTCACTAAACACTTCGTAGAGAACATAAAAATTATATTATTGATTATTCCTCAGAACCCTGTGATTAAAAACAGGATGGATTGCTATGTCACAGAGAATTCCATAGAAGGAAGTAATTCTTTGGAAAATTGTATCAAAGATGGAAGTACTCTGTGATAATAAAATCCCTGAATATTTCCTACTTCTGTGCTGTATGCATCTCTAAATCTTTGGTAGATTTTTGTTATGTGTCAGTCCATCATATGTTGTAACGATCTAATGTGGAGAAAACGTTAACAGTATTTTGTTTATAAGATTAAACTCTGACCTAATTTTAAAAATAAAACATTAGTGGTATTCATGTGATTTCAGCTCCTGTTGAATACAGGCAAAAGCTCATGAATTTCTGCAGCAGCACCTACCCCAACCTGGTTCATAGACTATTCTCCAAGTTCATCAATCAGAAACAGAACATGAATTCTGCAAACTGGCAGGCAGGCTATCAGGCAGGGTTAACCCCACTTTGACAAGCATTCATGAAGTCCTTATCTCTGCTTTTAGCACTAGTATAGAACAGCATTCCTTTTCAACCCTCCCCCCACAGCACACTCCTTCTAATTGCCAGTGCTGTACTTTTTTTTCAGCTCGTAGAGAAAAACTATTCAATCTAGTACTTTTATTCAAAGGAGTGGCATCTTACATTAAGTTCCTTGCTGTGCTAGGTTTCATTCACGGTATGCACAACTCAGGTTTACAGCTGACAGATGTTTGGCAAGGGGAAAGAGTTCCACTGAAAACCATCAAACATACCCATTGTTAGGAAATCATGGTTCTCACCACCCTGTTGGTGAGTACTCATGGAGACTACTGACAGTCTTAGCTCAGATACTACTTAGCATGTGAGCCTGTGTTACCTAACTCATCCTTAAAACATACTACTTGTCACTTTTACTGGTAATATCACAGGAAAGATACCGCTGTTTTGTTAAGGTTAACCTTAAGGTTATCAGGGTCCATGCAGCATAGACCTAAAAGCAGTGGTAAACATACCAATGAAAGGCTGGCTACTAAGAGTGAGAGTAAAAGGTCTTCAGTTCAGAAGGTCATTTTCTCACTATAATGTTGAAGAGTATTTGGTCTACAACCAGTTGAGCAAGGATGATAATCCAGATTGTTGAGATGGGGCAGGAAGCTGCTTGCTGGTGGGCAGGCAGAAGTCCTTTTAGTTAGGGCAAAATATTTAAGTAAGTTGTCAGTAGGAAGGGACTGTATACCTGCAAGCAGAGAGCCTCAGGGCTCTTGTGCTCAGAGCTTCTGAACCCAAGAAGTTCTGAGGCCAGTGACAGAAATGGTTCTCTCACTGTAGTTGCCACTGTAGAAAAGCCATGAAAGTCTACTACATTTTTTTAGATTTTTTTTCTCTGTTTGTTAAGTCCTGTAAATGGAAGCAGTGCTTAATTTACAATCCCTACGTTTTTTCTTTTTCCAGTGGGTACTCAAAAAATCTGTCTTCAAATACCTTTAAAAAAACAAACTGCTTCTTTCATAGAATTAAGACGGTTTACGTAGAGTCACAAGTGTTAAATTCCTTCCTGTCCTTCTCATCAATATATTTACTGATTTTACAGACCACATCCTCCCCTTGCTGCTTCATTATTCATAGAAGAGACAGAGGATGCTCCTCGCCATTTATTTCTGCTAAACAGCAAATATTGTGCTGGTTTTGAAATAGGTCCATGGGAGCAATAATAAGAAAAAGCCAATCGCTGAAAGCTGAAAAATAAGTGAAAGATAAAAGGGCCATTATTCCAAAATCAATAGCACTGCTCCCTAAAAGGCGTTCTACACTGAGGTAATCACATTTGCTGTGGTGGAGCTGCAGCAGCTGCACTGTCCAGAGGGTTTGCAGACGGGTGGTGGTGCAGGTCAGCACTGTGTGCAGGAAGCAGTGGGGGAGTGTAAGGGGGCTGCAGCAGGGCAGAACAGACTCTACTGCCAGTGTCTCTGTTAGGTTTGCTCACCCAAAGGCTACCTGTACTGCACAGATGAAATTCCCTGGCAAAAACGTTTGGAAAGGTACTTTGCAAGCTTGTAACCCATGGGATCACACTGTTTTTTTGTTAAATCAGCTCTTGCTCTGAATCCTTATATTTGAAAATGCCACTGAAATGCGTCATTGGAATTGAGACCTCTGTAAGTTTCTGTATACTTTTCATTTGATCTAGATAGATTTACAAGCTATATTATACTTCCATTAAATGCTTTCTGGGAGTAGGAACCTGTGGATATCCTATTCATGACACCACAACAAACATACCAATACCAAGGAAAATCATTTTTGCAAATTCTGCAGAATCAGACTTTTTGATAATGTAACAGTTTCCCAGAGCCACCTGAGATGGTTAGAGGATTCAGCTATTGCTATAGGAATTACTGATCCCATCTAATAGAAGCCTGTATGTACAAACTCCTTGAAATAAATCCAGAAACAACCTTCACAATGTGTAGGGGCAGATAGAAGGGAAAGCAGCTGGCAGGCGTTTTCAGCTTTTTCAGTGAGCCACAGAAGAACCAAGTGAGACAGGGAGAATTCGGAGTATTTTCTCCACAACAACAACCCTAGGCATATGAAGCCTAGTGGACACCTGTGGTGATTCTGTGGGTCTGATTCTGAGCCACGTCCCATCCAAGATGAAATGCCACAGTACACGCACAAGAATAAGAACAAGCCTCACTAAAACCTGCATGTAATTATCGATGCAGAATTATTATGTACACTTGAAAGTAATCTTGAAAGTACATGAAAAATAATCTTTTAGGAACAAAATGTTTCTCATGTTCATTTTTTACCTTTATAAGGACAGGAATTCCACAAAGTGAGAAATACCAAAGAAATATGTTTCAGGAGTTTTGCTTCTTTTTATCAAACATTAATAAGTAAGATTTAAATTCTACTCCCAAAGAACAAAATCAGCAGAAAATCCAGTTTACCATTGTATTGCAGTTTAAACATCTTAAATTCAACTGCAAACAAGAGAAGGGATCAGGATGAAAAGCCTGTTAACTCACCTAGAATGAAGCCCCATTAATGGATAAGCTTAGCTGCCTTTGATAACTGTTAAAATTCAGCTTTAAAGTTCTAGAACGACTTTACAACTTTAAAACCACAAAATACAACACAGATCATGGGGAAAAAGAAGACCACTTTACTTATTTTGCAGTTGAACTAAAATTAATTCAATATAACTAAAGGCAGCTTTTTTTTGTTTCACAATACTTACTGACAGGTGTTGCAATGTAACAACCTTCAGAAGCCAAATCCAAAATAACAAGAAAACCAATAAACATGCACACGCAAACAATACTAAGAAAGACAGTCCAGGCTTGCAAATGGCACTTCAAACCATCTACGAAAATAATGCCATTCACCATACTATGTGTTGTGAACAACATATACTTCTAAAGAACCTAGGATTAGTTAAATTAGATATTAGGATTATTAAATTAGAAAAATTTTAGACTTAACAGAAGTGAGCAAAGCTTCAGTCTGACTCTCTCAAAAATTCCCTGATCGCAGCACTTTGTTTTTGAGGTTCTTGCTAGCTTTGGTTTTTGGAAGTTCTCTCCTCTGATGGACAGGCATCCAGTCTTCAATTTGCATATGTCAGTAACAATTATTCTCATATCTTGGAAAAATATGTTCCCTGACTTCCCATTGAGGGAATTTTCTGAGACTGAAGTAGAAATTTTAACTGATTACAGAATACATAGGGAGTGGTGGAGTCAGTTTTTTGCTTGGAGATAATTAAATTTAAGCAACAAGACAAAGACTGAAAGTTCCTGGAAATTACAAGGCAAAAGGGAGTAATCATTAACAGGGGAAATGGGGGGGTAGGCAGAGCAAAGAAGTCATTTTATCTCAGAACAGCTCACAAATAAAAGAGAAGTGGGAACTCATGAATTTTCACAAAAAGGAAATGGAAGAAGAATGGGATTACTATTATTATTTCAGAAGATAATTATTTATGCGCATGGTAGCTATAGTATACAGATCTTTGTAATTCCAGAATTTAATGTCATAGTGGAACCTACACACAGCAAAACCCTTAATATACTGAATGTTCCCAGTTATCCAATTTCCTTTCCCTGTATTACAGTGGAACAAAAATTTTGTAGACAGTAGGCTAACTTGGCAATGTACATTTGAAGAAATATGGACAAAGTTTCCAATACATCATATTCTACTAAACAGCACAAAACCAGAAATACACAAATGTACAGTAAATAAGAGAACAGATTCAAAGTTGCATAATGTTTCCTGGCTTTTTTTCAAAACAATCCAGCACTGACCTAAAATAATTTTTCAATATATTCTCCCAGGTTCAATATCAAATCTCAAGACTAAATAACTGTCTGGATCAAAAGTCAATATTGCAGATTTTTCATGTAGTTGTACTACAATTACATCTCCAGGTAGGAATCTAAGACTTCTCTGTGGTTTACTAATTATCTCCAAGAGATAAAACTCTGCCCTGCTTAAAAGTTCCTCTCCTGTAATCAAAGACAAATGTTCTCTGTTGTGCTATTTCTGCATCCCAGGTGTTCTACTGGAGTTGTTCCTTGGCACCTGACATGGCTCTCTAGCTCCTTTACAGAGATGATCACAACAGACCGGGACGTGTTTTAATTCAGATTTTTATCTCTCATTTCCAGGTCTATCAGTGAAAGTCCACCTACACGACAAGTGGAAGGCAGCTCCTGCGGTAGCATTAAGTGTTCAAGTAATGGACATTGTCAAAAGAAAATGTATGGGCAACACGACACCTGCAGAAGTAGGAGCACCAATGTCTTGCTGAGCTCATACAGAAATTACACTGAAAGCCAGGAGTTCAATGCCTTCTGTGTTTCCTTCTGAAACTGAACATACCAGTGTCAGCATGCAAAATCAAGGAAGGAGAAAGATGTTTTTTTAAAGGCTTTGCATATCATCAAGGCCAAATTCTCCAATACATAACATAGATGACAATTTCCAGCACAGCTGATCAGCGCACCAGACAACAGTGGATAGGTACAATTTAAAGAAACTATTCAGGGAGAGTATGGGTGACAGAATAAGGTCTTGAGAAATTAAAAGGATTGCATAGGAAATGTACTTATAATTAGATATCAAATAGGATGTATCATAAAATACATGAAGTGCAATATAATTAGCCATTCCAAAGTTGTAGTAATTTTTCCTGTTTATATTGTTTATTTCTGGATCTTGCATTACACATTATTATTCAGGTCATTCAGCTGCTGTCTTAACTATTTAATATGTGTCCTTGCAGACATACAACGAGCAGCAAGAGGGCAACTCTATATGAATAGTAATGAGCTATGGAGCAATGATCAGGGAAGAAAAATTTCAGAAACAGGGAGGGGGGATCTTTGAATAGCTAATATACCTGAAAAATACGTGCTCAAGAAATCAAGGTCGTGGTTTCTCAAGCCATAAAATAAGGTAATTAAAGCAGATATGCAACCCTATTTTTTCTTAGAATCAAAAAATGGTACCTTGGGATAAAAGAAAACCACACTACCAACAAACAGAAAAAAATGTCCCTCATCTCACTTTTTAGTAGCAGATAAGAGGAAATGAGATATTTGAGTTGCAGATGTTACTGAGTTCTTGATGAAAAAACGTTCATCTTGGGAAAGAAGGTTATGAATAGCAAAAAAATACCCTAGTAAACTGCTATTCCTAGGCTAAGGGTTATTATATATCCCTCATAATTTCTGGTATATTTATTTGCATATACAAAATCTCTCTAAAGAAAAAAAAAGGAAAACCAAGCTCAAGTAACATTAGCAATGTAGCTCTAAAAGCATAGAGTGTAGGATGGATTGGAAAACCTGCAGGAAAATTAAAAGGAAAACTTTGGCAGATGGTCTGAGCTAAATTTTGTTCTCTCTCGAAGTTATTTCCAGAATAATTAAGGCAGTAACTTCAAGATACCCATGTCCTCTTTGAGAAAGAAGATCAAAGAAGGAAGACAGAAATTATTCTTACTGCAACATATCAATAAATGTTTGTCACATTTTTGGGGAATAGCTCCTTATAAATCCAGAGGGATTTGAAATAAAGATTGAAGAACCACTCCTCCTTTTATCAAGCCATTTATTCCCTTTGATACAGTTTTAATGCAATAAAGGGTCTGTTTAAAAGATGCTGACAAAGAAAAATATGGCAAATAAACAGACTTACAGAAATGCAATCACATACTACTCGTCACACATACTACTCTTCACACAACATATATTTCACATATAAAAGCAGAGGGAAATGAGATAATATTAATAAAAGAAATTTTGAAAAATTCAAACCACTTTGATCCTTATTTTCCAAATTATGCAAACGCTAAAAATTGCAAGTATTTTTGTCAGTTCTCTTCTCTATCTTAATAACGTAACAGCACTTGCTGATTAAGTCTAATTACCTTTTATCTCCTTAAAAATTATTTACTTTAACAAAGACCATTGGCTGCTGACTAACTTGTTTTCACACTCTGTATCAGCTTTGTTCTCTTTTCTCTTGGTTGTAGAGTGCTATTAAATACACTATTTTAGCATTTAAAAAATTTGTCCTAGGAGACACAGAAAGATGAAGAGAACATGGTTTAGAAACCAGGACAATATTTCAGAAATATTGTTCTGAGAACAAGAATCTGTTTCCAGCAGTAGTACTGCTTCTGAAATATAAACCAATGTGATCATCCAAACTAGAGCACATCATATCTGTCAAGCCTGGATGACAACTGACAGTAAACAAAACACAGCCTTCACTGTCTTTGTCCAGAAGAAGTTACAGTCTGCAAGAAACAGAATGACAAGAAACACTGGGAAAGTTATCTAAAGAAATAATATGAAGGTGCCAGGGTCATTATGAAAAGGAACACAGCCTGTGAGGAGGCTTAAGGTTACAGTTTTACCAGGAGTTTCATCCTCAACTAGAGGACAACCTGATTCTAAAGGGCTAGAGAAACAAATGGAAAATGACAGACACATGAACTCGAAATGCCACCTAAATAGATTAAGCTGAAAGGTGATGAGTACACGGTTTTCACCAATATCCAACACTGATGCAGTCATTTATGTCCTCTGTATACTTCAGCACTTGTATGCCAGCCTTCCTCTTACTCCTCCTCTGTTGCAGACATTATGGATATCAGGTCCTAGTCCAAGTTTTCTCTTACCTTTACCTTTCACATCCTACAAGTAAAATGTGAGTAGTACTACCACTATAACAAATATTGACCTATAATAAATGTCTTCTAATTATTCTGAAGTCATGTTCCAAATAAAGAAAGCAAACCATACAGTGCTTCTTATGAGCAAGCTGGATCCGAGACATTCATCCCAAGCCAACTCAATACTTTGAAACTAAAAATTTTCTCTATCCAAAACCCTAACCTTCCCAAAATACACCAGAAATGCCTCACGCAAATACAAACAGTAAGACAGGGCATCAACAGTGACACGGCACTGAGCACAAAAAAAAAAACCAGCTTTACAGTACTGATTGGATTGATGAAAAACAGACTAATATCCTCAAGCTATGAAAGATAATTAGTAGTCAAGAGTATTGAATATTACGAAACCACATGGATTGGCCTCTTTTACGGATTGTATAGGTTTTCAGAAAGACAGGTAGCAATTTGCTTGACGAGAGATATTTAAAGCACTCTAGATTGAATTCAGTTCATTGCTGGAGGATTGGGGAAAAAAAGGGAAAGAGAAGAAAGAGTGATAACACTGACACTGTCATAACTATCACTCTGCTGTTGTTCTGTGCTTTACAAGTAAAGCGAGGTAGAGTATGTGTTACAGGTTTCTCTTTTTGCACTTGATTCAAAACCACAACGACTGGGCATGAGAATTAACTAAAACCGTCACTAAAATGCATTTAGAAGTAATGCTTAAGTTATTAGGACCGTGTATTGCTAAGCTGCAGACTGATGACTAAAGCAGGGAGATTATTAAATGCTATGATTAAATCCAAGAAAAAAACCTGCTACTTAGCCGATTCTAGCCAGCTACATTTTCAGAAGAAAAAGTGTAACAAGGCAACAAGAGCTGAATATAGTGTTACAAGGCAACCAGGAAATTAATTTAATCGGGTGTTATCCTATCTCCATTTCTATGAACTCTGATTGGGCCCTGATCTGAAACAAGGGAGGGAGAAAGGCAGAA
Source organism: Myiozetetes cayanensis (assembly GCF_022539395.1). Lineage (NCBI taxonomy): Eukaryota > Metazoa > Chordata > Aves > Passeriformes > Tyrannidae > Myiozetetes > Myiozetetes cayanensis. Next base: position 26,675,464 of record NW_026087411.1, on the reverse strand, counting down.
AAAACATTCTGGAAATCAATTTATCCCAAAGCTTCAGCCAATCCTACCTTCTGCTCTGTTTCACTGAACATTTTCAATATGTTTTTACACATATATCGAAGAACATTTTCAACATGTTTTTGCACTTGAAAAGAGGCTTGAAAAGAGATGTATTTTTCTGATAGCCTTTATGGGTATCAGAAAATTGGCACGTTTGAAGGCTTAAATTCATCTGTATATTGCAGAGGCACTGACACAGTAACATTACCCACACAGGCTGTAGCATAGGAACTTATCCTTCCTTTGACAAGGTACTTTAGAAGGCACCTTGTAAAGAGCCAGCTTTGGCTGTCTACACCTGCAAAATATTTCTGATTATCCAGCAGTGCATGCAAGAGTACCTTCAGCAATGAAATAACAAGGCTTTGCCCACAGTTTGGGGAAAGAGAAGAACTGCTGTACATGCAATAGAAACATACGTTACGCCTCCAAGAGAACTGCTGGATAACAGTCATCTAGAGGGAGGAGCATCTGACAGGTCAAAATCTTCACTCCCACTAGATGGCAATATTGGTTTTTTTGCAAGTGTAGAATATGCTCTCATCAAAAGGAAACTGCAGTATTTTTCATGGTTTCCAAAGTTGCATTTTCTATTTTAAAAAAAATAAATAATCCAAACCAAGCTTCAGTGATCACAGGAGTAGAGGAAAAAAAGAGTTTATAATGCATACAAGTTAGCCAACATACACATTAAAATCTAAATAAAGTATCTCGAAAAAACACTAAATGAATAATAAATGCAACATACACTCTTAAGGCTGTTAGGCTTATAATTAGACTTACATCAAATTAGATCTTCAATTTAATCCTTAACCACTATATCAGCACATTTAAATCCTGCAGGAGAACATCTCAATTTACTCTCAAACAACCTCCTGTGACATTAAGCAAGAGCTTAGAGCAGTATTAAAGAAGCTCCAAATTAAAGAGGGCTCCAGTTGTAGCCCTCATGATCTGAGAAAGGGTCACAATGACACTAGGTCTAGAAAGAGCACACTAATTACTTAAAAAAAAATAATAATAATAAAAAGCTAAAAAGTAAAACCTCCCAGTTTTCGAAAGAGACCAAATGTCTGCATGCATACACATGAACTAAAATGCACGAAGATTCGTTTCTAAATTCTTCAAATCATTTCACAAACAACAATTTTGGAAGTTTTTATGTTACCCTTAAAATATTCAAGTAGACTAGAGCTAACATAGAAACCTATTGAAATCATCACTCAAGCACACACACAAAAAAAAGAGACTCCATGCTCTTTGAAAAAATGCTACAGCTTAATAAAGAAAATGAATTTTCCATTGTGAGCAGTTAAAAAGTAATAGCCAGATGCCAGTCATCTTGTTAATTCCTATGTTTAACTCTGCCCTCTAGCATTCGCTGAAGGAGCAGGTACAGACACCTTGAGAACACAGACCATGTGTTCCATGCGACAGGGACACATGCAGCCCCCCAGATGAGGGATGACATCTGGGGATTACAAACCCAGGACTCAGAAGAATCAAGTCCAAGGTTACACTGACTTGCATTGCCATGCTAATCAACAGCCCTTACTTACAGACTGGAAGGTGATGAAGAATGGGGACTGAGCTTGGAAAATAAATGTTCTGTGAGGTGATCACACCCTACAACAGGGGACATATTAAAATACTAATCCCAGTTACACAGCACTAGGTTCAAGAGACCCATTTCTGGTATAATAGAATGCTACAACATTCTAGAGTTTAACCACTTGCAGAAAGCTTATGCTCTTATTACAAATAAAACCACCAGCTCACAACTTCAGGTAAGTCTTGAGTCCTGGACTGAAGCTATTTCAGAACATGAGACAGATAGTCATTTAAGTTCTATTCATAATTTATTACTCTGCTTTGACAGTAATCTCATTACACAACTTTCACACAATTGAATGAAGCTTGATACAAAACCATTGCTCCAAGTTACTTCCCAGATACTTTCCATTATGCCCAGTCTTGAACAAGGCCTTGAAAAAAAAAAAAAAAAAAAAAAGTGAAAACCTCATGGATCCTTTAAACAGTGCCAAAAAAAAAAAAAGGCAGGGGGAGAGAAATGTTTAGTAGCAGTTAACTGGTTCAGTCTCAGAATGGCTTACTTAAAGGTAAATTAGTTTCCAGAAAAAAATAATTTATGATCAAAATCTTGTTTAAGAAATGGACTTTCCCCCTTCCCTTCCCCATCCTTTTTCCTCTCCTCTCCTCTGGTTTATATTTGCTTAGCATATGAGAGACACAGAAAAAAATGCTCTCCTCTAGGAGCAAGTAGTACTGTCACACTACTTCCAAACAGCAATCCAGACAGGGAGCAGAAATTACATGCAGGGTAATTGAAAATTGCTCTCCCTTTGGGCAATCTAACTCCAACCCAATATCTGTCTACACAAACCTGCATGCACATACACATCTAATTTACTGTGTTAAAAATAGAATTTAAGAATATTGTACAACTTCCCAAGTATTCTTAGAAAGTATTAAAATTTTCCCGAAGCTAGGTTTTATGTGAAAGAAAAATGTTTATATTCGAGGAAGCTTCCATTTAGTGCTCCCTCACGAATTCTCCACTATCTGCAAAAGATGCCCAAATCCTACAAAGTTGGCTTCACAGCTTTTAAGTACTAATGCCAAAGGCAGTTCACAAATCCATAACTGACAGCACCAGTCAGCTCCCTAATAGTAATGGTGACACAGAGATCTGTCCCAGACTAAGGATCTCCTTCAACAGAATTAACCTAAGTGCCTTCATAAGGGCATGCAGTATTTTACAACAGGCATAACTTCAAGACCATATTATACACAACAAAAAGGAAATGGCCTTGTCTACAGCCCTGTATTTTCCATCAACCAGTGGTGCTACAGAAGATCATGCTCCAGTAAAGCACAGAGGCACTGACATACTTTATGAAACCAAGCTTTGTTAATGCTTGTGAAAATGAGAATCATCATCAATAACACTACTGGGCCACAATATGCAGTCTGAAATGTGAATGTCGTTCTGGACTGCAGTCAGACTAAGGGTAAAGTATTCAGAAGTGAATGAAGGTGACTCAAATGTACCCATGCCTATAAAAAAAGCTCAAATGCCCTCCTATGTAACACTGACTTTCCTCATTTCCCAAGGAGAGGATTCTGCAGGAGCTGTCAGCACTCTGCCCAATGAAGTCGTAAGTGATACTGCTTATGCTGCTGTCACACAGCATTGCCCATTAGATGCTGTGCTGTGCAGGTATTTAAAATCAGTCGGTCTCCAATTTACCAATCAATACTCTTCTGTTGCTTTTCAACTGCATAAATCTCTTCTTCCTAGAAACCCGATAATAACAATGGACTAAGACATACTTGAATACTCTGGGTGATATCAAACATCAGGCACAGCCAGACACAGAACTTTTAGGTTTAGAATCCAAACCAATTCTTCTGGCAAGCTTCATTCAAACACATCATGGAGACCAGTCATTTCGAGTATATTGTTGCATACTGCCCTAGCTTTACAATCTGTCCTCTTTCTTACCATGTAGCAACCATGTAGAATACCCACCCTCAGCTCACACAGTCATTGCTACCACCTCTTCATAACATGTTAATAACACATTGCTCTCTTTGTTTGGTGATTAAGGCTTAGAGTCAAAACCCAGGCACTTGATAGTGGTGCCAAATATGTGATAATTTTGTTTTAAAGGCTAAGAACACCCACTGTGAATTGACTGAATTTGCCAAAATTAATATTTTTTTTCTCACAATAGCCATATGCTATTCATTTCTACCTTAGCCTGAAAACAGCCATTATAAATATAAAGATCTCAGTAAAAACATTTTCCAGCAAATTAAAACAATTTATTGCACTAATGGAGAAGGGTAGGACAGAACCTGTGAGGTCAAAGAAAGTCACTAAGCTTTACTTTAGAGAATTCAACAGAAAAAAAAAAATTATCAGAAGTATTCCAAGACCAAAACAAGAGCTTGCAAGCAAATCAGAAGGAATGTAGGTGAGTAAGTCGCTTGGATCAACTTGGTTGCAAAGAAAACAATCTTATCATACAGAGCTAAGACAGATTGGTCAGCATAAGGATAGAACACTGCACATGAGAGTCAAGTTTAAAAAACTCTGTGTTAGGTTTTATTGTACTGATACAGAAAAGTAAATGCAAATATTGTCCAGACCCTTAAAGAGCAGGCAAATCTAAACAGTCTGCCTTCCTTTCTTGAGCAAATGTAAACATTTAAGGCAGAACCTGCTTCAACTAATAGCCAGCAATCTTTCCTCCATCTTTTCCTTCCTTGCTCTACACAGAAAATCCCAGAGACAGAGAGTGCATGGGAGGTGGGAGGGAGAGTTATGGAAGCAGAGTGGAGAGCAGGGGGTAGGGAAAAAAAGTTCATTCTCTACAGATAGCCCAGCCCCAAAAATACTTTCATGCAGTCATTTCTTGAGCTGAAAGGAAAGATCAGTCCTCCCGCTGTCTGCATCCCTGCACCTCCCACACGTCAAGAACGGAGAAGGACAGAAGGGTAGAAGCAAGAATTCCAGTGTTACCACTGCTAGACTCAGCAGTAAAACACTCATTAACTTCAGCAAGGCCAGGATTTTATGCCAGATTCACAAACAGGTCATTTATAAAACTCCAGAACAGGTTCCCAAACTATCTGTCAAGGAAAAGCAAGAATCTGATGAGATAAATTCCCCCAAGTCTGTTCTTTCTGTATGAGGTTTTATTTTATTTGGCTCTAGCTGTAATGTATTGCTAAATGTCATTGTAAAACACAAAAAATATTCATTCATAAATATTCAGTAACATACTGAACTTGCAATGAACTACACTGGCTGCAGCAGCAAATTTAACTCACAACACACAGAATCCTAGAAGACACACAACTAGATCTAATTTATTTAGCTGCTGATAAGGCAACAGTTGAACAAAAATAAAGCAGATTCTTGCTTTTAGAACTACACAACACATACTAGTACAACAGGCTGGTTGCCAAACTACAAGAAAGGTATTCCACTAACCTTCAAGACCTGAAGTTGTTGCCATAAACAATATTGGTTCTTTTACAGATGTATCTCTCCAACACATTCCACCATTACCTTCACAGCCCCTCATTTTGCTTTCTCTCCCCATCATACACAAAAAAATCCAGGCTGTTTATGAGGCAAGGGATCTCGTAAAGGCAAATGCACCTTCGTAATAATGTCGGGATGTTCATTTGGGGGGCAACTGTAAACATACACCTACCATATGCAGTACGTTCTCTGTTGCAGTTGTTTGACTGCAAGGCCTTACCTGTGCAGGAATCAGTTCAACTGCTGTACGAAAAAGAGCCTTTAGGTGTGAAACATCAGCTGCCTGAGGACACAGAACTAAGGTTTGAAGAGGGAAGTGAATCGCATCACAGAAAACTAACATGAAAAATTGGTTACTCAGTGACTGACTTCCTTATGAGGAATGAGTATCCTTCTAGTCCAACACTATGGACTGCCTGGATGTTTGCAGGAAAAAGAGATGCATCATCTCAAAACAGGGAGATTCATACTCTGAAAACAACATAAATTTCACATTTCTATCACATAAAATGAGGCCTGGGTGCCACAACTACAAAAAACAAACCAACAAACAAAACCACAAAAAACAAAGCTCTTCCCATTTAAGTTCCAATCACAAGGGAGTATTTCCAACTACTGTCTCTTCTAAGCCCTTTCTGAAAAACTGGTATTGGAAGAAATACAGGGAAGTCTTGCTCACAGTAATACTAACATCTATTCCAGTAATTGGAAAGTTTACGTTTGCAGCCTATCAACTTGAGAGAGATGCTCTGGTGGCTTCTAAAACAGTCATAACAAGGTTTCAGGGATTCCACTCTACCAGAAACTACTGAATAAGGTATTTTTACTGATGTTCCTTTTTTGATACTTGTGAAAAAATTCAACTTCTTCCAGCTGATAATGAAAACTGAAGTTAGGGATAACAAAGATTCAGGGATAACAATGACCTATTCATTTACTGCAAAACAAAAGAAAGATCACTTTGCTTCTTAGTTGAGGGATTTTTCAGCTCTGCATTTCTGTTGCATCAGTAATATTTTGGAAAAATGAGATTCACACCAGGTATAAATCAGTGCAACTCTAGCAAATTCCAATGGAATTGCACCGAACTCCACATACCATAAGCCATTCTGTGAAGTTGCCAAAAAGGAGAGAATGGAATTCGGCTACAGAACAGTTTGGCTCACGTTGCCCTCATGGGGAAGAAAATGTGCATGAACACTCCTCTTCAAACCCAGGCTAAAAAGGCAGGACAGAGAACGTTTAAAAGCTAAGCCCAGTTTACTCAACAGTGACAATTAAGGAGTTTCTGAACTTGTGAAAAAGAAAGACAATTGGATTTATAATTGTAAATGCTAGAAGTGGAAATATGTCTCTATTACTAACAGATTCTACCTGAAAATAAACAGAGGAAAATAGCAGCAGTAATCATTATAAAGTCCCTAAAGAAAGCAGGGAAGAACTTCCTTTTCAGCAGTTACAATTCAAATGCAGAACACCTTTAGCAGCAATTTTTCCAAGAACAATTTTTCAGTTGTCTTACCCTACCTCATACACAGCTAAATCCCAGCCCCTAGTCAGAGTGCAGATGGCAAAACTGAGGACTTTGGAAGGGAAAGAAAAATGGTAGAGAGAGACATTTTTGAGTCACAGCCAAACTTTTACATTAAAGGTTTTTAATTTCCTTGTTTTCCTGATTCAGTAGAATAGTTTGCCCACCTGCAATCATTTTATATACAGTGCGTTTATTTTCAAAGGTAAGTGAATAGAGAGTTGGATTTATGAAAGACAAAAAATGAAATTCTCCTTCATACTGGCAGATTCGGCAGATTGGGTGTAAGGCTGAGGTTGCTGGAGGGAGGGCAGAGGGAGGAAGTGTGCAACCACAAACTCAGCAAGGCTGAAAGAGCATTTGCTGTATGCAGCAATGGTAGATAAAATAAGAAAGACAAAGAGACTTCTGCTTCTGCTAGTAAGCAGGTTCAGTTTACTACAAGAATACAGAATCACAAAAAAGTTTCTACCACTTTCATTTGACTGGTAAGGCAAAAAACACCTTTGCTTTTAAAAAGACTGCCCTTGAGTGTGTTCTGTCCCAAAACCAGGCAAGTGAGCCTCGGCATAGAATTGTCCAAGCCACTTTGAAGGAGATATCCCCCTTCAGAGATAGGCTCAAACAAACACCCCAAATCTTCTATTTAAAACCCCGTATCTTTGATCCTTCTCCAGGCTAACAGTGCTGTAATATATGCTGCCCTGCTGCAGAAGAGGAACACCTGGAAAGATATCTGCAGAGAGGAGAATCTGTCACTGAAGGCAAAGTAGCTGTCAGACAACATTGAGTTCCCCTTCCATGCCTTGCAGTGCACTCATAGTGACAGGAGGCAGACCTGTCTGAACTGCAGGATCATCACTAGCAACAGCTTAACACAGTTAAAGGAATCCCTTGATCAAAGTGAAGGCAAGTATTCCTGTACACTGAAACTTTATCTTCTTTTGGGGGCTCTGCTAACTCCATTTTATGTAGAATGCTATGTATTATTTTGAAAAATGTATTGCTTTTCATTTAGTTGGCTACCTCCAACTTCAGAAAAAGAAATATTTCTATATTCTAAACAATGAATTTACTCCTCTACATAAATGATCCTGTTAACTGACAGTAAGATCCGTGGCTGTTACGTTTATGGTTAGACTTGACCCTAATTTCAGCAACACAGGCAAAGAATTCAAACAAATCTTCAGGAACAAATATGCTGCAACACTTGAACCACTATAAAAATTCATGAGAGAAATTCCTTCTTGCATCTTTTGGCCAGTTCCAAATAATTACACATCACTGCCTTTTGCTCTGTAAGTACTTATCCTATTACTTGAATGTCTTCTGTGAGGAACTCTGTCAAAATTTATCTAAGTCTAAATTGTATCATCCTGTTAATTTACTATATATCTCACTATTTGTATATCCAAAGCACTTCATTAAACTGGAAAACTCAGTTTTCCTCTGCACAAAACATAGTGATCTGACTTAGACTGAAGTCTGCTTAGGCATTAGAGAAAATTATCCAGATGAAACCATCCAGACTCAGTATTGTAGTTAATTCTGATTGGGGGCATTTGAACTTAGCAATAGCAATTCCAGTTCACTTAGTAAGTCTTCTGCAATATATGCTTTCTAAAGAAAGAAAAAGCTGGAAGGCAATGCTTTAAAGGGGCTATGGGCACAAAAATGTTTTTTTCACTTAGTTGGCTCTATCTGCTTGACAAGTTATGAACAGATGCTCCATATCTTTCCAAAAGTATTTTAACAGAGATCAGGAAAGTCAATTTTTCAGCAGACAAAACATCAGCATCCAGAAGTGAAGACCAACCTCTTTTAGAACTGTTCCCCTTTGAACTGGAACAGTTTGTTCAAAAGCAGATGCAACAATCACAGACAGAAATATGGACCATTAAAATAAATGGAGGCTATTTTTCTTTAGTCTGGAGAAGGAGTTTGGAAGGAAAGGAAAGGACACAGAAATAAGGAAGAAACAGGAACATCAGAAAACAGTTTTAGGAGAAAGGGGGACAAGGCATTTGCTGTTCAGTGATGGAGCAAAATAAGGTTGTGACTGTCATAAGGTTGTGACTGGCCCAACATATGGGCCCAGTTTATCTATGGTCTATGAGGAACAGTCCCCATCAGATCACCACTTCTCTACTCCTACAAATAAAAAGGAAAGGAGAACAGAATCACAGAATATCCTGAGTTGGAGGGGACCCATGAGGATCATCAAAATCCAACTGCTGGCCAAATGCAGGAGAGCCCCATGTGCCTGAGAGCATTGTCCAAATGCTTCTTGAACTCTGTCAGGCTTGGTGCTGTGACCACTGCCCTGGGAGTCTGTTCCAGTCCCAGCCACATTCTGGGGGAAGAACGTTATTCTAATATGCAACCTAAACTTCCCCTGACACAACTTCAGGCCATTCCCTCGGGTCCTGTCACTGGTCACCACAGAGAAGAGATCAGTGTCTGCCCCGCCTCTTCTCCACATGAGGAAGTTGTAGACTGCAGTGAGGTCTCCCCTCAGTCTCCTCTCCTCCAGGCTGAACACACCAAGTGACCTCAGTTGCTCCTCATACGGCTTCCCCTCAAGGCACTTCACCATCTTTGTTGCCCTCCTTTGGACACTCTCTAGCATCTTAATATCTTTCTTTTATTGTGGTGACCAAAACTGCCACAATATTCAAGGTGAGGCTGCACCAGTGCAGAGCAGAGCGGGACAATCCCCTCCCTCGACCAGCTGGTGATGCTGAAGAACACAGGGCCCAAGATGGAGCCCTGTGGAATCCCACTAATGACAGGTCACCACTCTGACGTTCCCCCATTCACCATCACCCTCTCTGCTCGACCCGTGAGCCAATTGCTCACCCACCACATGATGTGTTTATCCAGCTGTGTGATGGACATTTTGTCCAGAAGGATCCTACAAGAGACAGTATCAAAAGCTTTACTGAAATCCAAAAAGATTACATCAACTGGCTTCCCTTGATCAGGTAGGTGGGTTACCTTGTCATAAAAGGAAATCAGGTTGGATAAGCAGGACTTTCCTCTCATGAAGCTGTACTGGCTGTGACCAATGACTGCACTGTCCTTCAGGTGTTTCTCAATACCTCCCAGAATAATCTTCTCCATAACTTTACCAGGCACTGAAGTGAGACTGACAGGCCTGTAGTTCCTGGAGTCCTCCTTCTTGCCCTTCTTGAAAATCAGAACAATGTTTGCCAGCTTCCAGTCAACTGGAACTTCTCCAGATTCCCAAGAGCATTCAAAAATCATTGAGAGAAGCCTCTCAGATAAATCCCATCAGGCCTCACAGATTTATAGGAATCCAGCTGGAGCAGGAGATCCCTCATCCCTCACAACTTCAAGGTCATCTGAGAGTTTATTTTGCACTCCTGGGCCTCTAGCTCAGGCCACTGGGACTCCCTTAGCACATCACAAACGTTGAAGACAAAGGCAAAGAAAGCATGAAATATCTCTGCTTGTCTATATCCCTGTTTGTGAGGTGACCATCCACATCCTCTAACTGACTGATGTAATTTCTGCACTGCCTTTTGCCTTTAAATAATTTAATTTAGTAATAAAGTCAATGTGCACATCTCTGCCAATACCTCTATCTTGCATGCCTCTTCTTAAAAAAAAAAAACAACTCCACTTGTGCTGCTCCCCCCACTCCAACCAAACAATGCCACAGTCAAAAAACTTCTTTTCCAAACTGAGTGTCCACTTATAATAAAACATGCCAGTCCACTTATAATAAAACTTGCCAGTTATCCAGCCCTCTTCCTACCTGGAGATCCACTGTTTTCTCAAAAGTCCTAGATCTTTCATGAGAACATGCACCTCAAATGTTCTTAACTTGCCAGCCAGTGGTTAAATTGCACCTGTAATGCTCAGTCTTTTTGGTCAAGCTTGCTATTTGATTCACTGTGACCCCAGAGGCAGGGTATGGTCCCACAGTTGGGACCAAGGCAAGCCAAGGATTTGCTCCAGGATTACCCCACACCCACAGGAAACCACTTCATATCTGCTCCACACAAGCAGAGGCACAGCAAGTTCAGTTGGGAGGCTCCAGAAGCCAGCAGTGGCCCAGCTGGGATATCCCTGGAGTGAATGAGGAGCAAGACAGAATCAGAGTATAATAATGAGATAACACAAAACAGTATTAACTGCCTCATTAGCTACCAGGTGTTAACAGGTAAACTCTACATTCAAGAGCCAGACAACTAGAACTCATGGGTATTAAACAACAGTGGTGATCTTTTTTACCACTATCATCCTCTAACAGTGAAAGAAAAAAATCTGTCAAACCTACAGAGATTACACTCGGAGTCTCATCTGCAGTTTCTTCTACAGTAAATAAACCCTGCATGTGTCCCATTAGAGACTATGAAACACAGCTCAAGTTTAACAAAGCAAAGGTACAGTGAAGAAAAGACCACAGCAATTTAAAAGGTATTTTCTCTGGACCTCAAAAGGTTAGGAAAATAGACGAAAAATTGCTGAAGTCCAATTCAGCATTCTCCCTCACAGTGTATATGTTGCCTTTCCCAGCACTAATTCAGGTGCCCCGTAAAGGCGACCCATACAGAACGAAGCATTTTTCAGACAGGGTAGATTTATGAGAGCAGCCTCTCAGGGTAGTCACTGTCCCAGCAGCAACATGCAGAAATTACTGTAGTCATGCTTCAGCCTGAAAAGGTGTTTTTCATTAGGCTGAGCAAGACTTCAGTCCCAGCCTAACAGAACTAGACAGGTATCATGAAGTGTCGTCATGCTCATTGGTCTGCCCCACCTTGCAACATAATCTTTTCTTTGGTAGTAGTGGGTTTTCAGGAGTATCTGTTATCTGAGAGGTTCTTCAAAATTCAGTAGGGGAAAAGGAGAGAGACTGAAGATGGTAGCAGAGAAGATACAGTGAGGTAAACTCCTAATGCTTCCCGAAGTGCATACGACAGAACATCCTACTGTTAGACTAAAGCAAGATTTCAAAGGACATGCAGACGGGGTGAGACACAGCTGTCTTAACAGAGGGTAATCCTTCATGTCCAAATGAAATTTTCTTTAGTCGCTTCTACTGTGTTAATATCTTCCTTTGCAAATTTCAGTTTGGAGATTTTCCCAGTTCTCAGTACGAAACATGAGCCAAATTATTCACATTTCCAGGCTACTGCAGTAACTGGATTCCTACAGAATATCAAACCCTGCAATTATTAACGATACCTGTTGCTCTAGACCCACTAACCAAACTCAGAGCTAAGCAGACAGTCAGCCATTCCTGTTACTGTTTGAAGCTGAAAAAATCTTTCCTTAAAAACATAACTTTTATGCTGCTGTCTTCTGAAAGCAAAAGTGAACACAAAAGCATAAACAAAAAATCATGTTAAAGCAGTGACCAAAGAAATAGAACTCTGAATAGCGGTTTAAAACAACTTTCTGCGGTTGCTGCACGTGTAGCCACAGCAAACACAACAGTGGCTGAGGTTTCTAGTGGTCAAAAGCAAAACACAACCAACGACAAGAGTTTTTACATGAGAGCTGGGCACAAAATTATGGGTGCTTGGTAGCAGCCACATGATAGTTTAGGTTCTATAAAAAAGGCTCCCATCAAACTGAAGAAACAGGCTGTAAGACACACCTTACTTGTTGTGTATTTTAGATTATTTTATTTTAAAGCTTGTGAAACTTCAGAAATGCAACATTTCTTTGTTTATCTTGTGCAACTGGTTGCTCTATACACAATGCTGATACTGTGATGTCCATGAAAAATTGAATTAAAAAAGCAGAGTGTTATGTCTTTTTCCTCAAACAAATCCACTTCTAATTTACCTTTGGTCTGATTTGGTATGAGGAAAAAAGACTCATTTTGTTATCAATATCCAGCAGTATGGAGCAGCACCAGTGAAAAATCTAATAAGGTCTCTTCTAATCCCTAATTCAGACGAGTGAGATAGATAAATATTTTGTACCTGCATTTACAGTTGCCTGCTTCTCTGTCTTCTTTTCTCCCCTACCTGCTCACTATTTGTACACTGTGAAAAGTAAGGTATGCAGCCTTTTTGCCCACAATCAAGCGCAACGCATATTTGAACAGGGCAACAAGGGACCAGTCAGCACACACACACACACAAAAAAAAGTATCATCTCTAGCTAAACCATCTTACCAGTAATTGACTTAACTGGAAACTAAAAAACCTGCAGACAAGAAATTCAGTCAGATCTGCTACAAAGATGTGAATTATGCTGTTACTGTGTCATAACTGTCAGTCAGAGACTATGTCCTATTTCCCAAGGATTTATGCATAAACTACAGAGCCTGCACTCTAGGGGGTTATGCAATATATACAGCTGTGATGAAACCTCCCAGCTTGGCCTGAAGAGTTTAATTCTAAGATTCAAAATCATTTAATGAAGATGAAATACAAATTGCATCTTTTAATGAGCCTTCAGAAAGTACAATGTAATCCCAGCCTACGAGCTGGTTGGTCGGTGACCTCGCTAAGCAATAGATAAATTTTATGTTGATTTAATTCTCCAATTGCAATAGTTTTACACTAAAAGATTTAGAGCCTTGAAGACATCGTTAGAAAGGTTGCTCTGTGTTCAGAAGACACCAAGGACTCCTGTAATGCTGAGCTCTGAAAGAACAGCTGTGATTCCCACCTGACTAGACAGCAGGTTCAGCAATTCACTGGCCTCTCCGTGTAAACCAGGTGCCAAACTTAATTCTATCAAAGTCAATACAGTGGTATGGATAAAAAACAGACCCTAAAATTTCCAATAAAAACTGCTTTCATGTGGTACAAGAGATCTGGTTGTAAAATTCACACAGCAATTACTTAACATCCCACATTAAGCAGACTGGTGGTCTATTTCATAATATACCCGGGTTGTTGCTAGTAACAACTGCCTTTCTAAAGAAGGCACCTTTTTTAGGAACAATCACAATATAACCTTAATGCAAGAGAGTTATTCCTCTTAACACTAGGCCCTTGGCAATGGATTCATATTAATTAGCATTCCTATTTCACATTTGTTCTGTACAGATGAATGGGACGGGGGGAAATTTTGGTTATCTGCACTGAACATCAAACATCTGGCACAGTGCAGGAAAAGAAATGCAACATGTCTGCTGGAAAAACAAAGGATAATGCAGGTGGTGTAAAAGACATTTCATGAAAAAGGAACATTAGAAGCCTACACATGCTCTTCTTGTGTACTCTTTCAGTCCCAGTTTTGAGCATCAGTGTGGGTGAAAATAGATCAAGCTTCACAGAAAGAGACTAAAGTACATATATTTGTTCACCCTCTCTGTTACAGAAAAATCCAATCATATTCTTAAACACAAAAATAATACCCTGACTAGACTCATAATCTTGTTTTCACAGAAGAGCAAATAACTACAATAGTTATTCAATGAAATCATTATAAGGCAGGAATACTTCACGGGATGCAGATTGTCTTCCCTGTGACTATGGCAACATACATTGTAGGATAATATTCAGACAGTCTTCTTTAGACATCTAAATTTGGGTGCCTGTGTTATGCACCTACTTTCTCTATGAAACTGGTTTAGAGACAGACACCACTTCTCTGAGTTGTTCTGCAAAGGTACACTTTAACTTATTGGTTTCACAGGAAACTTAGTATCACAGTTTAGCTCCTAAATGAAACTCCTTAATAAAGAAATTCTGAATACCTCTCCTGGCTGAATAGCTGCATTTCCGCCTCTAATACCAAAGCTGGTTCTCTTTACATCAGTGCAGTTTACAAAGAACTGAACCTTTTTTTAACAACTGCAACTGGAAGAAAATTATACCCAGAATTACAGTATCTTGTTGAACATACTTCCTCCTGCAGTCTTAAAAATTTAGTTTGAATTTTTCTTCTTGGCAACAAAGAGAGACTCAGGCTGTGGATGGTGAACACAACTTCAAAAACCTCCTTCACCATTCAAGTTTGACTAGTATATTACCACTTCTTTAAGAGCCAAGAAATGCATTACTTGTCTAACATCAGTAAAAATGTTTTCCATTCATTTTATTCAAAAGCTATCACAACTCCTGAAGAAGATACAGAAACATACAGATAAGGCTCACATGAAAGGCCTTATCTTTTCCTTTAGTCAAGGTCCAGATTCCTTTGATAGGATAATAGAATATTTTTTGGTTATCTGCACTTCAGCTCCATCAGCCCAAAGGATAAACTTCATTGTTTTATTTGAGGCTAGCAATAAAAAAGGTCATGCAGAACAAAGCTTGTACATTTTTAAAGAATGTTCAATGCTTAGACAATCCTCTTCTGTTTTCCTCCACAGGGTTTAATGCCCATTGTTAATCTATATATACTTTTATGGGTGTTCATCCTCATGGTACCTGAACATTGTACTAAATCAGAGACGTAGACAGTGCAGCTTCCTGTGGTGTAGCTAACTCATGCTTGAGCTGGTCGGGAAAGTCAGTGAATTAAAGCTATATTCTGCTTATTTCTATGAGCTATTTTGATCAGCTATGTTTGTTACTTTACCGCCTGTATTATAGCAATCCTAAGCAGACTTGCTTAATGTTGTACAACCTCATATTGTATTTCAGTTGGTGGGTTCCACCTCACTTCAGTAAGTTCTCATTTTCATATCAGAGTTTGCAGCAGTATGCTACAAACAACCGACATCCCACTCTCTCAATAAGTGGGACTCTTACACAAAAGGAGGACTAGCAGCATTGCACATACTAGATGGGCAATCTCTCACCTACTTCTCTAATTTTTGCCCTCTAGAGTATCAGCTTCCCAGATTCCCTTCTGTTTCTAGTGTAGTGCCAAGGCCTAGATATTACCAATGAAAAAGCCACCATTTTTCCACTTGCCAACATCAGTTTTTATCAGAATTGTCAAAGACTCACCACAGAAGGAAAGCATCATGAGGAAAGGGAGCTTCCTCTGTAAGCCATCCAATCTGATCCAGTTTCACTGCAACTGTTGATATTATAAATCTCGTAACAAGTCATAACTGCAATACAAATCCTCTTTGCTCTAGGGATGAGACTTGCATAAACTGTGTTACAGATGTCACAGGAATTTGCAAATGTCTCTAGAGAAAACTAAGACCCACTTTCCAGAATTTGTATCAAAGAAAAATTTTCAGCATGTACTGTTAAGAGCATCATCTAAATTTACCTTCCATAGTGAAGACAGTCAAAACTACTTGCTTCCTATGGTAGAAAAATATAGTCCCTGAAATAGATCTAAGAGTCACTGCGGAATAGAGTCCCTGTTTACATAACAATCTGGGTTACTTAAGTGATTGGGGAATCTGGAAAAGGGTGATGGTTACAAATACTGAAGAAAGTCCTGAACCAAGGATTTTCATCGGCCTGAAATATAAAGGCATAAATTAACTAAAGTAGGCTGCCAACTGGCTCTGAGTTTGACATGCTAGTAATTACAATAACGAGTATTTGCTCTTTCCATTCAATGTATCTGTACTCTTGTATATTTCTAGGCATTGTATCATAATTCATCTAGATGTTTAAAGTTTTATTCAGCTTTAATAATTAAATTAGATTATGTTTTTCCTCATTTTACAATCATCAGTTTCTGATGCCTCTACCCAATTCTTTTTAAAATCAGAATAACTGTTAGAAATGCAACTTTTTTGACTCATCTTCTTCAATCTCTATTTTATTTCTGTCATTCCTACCCTACCTCACTTTTTCATAAAGCATTACAGTAAAATTATTATACACCTGGATAATCCACTCATCCTAATCTACAACTTTCCCAATTCAAAACAGGAGTTAAAACAGCTACAAAGCAATGGAAAAAGAATGTCAGTCTTAGACAAACTCAGGATCGAAAACTTTTGCTAGGTTTTGTGCATTTTGGTCTTTACATGATTTCATTTGTAAGTAAAACTTAAAAATACTACAAGTCTCTATGAACAACCCTTGGAGGTAACACAGTAAGAGGACTAACTGCACTTATTTACAAAAGGTAAAAGGAAAAGAATGAACCAACTGTCATGTAGAGGTTGAGTTTAAAGCATGTCCTTTTCAACCTGCCAACTTTCTTCTTAACAAAGAATCTCAACCCCTTGTCTTTTGCATTTAGCACGCACACTTCCCAAAACACTCAGATCAGAAAGATTTTGTCATCTTTTTATAGTATCTGCTCTTCACAGCCAACTGTCTCTTCCTGGAAAGAAGAAACAACGTAAAGCTACAGTGATTTCCTCTGCTCACTGGGTGTGCAGGATGCCAGACACCACCACTGCCAGGAGAATATTTTTCCGAGAAAAAAATACAGTAGGTGAGTGTCTCTCACTTGCATCTATCTTAGCTTCATGCTCAAGGCTAATGAATTTACATACATTTTATCAATAAGTCTACCAAGTGGGGATTCTTAAACTGTACTGCATCATCAAGTAAATGCTTGATCTGTCTCTATTTTCTTAATAAACTTGGTTTGCTCTTTTTCAGTCTGCAAAATTACCAAGTGCTAAGACACCATGGTGATGGGAAAAACAGAAACCACCAAAACAGATAGATTCTGTTCTCTGTAACTGAAATGCAAATTCCTTGTTTCACGCAGGAGATTTTAGTCAGAATGACTACGTAGACACAAATCTTCCCAAAGGTAAGTCTTGTGAATGAACGGTTATGTAATATAAAGTCAAGCATTCCCTCCCACCAAGATGCAAAGACAAAATAAATAAAGAAAGGGAAAGTAGGTAAAAAAAAATTCTATATAAAAATAAACTGAGATCAGGTCATACTAATCTATGCAATCAAATAATGAAACAGAAATACAAAGTGTTCTGAAAATTACAGTTGCAGAGCCATCACGGATTGTACTCAGTGAATCATTTTTTTCTCCAAAACTGCTAGAGGTCAGTCCTATTGGTAGCTTTCATGAGCATTTTAAAGGACTGGCAAAACAAGGAAAATACCTCAAACATCTGCCTTTAAAGTGACACAGCTACACCGCACGCACAAAAAGCACCATACAGACAAATTAAGTGTAGTTACTTGGGAAGAAGCTCAAAGATCAATTCAGCATTGCTTCATTTGTGGGATTTGTTAAAATGCTTTGGTCCACACAAACTACATAGAAATTTCAGCTTTCACTTGTATATTCTTTTTTAAAGTTTCTACCCTTCAAGCTCCCGTCAGGAAGACCAAAGTTTGAAAACAGAGAAGTCTTAAAAGGTCTTAAAAAACTAGAAGACAGATAAAAACTCTAATTATTTAAAACTTGTAGTGTTTAGGGTCATCATATGTTCTTTGCAGTCTTGACTTTGAATTTGAGAACACAGATTAGAAGCAATATTAACATTAGTTGTTAATATTAGCAGTATTTAACACCGAAATGAAAAACATTCCAAGCAAAATTGTCACCCTTCATGACACAACATTCATCCAGCAACCATTCATATGGCCTTCAATAGATACAAAAGCCAAACCTCCTTCTTTATATTTCCCCTGAACAGCAGGAATAAGCAAAATTAGACAAACACAAGCCATGAGGGAAAAGAATTGTCACTGCAAATTACTGAAAGCTCAGAGCTGCAGGAGCCTCTGTTGCTATCATCCTCCTTTATATGGAAAACTTTTTTTCCAGTCATTCAAATCCAGTGTTATTGCCACACTCCAACACGAAGTCTCTCACACAATGTTTTGCATGCTGGCTCAGAATCTCTGTAAATAGCTCCATACACAAAATAGTTGAGCCATCTCATACCCTGTAGGTGGTAAATTATTAGGAACTTAAATATATTGCAAGTCATGCCCAATATTGGTTTACTCTCAACTTAGCTATGCAGCTGTCAGCAGACAAGCCACCAAGTTTGCACCTCTGTTGCTGCATTTGTAACTGTGTCAACCAGCATCTGCTAACAAGTTTAGTCCCCTAAGAAGGATTTAAAATATTTTATCACATGAATTGAACATTTTATCATGTGGATTTCAGAGTAATATTCCTTTTGATTTGCACGCAGCTTGAAAACATGTCTTTCAAAATCTCTTGCCAACAGCCTATGAAAAATGGATTTTATTTCAGGCATCGAGGACTGTTACTGACAACAGAACAGTGTTTCAGCCTGCTATAAGAGTTTCCAGGATCCCAGGTTTATCTCTCAATCTCCACACTTCTTGCTCCCTAGCAGCTTGTGCAACTCACCAGTGATACATTTCTCAGCATAGGCTGTCAGTTCTGTACCCATTCGCAGCAGCATTTTCAAGTCACTAACAAGATGACCTGATCAGCATCTGTTCTTGCTATGCCCGTGTGCTGCCATGACATTTATTTCGTTTTACCATGAATTTTTTTTCACTTGCAAAATCATGTTAGGAAGTTCTAATATAACATGCAAAAAGGCAGTTTTTTTCAGAAGTAATATCCTAAAATGGCTTCAGCGGCTTCTAATTTTTTTCTATACTTCACTTGTCACTATGAACAACAGGGTAAGTGCTTGTTTTACTTTTGATCCTTTATTTTTACCCCTCCTTTTTAAAGAAAAGCTCTGCTATATATATATAGCATGCTACTACAATTGGTTTTCCCATGCTATTATGAACAATTCTGGACATATTTGCATTTCTAGCTTATCTGTACACTAGGTCAAAATTAATGGCATATTACATGAAATTTAGGGGATTTTTTTTTTTTTTTGGTACATTAAGCCTAAGATAATCTTTGATATGGATTTTAATTCCAGGATGAACTGTACATGCTGATGATAGAAAGCAAAAGACAGATCATGTTTCCAAGAAGCCAAGAAGATGCTGACATGCAAGATGTGAGGAGGAACACACTCAGGAAAACACTAAGAGAGAACACAGATTATGGTAAGCCAACAGATGCAGAAAAGGCAAATCTTTCATGGTATTAACAATAATCTGTTGCACACAACTATCGCTGCAAACGTACACGAGAAGACAGCAGATCAGAGCCTTCGTCAAGGAAGGGGCAGGAAAAGGTACTGCACTGCACATCACTGTAGGCATGGCTAGCCTTCCTAAGCACGGCATGATCTCCCCTGCGTCACTGTGGCCCACTAGCTGGTATCAAAGAGGAGGAAGAGGAAGATAACAACCCACCAACCACCTGTCCCCTCTGAAGCATCTGGTCCCAATATTTTAAAAGAGAGCCTTGAATTCGAATCCCCAACCGTACACGCAGATCGTCTCCTGACTCTCAACCACCCATTCAGAACTACCTCTGCCTTTGTTTGAATCTTTAGGACCTATGTCTGGTAGCAAGGACTCAGGTAATTCAGAAACGTAACATATTTTTCTTTTTCTTCGCTTCAGAGGAGGTGTGTGCAATATTACGTCATTATAACACATACAAAATGTTCTCTTTTGGTTGTACCCTGTACACAAAGCTCCTCTTAAGCCACCTCATACAATGGTTAATGCATTGCACACTCACAAGACAAAGAAATAAAAAAGCTACCCGCATCTCTATCTCATTAAGCACTAAATGCAAAAGCATATTCCGTAACTTCAACACTGTAACCACATATTCCTACAACCAGCAGAGCACAGCAATCAGCTCAAATCCTTGCAACGCAGTTGATATCATGATATATTTGCATTGAATGTCATGTTCCAAATTGGAACTGGCAAGCATCTTACCCGCACACAACAATGCCATATGGAGTTACATCTGATACAGCTCGAGCAGAACTCCCTTCCTATCCAGAATACATCAAACAGTGCCACAGATATGATATGGCATTTAAATAGTAAAAATGCGGATGTGAGGGCTAAATTAAAAATGTGTTGCATATTAGAAACAATTTGCGCACTAAGATAAAAAAAGGGATTCGCTGGCTTTTGGCAGCAGTATTTACAGATATCTAAAAAACCATTTTACTTACCTATATGTCAGCTTTCTGAGAGGAACAATTATGGGTCTAAAGATGCAACAGTAATATTAGCACAGAGAAAATAAGCTCAATAAGCAGCAGAGATTTTGCTGCAAATGGATAAAAGAGGAGCTGAGCATTAGAAGCTGTGCATCCAGTCAGAACAGGATGCAGGTCTGGCTGTCAGAGATGGCAGCTCCACTTCAGCCACTGCTTTAAAACTCTACAGACGTGAGTTCTGTGCTGCAAATCAGGTTTGTGGCTCACGTTTTCCACTTGCACAAACAGTTGAGAAGCGTGTGTTCCCACCATACAATGTCACTCAAAGGGAAAGAAAAGTAGTTCAAATCTCCAATGTTACTGCTTCTGCAGAACCCATAGTTAATACACTTGCAGTGCACTGTCGCTCTCAGCACAGTTCAGCCACTTGCTGTCAAGAAAATTAAAATACTATCAGTTATAACCCATTGCAAGAATTTTGTCTTTCCAACACCAGGTCACTTGCCCAGTTTACACCTACACCAGACAGCCATCAGGCAGAACAACTCACCACTGTCTAGAACAGAATTTGAGAGCTATCATGTCACTGGAGTCCTGTTAGCAAGTGACTGGGCTGCCCATCATTTCTGGGGAAATTGTTTTTCAGTAGAGGTTACCATTCAAAGTTCCAGTGTTGCTCAACAGAACTAAAAAGCACAGTCTCCCACTTTTGTGAAGGAGTAGATTCCTCCAGAAAGCCAGACAAATAAGGTTTTGTCCCAGGATCATTTAAACTACTTTTGGGATTTTTTCAACTTAGTATGTGACATGCTATATACTTCAAAAACATGAAAACGACTAAGTACCTGATGGATCAGGCCCTGAAGGTTTTTCTTCAGCTCAGAAAGACTCACTAAGGACTCCACTGGGAATGCATGTTCAGTGAAAACAACAGGATTCCTTCAATAGTTTTCCCTTCCTGGAGCACACTGCTAACTTGTATTTGCAACCTGTTTTCTGTGAAAGTCTTCAAAGGTCAGAGCACTTCCAAGATGTCCTCTTCTACCAACACAGAAATAGGCATTCCTCAGCCCTTAAACAAGGTGACCACCTACCTCAGCCTCTACCTGCTCTGCAGTAACACCAGCCCTCAAGCACAGCACAACTGATTCTGCTGCATGTTTTCAGAGGTCTTCAGTTAATGCATTGATGAGATAACTGTGCAAAGTTCAGCAAAAGCTCAAAACAAACAAAGAAAATTCTTCAAAGTACTTCCTAATTGTCATTAATGCTATAGCTTCAGGTATTCAAACCATTCAGAGCATCCAGAAAACACAAATATTATATTTTACAAAGCACAGCATGTCCATGCCTGCCAAGCCCTGAGTTCCCACAATGAAGCACGGAAACTGGCTGCTCTGAGGCATACTCCCAGGGCCCAACAAACCAGACCCACCAGGGCCAAAAAGCCAGAGTACAATAACAAATTACAATACATTTTCAGTAACTTCATCCATGTCAAAGGTACTGCTGAGTACCTGGGCCACTTCTAAGCAGCAACCCAGGGGCAGCAGTCGACCTAGCTAAGATGCACTTTGGCCATGCCACTCAGCACAGGGATGCTCACTAGCCATGCTCACTAGCACAGGGATCAGTGCAGGAACCCCTCAAGACAAGTCTACAAGAAGATAAGCCTTGAATGCCAGAACTCTCACAGCTCCTTTTCCACATGCTCTATCACAACAGTTAGTTTCTGGCAGAAACATCCTGCTACCTGTAATCAGGTTTGCATTTTTCAGGCCACCCAAGCCACTCCACTGTGCCTGATCAGTACCTGCAGCAGAGGCAGACAGCCCCAGTGGCTGATCTTTCATGCTGGTCAGTGCTTCATCGACACTGTGCAATTTAGATACTTAAATTTATTTTTTTTTTCACATGGGGACTCAAGAAATACATAGGAAATTGCAGTTTTCTGCACTTGTGCTGTTTGGTGACAATTTCGCATTTTTGGACATTTCTCATCACATGCAGCCAGACAACACAATCCAGTGCAATATTAAAATCCAAACTTCTAAGGGTGCTATTCTGACTTGGAATATCAGTAGCGATACTTCCTGTGTATGAAGATAGTTCAGTGTGAACTATGGGTGTGTTCAAGATTGTAAAACACATTAGAACAAAATCTGAGTAAGAACTTTCAGCAAGAAAGGATTCCCATGAAGCAAAATAGTGGAATAAAAGAAACTCCAATTTCCATGGGAATGTGAGCCAGGTGTAAAACAAAAATGTGCCAAGTACAAGAAGGTGCCAGCATATAAAGTTTATCAGGTAATCGTTTTCACACATTTAGGAACTAATTGCATCATAAAATATGTATTAAATATAACTTGTCTGTGCATGAAACCCTTTTGACATTTGAGTAGTTATCATTGAACCAGACCTCCTTGTGCAAATTTTAACCTAACTTCATGAAAGTAAATGCAATCTGTAAATCTCACAAAGTTTTGCCTTAAAATACCAAGTCTTTGCTGCTGAATTGCTTTAGAGTAGATCTGACATCTCCAATTTTGCTGACTGATGCAAAGACCATATAGCTATATGCTAAATCAACAAAATTATATTAAAGTATGTTTGCTTGTAGCTGCTGCTACATGAAAAGACAATATTTGTGCTTGCTGGTTATAAATAACCAGACATTTCCTAACCTTCAACTGCTAGTAGGTCAAAACTACGATGTTCTGGCACTGCCAGCAGTATATACAAACTAAGAAAAACAGAACAAGGACCTAATGGTCAAATTCTAACTTGTAACAGCCTATTATAAGCAAGTAACAGCAAGTCAGGAGTTTTATGTGCCATGTAAAACCCTACTATCCTCAGGCAAGACGGGTAAGCTTTTCAAAAGCAGCTAATGGTTTGGGATGGCTCATATACTTGTAACCTACAGGAGGAACTGAAATGGGCTTGATTTTCAGAACATGAACATTTACAATGTCCTGAATGACGTCCCAGTTTGCCAGTCAACCTTTGGTCTACCAGTGACAAATTCCTGCAGCTCAGGAGAAGTCAGCTAATCACTACCACTCCCAGTCCCGTAAAGCACAGGTGTTAAATATGAATATCCAGAAGAAAGTTCAACTCCAGATAAGAGATTTTTCTTTCCTCCCTCCCCCCCGTGGTTTCAAAAGACTCAGAAGTCCTTAGCAATATTTCTGTGTGAATTTTTACAAGCAGATGAACTAACATGAGCTACACTGGGAATTGCAGTCCAGGAACACCAATAACTGGTATTTTTCACTGCAGCTCTCATTTATCTCTCAGATAAAATCATAAAGTTTCCCAAATCTAGAATTTTAGCCACATAAATTTCAGAAACTATGTAAACTTTTCATCCTTCTTTCAATCAACAAATCATCATTTAATTTTATATATATCATTTGCATATGTAATAAACTTATCTTGGAATTTAAAATTGCTGATTTCACTTTCTTCTGCTGCATTTCATAACTTCATCTGCTATGCTAATGGTATTTTGATCCATATTTATAAACCAATTAATTTTTCCAGAATGCAGAAGTGATTCAGATGTCTAAGCCCTATTTTCTAAAAGAAACAAGTGGAGTGAATGGGACATATAAATCCCTAGATGATGAACTTCTCTTGCAGACCTTACCCACAATTATCCTAAAAGTTTTTGTTGCCTGCTCAGCCTTGGTGCTGTTTCCAAAAATCCTGTGTAATACTTTTCCTCCATTTCTTGTCTTTTCATTAGTAGGCTACTTGTATTAGTGCTTGACTATAGGCTCAAACCAAGCTTGAGAGTTTCATCAGACTGTGTATGTGTTTGTACAGAGTTTAGAAAGAGGTAAAGGAAACCATAACCTCTCTGTGTCACAGAAATCAGGCCCAAAACCCTATTAAAAAACACCTACAAAATTAAACAGGCAAGGTGCATTTGAGAAATCATAAAAGTTATCTCTGGAGGTTGCAGGAATTAAACTCAAGTTGTTAGTTTCTCAACTTGTTGCCATAAATATTTTTGATTGCCATTCTCATGTACTATTTTCACTTAAGCATGCGTAAATCTCTTTTGCCTTAGCAAAAGCCCTCAACATAATAATAACATGGCATGGGTGAAAAGCTGTCTGCAAACTCCCTGCATCTTTCCCTACAACCTGCTTGTCCTTAAAGAGAGATGACAATCTCATCTTTATCAAACACAACTGCCCAAGGAAAAACTGAAATGAAAAGTTTTAAAAAATCACATCTCACCCACTTAATTTATTCCTGTTTTACTAAGCAACATCTAGTCCTCTTTGTTTTGAGTTTACATAAACTAAAACAGAAATCCTAAAAGCTGCATCTAAGTGTTTTAGTATCAGCACAGACATATCCAAAACACTTTGCTAACAAAGATGGCCAAAGCCTCAGTCTCACTCCCAAATGAAAAGTAAAACCGTTTGAGTGAAAGATTCTCAACAAACAGAGGGTAGCTGCTCAGTTCCTTATTAAGAAGATAATGGCTAACAAACAGGTAGGATTAAGCTGTGCAGAATCTGTTGTTCTATTTTTAGAATCTGCAGCCCCAGGCTGAATGCTGAGGTACTGCGAATTACGTGAATTACGCTAACATGCTCCACAGTTGCTTACTAGGCATGCTTCCTATTATCTAGACAGGATAAGAGCCTAAAAGAACATCTGTACAGGCTGAATGAGAGCCAAGACCTCAGTGGATGATCCAGTTAACATCAACTTTTTGTTAAAATTATCTGGACTAGACATGCAGTAAGAAAACTAACAATTTGGGGGATGTTTCTTCTCAAAAGAAATTATTTTAAAAGATAGTTCAGAAATGCCAAATAAACAAACAAATGGCATTCTGTTCACTTTTGGCAGGATGTAAAAGATAAATAATCTGATCATGTGGAAAAGGAGCTGACTTCCAGTATAAATACATATTCTAATCCCTTTGTGTTATAAAAGGAGAAAACGAATAGGATTTAGGTCATATCCTCTACACTGCAGAGAACACTGAGAGATAGGCTCTGCATCTGACTTCCAACACAGCCTCTCTCCCCATGACTGTAAATGGGCCCACAGTCAACTCATATCTCTGCACTTTTCACAGCGTAAGACTGGTGATGCCACCACTTCTCCCACAGATGCTTCTTCATTTCAGAATTCAGAGCAATGCTCATCACTGGACAGCTCTACTCAGATCACTCAGGATATGTATTGTTACACCTCAAGTTCAGACACAGAGTGGAAAAAGTTCCCGAAAAAACTTCCAGAACACAGTAGGGCCTACACAAACTCTGGTAGGAGAGAATGAAATTCAGTTTGGTGGGACCTGGAAGAAGCCTTGGAAGAATTAAGAGACTGCCTAGACCACAGGAAGCGAAAAAACATCTGTTGTTAGCAAGGACTAGGAAAGCATCTATCAGCTCCACCAAACAGGCAGTAAGAAAAATATAGGACAAAAAGAGCAGAGAAAAGAAAAGAAGCTTTCACTCTAAATAACTATCATGTTACATAAGGGAACAGACAAGTTTGGTAAGCTGAATGAAGTTCATTTGATTCCCAGTGAATTGCCATCCCTATTTGCAGGCACAGAAAAATATAAAATAATTCTTTTCTTCCACAGTGACTTCACAATACAATTTATTTATATGAAAATGGTAAACACCAGAGATGCTTATTTTCATCTATTGCTTGTGGGAACTCCTCCAAAAATACAAGCAAGTTCCTCTGAGCAACTTCACACCCTTTTTCAACATTGCAAATGGCACAGCTGATCCAAGAGGTAAATTTCCAATACTGCAAAGCCAACTCTTCACTGAGCTGGATTTGCAACAAATCCTTTACATCCAGAGGTAGAAGTTCAGGACAACATTTTGTAACATTTGCAACTGGGAATCATGTCTGTAACATCTATATCCAATGCTTACATTAATTCCCGTCTGTTTAGATGGCATGGTGCCTACTTTGAAGTCTGCTGAACGTGGTCCGCGGGACACAGATGCCAAGAAGTTATACATGATTTTCATGGCAACACTGTGGAGACCATACATATTGCAGGAAGGCCCTTTCTCCTTCTCATTTACATGGAAGCACTGTTGCTAAAGCTCAACTGCACTTCTTCAAAAGACAGAAAAAAATGAGTGGAAGGTGACAGAAAGACTAACTTCATGGGCTTCTGGCTGCCAATTAGACCATGCTGCTGCAGCTATAATGAAAAGATAATACAATAAAAATTACCAGTCGCTGTCCTCCTCACTCTGCAACTGGGCATGAGAAGTAAAAGCAGAGATGAAAGGCTCACTAGCTATTACAGAAGAAGATAGCTGACAGAGCCCTGAACATACATCAAAGCACCAGCTCCAAGGAATTGGTATTCAAAAGAAATGCATTTCATAGGGCTTTTTATGTCTGGCACTGCTTCTTGCAATCTGTTAACAAACACGATACATGGGAAAAACACACACACTTATGAGGGATTGCATTTCAAGAACAATTTTCAACTTATGAATATGGAAAATTCTTAGCATAGTGAAATGGAAACAAGACCGTGGTCTCCACATTATGTTAACTGATCCAAGATAGAGTAGCAGCATCTGAAATCCCAGACTTGAGGAATACTAAATGCAAGTGCATACAGTGGTTCACACTACAGACTGGCTAAGGAAGCTAAGAGAAGATTTGGCTGAAAGCAAAGATCATGGCATAGCAATGTCAGAATTTTAAAGCACACTGAAAAAAAACCAAAAAAAAGCACCAAAAAAAAGAAGAGTAAAATCTGTTAAATATTAAGGACATGTTTCAAGTAGGAATTTTAACAGTGAACAGAAGAAAAACACGTCTCTCTGCATGAAATTCATTGGTCTTGTCAGATACACACAACAACAGCATCTGTGTCATCCTGTGAAATCACTCCTTTTAAATGGCATTTTGTGGATGAAACACAATTTTTGGCTACAGTCTTATGTAGTTTTGAACTGAACTTTATATCCACTCATATTTCCACACACACAAAGGACTGACTAAAACACTAACTGAATTTCATGCAATATGTGCATCAAATTAAAAATAAAAACTGGTATTCCAGCTGAATTCAAAAACTGAGGAGAGAAGCACTGACACTTAGGTAGCAGCAGAGACGAGACGGACTCTTGGGCACCTGGTGTGAGTCTTGGGGATGGTCCTGTGTGCAGGGCTAAGGGCTGGACTTGATGATCCCTGTGAGTCCCTTCCAACTCAGCATATTCTGTGATTCTATGATTCTGTAGATCACTCCAATCCTCTTCAGATAAAACACATGGTAGTCCTTTGCCTATTTGTCTGAACATCCTCTTTCATTTAACAGAAATTTGTAGATAAAGTATTTTCAAGAAGGTGATAAAAAATAGATTGAAATTTTGCAAAACCAACACTTCTAAAGTACAAAAGGCAGATTCTAGAGAGATGGAGGGAATCAGAGATAGCCTGAATATCTTTGAAAGACAGGTTTGAAAAAAAAGCAACCAAAACCAAACCAAATCCAACCCAAATCTCACATCCTGGATGGTCATGAAGTAGATCATACCTCTGCAAGTACAGTCAGGCCTAAAAACACTCCCTAGCCTCAGAAACATCGATCAGTATAACAGGTAGCATATACATATGGTACAACTAAACAGTCTGAATGACTTGAACAGCACAACCATAGTCTGGGTGCTGTGTGTTTCTAAGTGAGACATTTGTCAAACTTAGGAGAGGCTAAAAAAAATGTCAGAAGCAAAAATATGTTTCAAAGATTAAAAAGATTTTTGTTCCAGCTTTCAGAGGTGACCACCAGAAGCCAAACAACATGCAATTTATATAATTAGGCAAGGACGGAAACAAAACCAGTGCCCTCTTTCAATGACACTGAGAGACACCAATACATCAATTATTCAAGGATATAATAAACTCAATTCTCTATATCCTGGAATTTTCCTATCTTAGTTGAAAAAAATTATTACTTTCCATCTCCAAAACAGCCGTTCCATCTTGCCACACCATCAGGTCAAGAACACTATTCCTTCCCTTCCCTCCTTATGTGACTGCAAGGTTCTTTCTAACTTGCAGTATTAATTTTACTCATGACTACTATAAAACTTGCATGTGATGACATTATAGTCTTTCTTTGATAACCAAGGTGGCCTAAGGACTAACATTATTTAAGGTATGGGAATGTAGTTATCCAAGAAAGTGTTGTCCTTAATCTCACGTCTGCACCACTTACGTATTCCACTGACCAGTACAGAACTGCTTTGACTGGCAATGGCATTTGGTGCAGACTCAAAAGGAGCTTGAATTCATTATTCTGGATTGGATATACTTCTTCGGCAACAGAGGTAGACTTAAGTCCCGCTCTTTTTACAGTAGAAAATTTCCAACTTCAGACAGGATTTTACTTGCAAATTTGCCTCTTAAACAATTCTTGTGTATCTAAACTCACACGTTTATTTGAGCTATATAATTTTGCCTCTCTGGTGAAACTTTTCAGATGATAATGACAAGCATCTAAAATTTTCAAACAGTTCTATGTTTGTTCCAGCATGGCTTGAGATGAAGTTCTGTTCAAGACCGTTAATTTCTTCCAATGATGTTTAATACCATCTTATGTGATTAATTACAAATAAACAGCTTCTTACTGTATTTTAAGGCTTAAAGCTATTTCAGCTAATTACCAAAATATTCTATTAATCAAGACTTAAAGAAGAACTTTATTTTACAGATGCTTGAAATTTAAAAACTACAGGATTGTCATTCAGCTCTCTTCATTTGAAGAAGATTGATTAGCAAATGCCTTAAGAAGTAGAAGCCAAAGAAACCTCTGTCAGGATTATAATTTTTTCAGAAGAAGAATCCTGTAAAATGTTACAAACAGGTAGCTTAATTGTCAAAGGTACAGACTCATAGTATCAGGCCCTACTTATGAATATGGCTCTTATTCATATTGTTTTCATTGAAGTTGTATTTTCCAAAATGCAGAATACTTTATGAAAGTTTTCTGCAGTAGTTATTTAACCAACTTGTGTAAAACCAATACTCTGATCTGAAAGAAAAATATGCTTAATTTTTATTTCAAGAAAAATGCTTTTTGTTCATTTTCAAGGTGAAGTAAATTAAAATATGTAAGCATACAAAAATTTTTGGGGTTTATGTCCTCACCTAGACAGAATAATAATTATTCTAGCTAGAAATTTTCTTTAATCTGTGTTCTCTTCAAACAACAAAGCACTTCCCTGTAAGGACCAAGGGCCTTGAATATCTTCCTTCCAGTTAGAAGTTTCACACGCAGAGATGTGTGAAAGAGACTGAAAATATCCAAAAGAGCTCATTGTTCAGCTAACTGATACCAAATGTGCCAAGAGGTTGAAAGCCCTTTCTATAATGTGCTAAGATATATTGTGCCACCTCAAATTCTTCAAGCATGCAGAATCACTCCCTTAGAAAGAGATGTCCATCATCAATTTGTGTAAGATGTACTATTCAGCTTGATTTCCCATACTGAAGATGTCTCAGAAATGTGCTTTTTGAGTAGTACAGTTGTCTCTCATAATTTTCATGAAAAACCCTTTAAAAGATGGCATGTATAGTAATCATTGGGCTGTTACTGAAAACATCACAAGCTGAGACAGCAACTACTTTTATATGGCAAAGAAGAATCCTACATATTGTTGTATAACCTTCCAAAAGACATTGTAATTTTGTAAGTCTTCTACTAAAAACCTACGCTTTTAGTCAAACAATTTCATATTAGCAAAATTTGCCATGAGAGAGTTAAGCCAATAAGAATATTGCTACTGGGACTTACAAACATTTCATTTTTGCACCCAAATATGTCCAATATAATAGTTACATAATAAGGTACAAATATGACAATGCAACATACCAACAAATGTAATTTCTACTCTAAGTACTTCTTCCACATTGTGTTAATGTGCTGTTACAGCTGGACATTATTGCAAAAGATGCTCATTGAATCCCACATATTTTCACAATATTACAAATATTATTCTCTTACCTTAATTCAACAAGTCATTGGAAGTCAGCAAGCCACACAAATACAGATGAACAGATGACCTATACTGGCATTCCTCAGAAAATGAAGATGTTAACCAATAATTTTCTCTTGTATTACAAGCTAGTGGTAATAAGAATGTGTTTGACATATCATGCTGCATGTAACTACTTTGGTTAGAAATGCTTGAAAACTTTCAAAGAAAATTAATCACCTAATTAAGTTACAGATTGTATCATTACAGTGAGATAAACCCAGAAAAGTGCTTCCAGAATCTGTATTATAGGATAAATAGGTTCCACACTAGAGTTACTTTTTGGAGAGTGGCTTTTATGTAACTGTTACATTTACCAAGCCAAATTACATGAACTATATATCTGGACTAAAAAAGAATCTAACCATTCCATACAACTGACCAGTATTTATTAACACTTGTGCTTATGCAAATA
Organism: Myiozetetes cayanensis; assembly: GCF_022539395.1. Classification (NCBI taxonomy): domain Eukaryota; kingdom Metazoa; phylum Chordata; class Aves; order Passeriformes; family Tyrannidae; genus Myiozetetes; species Myiozetetes cayanensis. Next base: position 26,644,483 of record NW_026087411.1, on the reverse strand, counting down.
ACTGTTACTGTATTGCTTTATCCTAAGAAGGTATTAAAAAGAATAAACAGAATAAATGTTCACTAGTTCTGTGAATCTATTTTCTTATCAATCCAAGTTTTCCAGAGTACACCAAAAGTGTCCCAAAGTGCCAGAAAATAGATGTAAAATTTAGCATACCGAGATACCTCTTTTGCTACCCACCTATCTTGCACAATCGAAACAGAATTTCAAGCAGCAATTTCTACGCATTGCCTTGCTTAATATGTCAGCTTAAAACAGTTTAAAAGTAGTGCAGTTGTTATCTGAGTAAGCATAATCTTAGACAAGGGAGCTGCAATACTCAAACTTGTAACAGCAAAGAATGCACAAATCATCTACCTTCTGAAACACCTCTGCACTTGTTACAGGATTACAAGTGAACAAAATGTGATTGCTCTCTTCTCACTGCCAGCAGAAAGGCAGAACACCTGCAGCCTCTGTGTGCTAACCACGCTATGAGGCAGTGACTGGTTTTAACCTCTCAAAAGCTCTATGTGCAAAAAATATGTCAGGGAAACAAATTCATTAAAACTTTCAGTTTAGAGGACTATTTTAGGGACATTACAATTGGAACTGATTGTAATCTGCTGGGTTGGTATAAACCCAAGGTCTCCACTGCAAGCAAGTCAGTATAAACACTACACTGTTTTTTGGCACCACTTCATGCACTCCTACTCTGATTCCTCCTCACTGCAGTTGACAACCTTCTTTTAAGATATGCAACATAGTTCTTTTTCAAGGAGGTTAAGAAAAACTTGTTATTGATTTTAATTGTCATGGTTTATTGCTTGAAGGGTGACTCCTCTATGTCCACTAAAGCCAGGAGGAATATTTCCACAAGTTCATTCTACTCAACATAATTTGATATGGAAAATATTAATTTAATTTATTCATAAGGATTTATTTAATGAATTATTGACATGGCCCTTCTGTCTTGAGAAGGAGATCTGGGACAGAAAAAACAAGCTACCTGCCAATGCATCTAAATTTATCAGCTTAGTGATTCTGAGTGCACAGTTCCCTCCAATTCTGCAAATTAGACCATTTTTATCATAGGTGTTCAGGCAAATTTCACAGCTGTGAAGTGTTCCTAACTCGACTTAAGTCAAGAATGTCTAGACCTAGCTACACTTTAAATATGAAAAACAGGTATGTGAAATGACAGTAAGGGTACTAAGCCACCCCAGCCAAATCTGATCTTGGGTATAGAGTAGAAAAAAAATCAACTGAACCATCCCTGAAGGAGCAACACAAAGGACTCCTATGGTAGCAGCTTTCAGCTCCTGCACAGTTGCTGTATTGCCTTCCCAAAAAACCACCAGTTCAGACTGATGAAGGGAATGCAGGGACAAAAGCACAACACCCAAAACCTCTTTTTGCTTCTGCTTTGCTTAGTTAAAACACACAGCAGAAGCAACTTGTAATGGAGCATTTTTGTTTCCAGGATCCATTATTTCACGTTTACCTCCTGTACTTTCTCACATGAAATTCTGCAGTTCCTTACAACTCAGTGGAAATTACAAATCGAATTCACTGACAACTATGCTACTGCAGATGTTACTTTTCAGAAGAATAAGAAGCCTGATATTCATAATAATTAAAGTTCTCATTTGTTTGTGTTGGCAGGACTTGGACGCTGTTCTTTGATACAAAAGGGGAAATAGCTGAAGAACTCTGCTTAAAGAATCTCACAAAAGTTTCAAGATAGGAAATTAAGAGTATTTTAAAAATTATTCTATATATTTATGTGAGCTACTCAGTTTTACCTTCTAGCACAAGAAAAATGTATCTCACCAATATCTCAGCATATCTAGTAACAAAGAACCATTGCAGAATCCTTCAATATGAAAAGTGGTAAAAATGAAGAGCAAAATCCTGGTTCCACTGAAGCTCAGGCAAACTGCCACTAATCAAAGGAACTCCTCAAAATTTTGCTACTCATTTCATTGAAAATAGAATTTCACTCAATATTTTTCTCTTTAAAAAATGTGAAATTCATATTCATATCCGTGAAGCTGTATTTTTTTTTTTAAGTTTCTGCCAAAATAGTTCCCAATACAACAACATTATTTTTCAATTCCTACCTCATCAGGAATTTAGAACCTGCATTTACAGCTTTACCATCCTAGAGGTTTAACACAATTCTGCATGGATGCATCCCACATCACATGTTCTATGGGCTATCTCTTGCAGTTGACACACTTTTGCAAGCTCTGCTCCTCACAGACCAGCTTCACAAAAAACCTTGAAGAAAGAAAAAGTATTTTAGACTAGTTTGGGAACACAGCAACAGAGGTTTTGCTGGAACACAGTGAAACAGGGAAGAAGAGGTGAATACAAACCAAAAGAAGCAGAAGCAGCTTACAAGCAGTACACTTGGTCCAAGCATAGAATGAAACAGGAGACAAAATGAACACTGGACCAGGAACACAGGAAATAACACATGCTTTATACAGTGTCCCTAACAAATAAATAACTTCCTTTCAAAGAAATACTATGGTATCTGGTTGCAGTGCTCTTAGCAGTTGCTTTCCATGGACAAGATTATCATATGATTTAACTGAACTCATAACCTGCTACGCATGTGCAGCAAGGAAGCTTAGGCATGTTACTCATCATTCTGAGTCACATCAAAATTCTGAATTAGACTATTTTCTGAACATTACATGTGCATTTATGCTTCCTATTATCATTACACACTGCTGCTAAATAACAAAATCCATAACATCAGAGTCATCACCTAAAATCTTAAATGAAACCAGGAAAAAACTCACAATCACAGGCTGGGCATCAAGCAATACAATTCAGGTTCTCAAGGGGAACAGATGGTGTTATCCTTTCACATGCCAGCGACAGTGTTGGAGATCCCCTTCATTGTTAAAAGATGCAAATTGAAGAAGAAATTAACCCAAGCTCTAGTGTGAACAAGACTATCTTAAAAGATGGCATTTGGCTTCCAAAAAACCCAAAATTGTATCAAGAAATTGAGTCACAACTATAAAAGATATATAGTCACAACTATAAATACTAGACTGGCAGCCTCAAAATTATTCAGAATCTTAAATTATTTAAGCATGCAACAAACTTCTAAAAAGGTCACCGTTTTCTAGAAGTATCTTCTTTTAGCATGCAAGTATGGGACTCCAAAAAATTAAAAGACTCCTTAATGTAAAAATAATTACTTTTAGGTTAAATTCAAAATTAGGTAAAGAGTTACACATAGAAGCTTAAATCAGAGGACAAATAGCTTTTTCCTACATTTCATTATAGCAATTCATCTCTGCTCATTTTGCTATTTTAAAAGATTTGATTAGCTTAACTAGAACATAAGTACAAAGGATTATTCATAAGACATCCCTTTTCTGCAGGCATTATGCCTATGACCACTGGTGTTTTTCTGTAGAAACTTCTCTTAGTAAGAATATCCAAAATCCAAAGCCTCCACCAGAATATCTTAAGAAACAGCCCTGAGTAGGTTACAAATGTTTATGTTATGATATTAATAAGAAAGGTTCAGATATCTGACTGTGCTGCTTGAAATTTATAATGATTTCCCCTAGTTTGGTTTTAGTATATCTACCCCAGGAAACACTGAACTGGTGCACAAGTAACACAGCTCTAGGTATACATGTTGAAGAAATTAATCCTCTTCCCTCTTTCAAGCAAGTTTTACACCATCTAGTAAAAGACTTGGCAATGGGTCCTTCCAAGAGCACACCTAGAGCTTCAAGTGCCCAAAATCAAAGACTACACATGTTACAGTCTGTAAGATTATGCTCAGTCATACCCTCGCCACACCCTCTAATGTCTAAATTCAAACTGACTAAATTAAAGGAGCTGTGTAAACATGAACTGAAACTTGCACTGCGTGGGTCTAGGTAAGTCTGGAAGACTTACCAGTCACAGAACATCCGCGTAGTTCTTGCTATCCTCTTATCAGCTACAGTAGCAGAAGAGTCAGTATCAAACAGCATAAATGTTTGTATTGATACATAATCCAGGAGAATACAGGTTTGCCTCCAGCACCCAATGAGAAGCTTGCCAATGACTGTAATATCTGGCTTTCTGATGTAAGGCTCTGACCTCTACCTCTCATGTAGACATCTGACTTCTCTGCAAAAAGCTAAAGCCACCTCAAAACTTAGCTGAACCTGCTGTCCTAGACATCCGTTGTGTCCACCACACACAAGAGAGTCCTTTAAGCAAGAATTGTAAGTTGTTACTGCTTGTATAACACCAAAGTAACAGATTTTTGCCCCCCAGACCATAACATCACTTGTACAAATAACAGTAAAAACTGCAATACTTGACATCTTGGAATTCAAGAATTAAATTCTTTAATTGCTTCTTTAAATTGCTAGGGATGAGTAAACCTCAGACAGGAGCCAATTAGACATTCCAGTTCATAAGACTAAAAACATCACATCAGTGACTTCTAGAACTTGAAGAGAATTATTGATACTTTGATGAGACTTTGTTCTGAAGGGAAACATCCCATCTTCCTTCTTCTTTACAGTTACTCCACCCACCTTCGTCATTTCTTTTTCCACCTCTTGTCTTCTGCACACCCCAGTTTCAGAGAAGTTGATGTATCTCACACCACAGAGAAAGCTGAGAATGTAGGCATATCATGATGCGATAAAACAGATCTTTTCTTTGCTAATATGTGCTTGGAGCAGATAAAAATGATCAAGAATATGTGAAACCTGTGTACTACTCAAATATTATAAATTAATACCTCTCTCCACTCCCTTTCAAGTTATTTACCAGAAAAAAAATGGGTATCATGTCATTTGTTCTTTGAGACAGCTTTTATTTTTGTTTGTGTGTGTGTGTGTGTGTGTGTGTGTGTGTGAAATGCCTATTAAAACAATTCAGGGTTTGTTGGGTGTTTTTTTGCTTATATATTACATCTATGGCACTAACTGCTGCACAAAGCTGGTCAGAAAACAGCTTCCCTCCTTCTTCCTGTTAAAATTTCAAACTTGTTCTACTGTGCATTAAGACTAAAGCCTTGCCCTTGGGAAGACAAGAGAGATTTGCCCCTGAACAGTAACATGGTCAGGCTGCTCAGATGTGACATAGAACCCCACGGTCGGCAAAGAAACACGGCCTTGAAAGTGCACTCCTGCATGCCATTGAACCGCTCCCATCACAAGTTGCTGGCTGGGAGTGGTAATTCCACCCAGAACCTCATAAATATTTCTCCTTTGTAAATTATGTGAAAACAGCCACTCTACTGAAAAAACTGCAACAGATCAGTATTTCCAAAATAAGAACTGGATTAAGAAAAAAGTCCTCACCAGATGGAATAAATAGGACAGGCTAGAGGTCTCCAGTTTGCTGATCTGGCTTTCTCCTGAACTTGGGAGTGCAAATCATTAGCCTTGCTTTCTGGCACAGTTGCAGATCTGAAGTAACAAGCTACCTTTATACTAGCAACCTTCATATTAGTCTCCAGGTAACCCTGGCTGCCAAGGAATTTATAGCTTCATTCCATGGACAATGGAAACTACACTAATGATTTATCAAGCTATCATCCAGGCAAAATTCATCTTTGGCACACACAACAACACCCACAAGCATTGGACCAGCTATACAGCATGACACGGGTATGGCATTTTATATGTGAATCAAATTGCAGCAGAAAAACTGACAAGGATTCCCACACCTCTCTAGGCTACTGACAACAGAGGTATTCTGCACGCTAGCATCTAACCACAACTGCTAAACCACCCGATCCAGAAAGGATTTGTCTCTCTCTACTCTCCAGCTAAAAAAAAAAAAATGCAAGAGAAATATAGTACCATGCATGGAAATACTCAAGTTGGTTGGACACTGTCTGGAGGTTTTAATTAAAATAGCATACGCTGTACATAATTTCGTATTTTATAGACAATTGGACCCATACACCATATACATCGGTAGCTTGGTCACATTGGTTGAGCTCACTAAACATTGACAATACTATGCTGCAACGTGGTATAAGGTTTTTTTAGGCAAAATTTTAGGATGGTTACATTTAAAGGAACAAAGACAGGAATGAACTAAAATTGTTACCCTTCCAAAACAGTATCAATGCTATACTACCAATACTTCTCAACCCAAACAAACATTAATTAATAATATATAGATATGTGTAATAAGAAAAGCATAAAATACATGAATACGTTGCTATTTGGGCCTTGCAAATCAAGGAATCTCCTCCTTGCAGTTTTATATTGCTGGACTGTTTAAAAAGCTAAAACAGTTCTTGGCAGAAATGAAGCAGTGGAAAGAAGCAGAGCATTAGCATTCACGTGAATCAGTCAAAGCCACACAATACATAAAATTCTATAGAGTGTGCTATTTGGCTTAGAAATTTGCTATACATAGAAAATACGTATTTTTGCTCATTTAGCGATTAAACATTTTCATTTTTAAAAAGTGAATTGGTCAGCACCCTTCCCCTAGGTTCCTAAGACTTTTTCAAAATCTGACATTAACATTGATGCAGTGATCTTTACAATGAAAAATATAAATAAATGTATTTTCTAATATGTTGCTCAAATTCTATCGGTAGGGTTTTTTAGTTCTTATTTGCCAAAGAACAACAAATACAACTTTATAAGGCTTATTTTTCAATTGTCTTAACTTTTTGAAAAAGCAAGGTTTAAAATAATCCAAGTGGCCATTGCAAAAGGTTGTTCCAGGAATGCTTTGAACAAAAGTGCAAATGATATGAGTTTTAACTCGTACATCTCCATCAAAAGCAAATTTCAAAAGCTAAATGGCAAAAGGGTTAATCTTCAAGAAATCACATGTCCCTCAAAACAGGTGCTCTCACAAGGACAACCAGTCAGGAAGGAGGGAGGGCAGGCTGTATAGTTCCCCAACAGCCAGCATGAAGTTAGAGCATAATACTAAAATGTCCATTACCACAAGAAGTTCCAGACAGCTCTGCAGGCTGTATGTCCTGGAATGGCCTCTCCCTGTCCTATCTTCCCCCACCACTTCACTCCCCACAGCCACAAAGGGACAAAGGGATAGGTTCACTATCATGCCCCACTGCCAGATAACTTCACTGTGTCTTTCTAAGGAGCATGAGAGATGGGAGCTGCTTCCTCACTGCATTAGTTCCCAGTCATGATCTGCAGTAAGAGTATATTTCTGACTGCAGCCCTGCCGTGCTTCCTCTCACTGGTTTCCTATGGGACTGACTCAGCAGCACCTACCATGGTAAGACTTCCTCTCAGAGTTCCTCTAAACCCTTATAAAGGAAGAAATCGTGGTACAGTCAGAGGAAGAGTCTGTTTGGCAGCACTCTGGTTGCACCTTCAAAGCCTAAACCAGCTTTGTTTTGAGTCACCTTAACTATTAGCCTATTTTCATATGGGGTTAATGTGATTCCTTACTTTTCCACCAACCAGCAACTAATTTCCATGGAAAGATACTAAACAAAAGATAATGTTACCTGCCTCCAAGTAAAGTACCACGTCACAGTATAGCTCCAGGTTCAGTAAGAAATTTACATTTTTTTGTGCCAAGACAGAATATCAAGAGGTGAATTCACCATGACACAAAAATAACACAAGCAGGCTCATCTTATTTCTCTTCCATCTATATTCAGCCTTTCCATGCTAAAGAAGGTAACACAACATGAAAGTAAAGGGCACAACTAACTTCAATACAGCTATGCTTTATTCCTCCTAAACCTCTGGCTATGGAGGAGTAGCACTGAGAGCCATTTTAAATTCCCCTGCTACCTCTGCTCATCTGATTCGCTAACCCTACGGCATAAAGTTGGCATAATTTTTAGAGGATTTCTTATTACTATTATCCCAAAATAAAATTATTCAAATTAGACAAAAAAAGGAGATAGGATGGGGAAATATATATATATATAAGCAAACCTCTCTGCACTGAAGAGTAAAATATTATTTGACAGACCATATGGCTGGCAGAGTATTCTTCTTGGAAGAAAATCCTCAAAATACCTCAGAAGCCTTAGACAGGTTGAATGCCCACCAGCCTTCCCCATGCCTCCTTCCCTTTCTTCTCACACAAGAGAAAAAAAAAAAAATTGGAAAAATAAAATCCTCAGCTAGGCATTAAAACAAATATTTAGCAAAATAAAGCAAATAAAACACTGAAAAAAGTGCATTATTTGTAGCTTGTGTGCCTATCAATCAGCACAACTCTCCTACAGCCAAACACTTGAGGGATTATGCACTCCTGGTGTGTGTAAATCTCTGGGTACCTGGCCAATGCCTCCTCCTCCAGCCTGCCAAGCAATTCCCCCAAGCCCCTGCGTGTGGCCAGAAGGAAGTTCCCCTTCTGAGAAATGGAACACCTTTCCCTTCTATAAATCTTTCTAAAAGCTTCAGCTTTCTTCCAGTAGCTCCACTTGCTTTGGCACTCAAGTGGCAGCAACTCTTCCCAGCCACTAGGCCATATCAGCCAACATCTCTGTTCACGTCTACTTGCAACAGTGGCTCCTCAACTGCAATGGCATCTAAACCAAGTTTAGTCTCTGTCTGCCTTGTACAGATAAGCCAGATGAAGATTCTGGTTTCAAAGCTGTAGCTTCAGAGTAGTTCCACCAGGTTTTAAGACACATGTAAATGCAATTGCTGAGCTAAGGGGAATCAACAACACTCAGCATCTTACAGAGCCAGGCCGTATATGGCTGTTCTTAATATGGTACTTCGTACTTTGCTACTAGAGACACATAAATATTTTATTTTTGGATTACAAGGGCTGCAAACAAGGTATGCCAACTAATGTCAAACAGAATAGCTTTACAAATTCCAGGAAACTTACGCGCAACGTTTAGACAACACATACCCAACAACAGGCTTATTCGTAGTTACAGTAATAAGAGACGAGACATAATACTCAAAATAAATGACCCCATTGGAAAATTCGAGGCACATTACTATAATTAAGCTAGAACATTTTCTGCAAAGTCATATTACATAGACTTTTTAAAGTAAGGTTTATGTCTGTTTATAAATTTTGGTATTGAGACACCATAAACTTTATTTTTCCAATGTTTTAAAATACTATTCAGCTCTGTTCCTCAATAGATTCATTTTAATTACTTTTTAAAACAATCTTGGTAAAACTGTCAGAAGTTTATTAACTACAATGACATAATATTGAACTCGTATGAACAACACCTTAGTACCTAAAAATGAGTACTGTCTGACACTGTGCCTACATATCTCTCACACAGGGCATAGCACTATCTCTCCAGGTATATGATTGCCCAAGCCCTTACTTTGATTTAGACTTTGATATTTCATCCCCAGTCTATGAATGAAGGCAAAAACTGGCCTAGGATCAAAGATCTCCAGTGATGGATCTGCACTGTTACTGCACGCAAGTGTCGGCATCTACTATGACACCTATGTCACACTCCCTTCTCCTAATATACCTGAAAGTCCTGCAGGATTTTCAATTTCACTACATTAGGGCTTATCAGTTACATTTATTTGGATCCACTTCATTCACTTGTTTTTGAAAAATACTTTTCCTTAGAGGAAAATTTTCTTATATATTTATTAGATCCTATAGATAAAAATAATACAGATTTTACATAATTAGCAGCTGCAAGACATTTATAGGGAAATTTACTTACAAAACTATTATTTATTCGTTTTCTTGCTCAAACAATAGAATGTTGCTCTGTGATCTGTCACTGGCAAGCTTTTAAAATTAAACATTAGAAATACATTCCCTCAGGTTAAATAAAATAATCCAGCAAACAAAACAAAAGCAAAAGCAAAAACAGAGCAATCTCAGCAACATATGCCATCTTCGTTCTTATCTAGCTCTAGCCAACACCCACTTTGACAAAGAACCAGAAGAAAAAAGTAGGCCTTGCCGTATGTCCTGGAGGTTAGCAAATCTGGGCTGTTAAACAGCAGGAACTGGCAAATTCTCGAAGTGCAGAGTCCTAAAAAAGACGCCTGCCAGATTCTTCCCTGTCCTGCTCCAAAGAGGTTTCAATTCAATGCCTTCCACAGCCTGTATCTCTGGCAAAAAGGCTGTATTTTTGCATGCATTTAACAGCAGTAATATTCAGTATCCACACAAAATTGTTACTGCTAATTCACTCCACCACAGGCTGAGCATGGCATCATACCCGCTAGAATCATGAAAACATTTTTGACTAGTTCTCAAACCTTCCAGATACCAAGTGTTCTTTCACTGTCTTTAAACTGAAGGCAGAGAGAGAGAGCATGCACAAAAGAAAATGGAGAAAAAAAGTGAAAGCAAACATATACAAAAAGTGCCTGTAGAGCCAAATTTTGTTCACTGTGGAGTTTCAAATATTCACCACTCAAAATTCAAACCAGATTTTCAAAAAACCTAAGCCCCAGTAGTTTCTATTGTCATATTTACAATTCAATAGTTAAGTAGATTTAAACAATCTAATCAGTTATTTGGTTAACAGCTAATGAACTCTACTAAAAAAAAAAAAAAACAACTCTTGCAACTTAAAATTACATTTATTTGCATACAAAACATTTCAGCAAAAACTCATGCTATATATTTTGCAAGCTCTTGCTATTTCTTTTAGAAAATATGGTAAAATCTCTCAAGAGTTGGGCCTTTTTTTCCACAATATGTTGCTTTCCACACAGCTGTGAGAGGATGAATTGTTGCAGTGAAGTTCATGGTAAGGATGAGATTTTGAGTAGAGGAATTCCTGTTCACTGAAGGTCATGCGTCAGAAATACCCTTTTCAGTATATCAGGTTTTAAAAGGACAACACCTCACTTCCTGGTCTGAGCTGAATCTGCTGTGAATTTTCAAAATAACATTGATGTGTTTTTAGCGGTTCAATTTGTAATGGCTAAATCGGCAGTTAAAAACCCCCAAAGCCCAACAACAACAAAAACAAGGCTATCATCCTGTAGCTGGCTGTACTTAGTCTCTCTGCTTGTGGTTTACTTGCAGAAAACTTCAATAACGGAGGGACTGCTTTATTGTAAGGAGCGGGGCAAAAGTAGTATTTTCCCAATACAATCTGTTCCTATTTATCTTCACACAAACCCTGTGAGAAGGGAATATAAAGTACTTTTTAGCTTTAATATTTGGTTTATTTGAAAACCATTTCATTTTGTGCTGGAGCAGAAAACAAAACAAACTGAAAGAGAAAAGAGAGCTATGACTATATTTTCTCCACCCCTTGCCAAAAACACTACAAAGAATGGAAAAACAATGTCTCACTTTAAAACCCAGAACTGGTTAATCAAAGCAGTCGATGATCACACACCATAGCTGGGAAAGAATAGTTTTCTATCCATACTGTACTTACAACTGCTACCTCTGGCAGCCTCAGACAGAAAACAGGAACCACCATGCTCCTGTCAGAGGTTTGCAGAGTGAGGAAATCCTCCAGCAACCCCCACAAAACACACTGAATCAAGGTGCAAGAAACCTCCTAGTGGGCAACTACTGAATGGCCAGCGCAGGAAGGACAGGGCAGTGGCCTAACCCCTGCTTAGCCTCTATACAGCCCATATTTGGATGCATCATCACCTGAGGATGAGATATGGATTGGGACTGGAGGTATCAGAAAAGCCTACACAATTTTGTAGTTAACATACTAAGGCCTTGGTGCCAAAGATTCAGTCCTCTGTAATTTTATAAATCATCAATGTGGAAAAATTTTGATATAACCAAATAGCCTTCCAGCACATATTGTGAATATAGTCTTTTAGCCCAGGTTACAGGATCACACTCACACAGATTGGTTCATTAAAACCCCAGTGGTTTGTACATGGCCTGTGATGATAAGCTTATCATAAGCATTTTGGCAAGAATACCAAGGCTCATTTATCAAGGACATGCATTTCCCTGGGGTAATACTTAGGTATTTCAGATGTTACATATTTTTTTTGATATTGCAATTATGATCCCAGTTTTCCTCTTCCCCCTCTCCCTACTCAGGCAACACTATCTAGCAGGACCAACAGCCTGGACAGCTTTTATTCACACTCTCCATTAGAAAACAAGGTGGTAAGGAAAGAAGGAGGAGGGAGCTTTACCCATTTAAGAGGAGAAGGACTCAGTTTTCAGTCAGACCTCCAGATAAGCACTCAGTTTTTAAAAAAATCTCCAAACAACATTCCACCCTTGTGCTCCATGTTACCTTGCAGGAGATTTTCTCCCATGTGAAACCTTCCCACAAGGCTTCCAACTCATTTGTCTTCCAAAGAGGGGCTTCAGATCCACCAGAGTGACCCAATCCAAACCAACTGAGTTATCACTATTTACTGATTAATCACCTTCCTGAGCTAAAAGAGAAGTCAGAGTTGCAGAGAGTGTACCTCTTCATCTATCCTTTATTCCACAGATGCTATGGAAAAGGACAATATTTACCTGGCTCTCTTTATTCTTTAAAACACAGCGGAGGGGGGGGGGGAGGAGAGGGACACAACAGAAACATTTAGCCCTAATGTTCAAAACCAACAAAGGTACTTTTAAAGCTCTAAAGCTGATAGTCTGCAAGACAAAATTATCACACAGTTATTTATTCACTTTATTGGTAAACAAACAAAACAAAACAAAACAAAACAAGATCTTTCCCAACTTTTGATGCCTACTGGTCTGACTTCAGGAAAGGCAGTTGTATTGTCTGTTTGATTGATCCCTTATAGTTAACTCATTTTAACCTGATCTGTACAGTGAAGAGAAAGATTTTGTCTGGCCTTTTCTCAGAGTAGGCAGTCTCAAGCACATTTATTTTTACGCTGAGAACCGAGAGATTCAAAGGACAGCCTGCAAATGTTTCAAAGGAAGTTATCCTTATCAGTACTTTTCAGGGAAGTCCTGTACACTACATACTTGGGATCAAGAAGATATAACAGGCAGTCTATAATCTAAAGGAGGTTAGAAATGCAACTACTAGCACAGCTCCCCTCTCAGCATTGCTTTTCACTGTTAAGATCATCCTTTAGGTAAGGTGAGAAAAACTGGCTAAAAAATACTGACTTATCCCACATGGTAATGTCATGATTATGAAATATTGTCCTCTAAAGATTACTGTATATTAAAGAATATGCTGTATTTCCCAGGCTTGTCCCTTGCATAATTTCCCAGATGATTTGCATCATTGCACAATGGGAAACACGGCTCCCCAGACTTGACAGGTGACTGCCTCCCCCCACAAAGAAGTAACTCCCCTTCTTGCTCACTAAATTTGGTATAGACTCCCTGTGGCCTCCCAGAAGGTGTCACCATGCACCAGGTGAAAAAAAATCTGCCCTAGAAAACAATCCCCTGGCCCAAAGAACCATAGATCAGGACCTGTACTTTAGATATTCCCTGGGTACTGTCATTCCAGAGGCAGGGAGGCAGTCTTTCTCTGGAGCACAAGAAAGGCTCTGAAGCCTCGTGATTAATTAAGCATGGTCAGCTTGACTCTCCTCATGAAGAATGAGGAAACAGAGGTAGAAGAACCTGTTTGATGAAACTTTGAGCATTGAAGCCCGAGGCAGGAGCTCTGGTAGAATTAAGCACTGTTTCTTTTTCCTCCCCTTTGCCTCTGTTTATAACCCATAAACTGGCAGGGTCAATGAACACACAAGTTCTATTCAAGTCACAGAAAATAAAGCAATACACGACTCCTGGGAAAGATACAATATAATCAAAATTCCTTTAATTAAAGGTGGATCCAAGCTTTCTATACAAGATTAGCACGTATTTAGTATTTCAGAAAAAAAAACAAACAAACAACAAAGGAACCATCCCTCATATCTGTCATGCCATTAAAAACTTCAGTATCATTTCAGATGGGAGTTTGATTTCTACACGCTGCAATAACCAGATGTAAAAATTTTAGCCACTTGCTAAGCATAACAACAACAAATTATGAGAGGACTGAATCAGTCTGACTCTTGTATGTACATTTCTCAGTTCATTCTTAGAGCATATAGATTTCCTTATGTAACTTTTAAAAAATACTGTAAAGAAACAGTTTCCCCTTAAGCATGACTAGTAGTAAAGTCTCATTATACCCACCCTTAGTTCAAATAATGCCAGCAATGACTGCAGTCACTGGTAGCAAATTAACCTCATAGGGACAGTAAAGTATGTACTAGTGGGAGAGGAGTCACCTAATTCAAACATCCAAAGCTCTGAATCTCCATGCATGACATGGTGTATTGAGGTACCAATACAACATGAATGGTTCCAGTGAAAGTCAACACTGTGAAAGGTTTTGCAATTCATCTGAAAGTGAAGGACTACAACAGTACATGCTTCCCTATCCAAAGGTCTTGATTAAATATTCAGTACATTCATCGAATTGATATCCACTTAGGAATTTACTGATGTAAAGTACTACACAAATTTGGCATTATTTTACTCTACACAGGGAAACCATGTAAAAATGCTCCTAAGCACGACAGCAAAACTGAAAAAGGATCTTCATTTTGCTGGTAAGCATCTGGTATTTTGCTTCACCCTCTTGATGTCTCATTTTCATATCAGAGTTCTAATTAGTACAGCAGACAAACAATGCAAATGTAGAAGTGATACAGTCCCTGTAGATCAGCTTCTATCTTTACTCAAGTGTTGTACATGTCTGTGTACATACAGAGCACTGATGAGATGCACTGCAAGCAATATTGGCAGTTAAAAAAAGCTGACAGCAGTAACCTAATTTTACCTCAGAGAGTAGTTCTAATCTTAGGACCTGATCCTGACAGGAATCAAGAACCATAAACTTACTGGAACTCAAGCAAACTCAGCATTTCATTGGAGACACTCAGCACCTCGCAGGTTCAAATCCATACTTTTTAGAAGTCACTTCCTATTTGTCCTTTGTTTACCCTGGCTTATCCTGAACAGCGAGGCTTTCCGACACAGAGATAACTTTGGAAATGATTACTCTCATATTCTTTGATGATTTCAAAAGGCAGGAAAGAATCTCTCCCTCTTCTGAGGGCCACCCAGCTGAAGCAAAGAACATTATTTTTTTCAGGCGTGTTAATAAGAGCCAGTAATAACTCAACTGTCCTTGAAATACCTGACAGAACTTGCTTTTGTTCTTTCTCAGTAACATATTTTGCTTCTGTATCTGCTGTCACACAGTTATCTTTCAGAAAACCCTAAAAGGGGAGGCTGTCCAACATCTTCCAATCAACATAACCTCTTTCTATGACACATGCACTGCTTTAATGTGTTTTACCCATCATACCTGTCTCACATTTGGATGGAGCCACTGGGAAACACAGTGTAACAAAGCAGGTCTTCAAATTAGGCTTTCCAGTGATTAAATATGTTAACTGTAACTAAAGCTGCTACCAGTCTCACTTTCACCAGGGGAAAAAAGAGATCAAGAGAATACACAGGTGGTGGAGAACGGTCTCTCCTGTCCTGATTCCTAATAGGAAAAAAGATCCAGAATGAGTTGGAAATATATAGCCAAATAAAAGCAGATAAATTGTTTCAACCCTTTGCTTCCTCATGTATTCCAGTTATTCTCAGCCAAAACCTTTAATTTTTTTTAAAATCAGGCTAGGAGATTTGATAAATGCAGTCTGTCACCATGACTTTTAAATTCTGCCAGGAGTAAAAGTGAGGTACCTCTCAACTGAGGAAATGCTAAGGGCAACCAATGAGACAGTGATTACAAGAGCCACTGGGAGAGTAAGGTACAAGAGAGAAGTGGAACTGGAAAAGCAGTATCCCTTAGAATAGTAGGGTTAAAGGAAAATAGCACTGAGCCTATGGGTTTGAAAAGGCAAGCCCTGGGACGTGAGATGAGAGCTTCGGGGTAGATGACATTTTGAGGCACAAAGGAGGTATATACCCAAGTTCTTTGATTACAGCCCTTACCAGGAACCTAACTGGTAAGCAAGGGTACTTTCAGGACAGCTGGGTACCCCTCCCATATGTTCTCTCTTCTGCTTCTGAAATATGACAGACTTGAGATGAATATCTACATGCTACTTGCATATTTTTAAGAAGTGAGGACACAAATGTTAACTTCATGCTGAAGTGATGATGACTGATCTCACATTGTACAGTGGACCTGCCAACAATATTAATAAACAAAACTGTATTTATCTAGTATTCATCTGATTCCAGTATCTATTCAAACATCCTGTCTTTAAAAAATTCATTCCTAGTCAGTGTTACTTATCCAGGAAACTTAAGACATCAGGAGACTTTGAAGATAATTGGTTGTATCTGGGCACCATGTCTTTTCATATTTCCTAAGCAAGAAAACTGTAGCTTCTCTGCAGTCAAAGGTGTCACAGTATTATAATCCTTCAGTAGGAAATAAAGCAATTAACATCTCTTAAGCTGCTATTCTAATTGAATCTCATATGCCACATACATTTGAAACACGAAGCAAATCCATAGGAATATTCTAAGGGTACTGGTTTTCTGCTGTTCTGACCAGTGTACTGTAAAGTCATTATTAAATTTTGGATAGGCACATAGAAATGCAGAAGTTGCAAGTTTAAAGTATGTTCCCATAAACAGATGAAAACTCTAAGTAACTGGAGCCTTAAGTTCACCACTTTTGCAATCCAGTGCCTTCAACTTCGAGTAATACCACATTCCCATCACTGGCTACTTTTAGTATGATCAGCCTTAGCAATGCACATTTCAATACTCTTTCTGTAGCATCTACACAATACCTTTCAGAGGAAAGAACTCTAAGTAAAAAGCTTTATTACACTTACAAGTCCAGCAGTTAAATTTACAGTGATCAGTGAGCTCAATACTATCCACAATATCAAGCAACCATACAGAATGTCACTTCTTCGGTGCGCAAGGATGGCAATGGGTATGTTGCATCCTTACCCCCTCTTCATTTGAGTTCCAAACACAATAAATAATGAGTAACTTTGCAAAGCAACTCTGTTAACTAAACTAACACCTCTTTTTAATTTCCCCAGAATCTTCCTTCTTTAAATTAAGCCCCAGTTTCTATAATCTGCACCAAATTTATTCCATCCAGGATCAATCCTGAAGCACACCATGTTAACCCCAAGCCTTGCCTGCATATCCGGAGTAGTGAATCTGTGGCTTTTTCAAAACCAGGGACAACCCTGTGTAAACCACAGGCCAGCAGTTTACCAGGCAGGCAACACCAATATAATCTCACTGCATATGTTTTATAAACACACTCAGGTGCTGGGCTATAAGGCTTTGCTGCACTGCACAGCTGTTCCACAGCACACACCAGCTGTACTTACTCCCTCTTCACACCACTCTAGCTGTAGGATCCTAAGCCTTTCCACAAAGATGAGGCCCTAAAAAATGTTAAATTAAATGTCCTGTTTCTTCAACGATTAACTCAAATGGAAGTCCCCTTTCCTCTGAATTTAATGAAGGAACAATCAAACAACAAATGCTTTGACTTTACATTCTGTTTGCTGTTATCTTCTACCATATTAACTGCAGTTATGGGATTATAAATGTTATATAAAATTATAAGTTAGGAGGGCAACTTTCAAAGGTGCTCGAAACAATTCAGTCTACATTTCAAAGGGATTTGCACATCCAACTCTTCTCCCCCTTTGACTACATGTGGCCTGTGTATATTCAAACCAAGGTAGGCTCGATACCGGAGGAGCTCCAAATACATGTGCACAGGATATCTCTCAATGGCAATCTTTTCACTGAAACAATAAAGATGGTGCTGCCCTCAACTAGTCATCCAGAGAAGCAGCTCAGCTTCCAGCTACTGACTATGCTCTGACAGTCTGGAAGCCTGCTTTTATAGATCCATACCTCTATAGAGAAAGTTCCAGTGTCAAGAAGGCAGCAAAATGGAGGCCCTTTCTGTTTGTTTACAACTGAAGGAAAGCATCCCCACAATAAAGTGGGTACAGAATTAAAACAGAAAAAACCCAACCCAACTAGACCATAAACCAAATAGCCTGCAAAAGCTAACCTACGAGGAGGAAAAAGAAATGTGATGGTGAGAATCCTTGTTTTACAAAAGTAAGAAGAACTGACAGATAAGGAAGAAGCTGCAAGACAGAGAGATCTATAAAGGGTTATCAGGCAGACACCTTATTTCAGTAGTCTAGATCTCAGCCCATCTCCTCTCTGTAAAAATGAAGATAGTGATACTTGCATTGCAAAGCTGAGAGAGTAAGACAATAATTCTTGTGCCATACTTCTGGGTAACAAGGAGAAATACTGTTTCTCCATCCATTACATTTCCTCTTAGGAATACTGTGAAGATGACTATATTCAAGATTCTCTCGACTCAGATATTTTGCTAACGAGTTTCATTACTACCTGAGACAGATAAGATCTATGTATCACTACACGTAAACCTAAAGCAGACAAAGGCCTCTTTTGGAACCACTAATATAAAAGGCTGGATTATTAATTTTATAAGATTTTATACCTTATTATGAGGTATTCACTCATTATTATGAGTGAATGCCCATCCCATCATTTCCATTACTGATACACTCATTTGTTTGAAGGAATTATGTGAAGGGAAATCAAGGCAATAATTACAAAAGAAAGAGGAGGTTACATGCTATATCACAAAGATGCAGAACAACCAAGTGTGTAAAAACTTGTCTGACCAGTTCACAGCACGCAAGATTATAATGAAGTTATTACACATTATCTCACAGCTCACTAAAACTTCAGACCATAATGCAACGAGGATCAGGAACACTTTGTGCACTGTGAAAATTAATTCACCAACCTTACCTGTTACCATAAACACTAAAGAAAACCAAGCAATGCTGTTGATGGCTATTTTTTTGTTGTGACCTGTTATGACATTTCTATTTAAATAAAGCCTGCTGAAAAAATGATCTTCCTTATTTGTATGAACTGGCCTATTACAAAGTGGCTTCACTTTGTTGACCATCAGTCATATTTACATGTTCCTTGGGTAGACACACAAGCTTCAGCCTCTTTCTGTGCTGACTCATGTGAACAAAAACTACTCAGTTAGAAAACTACTGCATCCCCAAGGGCCATCAAATACATTTTTTCAAAGTTGCAAATAAGATGTAATTTATTTATTTTGCATACTTCTGTCCTGAAAAGTATAGATTTTTTTATTTTGTTATGCATTTTCCATGGCTTTTGCAGGCCACTTCTATCTTGATACACACACCAGCCCACTCCAAAAGTTAGATAACTTTTCTTATGTTACAGTATAAGCTCCTCCTGGAATAAACTATAAACTTTCTGTTTCTACACAGCCTAACACATTGTGAGTGTTATCAAAGAGAAACTAATAACTCTACATTCAAAACGGTCACCCTGCCAGAATGTATGCATCCATGTTCTGACAAGGTTTCAGCACTTCACTCCTGTCTTACTGGGATATCACTAGCATCACGTACATTTTCACAGGTGCATAAAATGTCTCCAAGACGTCATACTCTTTGCATCATAAAGTTGATTAACTGTGCATAAATCCTAAATACAGGGGTTCTGCAGACCAGTGTGTTGCTGCTAGGAAGCAGATTTTACTTGTGAGTCTACAAATAGGGTGCAGGGCTGACTCACAGTTGCTGGAAGAGCTGCAAACTTTTTGGCTGTTCTACAAAAACATTTGGCCTGTAATATATCTTGCTGATCACTGCCACAATTATGTCCAGGTCCCAAAGAGAAGAAGCCCATACAGTCCAGCAGGACACTGCTGAAGGGAGAAAAGGCTTCACCAGAGCTGCCCCAACTTCTCACTCTGCCTGCCTTCCACTTCAGTCAGATGTTTTTTTTTAACCTCAGTCTTCCATGAAAAGCATGAAAGAGAAAATTACATTCTCACACTTAACATCTGATTTTAAATCTGATTTTAAAAAGGCTAAACTTTAGAATACACTAAGGATTTTGAAAGCTTTATGGTATTAATAACACTGTTACAGCAAAACAGTGCTTGGTTGGAGAGTGCACACATTTTAAACCAAATATAACGGTTGTAACATGTCAGAGGCTGTCAGTTCGATGTCCAGAGTACATTCAAATAAGGCTAGAGATCAGTTTCATTTTATTTGTTCAAATATCCAATGATTTACTAACACAGTTTTATTAATGAAGTATCTGGGTGGAGGGGGAAGCCGAAATGTTAAGGCTTAGGTTTGTTGGGTTTTTTTAGTTTAAAAACACTCTGAGGAATACCACTTCCAAAACAACACAAATATAGCAAACTGAAGAGAAGGCTTGTTGGTCAGAACCAACACTTCTGACCGTGTTCATAAGCAGTTCACAATACACTCACAAACTCACTTGTACACAGTGTAGAAGCTGAGTTTAGTATAGATATGATACTGAAATAACCATTGATGAAAAACACAGTTGGATAACACTTTCAAAAGGCTACTGAATCATAAGCCTAAATTCTTCATGTAACTTTCACATACCTGAAAAATTTACCGTAGGTCTCAATTTTGAGAAACACAAGTTCAGTATTAAACATGGAAGGAATTCAATTCGTGGTGATATAACTAGCTAGTAGCACAGATGAATCACTATGTATGCAACTAAATGATACACATACTCTCAACAGTTTCAGCAACAGAGAACACCAGAGAACTTCCCATTAAAATCAATATAGGAACATCAGCTTTGAATCTGTATGCAAGACGACTTCTGCTCTGTCTGCCCTCCAGTCATTAGTGGACGGCATTCACTACAGAATTACAATTTTTGTTTGTTTGTTTAAGGCATATTGATTTTTGCTTATTCACACATCTACTTACCAACAAACAGAAAAGTTTCTGAGTTTTTTGCACTGCTCTGGGCTATAATGAACAAAGGTCAACTGCACGTGATTTATTTTTTATACCATACTACGGTAGTAAAGTGAATACCTTTTGAAAACAGGACCCCACATTTCTACTAAATGATGTATCCAAGAAGGTAACACGCTATCCCCTACCCAAGACATCTTGCAACTAAGGAGCAAAGCAGGCACGAAGAATGAGCGTGAACTGGCAAGAAAAGAGCACCTAAAGAGATCACAGGGACTTGTCTAGGTCGTGGTGTCTGGGTTGCTAATGCACCACAGAAGTGCTAAAAATAAGTTTATCTAAATTTTTATTTTAAAACTTTTTACATGGCCTTATAAAAATGCATATGCAAAGCTACCTCCTAAATATGACCAGTAAACTAATATTCTTTTTAAAGTTCCATATATATATATATGTGTCTATGTGTATATGTATACACATGTATATATTGTTGTGTAAAGGTCAATAGAAAAATCTACAAGATTTGGCTCTTTAGGTGAAAAGTGCTGTCGCTTGCTCTTGATTCAATGGATAACACTTCTACAAAATCATTACGAGGTGTTAACAAAATCCTATTTTCCTCTTTCTTTCTCTCAGACCCTTGACATGGCTCTGAGAACTTGCTGGCACAAGAAATAAAGGTGTGGGATAAAACTTAACAAAGCTTATCTCAGCCCAGTGACATTAGTACATACTATTGCCCCTAGATATTCTGTCTGAATTTGATTATTGTACTGGTAGTGCTCTAGCCCACCTACTGAGAAAGAAAAAAGCTCGAATGTAATGCTACAATTAATACCAGCTTTCGTACAATTATACAGAAAAAGTGGGTCATCCCAAACACTCTAATAGCTCTATGGGATACTCAGAAACAACTAGAAATTTGGGAATCAGGGACTAGATCATAAGGGCTGTCCCTCTAAACCTGTCAACTCCTTGAAGAGAAACACCACTATATGCAAAGCAGAAGGATCTTCAAGTATCTCTAGCAAATTTTCCACTATTGCCTCTTCCCTTGAGATTTTGATTTAAGGAAGCAAGCAAAGCTCAGCTGATAAGCTGCTGTTAAACTACTGCTAGAGCCTTTCACATTGGTAAGCATTTTCCTAATATTTCTTCTGGCTTCCCCAATCTGCCTTTTTGTCTTGTGCTTGGACTGCAATCTGTTGAATACAGAAACCATAATTTCTCTTTATATAAAACAAAAGTACCAAACAATACTAGGTATTTTCCGTGATTAGGAGTTCCTGAAAATCCCAACGATTAGTTTCAAATAAAATTTTGTAACAGTGTTTCCACTGCTTGGGAGAGTCCAGTTTTCATGGATAGGTTATATTCCTTCAACACCCCACTGAGTCTGCTAAAACCATTTTGCCTGAAGTTCAAAGCTACCATATTACATTTATTCCTTCAAACGCTTCTGTAGTATAACTGACTGGAAACTCAATGCGTCACTCCTGACTGAAAATAAGTGCTCCGACAGCTACCAGTATAATCAGCTCCCTGCTGCTTGCTGAGAAGCACAGCAAGGACATGCTCTGGGTGACAGCGGCTGGGCAAATGCCATAGAACTTCACACACTGGAGATGCTTCTGAGTCCTACTGACATCAGGAGCTTACTGGTCCACCAGAGTCACAAAAAAAAAGGGAAGGTGTCAGATTGGTGGCAAGTATTAACAAGAAAAAATGAAGGAAAAGTTACAACAGACAGCCGGGACTTGAATACAAGGTGATAGCAACTTGAGTACAAGGTGATAGTGGTAGATTAAGGAGAAAAGTGGGCCGTGAGGTCAAATGTCCAAGAGGTGCCAAGGCACTGTGGGGTTACAAGGAAGGAAAAAGCAATGAAACTCAAGAGGAAAAGAAAAGAAAAAGAAAAGATTCCTCAATAAATCTGACTAGAACCACTTAAGAAAGAAAACAAAGTGGACACAGCATGAATGACTTTTAGCCTTTCTTTAGCCAACACATTCTCAGACATCGTTTTCAAAGACAATGGATCAATCTCACCTTGAAATACAGGGACGTTGACAGATGCCTCAAAGACTTATGCAATTGATAAATGCGATCCCAGCAAGAAAACTGTACTTGCAACAGATCCATACAGAGATCTATAGCAGGACATTTCATTCACGTAGCCTGCTAACACTGCCAACATTAAAATCTTATGCAATATTGTAAAGGTCACCCTTTACTATCTTGAAGCCAGAACAGATAAAGAAAAATGGAGAATGGCAGCATACAGACAGAACAGATGACAAAGTGGAAACTGAAAGAAAACAAGGAAGAAAAAAACACTACTGTCTTGCTGGATTTTAATCTGTGAAACAAAGAAAAGCAATTCCAGGCATTTCCCCATCACCTATGCAAATTATGCATCAGTCTTTCCTTCATGTTTCCACCACCATTGCATCTGCTGCACTGCTGCCATATCAATCTCTAAATACAAATATTAACATTGTCAAAGCCAATTATCTTTTAGTAACATTGAAAAGGCCAATGTACCTAAGAAGGAAGAGCTCTAAAGTGCATAAGAAATCCTGGTCCCCCATGATAAGAGGCTTGTAACATACTTACACTCTCAAACACTGAAAGATACTAAGCTGGAAACACTAAGTATTAAGTTTCCCTACTCTTCATTCAGGATACAGAGATACAAGGGTGGCTTGCTGTTCAAACAATGCAGACGTTAAATTTATTTGGTAGCATCTAGCCATTATTCATGCTTTTTTGTTCCTGCCTGTGATGAAACTACCCAGCAGGACACCAGAAACAAGCAAAATGATTCTATTGTCTGGAACAATTAAATCAGCTCAAGTTAGCCGATATAAGGCAGAAATGGCTGCCTGCAAGCCTCTGATGGAATCAAACTCTGCCATTTTTGATTCTAAAAGCAATGGTCTTTCTTTATTTCTGTTCTTCAACAATTCAAGCCCTACAGAGTTCAGTGGGGAAAAACTTAGAACTGTGTAGCATTTCTCAAACACTGCTTCCAATAAAATAAACATTAAAACTCCTGTTATATTTAATGGAAACATGCCAATATCTCCAGGTTTTTTAGCTGTGCAATTCAGAAATATGTGAAATCTTGGTTTCTGTAACTTCTGTTAAATCACAGTAACGATAATGTAAGATTTTTTTAACTCTTGCAGGAATATGAGAGGACACTCAGAAATCAATTTTACTAGCAATTGAAGCTAGTGACTGTGAATAATGATCAGAGTAGATAATACTTTTGCAGAGGTTTTTACATCATATTCATTTGCATTTTCTTCACTAAAATATAGTGCAAAGTACGTATTGCCATGAAAGTTACCCAATCTGTAGAATTGCTTATTAACTTTATAGCTGCAGTTTCATATTAATATTGCTGAATATACTTTTTAAATTGTCTACTTACTGCCTGCCAAATAGGAGAGTGTTCACAAACACAAGGTTAAAACTTTTTGTCAGCCTTCTGTAATGACTGCTTTGCCCCTTAACAGTTAAAACCCCTGTAACTGCTAAAATTTCACTCAAAAGGGCATGCAAAATAACCCCAGGTTTTGCTCTGGCTAGCTTGGCCAAAAGGCTTGTTCGATCCCCCACAACCCAAACTGGTCGTTTTCCAAGCTGTCCTTGGACTTCTGATCCTACTCCATATCCAGACAGTTCCAGCTCTACCTTTCCATATGGATAGAGGGAAAGTCTCTTCTCAGTCCTCTCTGACCACAAATTTCCTATTACTTTCACACCTATTGTTTCCAAAACCTCTCTTAATAATTGGGGTGAGAGAAAGGAGATTAAGATAGCACTGGGTAAAGCAGAACTGAATTCAACCATCCAATTCCAAGCCAAAATGCTCCTGCCTCTAATGTTTTACAAATTGTATTCACAGCCTCACTTCAAAACCTGAAAATCCCCCAAAAGTTCAATGAAATGAAAGTTTAGTTAGGGAGTGGAAACCAATCACATTTAGTTGCCAAGTCCTACAATTCCAACTTAAAACGAGCCCTCATTTTGGCAACATTTAAAGATCTTTGAACTGGGAGGACAGATATTTAGTTTGATGCTAGAGGAAAGCAGAAACCAGATTTG
Source organism: Myiozetetes cayanensis (assembly GCF_022539395.1). Lineage (NCBI taxonomy): Eukaryota > Metazoa > Chordata > Aves > Passeriformes > Tyrannidae > Myiozetetes > Myiozetetes cayanensis. Next base: position 26,619,656 of record NW_026087411.1, on the reverse strand, counting down.
CATATGCAAGGTTGGCATAAGAGTAATAAATCAATAAGGGCAAAATACAAGTAAAGGATGTTGTTAAATGTTATTTATTCTCCATTTTCCTTTGGAACACAGGCCCTTATTGAGGAAAGAATTTAAGCACAGGCCTGAATGAAATCCAGTGAACCCAGTAAGATTTTTACTGGGTTTACTCACAACCGTGAAGTTCTGCATAGTGTCCACCTGAGCTGGAATAATGAAATGCCCTGTCTAAAAACTGGTACGAGAAAGACACGCAGGAATCATCTTCACCCAACTTAGACATTTCCTAAAGTCTAGATTTGAATCAGTACTTTTGAAATAGACTCTGTTACTGGTAACTTTGTTCGAACAAATACTTTCCAGAGTTTGGTACAATTATTTTCACTATGTGGAACTTTGTATGAGTATTGCTATTAGCAGCAATAGTATAAGATTCTGATCAGTGGTGGGATCAAATCCTGACCTAAAGCTACGAGAATTCAGGGCTAAGTGAAATGCATGCTCCACTACACACTTTTCATGCCCTAAGCAATTTTTTCACATCTGAAGTGAGACTTCAAAAGCTATACACTGAGCAAAGTAGGCAAAAAAAAAAAAAAACCAACAAAAAAACCCACAAAAAACCAAAAGCAGGTCAGTGAGCAACATACGGCCTTCAACTAGTCAATTTGCCTATGCCAGCTCATCCCTGTCTCCTACATGTGTAGCTTTCTGCTGTTGCCAAAAGGGCAGCTGGAGTACGTGGTGCAGCAGCAACTATTCGTTATCCTCCTCCAGGTTTCTCTCCATGCCTCATCTCTTCCTTTCCCCACTTTGCCCTTTCTCTCTTCCCTGCAGTAACAACTGCAGAGGCAGCATTTTCCCCCTCTATTGCTTCTCAGCAGGCTGGGAAGCACTGCAGGTAAGCAGGAACAGTTAGGAGAGAACATTTCTAGCAGGCAGTAGGAGTAGATTTATGCTGCTGTAGAAATGGATTGATACAAGATAGTGGGTGAGTTGTGTGTGACTGTACTACATCCCCAGCACAGAGGGAAAAGAGGAGGCGCAGGAGGGAGACAGAATGGGGGAGAAGGCAAGGAAGATCCCTATCTGTACAGAGTTCTCTCCAAAATCTCCCAGCTCCCCTTGTCAATCACTCACCCTCACAATTACAGAGTCTCTGTGAAACGCTGCTGAGTCCCTGTAGATGTCTCACCCTTGTCCCCCCAAACTGACAGACCTTGCTTCGTGACAGCCTTGTCATGCAAAAATGTATCAAACAGGACAGCAATTTCCCTTTCATTTCAACAAATATGCTCCAATAACAAAGCTTTTCAGCAGCCCATGAACCACAGTTTAGATGAGATGTAAAGTTTTTGCAAGCAAAATCCTAGGCCTTTCAACACCACCAGAACAGATAAATTCAGCCAGTAGATGAAAATAAAAATGAAAATGTATTACAATCACACTCTGTCAGCCCAATGCCAGCACTCAGCAGTGTACGGCACAAGCAGAGGTTAACGCACAGGGTGACCTCCGCTAAAATGATGACAATTCCATTCTCTGTCTGCCAGTTACAACAGATCACCTGCTGACTGAAAGGAGTTCCCATTCCAACAACAGAAATGGCAGTAATAAAAAAGGAAAAAAAGCACCTAATGAGTCTTGCCAGTTAATTGAGATTAGAGGGACCAGAAGGAGACAGTACGACTTCTCACATTCATGGACAGCTCACAGGACCAAGGACTCAGAAGAGTTTTAATCCCTCCCCTCCTACTGCCTTTCAAGTAACATTCAGAGCTCCAATAAGCTAGGTGTTTAACTGTGTGGACTGCAACTTAAGGACCTAGTCTTTCCAATATGAAAATGTATTCAATAGTACACTATAAACATGACATAAAAATATGTAACTCAACAGTTCAACAAGTATGTAAAAGAGTGTACTCCCTCCACATGCCATTTCCCATAATTCAGCATCAACTTGCTACTGAGATATTGCATTAATTCATAATAAACTTCCTTTATGCAATGGTGGCGCAGTTGCATGACTAACTTCACATTGAGAAAATGGAAATGTGAAAGGATGCTTTTCAAAAAGTATAATGTTTTAAATTTAGATCTTAAGAGGCAGCACTGAAGAGAAAAAAATTAGCATGGAAGCTATTTTAGCAAAGAAGAGCTCACTGAAATATCTGTTTTATTTTTTTCCTGACAGAGAGAGGGATTTTTTTAAGACAGTAGAAAATTAAACTTGTTTCATTAACCTAAATATAGCTGTAAAATATTTTCGGTGGAAATAGAGGTTCTTCTTGCTAAGCATTGTGATGTCCTGACTGATTTAGTGAGTCCTGCTACTCAGCCAGAAAAAGAATTTCTTAGGACAACTCAGTAGGTTTCCTCATGTACAGCTGGGCTAATGGCTAAGACCCTTAGATGGAGTCTTTGGCACACATCCAATCCCACTGATTTCATCTATCGTCAACTCTGCAAAGTAGACTCAGAACCCATACTACCAATCGTTGACACATATAAACATTGATCATGTTAATTCACCGGAGTGCAACCACAAGGCTAAATATCAATGGAATTTTCCTTCTTGATCTCAATTCTACTGATTAAAATGTAGCTCCACTGCCAATTCAAGTGAATCATTTACATATGCCAATGTAAGAAAGCTAGATAAAGACATACTTTATCATCACCTGAATTACCTAACTTAAAAAAATATAGCCAGAGCTGTCAAGTCGCTATTTTGTTTTTCAATCAGAACTTGCAGCTTGTTTATTGTTCTATATTTTCTGTTTTTCAAAGCATAAATTCACTAGCATCCTCTTGAATACTCGGTGCCATTCTGTATGACATTTTCTGCTCTTGCAGAAAAGCCTGTAATGTCATAAATCCAAAGTTCTCTTTAAAACTGCAGCGCAGCCACGACTAAAAAAATCTGCAAAACTGACACTTTTACTGTGTTATGTCTGTATTGATGCACCACTGGAAAAGCAGCCATCTTTTTATTGTCACTATAACTATTTTAGAAACCCAAACAAGTATTTTATATTCATCTTACAAAATCTCTACAAAACTATACATTTTGTTGAAAAGCTTCCATCCAGTAAAATCTCAATTCCTGTTTCAGGCCACAGCTTCGACTAATTTTCTTTTTATATATATACATATATATATATTTCAGTGAGTATACCTATCATAAGGTTAAAAACCAATTTTGCAACTGCTGAACACTCTGTAGATAAAAGAAACCATGATTGTGCCTATCTATCTGGTTTGTGCTAATACAATAGATGCTCTCATGATTTCAAGCTTTGTACTTGTTTATCATTAGTGTTTCCACTGTAACCATGGCATCAGTATATAGCACAGGCCTAACAATAAGAAAAATATCCAGTATTTTCCTAAAAAACTCATCTCAGAAAAAAATACAAGGATTTGCACAATGGCAAAAGTCAATCAAAGCAGGTGAGTTGGATAAAGAGAAAAACAGTTTCTTTTCAGGGGAAAAAAAAGAAACAAAACAAACATAGTGAATATGTTTTCATTCTCGACTTCTTACAAGAACCTAGAAACACAAGCTTAACCCTAGAGCAGATACTATAAAACACCGAAATTTCCTTAAAAAATTCATACGGTATTATATGAGATCTAAAGCATTAAAGTTATTAATATATTGACAAGAGCTGTTCTCAGCATATGAGCATTTTCTCAATCCTATTTTAAGAGCAACAGTCCAATCCTGCAAAAACTGTTGCATCATTCTGAAGGTAAGGAGGGGCAGCAGTGCAATTATACCAAACACACTCAGAGAGTATGTGGTACCCAGTTCAAACTTTCAGGACTGCTTAAAAGGAATTCTCAGAATGGCATAAAAAGACTTTATGGTCTTCAAGTGTGTTTCTTAGGTTGCATTTATTTGATATTTCGGGCAGTAAGGAGGAATGGGTTCTCGTGACTGCTGCTTTTAATATGCTTGTTACAAAGTTCAGAAAGAATACTACAAAAATATCTGTCTTAAATGCCAAGAGTGAAATGAAAGAAGTAGTCCTCTTATTAAACAGAAAAAACTAATTGTATTGTACCAGCAGATCTTAGTCTAACATTGGTTTAGGCCACGTGCATTTTCCTTGTACTGTGAAACCCATTCACTTTGCAGACGACTCCTTTTTCAGGTTTTAATATAGACTCCAGACACTGATGAAGATACCAATAAATCTATTTACTTCAGTATGGACTCTATAGAGATGTCATGGCCACAGGCCTTATTTTAACTCAATGAAATCAGACTAAAAACCAGTGCAATTTTGTAAGAGTCAGTTCTCTGGAGGTCCTTATCTATTAACAATTCAATAAACACACTTGGTATTACAATTACGGTGACACACACAGTAAACAGGAAGATTTTGGAAAGGATAAAACACAATCCTATAAATATTTACCATCCCACCTATTCTAACTGTGATACAAGGAGGGTGGCATATGCTGCCTATGTACCACATACACACAATCCTAACTAGGAGGATTTACAGCACAAAACAAGGTAAGTGATGCTTCAGAAGCTGCATTATATTGAGCTGACTAGTTACAATCCACTGCCATGTCCTCAATTCTGTCACATCAACAGACAACAAGCGTAGTCACTCCCTCGTCTCCTCCCACCCACTGAATGCTGGACAGCAATGAATCCGGGTGCAATAAAACACGGCGTTTATCCAATTCAGCTAAGTAGTTCCTCATAGATCAAATGGGCCTCAATCTGTTAAATTCCACTATTTATCTAGGCAACGTGTTCAGATGTTTGAATTCACCTTAAATATCAGACCCAGGACGCACCCCAGCACACCAGTACTACCAAAATTCAAACTTGGCATCTGGAACCTGCAAGGTCCTTCCAGATTTGGAGACAAACTCACAACATGTACCATGCACAGAAAGAAATACAAAATTATTCTTCTGTCACTTAGAAATCTGTGATGATGTCCTCATCCCACTGGTCTCACAGATGAAACCTCACTTCATTTCAGGAAAGCCCAAACTTGATTATCATTCAATCCAGGTAAAAGACATCTGCAATACTGCTGCATTTGTCTTTTCCTGATATGGTTATTTTTCCTCTGTCTATCACCCCCTTTTACCATCTGAGCTTACTAATGCACAGCTTTTACAGCATCAGAGTAACCTAGATCCTAATTATCAGAATGCAACACATAGATAGCAAAAGTAAAAAATATGTTTTGTGTAAACACAAAAGTTTTAACAGCAAAGTTAATCAGTTCTTAATCAGCAAAAATAGAGTCTATCTCTTTCATGCCTTTCCATCATCCTACCATCTCTTTATACCACTGCATTAAGTAAAGAAGCCCCAAGGAATATATGAAACTCAGAGCTATTAACTCTCAGTATTTTTACTTTGGTCCTGGGTTCTTTGTCTGTTTGACAAAAAAACACTGCCCTGACTAATATCACTGACTGTGAAAAATAAATATATGAAAAGATGAGCACATATAATTTCAGAAGGTTGGTCAAAGCAGGGCACACTAAAAATGAGATGAACAGCTACTATTGTTTTATTATACACTTCATTTAAAGGATATACCATTTAACCGTTCAACTGCAGAAATGCAAAATGTGCATATTCACGTTTCCTGTTTCTTTATTGTTTGGTTGGGTTTTCCCTGTTAAATCACACTACCTGAGTATGTCAGACCAGGGATTTTCTAGCTTTTTTGTACTCTCACTGAGGCACACTAGCCTCTGGATCTTTAAGAGGTTGTAGAAGCTGTTAAGACACACTGTGTATACGGACAACAGAATTCGTCTAGTTGGGCCTGAATTCCACCAGGACCCTTTTATCAGTCTTGGGTATTTGAAGAAGCATTGCGTTAGATCCATGCATAAAGGTGTCGATCATCTGGGGGAAGGAAGGAGGAGCACCAGCGTTGATGGAATGAGCTCTCAAGTGGCACGGAGACCCTGAAGTGTCTCATATCAGAGGTCAGGTCTGGATTTTTAAGGCTCATCACTGCCAGGCTAACCAAGAGCGTTTATCTTGAAATGATGAAACTCGTCTAAGTGCTGCATCTGGGTTTTGTGGTTATGTTCTGTATGGATGCATTTGGTTGGGGTTTTTCAGACACAATAAGACAACTAGATTTATATTTACGTAACATAATTTCAGAAACTGAAATGGCAATTACAAATCTCTTACTTAGATTCAGCATATTTTTTTTCTTGCCTCGCCTGTAGACCACATGCATTAGTTATACAGTAACCATGACTATCTCAGTATAACAAAGCATGGAAATAATGAAAAGCCTTCAGAGGCATTATATGCCCTTGGCAACTTAGCTCTGCAAGACAGATGTTACATCCAGAGCTGTACCACTGAAAATCATATGTACATGTATGTATCCACAGCGTGAGCACTTACCCAGTCCTCGAAGTGACGGCTCCCGTTCTGCAGCAAGTCCTCAAACTGTATAGTGCAGTTAGCTACAAAATCGTCGTACCCGATGGGGGCATCATGGAAAACAGCCATCTCTATCTTCCTGCCATTACAAACGTCGGTGACAAATTCATCGTTCCAAGCAGGACTGTTGGTCTTTTGCTTGGTCGAGGTCTGCCCGATCCTGGAGTCGTCCACGTTGAGGGCGATGTAAGGGTCCAGCAAAAAGGTCTGTGGCCTGGGACCCACTGCATGCCTCAGAGACCACGCTGTGGGTTTCAGATTCACCGCCTCGCAGATCTTGATTTTCAGCAAGCCATTGAAAACCACCATGGCTGGATGGCTGCACTTTTCCCGGGATCAAACACTCGCTCAACGCACTCGCACCGAGAGGGAGGGAGGGAGGTCTCGCCAATAAATAAGAGGGCAGGTCTGGGAGCGGGGGAGCAGGGTACGGTGCGGGTCTCTTCGCCTGGCTGTTGCTGTTACCTTTGATTATTTAGCCTTTGCTCTTGCGACACCCAGTGAATACATTTATTTTCTTGCCCGTGTTTCTAACGGAAAACAAGGGAGGGGGGCCGCCGGGGAGGGGGAGGCGGCCGCGGCTGCAGGCACCCCCGAATGCAATCAAAACCCAAGCATAATCAATCCGGGGGGTAAGCAAGAGCCTTCTCCCTTCACCCAGACCATAATCCTGGATCAGTCCTTGCAGAGGAAGCAGAGCCGCGATACCGGGCTCCCGCACACGCCAGTCCTGCCCGTGAGCCGCACAACAATACACACACACGCACACACACACACACACACTCACACACACACTCACACAGATCAGAAACACCGGCCGACCCACCAGCCCTGCCTACTGCACAGCCTCCGCTCAGCAAACATCCACCCAGGGACCTTCCATCCGCGCCGCCGCCCGCAGCCGCCCGTCCTGCGTCGCCGCCGCCTCCTGCTCCGCCGCCGCCAAGGCCGAGGACCCAGCGGAGCGACCCCCGCGCATGGGGGGCGCCGGCAGCGGAGCGGAGCGGCCCGCGCGGGTCTCGGCGGGCTCCGGCTGGGCGGCCGCCGCCCTGGCGATGGGCAGAGCCGCCACCGCCTCCCTCCCGCCTCCCGCCGGCCGCCCCCGCCCGCCTCCCGCCCGCCGCCTCCCCTCGGCCGCCGCCGGCCGCCTCCCTCCGCGCAGCCCCCGCCCGCTGCCGGTGCCGCTCCGCCGCTCGCTCCAGCGCAGGAAATGCGCAAAAGACGTCAGTGTGTGTGTGTGTGTGTGTGTACGAGGAGCGAGTGTGCGGCGGCGGCGGCAGCCCGGCCGTGCGGGTGTGTTTGAGTGTAGAAAGTTTTGCCTGTTGGGGGAGCAGCGCGGCCGCCGCCAGCCGGGAACGGCGGCGGGGGTCGCGCTCCCCGCGCCGGGCTCGCCGCTCCTCCACACTCGCCGGGCGGCTTTCCGCCGGGGCCACCGCCTGCCCCGGCTCCGCTCCTCCTCCTCACAGGGTAAAGTGGTGAACTGAACCAAGCGTGGAGAAAACACTCCCGGACGCCTTTATTAACGTGCTTGACCACCGAGGTCCTGGCCGGACCGGGCGCTTCTGGCGGAAGCCCCTTGCCCTTCTCTCCGTGATCCCCGGTACCCCTCTGCCCCAGCCTGACGGGCAGCGACCCCCCGCCCCCGGCCTTGCCCCGCCGCCTGACAGCGCCGAGCCTCTGCCCGCATCCCCCCCACCCCCGCCTGCCGCGGCGGCGGCGGCAGAGACACCGCTACGTCAGCGGGGGCCGGGCCGGGCCGGAGGAAGAGTTTCCCCGCGGTGTGCGAGCGCCGGGAAGTGCCGTCCGCCGCCAGGGGAAGCGGCCTCCCGGGGCCCGGCCCCGCCCGGACCGGCCCCGTCCGCGGCCACCCTTCCCCCGGCCGGGAGGCGCTGCCTGGTTTGGGACAGAAACCGCCTGTTGCCCGCCCGTGTCCCCGCGGCGGTGGGTGGGTCACTGCCAGCCCCTCTGTTCGCTGCGGATCACCTGGCCCGTGCCTGCCGCACCTCAAACCCCAGCGCCTCCGAACTGCTCCGAGCTGGCGCTGAGCGGGACACCGCGGGCGGACGGTGGGCACTGCCCTGCAAGCGCACTGAAAGTGGGGGGAAAAAACCCTTCTGAAAGGGTAAAAGGGTGCACATACTGTGTTCTTGAAGGTTAGCTGCACATCAATAAATATTTCAGCAATTTTCAGCACCGTGGTACCGAATATAGCATGAAATAACCGGAAAGCTTTATGTAGCCTGACTTTCTCCTCGTCAGAACAAACGTACTCGGGATTGAGATGGTTTCCCGTGGTGAAAATTATTACTACTTAATTATTTTTAGCTGCTGATTTTTTTTTTTAAAGTGAGAAAGTCACCAGGAAATGGATGGAAATTGCCCTTTGATGGATTTGAATTTGCTGTAAGGGAAATCCAGAAAAAATAAGAGAAAGGGTCAGTCCTGGCACCTAGGAGGGCAGCTGGGGTTCTTTGAAGATTCAGGCAGTATAGAAAGAAGCTTAATTGCCTGGATCCAGTTGAATAAGGAAATAAAGAATGAGCACCCAGTCCTTGATCTGGACCTGATACTCCTGACTGGAGAGAAAAGAACAGATAATTATGGATTTCTGCAGGTAATGGCTCAGGAGGCAGGTGTTATATTTGGAGCTAATGAAACAGCTCCAGTATCTGTGCTTCCAGAGCAGTTTCCAGATAGGAGATGTGGTACTAATGAAACCTAAGGGTCACGAGAGCATTTGCATTAATAGAAGACAGACTTTCTGGTGCCTGTTGCCACTTAGTCTACTAGTCAAAATAGAAGTACAGTAAAATCTCCATGTTCATTATCATCCTGACAATCTCCAAGCAGAATCGTTTGATACAAAGCTGTGGTATGGAGCCAATTATGGGAAATGTCTTCCTTCGCAATTCAGCCTTTCCTAGGCTCACAGCAGCAGTAACACATCTATCATGTCATTTCTGAAAAGGACCATAGTCACAGGCCCCACCAGAAATATAAGAAGCACCTGCTCCTTTCCTCCTACCTCCACTCACAACCTAAAGCATATAGTAGTATGTATTAAACTGTCTTACAATAAGTGTGTCAGAATATATAAATCTTTCATCTGCATGTGTTTGTGTTGTTTCTCAATAACAGCAACGTCAAAAATATGCTCCATTTCCTTAGACATTTATTGGAAAACATAAAATCCGTGCTGATATACTGCTTAATTTTTTCTGTTTATTTTTAAAGAGATCTGCAACTGCATGTATTCTGTATGCCTAAGGTAGGTAAACAGAGTCTCCATGGTGAGTTTAATGATCTAGCATCTCTATGAGATCACACATGCATATTATGAAAGTCTGAATACAGACAAAACACAGCATACAAAATAATATAAATAAGCCTTACATTTGGCTAATTACATGTACAATCTACTGCATACATAGCTAGGCCCTGATATCTAATTCAAGCCATCTGTACTTTTCCATGGACTGAATCACGCTAAGGTTTGTTTTCACAAATCATTTCTTCTAAGAGTAAATGTCTGCCAGCATGAATAAGCTCATTTAGGATCAAACAGCTCCAGCCTTACATTGCTTAGGAAAATACAAAAACCTTGTACTGTTTTAATTTATTTTTAGATTTTTTTTTTAATTATTCTTTGGGAAAGCATGTCTGTGTCAAGACTTAAATTATGTCACTAAGCAGTTTTTAACTGAAGGACCCTGGAATAGTATTCTTAAAATCCAGTAACTCAGGTACATAGAGTAACATTACAATGCTTCCTGCAAAGTTCATCTAAAATATTGGATCAATTGTCTCAAAAACTAAGTAATAGACAGCACAAAACATTCCAACTGCAAGTACCGTTTTTCATTTGAAAGGTTTTTAAATATTTGTTTTCAATCAAATTTCAGTCCTCTTACTGTGCATTTGGAAGGATTTTGTTCTTTAAGAGTTGAAGGGCAAATGCTATTCCTTCTCATTTTCACAGGGAGGCCAAGAGAGGAAGAAACAGCACATGCAGTATTTCTCTGGCAGAAAGGCAGTAAGAAGCATTCCAGATGCATTTCTGTGCTCTGTTACAAAGGCTACAGCAGAATAGTAAACCATGCCCTGTAGTTTAATTACATTTTAGGTATTTTTCCCAGCTGTGTTTTTTCTTAAAGGACACAGAGGGCCTGCAGCGTACCTAGACTCAGTACTGGTTAAGGAGATCTATCTACTCCTGAGAAGTAACTTTTGGTGATAGGAGCCCTCCTGCATCGGGGCTGCTCCCGACTTGCGCTGCTCAACTGCAGGAGCATCTGCGTGTTGGTGTTTGATTCTCTTTAGTGTTGCTTCAGTCCCACCTCTAACTTGACAGACAACTGCACTGTTACAGTGTCCTGTAAAGCTGTAAGGAAAAGACTCCTGGGAGATCATAAAAGCACGGACTAATTGCATCAGCTTCTATGTCCATTCTTTAGGAAAGAGACTACATCAAACTGCTAACTCATAACAACAGTGGCAACACCAGCACGCAGTCACCGGCAGACAGCACCCTCCGAAGGCACGCTTTTACTCCCGCAAACCCCTCCCAGACGTGCCTGCCCTATTTCAGGTAGAGTGGTAGTGGCCGCGGTAGGGAGGGACGAGCAAGCCGCGGGCAGCCTGTTACCTCGAGACAGCCCCTGACCTTTCCCTGGCCTGTGCATCCTCAATAGCTCTGTGGAGAAACAGCACTATCTGGTGGAGAGAGGATGTAAAGTACTGCCAGGAGTAGCAATAGACTTTATTCCATTACTGCAGCCACAACTGCAACTGGTTTTGCTGTGTGCTTGCTCAAGGCTGATGGATGGGTTGACTGGGGTTTCCAGAGGATTTATTTTTTTTATAGTCCCGTTAGCAGAGGAGTGCATCTGGCTGAGCTTTTGCAAAACTAACACATGTCAATTTCTAATGCTTTCTTGAGAAACTGCTCAGACCTTAGAGAAATGTCAGTAAATTTTCAGGCCTTTTAAGTTCAGTAATATGAAAGAAGGAAAGGGGATTTTTTTGTTGTTTTATTTTTAAAAAGAGCATAATTTCTTAAAGTTATACAAAACAGATACATTAAGAATAAAATCAGGCCTGCATGCAGGAGAGATTTTCAGAAACAACTTTATGTAAAGAATTAAATAAAAGTCAAACCCCACATTATAAACCCTGTGGAAATTGAGGAACTTTGACATGAATATGTTCCAAACATCATATATGTGAAGATGTTCATGAGTATATCCACTGAATTCCTTTGAACTTAATGGATATACTTGTGTAGCAATAGTTGGGTGTTAGTAGAATCAGTCCCTTCCTGGCAAGAAATCAAAGATTGCTGTCAAATGCTGACTATCTTTGAAAGTCAAATTATTATTTAGATATCTAATTTTGGAGGCACGGTTATGAAAAAAGCATCCTCAAGAGCATTTCACTCCTGTCATGCTGCAAATGATCTTTAGGGGTATACCAATAGCTAATTCATCTTTTCTAAAGATAAACAAAAATCCCAGTCTCACTGGGCTTGGTCCAACCTCCAACTCCATTCCAAGGTTTCCTTTCTGTCCAGCCAATTTCCTACTAATTTATTCTTTACTTGAAAAGCATGTACCTGAGGAAGTTACTTAAGGCACTCCCAATGTTCTCTGTGAAATGTCTCAACACAAGAGATCTTGTCAATGTGTGATTAATTAGCTCTCCAACTCTTTCTAGTGTAATTATACTTTTGGTACTCTTCCCAACCTCTTTTAAAGCAACATACTAAACACTAGCTCAATGTGTTAGTTTTCACTGGGAATAAATCTCTCAGAGTACATCTGCATGGATTTGCAGCTCTAAGGTAGCTGGTTCTGGCAGGCACGGGGACATGGTGACTTGCATGCAGTGTCTACCAGCCAGCCTGTTTTCAGGTATGCACCTGGTTTGCTAGCCAAGACTGAAAACCATGATATCATACCTTCCTAGCAGTTCTTATCTGAGCTAGATAGATCACAGCCAGTTTAAGCATATCTGCATGTGCTACAAAAACATACCACCGGTTGCAGAACATATGCTTAGGTCACTTCTAGGCTAGAGATTTCTGGCTGTTAGGCAGGGCTGTAGAGTGTATGATCCCAGACAAACACAGCTGGGCCAAGGACTCTCACCACTGTCAGTTTTTTTAAGTAATATTTTATTGCTTGTGGATGGCGATTTTATTTTATTGATACAGAAACTTTAGCACTGTAGGTCTTTGTGGTAAAATACAGCAGTACTTCTATAGTGGATATGTATCCTGAATATAAAAATAGGCTTCCACTTGGTCTTGTAAATGTCTCCTCTTTGCTTTCACATGAGTATGCTGGCAGCATTCACTGTGGGTTTGCTATTTGCTATTTGCTGTTCTCTATGCGGAGTTGTTGGAGAAACTTGTGAAGAGTAAAACCCAGCTCTGATGTGTTCTTGGTTTATCAGCCCTCTTCTTGAGAATTTACAACAGTTTTCTGGGGCAGGGAAACATGGAGTTACCTGGCATTTCTTGGGACAATTGTTGGAGTCCATTGATATTCAAACTCAATAATTAGATTATCCTTGCTGGAAGTAATTTTGGGACAGAATGACAAGGAAAGAATTCTGTAATGGATCAGGATGCAAGAGTACCCCCTTCCTAGATCAGCCTCTTTACGAACACTGGGTGAGCCTTGGAAGATTTTTTTCTTGAGAGTACAGTTCACTCTCTGCACCAGGACCAGAAGAGGACAGGAACTTGCCTTTCCAGGCTGTTGTTTTCTTGAGCAGCATGCAGAAAAAAACCCCACAGTACCTATGCTGCTTGAATGCATTCTTCTGTATTGTATCAAAAACCAAACCAAACTGCAAGGACAGATACTTTTCCTTCCTTTCTTCTCTACCATCTAAGCAATTTCAGGCAAGAAGCAAATGTTGTCTAATAATTAATGTGATTCCTTTCATGATAGGAAAGCTGGTCCTTGGGCTGTCACAGACCTTCAGACTGTATTTTGGTGTCAGTTGTCAGTTATCCATACTCCTGTTAGCTTTTGCTGGTTTTGCTGTTTTCTTTCTTTCTTTCCATAGAGAACCAAAGTATTGTTGCTTCTGAAAACTGTTCTTAATTTGAGGTATACTTCCCCAGAAGAAACTCTGAGGGAATCTGAATGTGTTTGCATCTAGGAAACAGAATTGACTCTCTGCTTTCTCATACACTGCAGGAGAGCAAGCCATACAGCATATGGCAGGACACAGCATACCAGAAGAACAGGCTAGAAGAGCTTACTGTTCTGCTGATCTATTTAGTATGAGGACACCACAAGAAATTTAAAAAAAAAAAAAAAAAAAAGGTAAACTCCAAGTCTGGACAACTTGCTATTTACATGCCTAGCCATCACTGGATGTAGTAAGGTTCCAGAGAAGAGTGGCAGTATGTTTGCACTTTATTGAAACTTTGCTAGGAATCACCCTACTGTCTTACCCAGAACCCTGTGCAGGACTTGAAACATCTGTCACTAATATATGTGAGACTCCGAGGCAAATTCATTTCACAGTTGATACGATGCAGTGGATTAATAAGTGGGCCCAGGTGTAACTATTGTTACCAGCTTCTGCTAATTTTTTGATGATTTTAAATTATGCATCTGTTCAGAAGTATCAATTAAATGTAAAAAGAACATGCTTTTCAGAAGTAGGTATTATCACTACTTTACAATGCAGAGGAATGAGAAAGAGAATGATTAAAGGGCTACATTTTCGAAGTGCCTCTGAATTTTGAGTGCTTTAATTGTAAAATATCTGACTAGAGATATTTTAGGTATCTCAAGTTAAGTGGACAATTTTGAGAATTTACTCCTAATCGCCTGCTTAAAATCACGTATGAAGTCATTAAAAGAGTCATTAATAAAACTGGTATCTTACTATTCCTACAGCCTTCATCTAGCCTTTTCCTATGATAGTATTCAAGTAGTGAAGCATTTTAAAATTGATAAACTAAGGCAGAATAAAGGTGTGATGTAACAATTTACATTATTTGCAGTGTTGCCACTCAGGACATATAGGACATGCTGAGCTATATTTTTTACTGGCTTCACTGATAAGTTACAATGATGGCCAAAGCTCAAAAAGGCATGTTTGTGTCATAGCCCTATACAATCTGAAATGTCAGGATTTAGGACTCTTCAGTAGACTTATTACTTTGTCTTTGGAGAACTGAAATGTGGTACACTGCTACACAAGTATTTATATTTATGTCTTTGAAGTTATAGAAGACTAGTTTCATTTTCTAATATAGGTAGCAGTTTTCCATTTTTTAAAGACATGGACATTCCAGCAATGGTTGTTGCTCCAACATACTTCTCATAAGGAAGGGAGTCAATGCTGGGTGAAACCTTTAAGGTGTGGACTAACAGAGATGAGTTTCCCATGAGCTGATGCCTAATGGGCCTCTACTGGCAAACACAGGGTAGAAAACAGTTGACCACTAAACTGCTGTGATTCACTCATGGCTTTAGAGTTCACAAACAGAATAAAGGCACAAAGGCTTAAACTTCTCCACAGTTTATTTTACTTTTCTTTCTCCTTTTAATGTTTGTGGGTGTGGTTCTAAGTCCGTAGTACTCCATTTTTCTTCTTTACATTCCTAAAACATATCCACCTCACTATATGTCCAGCTAAGAGCTTCATCTCTTTTTCTTAGTCCTTTCTGTTCCGGGTTGTAGAAGCTCTCAATAATGCAAAGAATGTCTTCCTTCAGTGTACTCTCAGTTTCTTCTAATACAGCACAAGAGGGGAAGAAAGCAAAAGATATGATCCCACAAAGCAGAACACTTGCAGCAAGACAGGGCATGATCCACTACCATTACATACAGGTAATATACATAAGCCTGAGCAAAGCACTACATGTCTGAATCAGTGCTACTTAATTAGTAATTACACCTCTGTAACTTCATAGCTATCTACAAAACTTTCACACGTCTATCCTCAGAGCACCCTCTTTGCTTTCATACTTTTATTTTAGATATGATAGCTATTCTATAAAGGTAAAGAAAAATTTTATTTTATCTAACTGGAAAATGGCTTTTCTTTCTCATGCAAATCAAAGAAAGCAACAGGTGTTTGGTTTTAATTTTATCTAAATAAATTCAAAAATGCCTCTAAATTTATCTTTGTTTAGCAAATACTTTTTAAAGATATCTTCTATCATAAATATTTCTGCTTTTGGACGTATCAGGTAATTTGGGGCAAAAAAGAAAGTACCATAGACTACAAATTTTCAGTATCTAAAACCAATCTAGTTGTCAATTGAAAATAATCCATCATAGACTTTAAAGTTTTCATATGAAAACCAGTTTGTTTGGTTATTGGGTTTGGGGTTTTTTTTTGTTTGACTATTTTTAAGGAAAGCAGACACTCCAAAAGAAATGTGTGAGAATTGACTGCCTTCATCTAAGTCTCATATGATTACAGTTATTTCTTGTTATCTGAATTTAAATAAACTAATAGAGGTATACTTGCCCTGATGCTACTCTTGTAAAGTCAAATAGGTAACCAATCCAAAGTAGGCCTGCTGACTCTTAATAAATCCAAGATACAAGAAGTTATAGGAGGATTTTTTTCCAGGTAGTTTCAATGTTAATTAAAAAGTTAAAATTAGATTAGTTACAGTGCTTCTTTGAAAAACAAAAACAAAACCAAAAGCAAACACAAAAACATGGTGGTTTTTTTTCTTAGTTTTGATCATAGCTGTCAAAATAATCTGATGAAGATATAGATCATAATTATAAGGACATGGCATTTTTCTGAAGTATTTTTCACAAAAAATGTTTCCCATCTCCAGTATTAACGTAATCGAAGGAGTCTCTTGAGAGATTTTCAATATCCACTATTTTAACATTTTATCTGAGTCTGGGAAATCCAGCATCCTTCACTCATCCCTAGGAGAAGAGAAAGCGATTCACTGCATCTAGAGGTCTAGTGTGATGCTTTAAAAAAGCAGCATAGAGAAAATACTAACATTTCTGCTTTTGAATAACTCTACTATTTTTGTAGATATCACAGTCCTCACACCTTCATTTTTCATAAAATAGTTAAAAGTATATATCTATTAATTTAATATAGTACATCATTGCCTCAGTTTTGTTTTCCACTATTTATTTGTTTTGAACTGTTTGTTTATACTGAGATTAACATATCTTTGTATCCCTTTCAGAGTAACAAGATTTCTGTTTTGTGCCTTTATGCTCTGGTTTGTATTTGATTTTTTTACATTAGATTTAGCCTGGGGAGAAATGTTGCCACTTCATTTATTAGGACAAACACATATTTATAAATTAAAGGAGCAGTTCCTTTATGGACCTCTTCCTCCAACTTATGGAAGTAGCTTAGACATGCTCCAAAATAGAGAAAGCTGCAATCTGCAGTAAGGAGTCTTAAGGAAGAGAGGAAGAAAAGGGGGATTAGCCATTAGGTTAAAAACTGTAATAAGGTCTCATAATTAGCAAGTATTTATTATCACAAAAACAGCTACTATCCAGTATAATCAAAGGAATTTAATCTATAATTCTAGTACATTTTTCATAGCTTATGCCAGTGTATTTGTAACTTTACAAAATACTTATTTTTGACTGAAATTTTCTAGTTTTGCTTAATATTTTTTATATAAAAGTTTGAGTAATATAATTCCAAACATTTCTAAATTATGTATGGATTAATAACATAACCTTTTCAGACATTTCAGTAGCACATTTTATGCCTGGATATTTCAATAATGTCAGAGGACAGAAACATCACACTTAGTTTGTTTTGGGGTGGTTTTTCTTTTTAGTTTGGTGTCATCTAAGAAATGCTAAGCCTAGAAAAATTGGTTTAATTGTTTCAAAGTTTTGAGTTAAAAATGAGAGGTTTTCCTCAAGAAAACTTTGTCTAGGTTTCTTTTTCTTCTCTCTCTAAAAAGATAGAAACTGACAGTTTCAGATACACTAAGATATCTAAATGTTAAAGTTCTGGTGTTTAAGGGTGATGATGCCAAGATCATGAGGCGAAGCTCCCATTTTACTTAGCACTTTGTAAAGGTACAACACTGTACTGAGATACAATGGATTCAAATACTTACCTCTGTTATGTATTTTTGGAAAAAGTTCAGATGTCTTCTGCTGGTTCAGAAATTTATCTGATAATTGGATCCACATGAGTATCTATCAGGAAAACAGACAAGCAGAAATGAGAGGCTGTTCAAATATTTCAAGTCTGGCTTTGAGTAAAAACCACTGAATCTTACCTCATCCATCAAGTCATTAATGGAACAGTTCAAGTCTTTCACTGAAACCTAATACTCCTTACTTTGGGAATACAAGTCCACTGATGAGAGACAGCATTCAGAGAGGTGTTTGAAGTTGGCAGGCTGTGACATGTTGCCACTCGCCTCTTTCCATAAGGACAGTGCATCACCATGTGGAAAATCAAATGTGGATGGTTTTCTTTTTCTTTATTGTTAGTGGATTACATGAAGTGGATGATAACATATTTATTGCAAGCTGTCTGAAATACCCTTTATTATAGGGATTCTTTTCCCAGCTTAGCAGGTGAGCGCTTATTCACCTCAGGAGACAACCTGTATTCCTATCACAGCTGTTCAGAAGCCATGAGGCTATGCAGTGAAACATATGTTCAGGTTAAAAATGCATCTGTAACTTCAGCAAACTGCTTCAGATTAAAAAAAGGACATGTTGTGCATATAACATTGTCTGAACTGGTTCTCCATTTGACATAAGTAAGTTTAGCGAGCTTCAGCTGAAGATAGGGGAGACTAAGCAGCAGCCGAAAAGGGGCTGAGAAGGCACAATGCTCCATCCTCAATACATGGGAAATACAAGATTGATTTACACTGCATGACTGAAGTATACATGTTCCCGGGAATTGTCCTGGGTAGGCATGTTCTCTAGATTCATCCTTCAAACAGCTGTTGAACGTACTTGCTCATATCCTGCTTTACAAGACAGCCTCCCAAAGCCCTCCCAGCCCTGTCCTAGGAGGGCAAACCAATATTTATTTGGTTCTATGGAAGGCCTTCCAAGCTCCACATGCAACTCACTCAGTACCTTTTTTTAAGCCCTCCTTTAATAGGCTAAGCATTGGGACCTGCATCTTTGTGTTCCTCTTTCAACACCACAACTCAAATTTTTTCACAAAGACACCCTATGGAAAAATGTTTCTCAACCTGGGCAGAAGAGGTCCAGCTAGGGTGGAGTAGTGGGAGTACTCTTTGGTATCATGGGTATAACTGAGATAGTTTTGTGACACTTGGTTACTGCCCATCAAAAGCATTTATTTCTCTTGCAGAAGCAACACTGCTGAAGTATGGGTTGTTGCTTGATGTCATTTTGTTTGGCAACAAGTTGAGAACACAAATATCTGCACTTTTGGGGGAGCTGATGTTGAATTGCTGCAAACATTAAAATGAAAAGAGACAAAACAAACAAGTTAATACAATTTTGTTTCCCATAGCGATTCTTTCTTGTTATCCGCTTTCTTGTCACACTACTGTCAGGCCTAATAACATAGGCGTCAACTTCTACTCTGAATTATCTTCAGAATGTGTCTTGAGGATCTTTTCCACGGTGATCACAGCCTGTCCAAGATAGAATGGAGCATCAGCCTGCTTTTTCAGTTATGACAGATGTATTCCTGCACCGCTCTTGTTCATTCAGAATCTTGTAAGGATTTGTGTAGGTTTTTGCTTAAAACAACATACTGGTTGCTCTTATTTATCCCTGTTCACATAAACTCATGCTGTTGGTTTTCACTTTCAGGTTCCCACGCAGCCCGTCCCCACACTGCCAACAATGGCTCCTTCCTAACAAGATGTCAACACCCTTCTTTGATCACTGACTCTTAGAAGAAGGAAAAACCCCTTTCTTGTGTTTTAATTCAAGTACAGAAGAGTTTTTCCTGTGCTGTCCTTATATGCCTAGTAGCTACCTGAAGGCACCTGCCCATCTGCCCATTTGGCTTCAGGCTCAAAGCTCTTCTTTACTGTGACAACTACAAACACACAAAATACCAGCCTGCTTTTCTCCTTTCTATAACTTGGTAGGATTTTGCTCCCTCATAGTAGCTTCCAGATCTTATGATATTATAGAAATAACAATAAAGACCAAGTCAGCAAAAAGTATTTCATAGGAATAGAATTTTCTTCTTCTGAAAGGTCCACATACAATCGAGATTTGTGTAAATAATATCAGACTAGGAAAGAAAAAATAAGAGACTTTCAAATTCTTATGTAGGTACCTTCTATACTTCCCACTTGTGAACTTGTTAAATCCCTTCCTATAGCAGCATGGTATTTGAGCTATTTAATATCACCTTCCCTCTCAAAGATTGATGGCACATTTGCTAAATTCTGATGTGATCTTCCATCAATTCATCTATCTCACTTTTACAGCCATTTGAAAGAGACTATTTTTAAAGAGAGTTTCAAATTAATAAATATTGTCTACAAAATACATCCAAACCCCCATGATCCCCTAAAGCCTTTATTATGCCTGTATAAATCCTAACTGTAACATAAGACTAACAAAAAATTGCACTGCAGTATATTTGGAGAAATGACTAGTGAAAGGTGAAGTGGCCAGCTAAAATGAGAACTGGGCAGCTAATGGAAGAGTAGTTTATTTAGGAATGTGAGGAAGTGTAACATGCTATACATATCCTAAATTAGGTCTTGTGGCATTGCAGAGCTATAACTGCAAAGTCATCGTGTGTATATGGGTGAGAGTCGGCAAATAGCTGTGATGGAAGCTCAAAGTTTCTCTTTAATCTTGTAATGTGTTCACTGGTATTTTATTTACAGAAGCAATTACTTCTGGCTATATATAGTTAGCTGCTGTAATAGTTATTTTACAGAAATAGCAACAGAGTTTTATGTGTCAACATTCTCCATTCACTGGAATTTTTGGAACTTCTTGTCAGAGAATGAGTGACCTGTGATTCTGCAGGATAACTGAGAAATAAAAGCAACCATTTTCTAGGTCTGCTAGTACTATTAAAGCTGAGGTTGCCATATCACAGTTTCTTGAACCTAACAGTATTGGTTTAAATTTAGCAAAACTGAGACATTACATATGTTTATGTTACTTCCAAAATTTTGGTCTGGTTACAAAATACTGTGCACACTTTGAACTGAACAGATATTGAGACTGAGTCTGCAAGATTGATGGTAGTTGTTTAACTTCTCCTGTGGAGGGCAGAAGGGCTGGATCTAAAGGGAAAACATGCCTTTCTCTGCAGCCAAGAGCTGTACCTTTCTCTCATCTAGGATCAGGTCAATCCATCTCCATCTGCAGCTCTGCTGAAGACCGTGGAATTTCAGTCAGCTGATAAAGGCCTTATATGACTCTTATTTTCATCTTTACTGTTGTGTGGACTTGGCCACACTCATAAAAGCCCTCTCCTGGATTTTAAAGCACCAGCTTGCTTTTGGAGATGATAAAAGAGAGTCAATAATGATTGAGAAAGAAAGAATGTCTCTAAACGATAATCTGTATCAGGATATCTAGTACCATGACTACATTTTGACTAGATATAAATTTTCTTGTTTCAAGATTATCTACAGATTGCTTGGTTAGAAGTATTTATGTATGCCTGTATAAACTGTCATGCCAGTAACTGACCCATAGGGAACGTGGCAGACATCAGATACTGTCTGTGCACTGACTGGAACTGCTCAAAACTTTTCTGACAGGAATTTTTCTGTAAAATCTGACATTCTTATCCATTCCCTTAATGTGCTAATGCCTGAATATACCATATCATAGTCATTGTTTATCCTCACAGAATGTTTTAGGAAATGTTATTAGTAGCCCATTTTAACAATGAGGAACTGAGGCACAGAAAGAGTAACTCATCGAAGGTCATACAGGACATCTGTAGCAGAGGAGGAAATTGAGTCTGAGATTCAGATTAATGTTCCCTAGAATGAAGCCCTTTTCATAGCTTGCTGAAAGCATCTGATCAATTTGTAAGCACTTAGGTTGCAAGCTGAACAGATGGGAATAATGGACACATTTTGAGGCCCCTCCACTTGCCAACATCATCTCCTCTTTTCAGAAGTGACGAATCTGTCCCTGTGTAACAAGACACGTGGCCTCGTGAGTATTGAAGGTCCTGACCTGGGTGCTTCTGCAGAATTAGCAGAGGAAACTGGAGACTGATCTGCCTTTGAGGCATCCTAGTCCTACGTATAGAAAATTGATAGGCATATACCTATCAATTACCTATCATATATATAAGGTAAAATAAAGAGGAAAAATGCTTTTATGTGGATAAGAGTACAGGAATAATATGTTTGATAGTTCAGTGGAAAACTTGAAGTACTTTAGTTCTGATTCTCCTGAATGTGACTTTTTCCAGAAAACTCTTGCAGCCTAGACAAAAATTTTCCATCGTCTTGAGCATGCTTATTGACAGAAATCAGACCTCTACAGAAGCAGAATTGCCTTCTATCAATCCATAAGCCACCTTTCCTTCTGATTCTGAAGAGACCTCCTCTTTGAATTGCAGTAACCCAGGAACAATAGTCTACACTTCAGTCTAAACATCCTTTCGTATCTCTTAGCTTCCTTCCAAGACTTAATTCTTTTTCCATTCCCTTATGTATAGACATAGAGCATCTAACAGAGCTTCATGAGTAATTTTGCAAAACAGTTGCTGGATCAGCCGGGAGAAGAGCTACACTATCTTCCTTTCTGCAGATGGACAGTTAACAGATTGCATATGGAATACCAATGGATTTAGAAGATGCTGATACGGTTCTTTACATTTGCACAAGGCATGTAATTTGTCTGTGCTTTTGACCGTCACAACAGGGAAACAACAAGGCTGTGAGGATGAATACCAGTGCTTTCTGGAGCAATTGAGAAGCTCTTCAAACACACTCTGACAATAGGTACTTCATCCTACACGTCCACAGGGACTCTGCGTCATAAGGACCCTGCATCATCCATACACAAAGCAGAGCTGCTGTAAACACATACAGAGCAATTGCACAGCAATAATCAGTAGATTCAGTCAGTGGGTGTTGGACCAGAAAAGCTGGTTGCAGGATCTCCTTACAAGTGGGCCTTAAGTTCTGAGCATAATGAACCCCCATTCTGGGAAAGCACCATGGTCAATACTATGTGGGGTACTCATAGTCTGAAACGGTGAAGGTCACATTAGTTTTCTGGATAGGCAGGTCATAGGCTAAAGAGAGGGCCTAGCTGTCTGACAGAAACAATGAGCTTTCAGTAGTTAAGAAATTAACAGTTACACAAAGTTTCCATTTACAAGTGCTCACTACCACAAAAAATAAAAAGCATTGGTGCTTTGCCCAGCTGACAAGTAGAAAATATACATACAGTGCAAACGATTTCATGGCAGAACTCTGCTTCTGCTGATTGACAGTCTCAGATCAAATGGTTATTTAGTACAGATCAGCCATATCACTGCTGGGCACACAAGTGTTTAGGAGTCAGAGGCATAGATGAGGATGCAATGACACTGTATTTTTTTGTACAAACAGAGGCAGTGAGATAGTCTCTTTCTTGCAGATCTTTCAATTTAAATATAAGATAGGAAGAAACAGAAGAAGACCAAATCAAATGGGTACTAAAAAAGCACTTTTATTGTTAAGAAAGTAGATTCAACACTGGCCATGTTCTTCTAGGCCTTGTAGACAAAAACAAATTGAGGAGGCTTTGAAATAAGCCTTTTCTTTTTTTCTTTTTTTCTTTTTTCTATTTTTCTTTTTTTTTCTTTTTTTCATTTTTCTTCTTTTCTTTTTTTCTTTTTTTTTTTTCAGATACTCTTCCATCTTTATTGTTTGAAAAAGGCTTTTTCCAATTATTTGGGAAATTACTGTTCTTCTATTCTGCAAGGCCCTGCAGACAGGTGCAGACAGATACAAGCAAACTCTGCTCATGCTCAAAGTTGCCCAGACATATGCTAGCTTCTGTCTAGAAGATGTAGAGTCATGCTAATGTGGCACCATGCCCAAACTAACATACCCTGCCTCTCAGCAGTGTTCATTAGCTCAGGTTCATGCAGTTATCTTGCTTCTGGACTGGGGCCTTCCGGTGTCTGACAAGCTAAGTGTGCTGGCAGAGCTCTCCTGCTTTTCTGGCCTCCTCTATGTACACATACCTTTATGTCATTACACGTTGTCACTTTTTGTTGAGAAATGGACTGTTAAAAATCACTGATTCTCTTTTCCCAGTTGTGCTCCTAAGGAAACTTTTGCCAGTCTGCCAAGATGATGAAAACATATGAGAATCTCATGGTTCAGCTCGCACCATCACCAAAACAGCAGTAATGGCTGCAGAAGAAGCTAACTCATGAGCTGCCAAAGCACCGAGGTAGGAAACAGGAGTATGGATTACATTCTTTATGAAGCCTGAGTACAGACCATACAACCCTCAGCACGTTCCTGCAACATGGCCAAGAACCAGGTTGCACTCTTATACCGTAAGCAATCCAGTATCTGCCCCCAGTGGCAAATTTTTGGGAACACTGTGAAGGACTAGATTTCCTCCAGTTCCCAAAGTGGAGAGAGGAAGACCCAGTAGATTGTCCCACTGATTCACCTCCCTTCCTGACATTTCAGGCGGCATCAATTTTCCAAATCCCAGAAAAAGAGAAAGAAATGCAACTATGCTGAATTTCTTCCCACTGACCACTCTTAGGACACATCTCCTACACTAAAATGACAAATTTGACTGGTTTTATGTTGAAGTATGTGTACTGTGGAAAAGACATAGGATTCAGTCCTCACTGGTAATATAGGATATGGGAAACTACATTCAATTTATCTTTTACCTGTCTATCAGATGTAGAAAATTGCACTCAGTAATATGAGAATGTTGCTGAGAATGTAACATGAAGGACTCAGTGGGGAAAGGGACGATCCAGGTTGCTCATCAGATTTTAATTCTGCCTCCTTGTGGTTATTTCACTATGCTAGTCTCACAATTTTCCATGGGATGTCTCCATTCATCAGTAAATATTTGCGCAAAGGGCAGTATAAAGGTTACACAAGGAGCTCTAAGCGTGCCTTTTTTCTTGGTTTTGCAGTATAAATAGTACTCTTTAAACACAGCTTTAAAAAACCCAAACATATCAGACACATATATTTTTACAATAACATTTATACTAACATATATAGATGAGAGATTTTACTGTGGTTATACCTTGAGTGTCTTTTGCAAGCAAGTATACACTTATTTGGTCCAGTCTGCAGACTACTAGGAAGCTGAAGCTGCAGCTCATGCATTCCATTAGCAGGGCCTGTTAGCTGAGGTTTTGAGCTGCGCTAGCTATGGCTACACAGCTTTTGTCCAGCACAGAGCACACGTGGATCTTTTTCTTGCAGGAGAGCACACACACAAACCTTGTGCTGAAGAATTTTTAAGCTGAGCTTAAGAAAGCATTCTATTCAGGGCAATACTGGAATAGGTTGACACTTAAGTCCTTCTGAAACTAGAGGGGTAATCTGTGTTTAAACTTAGTCCTATGCTTTAATCTGCTTTTTTACTATTTTGTTATCCTCAGCAGAGATAAACATAAGCATGTGCTTTCCTCAGTGGAACTTTGAAAACATTAACATACAGCACTTCAGACAGTGATTTATTGGTGTCAAGTCTAGCCCTTATCAAAGAATAATAACATAAAGAACAACCATTACATCTAGGAAATTAGAAGCTATTTTGCTTTGTAACTATATCTCATTGCATTAGAAAGTAAATCCTACGCATGTAAGAGAGGAAAAGCCCTTGTATGATTCAACTAATCTTACTGAAAACTATTCAAATTAGGGAGTTTCAAATTTTATATACTTCAATTTACGTCTGGTTCCTTCGTTTGTGCTGAACTCTGAAATAATTGGGTGAATGTCTTTTTTAAAGGTTTAGAGAAACGTCAGTCTTAGTGTTTTTCAGCAGGGGTCACTATAAACAAATCTACAAAAAACTGCCAGCATAGAATACATATGCCAGGACAGAAAAATTACTGATTATAGATAAGGAACGGTGTCACTGTAGGTTAGCATGAGAAAGAAATCCAAACATTTATATATATGTAATTTCTTTTAAATCAGTTGTACAAGCTTAGCCCATCCTTACAAGAACAGTGACCTAATTTCAAGCTATTAATAGAAGAGAAATAAAGTTGACTGCTGATATGTACTTAGACATAGGAATTTTAATGCAGTACATCAAAGGAGTCAGATGACACAGGCAGTATTTTTATATTCTGTACAGAGTTGCACTCTAAGTATTACAAAATATCATCAGACCAAGTATTTAAATATGATTTTTAAGGTATTTATAGTCACGATCTTTTGTCCTTAGATATATAGTGCATTCCAATATTTATTTAAAGGTTGTTTTGGCACAAGAATAGGATATGATCTTAAATATAAAAAATCAGAACCTTATCTATTATAAGGACGGTGTTTCATCTGAAAAATGGTCTGATGTTCTAATGTGAATTCATGTTTCCTAGTATTACACTAAATTACCCTTTGTTCAACTCTTACTAGGACAAAACTCTAAGTGAATCATCTCTGAGCCTGCAAACATTTACACACTTAATTACCTTTAAATATGTGAGCAGTCCTATTGAGGTCTGTGAGTCAGATCCTCAACTTGTGTAAATCACAGGCCCTACTTAAATCAATAGAGCTGTGACAGTTTATATCAGCTGAAGTTTTGGCACCAGAGATACAACCCCATGCTTAAAGACAAGTATGTGCAGAAGTCTTTCTCCAGGCCTCTGAAAACCAAAGAGGTTAGGTAAACTTCACGGAGAGACTGCATAGAACATTATTGTGTTTAAAGTCATTCCACACATTTATTATAACGTTAAACACACATTTTAAATGTGTTAAACACACATTTATTATAACGTCAAGATGAAAAATTATGAATTATTTAAGTTTATTGCACCTTAGTTACATTGAAGATGTTGCCTTTCCAAGGCTGTAGGACAGCTGGCTCGTCGTTATGACCACAAGTTACAAATATTTACGATACAAAGCAGAAGACCTTTTAGGGTAATGGAAGCTCGAAAGACGGCTTTAATGTAACAGCCTACTTGCTCCACTCTTCCAGTGATGGCTCCAGAAAGCAGCAGCCATTAAACTTAACGCACAAGATATGGACTTCACAGGATCCTTGCTGAATGTAACTTAGTAGGGATGGATGAAAAAGGAATAGGTGCAAAGACTGCAGGGAAACATAACCTTAGATGAAACTTTAAGGCAGATGACTAACATTTGGATGCTTTTTCCAGCACGACAGTGTGAAGGCTTATAAGGAAAGATAATGCAAGTTCTAGTGTCCATGGGTAAAGGAACATGAGCACCCTGTGTGTATTGGGATCTATATGCTCTTATCCAACTCCGGGGGCTGAAAGGGCATGTATTTATTTTTGTGTGTTCTGCAGACACCTTTGATACAGTATCTCAGCGTCACACAACGATGATTTCTGCTTCCCAATACCCCCGCGAAAAAAAAATAAAAAAAAATTTGCTTTTTGGGTAGCAAAAGCAGCGGAAACGTTTCTAACGCCTTTTGAACTCCCGCCAGCCAAGAACTGAACCCGGAGATCTTGCACGGCCGCCCTTTATCCTTGGTTTAAGTGAAAACCGGCTGCTCCTTCGGCCCCGGGGACGCCCCCGCAGCCCCGCTCCCTCCGCCCCGCTCCCGGCGGGCCCGGCCGGCCGCTGGGGGGCGGTGCTGGGGGGCGGTGCTCGGGCGGTGCCGCCCCCGCCCCCTCGGTGCCGCTTCCTGCAGCGCGGCCGCGCCGCCGCTTCCTGCTCCTCCCCGCGGCGCGCCGGGAGGGCGAGTCGGCCATGGCCGCGCTGGCGGCCCTTTCAAACGCGGCAGCCGGCGGCAGCAGGGGGTAATGACTGGGAAGCCTCCCGCCCCTGCGCCGGGACGGGGCGGCGGGTGAGGCGGGGCGGGCAGCGGGGCTGCGTTGGCCCCGGCGCTCTCCGTGCCACGCCGCACCGGCAAGAGAGGGGCTCGCTCTTGTCTCGGTTGCCTAGGTGGAAACGAGCCTGTTCTTTTCCTGGGCCTCCGTCTGCGCTCCCAGCCTCACCTCCAGGCCCAGGGGACCGGGGGGACAGGTTGGCATCGCCTTGCCGTGGTACCCGACCCCGTTGCGAGGGAGTGAGAGGGACCGGGGATGCGGGAGACAAGGGACACCCCCGGCTGGGCTGAGATGGGGGGGCGTGGGTGTCCTCCCGCGTCCCCCGCCTGGCTTGGGGCACGGAGGGGCTTGTGAGGTGGCTCATTGCCGTGGTCCTGCCAGGGAGCTGATGTCCTTCCCGGCCCGGGAAGGTGACGTTTAGCTCGGTTAGTCCTTCTTCTTGAATGATGCCAACAGACCCGAGGAAAGCAGGGTGTCGCCAGGGGAAGAATAACGCTTTCAAGTACATAAAAGTTTATTCTAAGCTTGGTCACATTTCTAGGCCAAAAAGCGGTGATATGGGTGGTAGTGACTCACCAAGCAACAAACAGTGCTTTGCTCTCAACTCCCCTTTTGCCTCCTAGCCTTCAAAATCAGTATTTTGGTGTGATAAACTCTGCTGTGGCAGTTACCATGCAGAAGAGATGTGCATCTTCTGTGTCCCTTCGGGAGTGAAGACATCCCATTTAATTAAGCATGATGGGAGCATTACTGTATAGCTGGTTTGGTGGATTGGAGAAAAGGAGTAGTTGCACATGCAGTCTGTTGCTGTATCAGAAGCAGTATTCCCCTGGCTTTGGATAATATCTGTCTTCATAGCTGGTTTGAGATAAGTGGATTAATGAAAGGGCATGAGAAGTGTTTGTGTACACCCTTTCTTGTGTAGTCCTCATCTGATTCGTTTACAGGCTGCTGCATAACACAGGTTGTTCCTCTTCCCCGGTGGGACCACTAGTTATAGGAACAGGCATGGAGTAGAGTGTGCTTTCTAAGGCCATAATTCGTGTGTTTTGCCTTTTTGGTGGTACTTCTGTAAGTAGTAGCAATAGATAGTATTCCTACTAGTCTTACACCTTTGCCTTTCCAATTGGCTTTGGGGACTGTTTTGCTGTATGTCCCTCTCTTTCTTTCTGGTTTCAGTTTTCCAGTTAGCACTGGAGCCTCCTAAATGGTGTCTGCCGCTCCTTTCTCAGGCAGACCTGACTGGCTTTGTGCAGGAAAAGTCCTTGGAAATCTGTACCAGCTTCTCTGAGCAAAAGTGTCTGGAAGTTCTCCAAGATTTGAACCTCGAGAGGATTACAGTAAGTTGGATTTATCTATTCAAGTACAACTCAGTTGACCTGATAAAACTCCAGAGATGTCCATACAAGTCCCTACCATTGGTCTGCGTAGCACTTTTTTCCTGTATCACTGACAGTATGCTCACACTTTGATTTTTTTCTTAGAATGTTATTGTAGCATGCAATGGAGGTGTCTTAAAATGATAAGCCAAATCAACTTATTGAGAGCTTCCATATATTTATTGAAGTGGGCCATTCTGCTGCTACTAATGGTCTGAAATTCACTCGTCATGTGGGATTTGTACAGTGCTTTTCATGTCCTGCCCCAGGTGCTTCATGTTATAATGAAATGGTTTGGCTAGTGCTGTTAGACTTAAGAAGCTAAAATGTGAAATTCTGTTATCCTTGCTCGTTTATTTGTGATGGAGAAGCTGAGGCTGTAGGACCAAGTTTGAGGAGCTTCCTGCAAAGAGGAATTTCTGTTCTGGTAAGGAATATGTTGCTTTGGATTAGCTGGAAAGGAGCCTTGCAAGTTTTTGTGGCCTTTTCAGCTTGAGAGGACTTTTTGCAGTTACTGACATGAAATTAAATTCCAGGTGTATTTGTGATGGTGGTGTGTATGTTTGGATTGTTGTGTTTTGTTTTGGTTTGTGTTTTTTTAAATCCTGTGCCTTCAAGTAGAAAAACGTATTTGATTGAGTTATTTTTGATTCTGAAAATTGTTGGTGGAACTTCAGAACAGGTGTATGCTAGTGAAGGAATTTTTCTGGGGAGTTGGGAAAGTGGGAGGGGAGTGAGGATTTTTTAATCTAATTACTTGTAAACTGTTGTTAAACTTCTCTTTCTGCAAGCAGTTGTTTATGCCACCTGGGTTCACATAGGAAGAAATTTACTTTTAATTGGTTGTGCCTTTACATGAATAGGGAGATTGAAGAGAACAGCAGTCTCTAAATGAGATTTGGATTGCTCCTTAACATAATAAGGTCTTTAAAGCCTCAATCTACTTATATTCTATGTGCAGCCTAAACCTATTTGGGGAGAGAGACCAAAGAAAAGATTACTTCCTTACTGTATCTTTAATGCACACCCATATTAAGATTCTGTACAGTAAAGTATAATAAGACCTACCCCGTCAGTTGTCTTTATTCCTGGTATGGCCCAACACTAAACTACACTAGTCTTATTTTAATGAGTAGCTGATAGGAAGGGAGAAGTGTGCTATTTACAGCTATCAGGATAGTGGTGTGCAGCTCTACAGTTGATGCAGAGAATAGAAGTGGTGGGAAGAAAATAACCGGCAAGAAAACTGATGCCATACTATTTGGGGAGTGGACTTAGCAGATGTCTTCATCTACAATAGCAATGATTTAAATAGTTTCATCTCTTCTTCACCAGACAGCGTAATAGCTCTGTGAAGTCCTTTAACTTTTAACTGAGAAGTACTTTTGAAGAACATGGTGTAACTGCTGGGTTTTGTGGAGAAGCAAGGCTTTAGTGGTGGCTGAGTGTGTTTCAAGCAATGATGCTGTCATTTGGGATGTGGACATCCCTGAACAGGGGGTCAAGGGTCTAATGTGAAAGTTCAGCATTAAGGTTTCAGACTATTGCACAGAAGCCAAAGATCATATGTGGGCAGGTATGAAATGAAACAGGAATTGGGAGCCCAAGTATGTGGGCAAGGCCAAAGTTTCCAGGACCTAGCTCATGTTGCCTGCTGTGGAAGTAAAATACTGTTGGAGAGATGAGTAAGAACTGTTTGTCTCAAAGAACAGCATTGTTTAAAATTAAAAGGTTTGTGATTACTTACATAAAATGAGAAAAAATGTGTTAACCAGTGTTATTTGGAAGTTTTCTGGTCTCAGATGTGAGGAGAGCTGCTGGAACAGAGCTTGTAGGAGTTCAATATGCCAGTTGGCAAGCTAGTGAAATCATGCACCAGGCAGTTGGATAACTTGTGCACAGCATTGGTTACTGCATGTTTACTGCCTTCAGGTAGTAAGTACAGGAGATGCCAAGCACCATGAACACCTCTGATAAGGTACAGCAATACTAAACACAGACACAGGAAGAGAAAATGTTAGCTCTGATCTGACAGTGGTATAAATAGGTGACTCTTAATTTTTCAGCTTTGTAATTGGCTCTTCTACAGCTATGGGACTCTTCTGGTTTTAGAAGGGAACTTAAGTCTGTGCAACCTATAGTTTCTTTCCTTGGGGGTAGAAGCCAACTCTCACTTTGAGTATGGTTAACTGAAGATGACAGAGAAGGAGAAGGCAGCTTTCCCACTGAGGCGAGTATATCTGGAAAATGTAATGGTAGGTAAGTGGCCAACTTCACACTGGCTTGATCCCAGCATGCTGTGGGAGGGTGAATAAAGCTCTTCTGAGTTCCCTCAAAACTTGAGGCAGGTGACATGGGGGACCATATGCCCATACAAGCAGAGCATGAAACTGGCAATAGCTCATTTGATTGCCTTCTCATGTAGTCAGTGCAGT
Source organism: Myiozetetes cayanensis (assembly GCF_022539395.1). Lineage (NCBI taxonomy): Eukaryota > Metazoa > Chordata > Aves > Passeriformes > Tyrannidae > Myiozetetes > Myiozetetes cayanensis. The sequence goes on along the minus strand of NW_026087411.1, from coordinate 26,588,424 downwards.
CAGTGTTGTAGATGCCCCATGTGGAGCTTAACTGCGTTTCCCTGTTTCTTGAATTTTCCTGCCTCAGTTCAGGGACTGTCTCTAAGCTTTCTAAAAAAAAAATCTGTATTAGTTATCTGTCATCATCCGTGGCATTTAGACTTGTTGCTTTTTCATCCTCTTCCCTGCCTCCCCCTCTGCAGTGAATCACAGAAGGACTGTTTTTCTTAGTCATTAACTGTAGGTGTTTGCACACCCCAGCGCAGGCATCTCAGGAGGAAAATTTAGCAGACAGCTGTCTGGCAATTTGGAAATAAATCAGAAGTACTTTTGTGGGTTCTAATTAAAAAAATTATTTTTGTAAACAAAAAGTATACATGTAGTAACTATAAGGTTCTTTTCTACAAATAAGAATTTTTTTGTTGTTGTTGTATTCAGTATGAGAAGGGGAGGTGGTTATAACTTATTTCACTGCAAGTGACTTTTTTTTTCTTATGATACCCTGTTTTTGATATGTATCTCACAGATACTTTTTTGGTATTGGCTTTTATTTTCATCTGTAGAACCCCATTTTAGCTTCTGACCGTGGCTTGACTGTTCATGGAGAGGAGAGAGTTACTCTGAAATAAGTTTTGTGCTTTGAATTGATATCTCACCTTACTTCAAATTAACTTTTATTGCATATATAAAAGCCTTTAAGAGCAAAGTTACCACTCTTCTCAAGAAGATTTAGTAGATTAATAGCATAATGAAAGTTGGAGTTTATGTATATGAGGCCAGTCCTAACTCACTATGTGCTTGTAAGAACTGACACTATTGATGAGTGCGACAGAGGACAGATTCTCTGTTGATCTTATCTTCTTTGATCTTGTGGATCAAACATGTTTGAAACTTCTCCAGATTTCTAAAGGACTGCAACAAACACTTTAAAGATGATCTAATGATTTTTTTTCAAATGGAAAATCCAAGAAAACAAATAAAAAAGAACCCCAAACCCAACCATTGAAGCACCCTGTAAAGACTTAGCCATATTACACATCTCTTTCTCTTCTATTTCATGATTTCCTATGCTGTTTTTGTATTTGCTATATGGTTGTTCTGCTTCTTTCAGTGCACTGTTTGAAGACAAGTAGACTTGGACTTAAGGATGTAGGAGCAAATACTACTCTCTTCATGAAAAATACCTGGTTTCCAAGACTAAGGAACTCATCTCCCATTCTTGTGTTGATATGGAGAGTTAAATAGGTCATCCGCATTGGATGTCAGGAAATACAATTAAGTTTATAAAGCAAGCGTTACTTTTGCCACAATCTTACTTAATGCACCAACATAAATGTTGAGATATTTTGAGACTCTGCCCTTGGCCACTTGAGGTGAGAGGGAAATACTACTGGAAAAGGCCTTCCAGATGAGTATTTCTTTCTACATGGACTTTTGGGTAGGCTCTGGAACTGTCATGGTGATATGCTGAGTGTTCAAAACTGGCAGTGAAATTTAGAATAGTGTTACTTAGTGAGGGGGTTGCTGACCTCCGGTGAGAGACTATGTGCTATTGGCTGTTTCCTTCTTACTTGTAGTGATTCAATGGGTAGCTTCCAAAATTACCTGGAATACTAAAGAATACCCACCTAACTGAATTAGTTGAAGAAGCATGATGGATATAGAAATTGTAACCTAAACACCTAGTTGGAAAACAGTGAAAGCTAACTATTTGAAAAGTGTACCAGTGCCTGCAAAGGAATGGATCAGAGATCCGTCTGGCTTGGATGTTACCTAATTTTGGAAATCTTAGTGTTACTGTTTTTTGTTTCTCCCATTCACGTATTAAACTGTGATATAAAATGGAAACATGATTTTCATACCTCTGAGGTAATGAGAATAAATAACTAATTCAGAACTGTGATAATGACTGTTCAGGTATAAAGAGCAAAGGAAAACGGAGTGGCTGGATGAGGTTGCAGGTGTCTCAGCACTGACAGTGAAAAGTCACCTGGGAAGCTAATAAGGTGCGTAATATTTGTTGTGTTCTGTGGAGATTTGTGTTTTTGTGTGGTAAATGTGTATTCTAACCAGTCACATAATGGAATTTTGGTCAGTGGAATAGCACAGAAACACTGACCTGTTACTGACCAAGATGACTGGTACGCGAATGTGTTTTGCAAGCAAGGTTTTTTTTGCAACAGTGGTTTTTGATGTGGACCTCTTACCACTATGGTGCTGAAAATTGTCACCCAAATTTGTGTTCTACTTCACAAGGAAAACTTGCTGAAAGCCATTTATAACAATAGTTGTGCTACTAGTGCGTGAGCCAAAATGAAGTTTGATTAAAGGGCGTTTTGCCCTTAAGTTAAATGGCACTCTGCAAAATACTTATCCACTTTGTATTGTGCAAACATGGGACTTTAAGGCTCATAAGTGGTAAGACTGCATCAAAGGTCAAGGTACAAAAAGTTGGAGAACACAATGTGAAGAATGATGAAATTTTACCAGATAGGGGTAAAATATGCTTCTGAGTTTTATGATTATGGAAATAACTTATGATTTTATTTCTTTTCTTGTTAAGTTTTTTAAGTTTTGATTTTCTGGCAGGTAAAATTTTGAGGGTACCTAAAATTTTTTAACTAAAACTGATAAATGTGATTATTGAAATCCCAGGCCCAACTACTGCCAAAAATTCTGTAACTGTTTAACTGAACTGCAGCTATTGTAGGTATGAAACTTGGGTCAGAAGAAAGTGTATGTCTTTCCTTTTCACTTTTGGTAATTGTTTTATGCACTTTCTATATACTAATGAGCAGTTAATTCAAAATAATAGTTTTTAATGTGCATACAAGCAACGGATAGTCTTTAAAGGTGAAATTCTAGATCAAAATGGACAATTGTCTTGTCCTTTCCCATCAAAACTGTATGTGAGCTCACTTTACTAGATTTTAATTCGATTTACTGTGCTGTTTAGATGGATGGAGGAAAGACAGGCATAGCATATATGATACCCAATAGTATGTTTGAGAACAGTACTCATTCTGCTAGGATAGCTTTACATGCAAACCAACTAATTACCTCCATGTGAAGAGAAAAGTTGTTTGAGAGGTTATAGTGCTGGTGTGTTTGTTTGCTTAGTTGAAAAGATGGTTGAATGTGTGCTGCTGTGGCCTAAATTCTTGGATGCCGAGAAATCCAAACTCTCTCTAGAGGAAACTTTTGTGATTGGTGAAGACATTATGAGGGCACATTTGGCAGTGAGTTAAAGGGCTGAATAAGAGAATACAGCTTCAACCAAATGTCCTATTTCTCTCTTCTTGCCTCTGTTTCAGATGTCATCTCTACCAAGGAGGGTGAAATCTGAAGCCAAAGCCCTTAAATCAGAAGAACTACCTTCATTTCTTAATTCGTAAGATCATTTTTTTTCTTAGGATTTTTTTTTAAAGATTTATGCTAAGCATGAGCGATGGCCTAAGAACAACACAGTTTCTGAGAGGTTGATTAAAGAGTTTTCATGCACACAACTTTAATTATAAAACACAAATTACTTATGCTTCTTCATGCTCACAGTGAAGGTACCGTGAAAGGGAATTGCCAGTTCTCCAAACAGAATCAGATGTGTACACGTCCCCGGAACTAGTTTCATAAAAGTAGGTAAATTGTTCAAGCCATTAGCTCTGCAGCAGTGTGAAAGACCTGTATTTGTTGAGTCTACCTAGCTTTCTGGTAATTTTTCCTGTTTGCTTTCTTCCATGCCAGAAAACTCATACTATCCTGTGTGTGTGTATTTTTTATTCTTATAGGCAATATTGTTAATTCCTTTGTTTTTCAGGAGCTCTGAATCAGAGGAGGAAGAGGAGGAATGGGAGCCAAAAAGAAAAATCGCCAAGACACCTTGTTTGCCAAAGAAAAATGAGGCAAAAACTAAAAAAGCTGCTGTTCCACGGTCAGCTGGGGCCAAGAAAATGGTCAAGAAGGTAGCAATAAAACAGGAAATGGTGAGTATCTATAAGCAAGAGACACTTAATTACTGAGATTGTCAAGTAACTTGACCAGAATTTTTGCAGCTCTGGTTCAGTTGGTTGCCTGAGTCTGATTGGCTTGTATGATTCAACTGTTCCTGTAAATGTTCAGTAAGTTGGATAAATGTGGCTTTCTTATGCTTGGAAGTGTCCATGATCTAAGGGCTGCCTTGAAAATTTTGGTCAATGATAATGGGATGTGGTTTTCCCTGGAGATCTTTCAACAATGTAAATAAATAATGCCTGTGTTCTTTCTGTAATATCTCTGGTTTCTGTATTGCACCTTTGACGTCTTCTACCTTTCCACTGGCTGGGTAGCACAAAAAAAAGAAACCTGTGCTTATGTTTTCTTGCATGGCTGTCCAATCCAGTTAGGATTACAGTTTTAATATTATTAATATTAAATGTTATTCTTTTGGAAATCACTTGCTTCTGTCAAATATTAACATCAGAGATCACACCATGGCAGAAGCCAGTCCTTCTGCCTTCTGAAGATGATCTCCTGGGAAATTCAGGAAAGAAGGTGTGGCTTGTCCAGGGTTAAACTGTATCTTGACAGAATGAATCTCAGTTCTGGTTCCCATGCTGGGAACCTAACTCACTAGGAGAGTGCTTACCTGCCCTGCTGTTTTCTCTTTTGTTGAGATGAGTGGAGGGAAAGACTGTAGGTCAGTGTCTTCTGAACCGGAGTCCAGCTAAATTCTTTCCTGCATAATTTTATTTGATCTTTTAAATCACAGTTCTGCTGGGTGTGTTTGTATCATTTCTCCATGAAAGGTATATTTCAGGTTATTTGATTTCTGGCTTGTCATTTCACTGCCAGACAGGGACATCACTCAGAAAAATGATGTCTGGTAGCAAGTCTTTCTAGATTTTAAATGAAATGTTGAACCACTTTCTAATAGTCAGTGCTTAATATGGTTTCAATGTCTTTTTTGCAGGATGTGTCCTTGCCCATTGCACCTATAGAAGATAATAGAATGCAGCTTCTAACAGTTAAGGAAGAAGATGTAGGCACTAAACCGAAAAGTTTAAATCAAAAACCAGAAGAGCCTAAAAAAATGGAAACAAATTCATTCCAAGGGAAAACCAAAAAGAGTTTAGGGAGTGATGAAAAACCCTCAACAAGTGTTCCTGTAGTGGGGAATCAAGTGAAACATGAGAAATGTGAGGAGGATTTTGCATTTGATGAACCACCCTCTAAAAAGATTAAGTTGAATGCATGTCCTGAAGGAAAGCCAGTTAAAAATCTTGGAGGCAACAAAATAAAAGAAGAATTTGAAATGAACTGGGATATTGTACAGGTATGAGATTTTTTCTGAGTTATCAATGAAACTATTTCGTACATAATTAGCATTTAGAATCTTAACATAAAATTTCAGTCCTCTGAATTAAGTAGTCATTTAACCTCTGCTTAAACTGTCATAATACATGTATAAATATAAATGTTTGGTTGGTAACTGTTAAAACTTCAGACTTCAGCATTCTGGTATTTGTGACTTAGGCAGTCTTTAGTACAAAGCCTGTAACAGTTTGCCTGTTTCACCTTTGTCAGCACATGGATTTTTCTGTGGATGTACTCAACCGAAACTCCTGCAGGAAGGGATGCTGAAAGATGTGGGATGTCTGTGTGCACAAGTTCAATTTAAGATTTAGTTAGTGTGGATTGTTTCGTTATAGAGACTCATTTGAGAGTGTTTATGGTCCCATCACGGAGGAGACCGTGTTCCTCGCACAGCAGTGACATCAAGGGAGATACCGTCTTTGTTTTTGTAGGATGTTAACTTTGAAACTGTTCAGGTGAAGACAGTTTTAGGATAACTCTTGTGCTGGGAGACTAGGTGTGGTTATGGAAGATTTTAATATGAACAGAATGGGAATAGTTAGAACACATTTTATTCATCTTCCTCAGTACTCGCTGCTTAAGAAGACTATAAAATTTTGTTCAGGAGTTTCCTAAAATATTCCTGGAAATACAGATGGAGAATTTGATCCTTGTGTATTGCTGCTCTAAAAGCAGTAACTGTGATTGCACAGGTGTTGTTATATTTTAGGCTTCAGGATAAAACTTTTGAAAGGCTTTTATATCAGCCATCTATGGGATTAACTGTAGTGAAGTGCAAACAAACTCTGACAGTTAAAATGTTACTAAGATAAGCTGCTTATATAGTTTTTAATTGATTCCACATTGATACACTATAACTTTAGAGAGCTCAATTTGTACAAAATCATGTTTAACTTTGTGAGGTTTCGTTTGTCTTAGTAGTATCATGTTAGTTTCCTGTTATTGGTTGAGTGGGATTTGGATCAGCTCTGGCTTTGTGGGTTTTGTTTGTTTGTTTAGTTTAACCATGATCTATGTCAGTGTTGGCTTAAAAAAAAAAAAGTTCCAAGTTTTCGGAGTTGCCATGTACAGTTTATTGTCTTTCTATTTTGTTTATAATTTTGGTTTTGTCTTTGTTCTGTTCTCAAGAGGCACTCCTTCCTTCTTTTCTTTTACTGTGGTTACAAGTTTCTGGAAACACTGGTTTCTGCATTTCTTGCTGAAATACTGGATGTGGTGGCTTGATGCCTGACATCCCCTCTTAGGGAGGACAGTAGTCCCTATTGGCCAGTGGAATATTCTGAGAGTGGTTTTGAATGTTGAGTGAGAGGCTCTTTAAAACTATCTACCACCTCTCTTAAATGTGTTTTGTTTCTTTGCTGTGTTTACTTGTTTTTTCTTTTCTCCTTTGACAGGCCTTGTCAGAAATAACTAACGTTGAGCCGTGGGTATGTGCAAACTTAATTAATCTCTTTCAAGAAGAAAACACAATTCCTTTTATTGCTCGGTATCGAAAAGAGCTCATTAATAATCTGGAGGCCGATGCCTTGCGAGAAGTGCAGCAAACCCTGGAAGAGCTACGGTAAGTTAGCACAAGGAAGTATCATGGTGGGAGGTAAGTAACAACTGACTACCGCTTCTGTGTCCCTCTCTTTGGCACTTTGTACACACTATAACTATAAAGGAACTTAGAAAAAAAAAATTATAAAACTGAGATAATTATGCTTGATACCTGTCTGGTGTTTTGTTGATTTTTTTCAGTTACTTGGGTTCTTGTTGTGGTTTTTTTTACCCTAAGTAACAAGAAATCTAGCATTATGAATTGCCAAAGAAAAACTAACATCTTAATTTCCTTGCAGTTTATTACAACTGCACAGAAAAAAGCTTGTACTAAAAGAGTAGTTTATAGTTGCTGGAGATATGTAGCCAGATGAGATGTAAGCTGCATCTTAGAAAAACATCTTGGAAAAAGATTTACTAAGAATCCCTTGACTCTCTGCTTGGAGCCCGGAAGCCTCTAGCGAAGAGCCCTTCTTGGAATGTACCAGCAGAGCAGGCAAAAGTCTCCCAGACCATTGCAGCAAAGAAATGATTAGCAAAGCTTGTTGCAGTGATGGGTGAGACTGCTTTCATTCCTTCTTGCTTTTGGGTGGCTCCATGTTCTTGAGATGGCAAGTGCACAGACTTGCCAGCTCTTCGGTCATCATGGTACCTTCCTCCCTGTACACCTCGATATCCCCTATCAAGAGATTTTTTTCCAAAGAGGGAAGGTAGCCTGAGAGAGTTTTTGTCTGAACAAGTAATTTAAATAACAAAATATCTCTGCTGCTTGCAGTTGCTCATGTGTATCTTATTGAAGACCTAGGAGTTCAAATCTGGTACCCTGTACTTTATGCTGCAGAACTATCTGTACATGAATTGGAGTAAGTGCTCATCAGCCTGGATTTATCTTGGGGCCTTTTTGTTTGACTTCTAGATCAGTAATCTTGTAGAAATGTACGTAGCAGTATTGGCTATCAGTATTGTTTTTCTTAAAGTTACCACAAGTTATTTTGATACAGTTTTGAACTAATTGGAGAAAGAGGATAATGGTTAGAAACTTTCGGATTATCAGACTTGATTTGTTGAGGATCAGTATGAGATACCATCTTCAGGGATTCCAGAGAGTTTCAGCAGTGTGATACACAAGGTCACAATCAATAGACTTTTTAATTCATTGTGAAATGTGACTTTAATATTAATCTGTTGCATTTTAGTACTGTTGCAAAGAAGACACATACAACGATACAGAAGCTGAAGAAAGAAGGGAAATTATCCGGTGGCCTTTTGAAAGCATTATTGAATTGCAGAACTTTGGAAGAATTGGACCACGTGGTCAGTACTCTGATCTCTTTCAGATCATCCTTAGTTTAAATGTAATCTTGCATAACTAAACATTGCATAATGTCAAGTACATAGAGTGACTGACATATTTTCTTGCTTTTTAATTATTATGGTTTGTTCTCTTTTTTGTTATAAGTCTGCACCTTATAAAACTGGGAGCAAAGGCACCAAAGCCCAGAGGGCCAAGCAGCTGGGATTAGAACCTGCTGCTCTCTGCCTCCTGCAGAATCCTGTGGAACTCAATCTCTTTTCTTACATTAGACCCAATACCAAAGGTAAGTGCTCTTCTATGCACAGTAATGTTGTAAATGTCTGAAAATATTTTAAGAGGGAAATTACTTAAATTGTTCTGGTGTTGCTGGACAACTTTAAATTCAACAGCACTTTAAGCAACATGTGGTAAGAGTTTGCATTTAATACCATGACCCTCCAACCTTTCCTCTCTCTTAGTAAATAGTAATAATTATGGTATAAAAGAGGCAGGAGTCTGGAGAGCTTACAGTTGACACCTGTATTTACTGGTAAGAGAGAGGGAACTGCCCCACATACCTGAAACCTCTCCATGGTTCTACTTGAATTGTTTCGCGAACAGTCGATGCTGATGGTACAAGAGGCTTATGCTCATACTCTGAACTGAAGGAAATGTCATCCAGCAAAGCATCTCTTAATGAAAACTGGCCTTGGTGATTGGGAATGAGCAGGAGAGATTTTGTTATTGAATGACTGTAGGGACTGGAGATGTGATCTCTGAAATTTGACCAAGAACTTTTAACAACCTGATTGTCACATATAGACTGCAGAATTGTGTGTCTTCGTGGATGCAATTATGGGTGAATCTGTAGGGGGCAATCTCTGACAATAAAATGCCAAGATTGCTGCAGCCTTCTTTATGATGTTAAAATAGAGATGTACTTCTATTCTTCCCTGCCCCAACAGATACCTTTGCAATTTCAACTTAAAGATACTGAACCTCCTTAGTAAGGCTGACTCTTCCTCTTCCCACTGCAGTTTATTTTCTTTAAATATTGCTTATAAAACTCTGCTAATTTTGCATTGAAAATCAGTTACCAAATAGTTTGATTTTTAATTAACTGTGTTTTAGCATATATTGTTACTTCATACAACAGTATATTGCAGCCACGCATTGACTATTCTGGCAGAGTCTAAAGAGCCAAAAAAAAATCCTCATGGTGGAAGTTGAAATAAATTATTTAGAGTATATTTAGAAGGAGGTGCTGTTTGTTGCAGCATAAACATTAGCTTTTGAAAATCAGTACACTTATTTTTAATTTTGTGCTAAAAATAATTCTGCTTAGGTTTATATAATGGTTTGCATTTGAAAGGCCTCAGCAATTGTATACATCTCTGAACTGGGTCACTTTTATCAACTTGGGAGCCAGTTTGACAACCTATATACAGTTTGAGATCAGAGTGAATTTGCAGTGCAGAAAAGTTTTCATCAAATCTTAAAATTTCATTCTTTCAAATTCTCAATGTTTTTCAACTTATACTAAAAATAAACTGAAATAAAAACAGCAGTTCATGTTTCAAAGCCAGACCTTGGAAAGTTAAGGAAGCAACCTCACCAGAAAATTTAATTCTGCCTTTTAGTTGTATGAATGATCAAATACTTCTCCAATTACACAAGCATGTGCTGGTGTACACAGTAAAATACCCATGGAAACGTTATGATTATTTTTTTAATTCTGTCTGGATTTGGCTTATGCTATTTCATTCAAATTCTCTACTAGAATTAAAATAATTTTGCCATGCAGAGTTGTGGTACTTTAGTGTCTTAATTCATGTTCAAATTGATGCATGTCTTAAAATTCTCTTAGGTTTGTGTTCTGACATGACATTACTTTTACCATAACTTGTAAATGTAAGGATCCAAATTTTATAACTTCTGATAAGTTCAGGCATTTAATAATGTATTCTTATTCTCACTTTTTTTTTCTTTCTAGCGGTTAAGTTTAGCTTTCTTGTCTTAAAAAAGGGCAAGATGAATTTTTTGTAGTGTGTAACTTTATAGCCCAATAAGAAGCAGGATTCTGGATTCAATATAATGAATAGCTAGAGCTATGCAATTTTTTACAATGGTGCTAATAAAGCTCTTTTAAGATATTGGTAGTCCATCAGACAGCAAAATGAAAAATAATGTGTGCTGAAGGAGACAGTTAATGCTGCATTTGCAAGCTCTAGGGTTCTTGCTTTTTGCTCTGAAGCATTCTTTACTGATTGTTGCTTCAAACAGGGTTAGATAATATTGAATTAAAATACAAGATGTTGGTTTTGTTTCATTGTCTTCTGGTTCTGGTCCAATTCAACCACTGTGCAAAGGGGAATAATGTGCCACTTCTTCTACCCTTTTGAATTAAGGGATGGTTCTGCCTTTTGGAAATTACCTGAGTAATTCTGTTATCTCTCCAGAGATAAGAAGACATTTATAGCTTCATGTCTTTGAAGACATTTTATGACTTCAGTCATTCCTAAGAGGGACTGACAGTATCCTGACCTCAAAAGTGTTGTTGTGCAAACTCCTGCTACAAACCAGTGGAAATATAAAACTATTACACAGAAAAAAGACAAGATTGCCTGCGAAGAATTTTTAGGCAGTTTCCATATCAGTAGCAAAATGTGTAGACTTCTGTTGTAGTTACTAATTTTATTAAAATTTCAAGAATTATATTTAAAGATCCAACTTTACTATTGTAAATAATTAATTTAAATCATGAATGTCAAGATCCATTAGCATCAAACTCAATAAAATGAGAGAAAAGTGATTTTTTTGTCATTTTGTCTTATGATACTTCATTGCTCACTTTATGCTCGTTAAAAATAGAATAGTTTCAGATGTTTTGGAAAGGAAGTTTAGTTGATAACAAAATTTAATTAATTAGGATTCTTTGAAACCTCTGCAAGTCAGTCAAATATCTTTAATCAGTTATCTTTCAGCTTGTATGTATTTTCTTAGTGCTTTTGCAGTTGTGTAATTTTTTGTATTGGTTTTTCTATAATTATTAACTGTATATTATATTGACTGTATTCTATAATTATTTTTTTCTAAGGGCTTGCAAATATCCAGGAGGTAGAGACCGGAGTACAGCATATTTTAGCAGACATCTTTGCTAAAGATAAAGATACACTGGATTTTATCAGGAAACTGTAAGTTTCATTCTTACTTTCTAAAATTTTCTGGTTACATGGTAAGATTCAGTCTCCTGGCATGCTGATAGAGCTTTTTTTAATGACATGAAAGCTGTGTTACTGCAAGGTGTAGGTCCGTTCATGTGTACATTCTCTGCTGTAGGCATGGTGTGATGCCGTGACTCCCAAAGAATGTAAAATTCGCTGTGGCTCTACTACAAATTCAGCGGTTCTCCCTTGCAGTTAGTGACTCATAAGGGAATTTTCCATCCTTGCATTTTCTTCAAGCTGTAACTTTTCAGAGGTGCATCTGTTTAAGCTATTGCTCCAATAACTGACTTGACAGCAGTCAGTGTAATTAGCATTCAGTGATGGTTGATTTTGGCATTGGTAGTCAATAAGGCAAACAAATATGACTGTTTTTAAAGCAGGAGTTACTGATCCTTTAATTGTGTTAGCTGAATTTAAGTTTTCTTACATTACCTGACTTCACTGTTGCCATGTCTGGGGAATTGGTATGACAGAGTAATAGCGACTTGTTATTTTCTTTGCTGTGTACCATCTGGGATGGAGAAGAGAACTATCAAAGAACATGCACTGCCTTAGGGGCATGCAATATTGTTTTGAGTCAGCAATGTGATAATTTCAGTGAAGGGGTTGTTTTGTAAAGGATGTGCTGTTACTACCTGACTATCGCTTTCATTCTTGTGACCACTGAAAGTTCCTTAGTGTAATAGTTCATCCTTTACAGATGAATCCTGTGGATCTGAAGTGTGTTGTATGTATGATAATCATGAGGAACATTCAGGAAGCTATCTGTTTAGGATCCTTGTTACTCCTAAAAATAATGAAAACTTTTATGGCTGTTAAGTGCTCAAAGCAAGAAATTAATTCTGAGGTTGGGTAGATTCACGAGAGATATTACATTTTATAGAAATACAGAACTAATTTTTTTCTTTTTTTTTTTTATTTGCAACTTCCCAAAATTTGGTGGTTGAAGTTTAACCCATAAGTGACAAAACTGAAGTGCCGGTGGTGGCTTTTGAGTATCCATTCCCTTCAGGAGTAGGGCTGTAATAGCTTTTTCTGAGGTCTGCTTGAATGTCTTGTCCTCGTACGTTCCAGTCAGCATAAGTTATGTCAGTCTCAGCATTAAGATATGTCATCCAGTTCTGTAGGTAATTAGAGTTAACATAATCTGTAATTGAGCAGATTCCAAACTTCATTTTTATTTAATATGTGCAGCAATGACTTGTTACAAGTTTCATGCTAAAATACCTTACTAATATCTGTTTCTTCTATTCAGATGTCAGCAGAGGTACATTTCCATTCAGTCAACCTTGGCAAAAGTGTCATCCAAAAGTGGAAATGAAAAGGATATTAATAAATTCCAACTGTACCATGAGTTTTCGTTGCAATATAAAGAACATACAGCATCATCAGGTACAACTTCAAATGTGTATTTTTTTCTTAGAATTTTAACTGTAGGAAATGTGACTTTGTTTCTGAATTTTGTTACTTAAAACTGATGCTAAAGATACTGTCTTTTATTTTACAGTAGAGATAGAGGCTTTCAAATTCTTGAAATGCAGGACTAAACTGTTAATCTCTGTTTTAAGAAACTGAGCAAAGGACTGCTATTCAGTATGCCCCTCGTGTAATTAATTTTCATTAAGCAAATACTTATCATGGTTTATGTATCAGATAAATCCATGCCGATAAATCAATACTGATACTGAAATACTTGTGGCATGTGTTGTGCCCTCCCTCCCTCCCTTCTCCTGGTGACAAGTGCATATCAAGAGTCATTGGGCGGGGGAATAAAGGCTAAGCAATGACACATGCCCTGTAGGGGTGAGACTGGGGTAGAAGTGGCATAGTAGGAGAAACTGCTTGGCTGCAGCATAGGAATTTGAAGCAAATGGAGATAAACTTATTTCCTTTGGATGTTTGCTGCAGCACTGAGTCAAGAGTGCTCTGACAGGTGCTCTGACACTAAACCTGACAGGTGAAACTGGTGAGAAGTGTCAGGAAAGGATCCAGACAAATGAAATTAAAGGTGACCTACAAAAGCAGCTTAGGGGAACATCCCATGCACTACCCCAAAAATGGGTTTGTTTTGTAAGTCGTCAGTATTTGCTTTGGTGAAGCATCTTTGGTTATCATAGACTTGTATAACTACATTAAGGAAATTAAGGATGAAGCAAACTTACTAGCTGATGAGGGCTAGGCTATCCCTTTTCCTGAAGTTCAAAGGCTGAAGTGTGATGCACTCTATGCAATTGTCAAGGTCTTTGAGATAATTCATAACTAATTACCAAATGAATTGTCTCTTGTTTTGGTCACACTAGTTAAAAAACAAAACAAAACAAAAACCCCAAAAAACAAAAGACCAACCCACAAAAAAAAACCCTCAAAAAGAAAATCCCCAAACCAAAACAAACCATAATACCACACAAAACAGACCCTCTTGTTTACTTCTAACTAGAAATGTCCTTTTCCTTTAGAAGGCTATTATATGCTCTCATTTTTTCTATGCTTTCCATGTTAAAACAGTGTGATGTTTTGAAGTAAGAAAGGATTTTATTGCATGTCTTGAAATGAATTTATTACAAAAACTATGTCACAGCATGGATGGGCTAATTTTTACACCATTTCCCACCCTCCAGTATGAAAGGTGTTAGGTGAAAGGCTAAATAGCTATTAGTGATTTTAATAGACAAGTCTTCTGTAGATGTTTGAAGAGGTACCTGTAATTATTTTCTTCGGAGTAAGTTTGAACATTTACTGTACTTGTATTCGTAATTATTTGGTGAAAACTTGCTTTTAGGAATCTGGGAAAGTTGATAGAGCAATCTATTGACTACTGTGGTGGCACTCACAAAGGTTTGTAGATTCATCAGAAGATTAAGTGCTGTGCTGTATGGATTTTTTTTTGTGCCTTACTGTTGAAGGAATACTTAGACTGTCAAAGACTCCTTAGTTTTACCTGCACTGACAGTGGTGAATACTGAGATATGCAACATGTTTTGGGTGTGCAAGTATTTCCTGGGATGATGGTATGATTTACTTGTCTGAGGCATCCTTTTATTTTGTACTTGAGAAAGACTGTTGCTCTATTAGAGCCAAGGCTAGAACCCACGTTTCCCAAACCTGGTCATCATTTTGATCATGTGGCTGCGTTGTTTCTTATCCAGGATATGTCCTTAGTTTGTCTGTTTGATAATAAGATTGACTTGATTTGTTTTGCTTTATTCTTCCTTGTGTCTGTTGCTGACCCTAATGCCTCTTTTGTTACCTATTCTGGCTCTCTGGTGAAGTGATCACAGCTGATTTTGCAGCTGGTAGTATTGTAATAGTGGGATATTTTTGCACACAAACCTGGTCTTTCATCTGTATAGTACTGCTATTGACTGTTCTACCACATTGGATATTTCTGTATTGTGAATTGTAGAAGTCTGAGTTGCTTGTGCTTTGCTGAGGTTTCAAGGCTCAAGGTATGGCAGGGCTCTTTTGTACTAATCGAGGAAAAAACGCGTTTTATGATAATTTCTGACATTAGAATTTGCAGAGTTCCCTGTTTTGTAAATATACTGTAACTTTTTATGTCTGCTTTTGATTCTTTGTTTCTTTGTTAGTTTTCCAGTTTCTGTCTTTCTCCCTTTTTTATTTTGATAATGAAATGAGAGAAAAAGCTGGTTTTGGTTTCTTTTATCTGCCATTTCTTCATTAAGTTGAAACTCAGTTATTGTGCTTTCAAAAGTCTTTCTCATTACCTTCACTTTCTTTATCAACTGACCTTATTCCCCTACTGGTGCAAGTTGCCATTTTTAAATTTATTTTATTGGGTTATGACCATCCTCTTTAGTACCTAAAAGTCTTTATTTTTTCCTTCACCTAAGGCTTTGAAGAAATACTTCTTTTTTTGCATTTAAAAACTGGTAAAAACATATTCTTTTAAGAGTAGAGTAAAAGATGGCTTCAAGTGAAGAAATTCTCTGATTTCTCCACTGCTTTCGTGACTGCCTACAGACAAGTGTTCTAAATTCGTTTAGCTGGAGGCAAAAGTCAGCTTTCAATCACCTCTTTGCAAGTATTCCCCAAAATATTGCACTGAAACTTGTCATCTGTGGAGTATGGCAGTGCTAGTAATCTTAAAGATCTGAGTAAAACCCTAACTCTGCTCTAGTTTCCCTGTGTGTAAAGGGGGGGACAGTAGCCTAACATGTTAGCTATAAGAGAATAAGCTGTACCCTTATGACCAAAGCATGTGCAGCTATGAGGGTGCCTTGCAGAGCGTGTTGCAGTGAGTTAAGCTGCTGTGCAGTAAAGCTGCAGCTCAGTTCTGCAGTTGTGCGGCTGTCACTGCACACTCTGTACGTCTGTGTTATTTTCTGTGCCGTTGTCGTTCTGTGTGCTGAAGCATGCCGCAAAATTATCGGGGCTGGCGTGGGGTCGACTTGTTTGACTGAAAAAGTTAAAATACTGAAACTGAAATGAGAAAAAAGTGGTTATTTTAAAAGCCTGACTCAAGATTTTGACGTGGTTGGACACCTGTGGGTGTTTCCAGCTGGAACATTTTGCTGTCAAGAGGTTCAACCACAGTTTCTTCATTTGACAGCAAGGAGAACCTAACTCCACTCTCCTTGGATGTAGTTGAGTAGCTCTACCAACACTGTCATAACTAAGAGAAAAGAATTCTTCAAGAGTTTATTTGAATTTTTGACTAATTGTAAACAGTTCAGTGTTTGTGTACGCCTTCAAGTTGTTTTCCTCTATTTGGAAATGACTGAAATGGTGGGAGGAAGAGAATTCATGAATAAAGTGTATCGTCTGAGGCAAGTGCTCTATTTTCAATCTCATACTTAAAAAGGAATTGGGAATTAAAAGTCCTTGGCAAAGTGTACAAAACTTATTGTGTGAGTCTAAGTAAATCTGCAACATAGAAGAGAGCTGTGCAAAATGAAGGATGTCATATTTTTATGATAAAGTTTGTCAAACCTTATTCTGTTTATGTCTACATCAAATTGTTGTTCTTGCTTTCTCTGAAAAATGTATGTTGTTTTTAACAATCTCGGCCCTGGATCTGTTCCAGTCTTAGATAAAAACAGTCTTTTTCCAGAAGTGAAGACTGTTTTCTGTCATCTGTTTTCTGAACACCAGATTTTAACATGTTACTTAAAAAAAACCAGGCAAAACAAAAAGATCTTTATTATAATAGAGGAAGAATTAAGTCATTCCTTCTTAATTGAGCATGTATTAGATGATAATTCTTCTCTGAATACGTCACTTAAAACAGGATGGGCAGTTTGTTTAAGGATAAAAATGTAAATAATATTAGTGACTGCATTAACAGCTGGTTCAAGTTCAGGTGACTGACACATTCTGCAGATGGAGGGCCAGGAAGCAAAATGTGATGCAAATATTGACCCTGCTGACAGCAAGCTGAATGATGACATTATAATTCTATCAGATACACTTGGCATTTAACTTTGTCTTTTTTAAACTAAAATCATAATAAACGTGAAAGCATTTGATTTGTTAAAATGTGTCTTTCTAATTTCTACATGAAAACATTTGCTTTGGCAGTAAAGGTACCAGATGCTATAATATTTCACATGCAATCTTTATTATTAGCTTTGTTGTTCAATGATATGTCAGGCCTGGTATGTCACAGGAGCAGTAAGGCCGAGGAATATAAATTGGTACTATGTCCTGGAGTCATTTTAAACCATTGTATTTAACATATGTGACATGTCTGAGTTAGCTAGTGATTGAATTAAAGTTCATGATTGACACAGAATGCTCTGTTGTGACAGTGCTCAGGGCCTGCTACATACAGCAACATGTGTAGTCATACAGGAATGTCAACTTCCAGCAGGTTTCTTTTTTTGTTTTGTTTTGTTTGCTTTTCTACTTTAAAATACTTTGGAAGGAAAAAGGAAATGTAAAGATGTGACTTTTATTTGTAGCTGCTTCTGACTATTACTTTGTTCCTAAAATCAGTGAGTTTTCTGAATACTAAGGTGAACATTCAGTGTCACCACAGTGAGATTAGACTAGTAGTTACTGACCAGTATCCTCCAGGATCCACCACTAGTATTGTGGTGCTGGTTTTAAATGTAGAGTCACAGTCTTCCATTTAAAATTGAACTCTGCATGCAGGTAGCACGAATGCAACCTAATTTAGCTTTAAATCATGACTAGGCAGTTATGTACACGAGTTTCTGTCAGAAATATGTGCATGTGTTTTAATGATGGAGTGTTAACATGAAGGGTGTATCTACAGTCTTTTCTGCTATTTGTGAGCTAGTAATGTATAACTCTAAATTTGTTCTCATTCAAATTAAGCTGAGTGCCTTTGTGTCACAAGTTCTGATCCATAATTAATTTTAGATTTGGGTTGATCTTGGAGAGAAAAATGAAACCTGAAGCACAGGACTAACTTTTTCCCTCTCCAATCTGTACTTCTGATTGGGGTCAGTTTTCAATTATTTTTTTGAGTTTTAGTTTGTGTTATTAAATAAGATTATTCCCCCAGCTAAATTCGTGCTGTTTTGTATTATAAATGTGTTTAAGATAAACTGAATCTTGAGATTGCAGACTCTTAAAAAAATTGTATGATTTGTTACACCATGGCTTGATTTAATCTGTGTTTAAATTGTGTATGTTATCTGTACATGCTAGTACTTTGTGAACTGATTTACTGTACCACCATGCTGATTTGCTACAGAATGTCAAGCAAGCGCGTACACAAATGTTGATAAGTTTATCTTTTGGATATTTTGTGTGTCATCTGTCTCTGCCATTTATGTTTGCACTCAGATTCTGGCCATTAACCGAGGGGAAAATCTGAAGATCCTGACAGTGAAGGTCAACATTCCTGACGGGGTGAAGAATGAATTCTGTTGGTGGTGTGTCAATGAAAGGTCTGTGTGGATACATATATTCTTACACAAATCTCATTTTTTTTCCATAGACTGCTGTGTACTGAAGTGTACCTCATATGTCTTGTTACATTAAGAGAACTAATTAAACGAATATTTATTAGATTGAATGAAATTAGCTAGTGGATAATTCTTATTTTGTATTCTCGACTGCTGTAGCATTATGCTGAAAAGATCATGCCTTGGGCTATATTTGTGAGTTCTAGCACCATTCTTAAAGCAATTGAGTTTTTTAAAAATATGCTAAGGCTGATGAAATGTGAGTATATTTTCAAATTGTAATATGCATCACATCCAGTGGTCTTTACTGAGAAAACTTTGTAGCATCCAATAGAATATACTTTGGACTTCAAAAAATAACCTTATATGCTTGATTACAATGATTAAATAGGGTTGTCTTGCATTTTAGATCAGTGAAGTACATAACTTCAAGTTTCACAAATGTAAGGAATTGCATGTTTAACATGACTGCCTTCAATGCATAATCCTCACATATTGTGCGAACCATCTCTTACATTTTGATCTCTGGTTGAGTCAGAAAACGGCTCTGAAGACTGGATTCTTCTGTTTTTTACTGATTTGGTCTTAAAAGTTGCTTTTTTTTTTAAGCCTGTAGTGAGGTGTTTATTGTTGCATAACGTTTAGGTTTTCTGCAAAAGTTTATGTTAAATAGATGTTGTTTTGTGCAATATCTCTGTCAGTCTTTTTCTTGGAAATTGTACCTTGATGTCCTCTGTTGGAGAATATCGTGATCCAATCTCTGTGTCTTCCTTCCATGTATAAAAGACAGATTTCTCTTTCTTAGTAGTTTAAGATACTGGACATTGTTTTGAGGATGTCTCAGAAAGTCCTGCCTTTGCATCCTAAAACTGAATAACCAAAAGGAGGAAAAAAATAGGAAAAAATGCACCTTTTAATGTATAAAAATGAATAATGTGATATTGCTTCAGCTTGTATTTTTTTTTCCCAACAAATCCAAGAAATGGATGTGGAAAAAAGTGTTCCTTTTCATTGTAGAAATTTAGTAGTGGTGTTTGCTCTGAAAAGGAAGAATAGGGCTCTGAAAGAATTTAAGTATTTGTTTGGCTGGAAAATATAATATAGAATCATAGAATCATAGAATAGATTGGGTTGGAAAAGACCTCCAAGATCATCAAGTCCAACCCTTGATCCAACTCTAATTACTATATCATGGCACTAAGGGCCATGTCCAATCTCTTTTTAAAAACTTCCAGGGATGGTGAATCCACCACCTCTCTGGGCAGGCCGTTCCAATGCCTGATCACCCTCTCTGTAAAGAATTTCTTCCTAACATCTAACCTAAACTTCCCCTGGCAGAGCTTGAGCCCATGTCCCCTTGTCCTGTTGTTGGTTGCCTGGGAGAAGAGACCAACCCCCACCTGGCTATAACTTCCCTTCAGGTAGTTGAAGAGAGTGATGAGGTCACCTCTAAGCCTTCTCCTCTCTAGACTAAACAATCCCAGCTCCCTCAGCCTCTCCTCATAGGACTTGTGCTCAAGTCCCTTCACCAACCTGGTTGCTCTTCTCTGGACCCGCTCCAGCACCTCAATATCCTTCCTGAACTGAGGGGCCCAGAACTGAACACAATACTCAAGGTGCGGCCTCACCAACGCAGAGTACAGGGGAAGGATCACTTCCCTGCTCCTGCTGGCCACACTGTTCTGGATGCAGGCCAGGATGCCATTGGCCTTCTTGGCCACCTGGGCACACTGCTGGCTCATGTTCAGCTTCCTGTCAATCAGCACCCCCAGGTCCCTTTCCACCTGGCTGCTCTCCAACCACTCTGTCCCCAGCCTGTAGCACTGCAGGGGGTTGTTGTGGCCAAAGTGCAGGACCCGGCACTTGGCCTTGTTGAACTTCATCCCATTGGAGTCAGCCCATCTCTCCAGTCTATCCAGGTCCCTCTGCAGAGCCCTCCTGCCTTCTGGTAGGTTGACACTCCCTCCCAGCTTGGTGTCATCAGCAAATTTGCTGATGATGGACTCAATCCCCTCATCTAGGTCATCGATAAAGATGTTAAACAGGACTGGGCCCAGCACTGATCCCTGGGGGACACCACTGGTGACCGGCCGCCAGCTGGATGCAGCCCCGTTCACCAGCACTCTCTGGGCCCGGCCCTCCAGCCAGTTCTTAACCCAGCAGAGAGTGCCCCTGTCCAAGCCATGAGCTGCCAGCTTTTCCAGGAGTATATTATGGGAGACAGTGTCAAAGGCTTTGCTGAAGTCCAGATAGACACATCCACAGCCTTCCCCTTATCCACCAGGTGAGTCACCTGATCGTAAAAGGAGATCAGGTTGGTCAAGCAGGATCTGCCTCTCCTAAACCCATGCTGGCTGGGTCTGATTCCTTGTCCATCTTGTAGGTGCTGTGTGATTGCACACAGGATGATCTGTTCCATAACTCTGCCAGGCACCGAGGTCAGGCTGATCTAAGACTAATAGTACCTAACTTTTTTTTTTTTCCCCCACTAAAGTATCAGTATTCATAAACACACCTTTTTCATTCTAGTTTTAGTACCTATAACAGAATTTCTGTCCTCCCCTCAAGATGAATATTCTGTAGGCAGGACATGTCTGTCAGTCTTGCTTATACTGCATCTATGACAGAATTTGGAAGCACTGTGAACCACAGATAATGGAACAGCTTGTCACTGCTACACAAATAAAAGTGGGATGTAAATGGAGATATTTTTGGTTGATTACATTTTTGTGAGTCATCCTGAGATAAAAAGAATATTGACCTTGGGAATGAAACTACTTGTTAATACTTGGCATTCATGAGGCTATATATGCTTATGGCTTTTTACTATTTAAGGACAACTCCACCATTAGAAAACTTCTGAAGGAATGAGTTTAGTAAATCTTGGTGCATTAACATCTAGGACAGATTCTGATCTTCCTTGTTAGATTGACAACCGCGTTATCAAACTGACAAATAGTAAATGTGTATTCTGCCCTGCAAGCTTTGAAATTACTGTCCAAGGGTGGAATTTGCATTGTTTTCATTGCATTGATTTGCTGGTGAGAGCAGAAGGTTAATAACTTCTGATTGAGTCAATGGTTTCAAAACTTTCCAAAGGAATTAACTAATTTCCTGAAGGTTACACACAAAATCAGTTGCAGAACCAGAAATGCCACCTTGCTACAGAGTTTGGCCAGTATTCTAGCCACAAAACAGTATCACCTACTGCCTATTGAATTAGTAGC
This sequence comes from Myiozetetes cayanensis, assembly GCF_022539395.1. Classification (NCBI taxonomy): domain Eukaryota; kingdom Metazoa; phylum Chordata; class Aves; order Passeriformes; family Tyrannidae; genus Myiozetetes; species Myiozetetes cayanensis. The sequence continues at coordinate 26,566,913 of NW_026087411.1, read as the reverse complement.
AAATATTCTGACTTTGTGTTCTTCTGAGACAAATTTTTTAGCATTAAGTGTCTCTGCGATAGAAAGTGAGTTTGGAAGACTAGAGTTCATCATTGCACGGAGATCTAGGTAGATGCTGTCTAAGAATATTGTAATTTTTTTGCAAGTTCAGAATATTTATTAACCTGTATAAACATCTGTTCTTTCTTTGGGAAGGGGTGAGAGTCTGTTCCAAAATGGGATTATGGCCTTGAAAATGAAGCTTGATGCTTGATAATATTTTTCAGTTTCCAGTCAAAATTATCACGTTCTGTGTAAAGTCCATAGTATGAGCCTTTAAGGCTTACTTTGCCTCTGGTTACTAACTTGGTACTTGTTTTCTATAATATCTTGGGGGAACACAAAGCTGTACCGTTTCTCCTTCAGGTCTAAAAGCCTAGCTGTGTTCTTCCCAGAACAGTTGTTAATTGATAACTTGTGGTTCTTGATGTGGACTCTGTTAACTCTGTTGAAATATGGTTTCACCTTCTGTGGTATAACAGTTATCTAAGCCATTTATGCTTACGGTGGTTCCTGTTGTGAGCACTTGCACGTGGAGAGATGATGAGCAGAGTAAGATATTATTCATATGTAGTTTTCCTAAATAGGTCATCTAAAGTCATATCTTGATTAAATAATTAAGAAAAATCCATTTTTAGGGGGAGGCTTAACTACACTGCTATGATCTTTAAAAATATACACACATGATTTTGCTTTGTTTTTGAAACAAAGTGAATTTTTCTCTTCTCTCATGAAGTACTGCAATAATTAAAATGCAGCATTTACTGTAATTGAACTTACTGCTTGGATATTTTTGCAGTTGTAGCAATTTCTAACAGAATGTTGCCTAAATAATTTTTACTTATATGTAGGCAGGTAATAAAAATATCTACCATGATAACTTATTTACAGAGGAAAGGTTTGTTAACTGGCTTTAATGGCTGGAAGAGCAGGGGAAACAGCTGCCAGGTTTCCAGTTCATTCTTATTTGTGCTGAGGATAATTTCTGGGGGATTATAGTCAAACTTGCCACCTGTAAAAACTTCATGTTTATAGAATGTGATGGCAATAAGAGGGTTTAAAGCATTTGCCAGTTTTATATAGGTATGGAAAGAGTCTCCAGTTACAAATAAGTATAATAGAACTATTTGCAAAAACTGTTAGCAAAGTGATGAGGTCATGTGGCTAAGCACTCACAACCCTGAATGTTGTAAAACTAAATAGTGAGTTTTAATTCTGCTCCTATGTCTGTCTGCATTAACGCAGCATTGACTCGATCACACATTCCTCATCTGTTATGTGCACAGACACTAGGAAAAGCTGTTTCAGGAAATTGCAGATCCCCTTAAACAACTGAAAAGCTGTCTGGATAGGAGCAATTTGGGATTCTGTGTGTTTCTGAATGACTGCAAATAAACAAAGGCAAAAGTGAAATTCATTCTGGTTTTGCCTGGACATGCATCTGGATACATTATGAAATGACCATAATTCTATCTTTTTGCATTTAAAAGACAAGCCAACCAACCAACCAAAAAACTTACCCAGACATATTACAAAATAAGTATATATCTCACTTAACAGTTTGGGACTCAGGCATATTAAATAGTACAATAACGGAAGAAAACTGACTGTTATCAATATTTTTAAATTTTTAATAAAGGTGGACTTTAATAGAAAATGTTAACTAGATATTTCTGTTTCAGAATAATATGTCTGGTTGCTTCTCCTCAGTCTTGATCTCTTATTGTTGGGTGGGCAATCCTAGTGAGTCAGTTCTGCTTGTTCAAGGACTCACAACCCGCCCCCCATCCCCCTGACCCATATTCCCCCAACCCTCTCCTTCATGGGACATTACCTGCAACAAAAAGTTCATTTAATTAAATATTAATAAACTTTGAAACTGAGGTGTATTTTACAGGAAAATTTGAAGTAATTGTCATTATAGTTATGACTACTATGCATTCTCCCTAGAAAAAGGAATGCTTTGAAGAGTTTGACTTAGAAAAAGTTGGGAAACAGTCTTGTGTTTGTTTGGTATTGTTTATTTAATTTTACCTTTTTGTATAATATTATTTACACTTCAAATATATCAGCAACAGGTAAAAGAGAAAATAATTTGCAAGTTATTTGGCTTCTGTCCTTAAGAATTGCTGCAAAATTTGTAAGATTTAATTTAGAGTTTGAATAGAGATACTCAAAGCATTCCAAGTGTAATTTTATTTGGGTTTCATTAATTGATATTTGTTTAACTCCTAAATTTCCATTTGGGCATAGTTGCCTTATATCAGTATCTCTGCAGTGACACTCACAGAGGATGTTTAGTAATTTTTTTAATGTATTGAGGAATAGCAAATAATGCAACCCTAATGGTAATATGTAATCAAGTGCTTCATTCAGTTGTTATAAGCTTTGACTTTTCAAAGGGAAGAATAATGGATTTTTATGTTTTCTTTAAAATATAAACTATGAATGCATTCTAATACCTAAGAAAAGATAAGCCTGTCCCTGGTGTGACCTGTGTGCACATGGACAACTTCTCATTACATTCATATTTAAATCTATGATTTCATTGCCTAATTATTGTAGTAATTCTGCAGTTTATAGGACATTACAATGTAGAAATCTTCTTGTGAAATTCCTTTTTAATCTAGGTGTTTGTATACATTCTTAAAGTGTTTTTTGATTTTTCTTGTTCTAATCTTTTCCAGATGGAGACCGAAACAATTTTTAAAACCAGAATTTATGAAGATCCTACGGAGTTCAGTAGAGGATGCATATAAACGCCTTATACATCCTCTTCTCTGTAGAGAATTCAGGTAAACCCAGAATAAATCTGTACTTTGATATTATAATTTTTTTAAAACTTCCCTCCCTAACATTTTGCTAGATTATCTTTTATCCATTTGAAAATATCAGCAAGGTTTTAATCCTCAGTACTTACAGAAGAAATGAACTAGGTAGTCTTGGTTCTGTAGATTCAATCTGTGACCCTGTGCACTTTAGGCTACAGTAGAGAAATGATCTTTCTGTGAAGATATGTTACATGTTTACGTACTTGTTACTTGTACATTTATCTAATAAACTTACTAGATTACCATAATAGTTTTATCTTTATTCTTGTATTAGCATAAACCATTATGTCACTGATTTTTCCCAGCATCTTGTCATATCACAGCAACAGTACTGTCCGTGACATTGTACTGACTCCTACTCTTTTACCTGTTTGAAAGAAATCAGCAAAAGTATTGTTGTGGTTGGCAGTACCCTTCATGTTTGTCAGCTGCACTTTTGTGGTAAACTAATTAGTCATAGTGTTAGTCTGATACCATTTTGTTGGTATTATGATGTCTGTAGAGAAGTCAGTAAACTTACTTCTGATAATACTGTAGCAATGATGTCATCAGACAAAGTGGCACTTCTTAAATCTGTAATATTGTTCTAAATTTAAAGGAAATTTAAAATTTGGTGTCAAAATAACATGAATTAAATAGGGTGTTTTATGGTGTAGTATAGGAAGTGAAAATCTTTATTATGTCAAAGTCTACATTCTAAAAGCATTATGTTCCTATGGCTAACTGTTTATGGTGTGATTCTTCTCATCAATACAAGAGAAACTCTTCAAAGCATAACATGTTTCTTTCTGGCGAGGCTTTCTGATATGTGACCTAAATGTTAATGCCTGCTTTAAGGTAGTTCAAAATTAAGTTTATCAAAGAGACCCTGTTTCTTGAACCAGAAATGTTGAAATGACTTCTATCAAAATCATTTGTTGGCTATTCAGTATCTAAAATCTGCCATCACATTGTGAAATACAGTTCTTTTGTACGTTACTGGGTGTGCTTTTATGTTTCTGTTCAAATTGGAATTGTTTTCCTGACACTTCCTTTCATGAGCAACATTCCCTCTATGTTCCATGTTCTAAGCATCTGAAAAGAACTGTCAGCTCAAGTTTTTAACAGCAGGTATTTCTAACGGCTTTTGGGTTTCTTCACTACAGTATGTTGTGTTTGTTCATTGCTTTGCAAGCAAGATTGCTTCACCTCTTTTGATTAGCAAGCCTGTTTTTTTGCTAATGAGAGTTTCACAGATTTCTGAAAGCGCTGAGTTCACTTGGTTTTTTGTGATCACAATACATGTAGCTACTCTAGGGGAGGTTCTGTATCTATTATTTGGCCAAAATGAGGAACAACTCATGATGGAGGGTCCAACTGTTGACTTCTGTCACGTGGGAGTGAAAGTAGTTGTCATTCCTAGCCATTTCTACAATCAAACTCTTAAAATAAAGAAAAAATACTTACTTTTTAGTGGGGTTTGGTTTTAAGATAACTAAACAAACTGACATAAATCTCTTTTATCATATTTTTGTTCTGTGGCTTGGACTACAGGATTGTTGTGGCCTGTGTTGTGTATAAAATTTGGAGGAGCTGCTGCAGCAGAAGCTGGCTGAAGGTTTTCTGTACCCTTAATCAAAAAGAAAAAAAAAAGCTCCCTTCCCTACTACTTTTACTAGATGTAACTCACAAGTAATATATGCAAAGAATATGAAGCTTGCTGCCTGTTCCTAAGTGGATGTCTGCTTAGGTTTTACTCTTTGTGATTATTTTGTGTGATTGGTGGTATTTGGTTAGGAAAAGCTGAAGCATCTCCTATAGAGAGGAAGGCAAAGCACCTGACAGTAGTATTCCTGGTTCCTGACCACTTAACTCTTTATCCTTCTTTTATTCTCTTTTTGCACACACCAGGAGCTGTTTTTTAGGACTCTTGTGAAGGACTGCTAAAGTATTCAATGCCTCCTTTTAGCATTAATATTTCCAACCCACCCCCTGCTGTTCTTCTCTCTTTTTTTTTATTATCATTAAATGTTGGAACGCAAAGTTTCCAAGAGTGTATTGAAATTGCTGGTGCTTCTAGTGATCAGAAGAATGAAACTTGCCAGCAAGACGGTTACCTTATTTATTGTTTAATTTCCTTTCTTCCATTCTGTCAGATGTCATCATTTCTTGTATCTGGTATAATAATGTCCAGTGTTGCTTTTGGCTCTTTGAAATACATTTTACCTTGTTGCAGTACTGCATGGAATGATTCCGTCAGGGTTTCGTGCAAGTGATGTGGCATGGACTTTTTTTTTAATGGATAATCCTTTCATAATTTTCCATGCTTTCTTGCAGAGAGTCCTTTCTCTCCTCTGTCTTCAGGGACACAAACATTTCTCTGTATATCTTGTTTCACACCTGAAACTAGTTTCCAGATATTTTTCCACAGAAAGGATTGCGTCTCAGACTGTATGGAAGTGGGGAATTTTGAATCTCAATTTAAAAACTGCATCTTATAAGATTGAATATAGAAACTAGTAGGTCATGATTAGGTTATTTGCTTTTATTACAATATACCTGTCAGTGATATTCAGTCTGAGTGCTTTGTAGAACTAAAGGCAGGGACTTAAAATCCTGACTTGATTGATATTTTCTCATAATAAAGCAACTGAAAGGTTCTGAGATTTATTATTTTATTATTATTATTATTGCTTACCCCCAAAATAACTGTTTCTCTAGTGCTTATAGAGAAGGACTGCTGTCTGCCTTATATCTCTTTCATATTAATGAGAACTGTCACAAATTGGAAAAACATGAAGCTGGGCATCTTGCCATTTGGATGGAGCCAGTAATGCACTGAAAAAGAGAAATATATTAGATTGTCTGAGGTAGCTTCATTTTTTTTTCCCCCAAAGTATCAAATGATTATCCCAAACATGAAATTAAGGGCCAGTACTTAGGACAATAGATCATGTAATTGATACAAGTGTTGAGTGAGAGAGAGTTAGAGAGAAAAGAGAAGTCTATATTCAAAATTAAAAAATACAGGATATTATGTAATAGAAAGGACATTCCCCCTACGCACCTGGCAATTTCAGTAACATTTCCTGTTACTATAAAAGTTTCTGTATATCCATGCCAATTTTAAACATGATTTCCATAAGGCACACGTAACTAATAGCATGTGTTTAGGGGTAATTTTAATTTCTGCACAAGTCTCCCTTCACAGGTGGACTGATACGAATTTGCAGTGTGGGAGGACTTGGCCTTGTGGGCATCTGTAACCCTTTATCTCCAGGACAGATGGAAGGATAGAACTTGGCCTGTCTTTGTACAAAGCCTTCAGTCCAGCCTTCCCTTGTTTACAAGCCACTTCTAACCTTCATTTGAATGCATGGGTGACTGGTTGAATCTTTGTTACGTCTGTAAATACTGCTGTGAGGCTGAGGCATTTGCTTTTTTTTTCTCTGATTTCTCATGAGTAGCATCTAATTGTTGTGTCCCTCGACTCTCCCTGCAAGAAGCTCATTCTGTGGTTTAGGTTATTTTTTTTCTAATTTTTTAAGAACAGGAGAAGGATGCTGTAAGAGTGAACGATCAGGAAATGAAATGGCAACTGAAATTCAGTGGAATGAGTGTAAAAGGATGCTTGCAAGGGGAAGTAGTTATTTTTTTATATATAAAACTAGTAGGTCTGAGCTGTCCTGCCACAGAAGAGGTGCTTCGGTGCTGTGGAAAGCAGCTCCACACAAATGTCAAGTGCTCAAAAGATAAGATTATTTAGTTAAGGAATAAAGACAAAACAAAGAATCCTTGATTTTTTGGCCTTTATTTGGAATATGATTGACTGTTTTGGTCCACTCACCAAAAAGTAGGAAAACAATTCCCTGGAACTGGAAAAGGCCCAGTGAAGGGGAAAAAAGTGTGAAATAATTTCTCTGTGAAGAAAAATTGATTATGCTAGGGCTTTTCACCTTGGGAGAGAGAGGGCTTGGAGATGAATGGCTTGTGAAGAGTGGCACAAGGTTTCTAGGGATAAATTTTTACTATCTTCCAGTGAAAGGCCTAGGGAGACATAATAAGAATCACCTTCCAACCAAAATGTGGCAGCTATTTACACAGTTTGCGATGGACCTGCAGAACATGTTGCCAACAGACTTGGAAACAGAATACTGGGATAGAGGGACAACTTACCTGACCTAGTGCAATATGCAGAGTGTCTGCTCTTTGTTGAGGGCACATTTGAATTCCTAAGGAGTCTTGTAATGCCTGCATACCCTTCACCATCTCACTTTGAATTGTATCTGGGTTAGTTTGGTATACATGATCCAGAAACAAAATGCATGGGGATATAAGGAAGCCTCTTGCTGTAGCAGCTTACCTAGGGAATGTTCAATGAGTTATGTGTGAAAGAGAATCTAGACCTCTCTCTAGACTACTTTCAAAGAGAGATGATGATTACTAGTTCTTTCTGTACCACTGTGGGATGAGACAGGGCTGATCTGGTTTTTTGGTTGGATTCTGGGCAAATTCAAGTCAGTCTGTTAAGTTCTTCCACATCCAAAAACTGCTCAGAACAACTTCATATTACATCATGTCAAATAACCTTTATGAGGGTTCTTTGAACTATCTGTAGCTTGCTTGTGTCTCGCACCGATTGACCTACAAAACGAGTAATTTTCCCTGCCCCATTCTTAAAGGATCAGCTAACTTGAACACAGGCTTTTTCCCTTCCATAAAAATAAACCCAGATATTACTTCTTCCAGTGATGGGTAAAAAGAAAAGGGAAAATAAGGGCATTGGCTACCCTTTGAAGTTATATGAAGGCTTTACTGGATTTCTTTTTATTTGCTAATTATTATCGTTATTGATAATGTAATGCAGTTGAAAATGGCAATGAGTACCTGCAAAAGAAAAAAAAAAATCAGCTAGGTGATGAATATTTGTGTCCCCATTACTTTTTCAGTTTTCCTTTTTTATGTAAGATGCAATACTTGTCCTTATCAGTCATTGTCCTGCTGGCCACATCTGACAAATAAGACATTTTCTATCTTGTATGCCTTCACTCAACAAGACTGATTTGTTTCTCATAACACTCTGCTGTAAGTGTTCATGCTTAAAGTCATCGAAGTCAAACCTTGCTGCACTCACTTCTTTTTGTTGAAGAACATAACTTGGAAAAGAGAGTTAGGAAACAGGAAACAACATGGCCCCATCAGTTTTCTAGTTTGGTTCTGAGGAAGCAGAATATCCTCCTAGAAAAAGCTCAAGTCTACATGCTTCTGTGATGACTGTTAAATAATGTAATTCATAGACAAAATTAAATACCTCATGAGTCATGGTGTGTTAGCAGTTAATTGGAGAGACCCTTCCAGTTTCTCTCTGGTACCTCTCAGTGTAAACCATCATCCTTTCTTTTGCTGGGTAGTGATTTTTCTCCCAAACTGTGAAATTATGATGATTTCGATCCATGCCTTCTTCAAATCCACTTTTCTTTACAATTAGGTATCAGCTTTGATAGGAAACTGTTCTTTGCTCAAAATTCTGAGTTGGTGTTTTAATGTTAGTTGGTATGTGTACATTCTTGTAAGTGTTTCTATTATACACTTTATATTCACTGTTTCTTAGGATAAGAATAAGGTTATCATATAGCTGATTCTTTTTTAAAAAGGTGTCAATAACTTGGTGTGAAGTTTAATATTTAATTAAAGATGATGGAAACATGATTGGAAGAAACCTTACAACTTTGGAACAATTCGTAAGTGCATTTGAAAACTAATTGAAGGGAAATTTTATTTTATTTTATTTTCCATCCATCTAAGATCCAAGTTGACATCTGATGCGGAGAAAGAGTCTGTGATGATGTTTGGGAGGAATCTCCGGCAGCTGCTTCTGACCAGCCCTGTGAGGGGTCGTACTTTGATGGGAGTAGATCCTGGCTACAAACATGGCTGCAAGTTGGCAATTATTTCACCAACCAGTAAGTTTCAATTCCAGACATTTTTGAGAGGACTGATAAAAATTCATTCATTTAGAGTAAAGGATAATTTCAAAACCATCTTTTTTATCAGTTTTTTGGGGAAGCTTTTAGTGTTTTCCACACATCCTGACATATAAATTCCATTCTTCAGCTTGGTTAAGGTTAAGTTTCTGCCACCTGTATTCCAGTGACTTCTTTGGTGTTATTAGTCCTCTCTAAAATAGAATTTAAAATGCCTTCTACCTTCCTGAATACAGGTTCAAATAATTGTGCCCCTCAGTAGTCAGCAAAGCGAATACCTGGCATTTTTACTGTTCACGAAAGACTTTGAATTTTAATATTTTCTATAACATTGCTTTTTTCATAGGCAGTATCTTAGACATGTGGACACTTTTATCAGCCCCGTTTTTGTTTAGTACTATGTGTGTTAATGTGAGAAGTCAGAAACACTGTATTTGCAAAACTTAGTTCAGATACAGAACAGAGCCTTTTCAGTTCATCCTAGTCTAATCAGGGGATACGTACCTCTTTAGGCCCATGCAAAAATGGCAGATGTGTTCTAAAAACTTCTAAAGGCAATAAAGGTAGGGTAAATGGTTATTAGTTTTCATTGCACTGTAAGCTCTCAGTGCCAGTTAATCCAGTTCTTTCCAAATGTGATAGATGGGATGATTGCAAGAGCTGGCACTGGAAGTCCAGGAGCTCTGGAACTCAAGCCCTGAGACTTCCTAATTTTCATCTCTCTTTACTGGATCTGTAAAATGTATTGCACTAGAGCAATAAATATTTTCTAGTAAATTATTGGTTCTCTCTTTGATAATATAATACATTTTATTTCCTAATATGACTAGATGCTCATCATTTTTTATGTGGATATGTCCACATGGAACTAGAAAATGTATTAACTTGTTTTGCTTTTCTAGCCAAAGCCTTCTAGTCCTCTGACCACCATACATTTCTTATATTTGAATACAAAAATCAAAGGGAAAGATGAGTTATTAAGAAACTTTCTTTGTGAAACATCAAATTAACTTTAGTAGTTCTGCAGGATATAGCTTTTGGACCTTTGTGGATTTTATCAGATGGCTTTGTCTTTAATTATTCTAGGTCAGATACTCCACACCGATGTAGTTTACTTGCATTCTGGTCAAGGATTTCGTGAAGCTGAGAAGATCAAGAAACTTCTGCTACAGTACAAGTATGCTAAAGGAATTTACACTTACTGCTCTTTCCAAGCAAAATGAGCATCTTCACTATCTAAATACTTGCTTTTTGGTGGAATAAGAATTCTACTGATTTAACTGAAATTATTTTTTTTTTTTAATCTAGTTCAGAGCTTGTTTTTTCTTTTAGTCTATGTTCATGCTTTTATACTATGTATATGTTAGAAGCGTGTGAAATCAAGGCATGGCTATGGGTAAGGCTGCATGCTATGAATGTATCCCCATAAAACTCTGTCAGTCGATTTATTTTTAGGAATAGAAATTAACATTCAGCCAAGGAATAAGTTCAGCCTTATTCTTCCAACCCCCAGAACCCCCAAACCGCTCATTGATCTTTTCCTGTTCCAAAAGCCACATTTAGTTTTTGGAAGAGTTTTATTAAGCAGAGGAAATCCTGCACAGGTAGATCTCCAGATGGAATTGCAAACAGGGGTAGTGTGATTAAAAGTTTATTGTGTCCAACTGTTTTGGGATCCCTGTGGACAAACATCTGGTCTACTGAGTCAGCTGCTGAACTGCCACAGCATACAGTCCAGTTTGTCTTTAAGCATTAGACTGGCTTTAAACAAGGTGATTTGATGGCTGACTGGCTGTGGGGAGGGCAGTCAGAAGGAATGACCTTGCAAGCTATTGCAACTACAATATTCCCATTAAGGAATTAAGATGGTGATTACTTGGACTTCTGCCCTTTTTCATGGCTCATACCGGATGACGGATATATGAGATGAAAGTGTTTGAGGACTGTAAATAACATTCCATTTATTAATATGAAGTATCATTTTTGGGTTTTCTGTATATATTAGCACAGTACAATTCCATTACAAATAAATGAAAATTTTGACTCATTTCATGAACTGTCATACTGAAAACATGTTAAGCACAATGCAGTATTACTAGCAATATGTTCTTGTTACATCTGGGCCTTGTGTTACCTAAAATAGGATATATTGGCCATTGTTGTGGATGGAATGCTATGTATGAAAAAGTTTAAAAAATGTTTAAGAGTAATTTTCCTTTTTTTTTTTTTACCCTGCACAAAGCTGTAGCACTGTTGTGATTGGCAATGGCACAGCCTGCAGAGAAACAGAAGCTTACTTTGCTGACTTGATTATGAAGAAATATTTTGCACCACTGGATGTTGTTTACTGGTAAGATCCCTTTACTGCGATATTCATTTGTCCAGCATATTTTAACTTAAGAGGTCGTTTTAAAGGTAATTTGTTTAAATAATTCTTTTTGTTACTTTGTAATTGAGTCAAGCTTGTCCCAGACTTCTAGCCAAAGAAAAATGGCTGTAGTTTTTTGGAGCATGAAAGTAGTTCTCCTGAGTCAGTAAGAGAGACTCACTGAAGCATTTTATTCCTGAGGTTCACTCTGTTGTTATTATCATTGTAACAAAGTATGTGAGAATAGCAGCACTAACAGCTAAGGACTGTTTGGCATTGTGTGTTTATGTCTTGATAAATGAGGTTTAAATGCAAACGATAAAGCTTCTGTTGTCTGACTACGGTGTGGAATGCTTCCTAATCCTATGGGTATTAAATGGTCTGGAAATAAATATTGTGTTAATACCTAGTAGAGAGTAGTGAAGATATTTATACTTTTCAACCTTCAGGGTTTATCTATTAATTTGTTGAATTTGAAGTGAAGTATTCTTCTGTTGCTTCTGATGGAAACTTTATTATATCACTTTCTTTTCTCCCCTGTGGAACTGCTTTTATTTTTTATAATTCACACCTTTATTTTTTTTCTAATGCAATTTTTGTGATTTACCTTGGATTATCTTTTGTGCTGACATTTAACAGCAGTATTTAGTTGTCACTTCTTAACATACTGAAAGAAGTTTTCTGTATTTTTAAAAAAGTCATGACCTTTCTCTGTTCAACTATTGTATACATTTAATGGTGCCTTTTCTTCATAAATTAGGAAATGGTCTTACACATATGGTTAACAAATTTGTTCCTACTAACTTATTTAATTGCACTTGTTCTTTGTTTCTAAGATTTCTAAGTAAATTTGCACAAAATTTGGTGCTTAAATCACTCTTTTATTACAGCAGACATAGTAAAGATTTTCTAATTTTAGTTGTTTGCAAAGGAAGGAGGCTATTCAAGCTTCTGAAAGAGTAGGCATCCTCTTTGCGGAATCCAAGGTTAATGGCTGTAGAGAATGGAAAACACTTCATTCTGTGTGGATTTTGGCAAATGTTTAATTTTGCTTTTGTTCACTTCATATAGCTTAAAAATAAATTATATTGCTATAAGCACTTTGTCTTTAATAGTGATTATGTTTATTGATCAAATACTAGTTTACACAGAAAAATTTATGTAATACTGTGATGGTTGTGTTTCTTACTGTTGTTTACCTTTTTTGAGTTAATATTTTCTCCCTGTTTATAGTTCAAGATTACAGAATTTTCAAAATAGTAATTAAACTACCAAGTTCTTGGAACTAATAAAAGCTCTTGTGTAATAGGAATTATTATACATGCTGTAAGGCAGAAATCGGGTTAACAAGTTGGTAGCTTTTTCTAGTAGTGACTCGTAATTTTTTAACCTTTCACTTTTTCCAAAACTTGTGACATTTGTAGCAAAAATCTACAAATGCTGTTTAACTTGCCCGATTAATTCCTGGAAATGAAAATTAAGATAATAAAAACCACTTTTGCTTTATTTATATCTTTATATTGTTAATGGTTTTCTTGTGCTGTGCTCATATGGTGAAGAGCTAGTCCCTACTTCAGAATTTGTATGCAGAGCACTGAGGTACTGCAAGTTAAAGAAAGATCAGATGAATGTCATGCTATAGGTGACATTTGGGGCTGTTGAACTTCCTATACTGCTGTCTCTTTAAATTTATGTATATGAGTTTACAAACAAACTGGACTTGCAGTCCTTTTGTCTCTCTTCACATTTTGTTAGTCTCTACTGAGTTTCTTAAAGATCAGGGTTCTCATACTGCCCTTTCTGATTAACTAGTTTTGTGTTCATCTCATTGCTTTATCCAGTATTGGGGTTTCCAAGCCACGCTGCTGAATTCTGCAAAGTAGCTACTCTGTTTGCTTTCCAGCTCCAGGAAACATTAACCTTCTTAGTAACAGAAAAGAACCATGGATGAGTCCAGATGTCCAACCCCACTTCTGATATTCCATTGAAGTGCCTGAAATTTATGTAGTTTGACTTCAAAAATTTAAGTGATACTTGCTAAATGTGGAGCAATTAGTACAGTGTTATTGTTTAAGCAATAGGTGACAGTAGGTGTTGTACACTGTGAGAACTGCTATACTTTTTGAGGGGAACTATGAAAGATGACTTGGAAGAATATGCTCTGCTGACCCCCTTTTTTTAAATAATCAGGTCCCCCAGAACAAGTGCTTTCAGATCACAAACAGCTTTTCAGTTTCCACATAACAAGTCTTCTCTTGATTATGTTGTTTCCTCATGATAGGAGAAAATATGAGCCTATGTTTATATTATACATGTTATTACATTATATATGTTATTATTCAGCCTATGTTATACATAGGCTGAATACAGATCTCTCATCAGTTCTGTGGAAATCCGTGGTATGCTTTTGGATGAAGTGATCTTTATAAATTGTTTTTCAGTTAAAACTCCTCAATAATATTGGGATCTGTTCAGTAATGTTTAGTTCAATAATGTTCATTTTTAAAGAAGATGTGCTTCAGCAGGTTGCAGTTGTAACTAAAAAATGGATTTGCAAATCAATTTAGTGTTTGAACTGTGGGAAAAATAAAGCAACACTAAAAAACCCAGAACAAAACAGAAAACCCTCTAGTACTCGAATTGGAACAAAATGAGTCAGTTATGTCTAACATGATACCATTTCCCAAGCCCTCAGTTTCTCCCAGTGATGAACTGACCTGAATGAAGGTGGAAGTCCTTGCCCAGCAAAACACAACTCATTGCTGTGTGCAAGTGTTAGAGAATTACCAATTGTATTTGTGTTTAAAATCTTTTTCCTTAAAGAAGTAAAGGGGCTTTGCAGATGAAGCTGGATTGTTTTATAGTGCTTTAAAACCAAAATCCCGATCAACTTAAGTTGTCATTCAGAAAGGTGGTTGATGGAGAGGTGCTACAGACTTCAACTTCCTTAGCATATAAAGCTTGTAATGTAATACTGCTTAATTTTTTTTGTTAGAAGTGGAGAATAGGGCCAGGAATGATTATAAAACAATAAAAATATTGTCGTGGTTTTGCCCTGGCTCAATTTACTTTTACACCCCCACATACAATTACTATCAGTTGAGAGAAGGTTTATGCAGACAAAAAGAGACTGAATTGAAAAAAAAGGTATGAGTATTTATTATTAACAAACTAAACTAAAGAATTATATTTTACAACAATTCTACTTAAGTAAAAGGTATTATATTTGAGCAGAAGATACTTCTCCCCCCACCTCCCTTTATATCAGTCCAAGGAGGAGAAGCAGTCTTCTTCTGTTCTCAGAATTCCAGCTCTCTCTCTCTCCAGTAACTCTGCAGCACTACCGCAGCTGGAACTTCTGACCTCTCTCATTCTGTGTTGGCCTCCAGGGCTGGGCCACCCTCCCCGCTAAACCGAAGGCTGGGGTTACCCCAGGTCCTGGTGGGCCCCTTCATAGGCCATGGACACTTGCCTATTATGGATCTTTCTCTTCCACAGGGTTACAGGATACGGTTTAAGAGTTCACCCTGTTTCTATGGAGGTCCTTCCCATGGGAGAACAGTCCTTGATTGACTTCTCGCATGGGTCCAGTCCGATCCCTTACCTCGGATCTCAATATCCCACCTGAGCCATTTTCTGCTCCAGCGTAGGTTCTCTCTAGCACCAGCAGCATGGATCCCACACATGGATCCCAACATCCCTACCTGAAACCGCTGAACCGAAATGAGGTCTGTAATACCCGCCAAATGGCACCAACAGCAGCAGCATGGATCTTCATCAGATCCAAGCCATCTGAGCCGCCACCAGCATAAGCATCGATCCCTTCGAGGTCATGTGTCTTTAATGACTCTGCCTCATCTGAGCCGCTTACTCCAGCATAAGGCTTTCTCTGTTAAAGTCACAAATCTCAGCATCCACAAGCCTCTGTTTGCAGACATGGGGTCTCTTCACCCCAAACTCTACTATGGCAGGGTTTTATTTTTTCTGGGCTTTACCCTGCTGGAGAGAGAGCCAAGGGAGAAAGCAGTTCTCCCCTTCGAATTTTCTCTTCCTGTGCTGCTTCGACCTTGAAATCCTGTTATCTCATGGCTGGAATTCTGCAGCTGCTGCCTAAGCAGTTTGTCTTTAAACTTTTTTTTTCTTCACTACACAAGAGAGAAGAGAGGCGCTGGTGTTGTATCACCTTCTCCTCGGCCCAAGTCGGGAGAGGAAAGGCCCTAGCCCCTCTGCGCCCACTACTCCTTCTACATGGCTGCTGCCCTACCTTTCAACTGCTAAATGATCCCTTCTCTTCCGTCTTAAAGATGTAATTAGCAAAGGCGTCACTGAACTTTTTGATTGGTTTTGTCCCTGAAATCACCTGACAAAAACCATCTCAGCCTTAGGATGGGCTACAGGGCAAAACCACGACAAATATGTTCATCCTTTTATATCCAGTTCATCGTATAGAACTTGGAATCATGCATTTCCAGGGAAATAAGACAATAATAGAATATATAATTTCAGAAAGGTGTGTGCAGTTGGTGCACACACAAATAAGAGGTTAAAGGTAACCAGACAAACACTTAATTGATTGCATGTATGTGTAGTACAGACTGAAATAGTCTCTCTACTGCTGAAGTCCTCTACAGTAATTTTAGAATTGTGAAGTTTTTCATTGGCTTCAGTATCCGACCCTAAGGAACACTTGACTACAACCTTAACTGAGAACAACATTTCACTGCGTTTTTCAGTTGTGTGGCAAGAATCAAATTAACAGATTCTCACTTCAAAATATTCTATTTGTATCGGTATCAAAAGATACTGAGAAGAATTATTCAAAAAAAATTGTCTTCATTTTAGTTTCTTCAGTTTTTCTCAAGAATGTTAGTGTTTTATTTGATAACTGGTTTGTCTTTTTTTGTGCTAATAAATATATAGAAACAAGCAATTAAGGTAAAAAAATCCTCAACAATGGTGAATACAAACTGTGTATAGTTTTACTGAAGTTTTCCAAAGAGAAGACAAATCAGTAAAGACAGTAGTAGGAAGTGAGGCATATGACATGATTTTTCATGTGGCTTTAAAACCTGTCTGAACTCAGTTTGACAGGTTTTGACTTAAAGCAAATATTTTTCATTATTTTTGTAACTAACATGCTTTCAGATACACCCAACCTAAATAACTACATAACTTTTTTTTTTTTTTTAATGTAGTTTCCCTTTTAGAGCTGTGTTTATTGACTTAGATTAGGACTGGACTAGATCCAGGGACAGTCATATCTAGTCTTTGGGTTTTTTGTTACAAATCAGTTTTTGTTACAAGGTTCAATAAATATTCTTGATTATTTATGTTAGTTCTATTGTGAGTTCTTGCCAAAGATACATTGTATTATAACCAAAACAGATGTTCTGGTTTAGACAAGTGTATTTGTTTTAACAGGACCAGAAATGTAAATGAAACAACATTGTGTTCAGCATTAACATGGCAGATGATGAACTCTTAGGATTTCATTGGCCTTTTTGGATTAAGTGAAAATCTTGAAAAAATATTTCAGGAATCTATTTTTCTTTTATTGCTGTCAGTTTTAGGCATCTTGGAAATGAAAACTATCTGAATGGCAGGTAAACCATGCGAGAGCAGGACAAAATTAACAGTTCAATCTTCACATTTGGCAAAATACAGTCACAATTTTCCTTTCAACCTCAGTGGTTTTATTGTCACAATACAAACATTCTTATTGGTCTCACTTTTCTTATGTACTTGTTACATTAATGCATACTCAGAATAACATGTTTCAGCTCATATTTAAAAGAAAGTTTGATATTGTAATTGTTTTCAGCAAACAGTAAAGAATGCAGCCAGACAAGTGTATTTTTGTTGTTGTTTAGATGGCTTGGTGTTCAGTTTCTCTTCTACTTGGTTTTAAACTTGATACAAAATCCTTTTCTGCCACTTACAGCAAAATTTTTTCTTTCGAGACTTTATAAGCAATGTAATTAATAATTTATTGCTGTTTAAGTTCAAACACTTCTGTACTGTGACAAATAGGGGAAAGTCTGTAATGTCTTGTAAAGTTCTCATTGGGTTTTCTTTAATGTTTAAATTGTCTGCTTTAGAATACTTAGAAATGTTCTGCTAAGGTAGAATAGGTCTGTTTTAATACCTTTTGAAGTTGGACCTTGGTGGCAAGAAATTGATTTAGAAATGTTTGTTCTATGGGATTTTAGGTCCGCTTGTATTTTATAGATGTCTGCACATGCTTTAAATATCCTTTTCAATTTAAATGTGTGTTTTATGTAGTTGAATATCTACATTATGCTTTCTCAGCTTTAACAAATGCCACTTTCAAGTTCCATGCCTCTACATTTCTAATGTTACACTAGCTTAATTCCCATTACTTTTCTGCTTCATAGCACTCACAGTTTGAAAGGGACCTAACATTTGGGTTCACATTATGATAATTAGGTTTCAAAGCAGTGTGGGGGGATTAAGATGTCTGAAGTCTAGTTGCCGAATAAAGTTCAGAACTACTTGTAAAACTTGTTTGAGTGGTTAACAGAAGTGGTTTTATTTATTCAGTGCTCATGCAGCATTAATCCGTATTTCATCAGGTACCCACAGTGCTGTAATTCTAGATATGACCTTGGGACTTAATTTACCCCATCTCAGTTTTCCTTATTAATGTGCCTTGAAAGAGGTACATGAAAGATAGCCAACATCAAAGCACCTTTTCAAATAAAGTGGTTGATATGAATCCTCTGGTATTTAACACTGTCTGTCAAATGTTTCAGCTGGTTTGCATCCTTTTACAAGCTATTGCTTGCTGCATTAATGCAGTTGTTTCAAGTCTGTTGAGAATACAGAGGGGGGTAGGGACATGTGAAACTATTCCTATTTCTTTTTGATTGTGTTTTCTTTAAGCTGTTATTTTTGTCTGTTAAGCTATACAGCTCTACTGATGACACATTTATGTACGCTCACCTACACACCTTAGGTCATTAGATGTCTGATAGAGAAGGTGGAAGGTAGTTTAGAAAGTTTTGGCTAAAGGAATACATGCTCAGCAGAAACAATCTGAAATGTGCACTGAAGAACCTTTGTTCTGCTTTTATCTCTTTCAAGCTCTAGTGGAGTCATGAGAAGTCCTAAATAGTGAAGAAACAATTTGAGGAACAAACGTTTAAACTGTGTGTGAAGTCAATGAAAATATTTTAATTGGTATAGTGATATCTAACCAAACTGTCTTCAGTCCCTTACTTAAAAGTTATGTTCCATTTTGATTATTTACCACAGTTGAATGATCACACACACTTCAACTGAAAAATCATTTTGTGTATATTTATATTTGGGAGAGATGGTCCTGTAAGTTGGAACCAAATTTTGCATAGAGATGACATCCTCCTACTACTCTTTTTTATTCACAACTTTGGGCAGTAATTTGTCTATTGTTCAGCACAACATGGATTGAAACAAGTGTCTGCATTTAAAATAATATCCAGTGTTTGTTCCTGATATATCTCCAGACTAGTATCTCTGAGCCAAACCTATATTATATTCAAAAGGGGAAATTCAAGGCTGTCTTTGGTTTTGAAGCAAAGATTCCCCTTTGCCCCAGCTGTGGATGCCAATACCATCTCTAGCCATGTTTTTCTGAAGGAGGGGAAGGAAATGGTTATGCAGTGAAGTTGTGGTGGGGCAGGTGAAACAGTAGGTAATAATTTCTGGCTTGCATAGTGTGGATTTGAAATGTTTTAAAGCAAATTGTCTAAGTGATGCATTTGACTATTATGGAACTGTGCTTGATATTTCAAAGAAATAATTCATAGTTTTCAGGATGAAAACAAGGACTAACTGGGAGTGTGTCAGTGTAGTTAAAGAGATTATGAATTCCTTCAAGTTCAGAAAAAAAGTAAGATGTATATGGAGTTTAGACTCCAGCAATGTGAAAGCTGGGGGGCAGGAAGCAAGTGTAACTAACAAAAGAAATCTAAATCATCGGGAAGAAGTCCATTTTTCCAGCACACTGGGACATGTCATTTGACTTGCATCCAGAGGAATCTGTGGGAAAATCTTGGGCGAGGGAGGAAAGTTATTCGTGCAACTTCCCATCTAAGAGAAAATCATAATAACTGTAATATCAAGGAGTGATTTTAAAAGTTGTGCTCTCAATATGAAAATCTCTTCAGACCTTTAAGCAACACTAAACAAATAGAAGAAAAGGGAGGGTTTTAGAATGGAAAGCTATTAAACATGTGACAACATGTTCAAGGGCAACTTTGCATTCTCTTCAATTAGAAACGTCATGATCTCAAATATACTCTTGCAAATCAGAAAATAACAGTGAGAAATTGGTCACAATAATTCTTCCCTTCCTTTGTTTTGTCACAGAGAAGCCATTTCTTATATATAGGATTGCAAAATGACTTCTCTATTTTCAATTTTATTTTATGTGCCCCACTGCGTAGTAATTTGTATATAGACTGTTTTCTTGTAGACCTGTCTTATTTTCAAAAAAATAAAACATCTTTTTACGATGATCAGCTAGAAGTCATCTGGTACTGAAGTACAATGGAGGTCAAGTGAAGAGGGACAACCATCCAAAACTATTTGCAGACACAGAACAAGAACGTTGAAAAGTAAAAGGTTATTGAGAAAGGTCAGAGAAAGAAGGTGAAGTGCACAAGTACTACTGTTTCTGCATTGAGTGTGTCTATCAGTTCCTCTGGGGGCAGTTTTGGAATGTGTGTATTGCATGTGGTATATTCGTAGGGCAAAAGTGGGAGTTTGATTCCTAAAATTTAATTAAGGCAAAGACAGATTTTGTCTTAATTTAAATGTTCAACATAGAACTACTAAAACTATAGTGTATTTGAGTGTGTTTGACTTCAGTAGTAGAAGTCTTAAAAGCTTTTATCACTTAAACTTGTGTGCTGGTCAGTGTTTCCAAAACAATCCCCTTTCTTAAGGGCTTTCTATGATGACAAAAGTACTCTGGCCTGAAGTCTTTTGTTCAAGGCTATTTCCAAAGCCTAGAAATAAAGAAGGTTTTAACAGATTTAAGGAAGATGATTAGGTCTAAAATTTGCTTGATTGCTGCAGTCAAAACTAGTTAATTTTGGTGTCTGATATGTTTGAGAGGGTGAGATACCTAACAGGCCACAATTAAACTTTTTATTTCAGACTGAAGTAATTTAGATTTTCATTTAAAGTGGCTACAACTTCTGAAGTTTTTCTGTGCCTTTTGGTCAATACCACAAGGTTTTTATCAGTTTAATACCATGGAAAGATTTCCAGGAAGATCTTATTTAGTGGAATGAACATAACACAGGATGATGGTATTAACAGGCCCACTTCTCCCAGAATTTCTGTTTTTATTCGGTCCAATATTCTTTTTTCTCAGAAGAGTCACCAAACCACTCTTCATTACACACTAGCTGTTGACTCATTCACATGATGTGTGGATTATCAGTAAAGATACTGAGGGATGGAACTCTCAAGTTGTAAAAAGTTGTGCTCAGGTCTCTGCGCTGCCATGTACCATCTTGTACTTCTTGGCAGGAGAAGGCCTGGAACCTTTTGTTAAGAGGTGCCTGAGTGGCTGCCAGGGTCTAGGGATGGCTCAAGGAATGCAAGAAGCTTGAGGAAGTGGGTAGCTGGTGGAAGAAGCAGTGCAGAAAGAATGAGAGTGCAATCAGGGAGTAAGGGACAGGGCACTTCGAAGGTACTTCCTCTAGACAGACACACTTGATGTACAGTCTGTGGGTACTTTGTACGGCTTTGAGCGTTCCTTGTCTTTTTCAGTGCAGCAGGTTAATCAAGAGAAAGTTCCCTCTCCTTTTCCTTAATCATTTGTGAGCATGAATTGATGGTGTGCAGTCCAAGCTTAAAACTGAGGTTTGGATTTAAGCTAAAAAACGTAACTTAAGACTGTGTTACTGTAGCTCAGTGAGCATTGAAGAAGGCTTGTTCCAAACTTGGTATTGATACTGATTTCAAACTGATTTCAGAAAACCTTACATTTTTAGGTGAACTACTGCAGCACCATTTTAAAAGCTTCCAAAATGAGCACTTATGGGTCTGTGTCTTTGTAGTTTTAGGTGGCGTTTTTTTCTTGAAAGAAACATGTGTGGTCATTTTCTTGTAGTGGAAATGGAATGTAATCAAATTTGGATGTTACCTGGTCAAACATACTGAAAGAGATTAGTGAATAAGCTGAATGATGGTGGTTCTTTGATGTATTTTTGATTTGCAGATCATTGAAATTTGCTGGTGGCAGTGTAAAAATCACTTCAGGGACTGTAAACTTACTTACAGTGGCCTGGATTCTTCCATGTCCTTTGTGAACCCCCTGGAAGTAGCATCTGAACCACACATTGCAAAGCACCGGGTTTGGACGTGAAAATAACAAAAGGTAGAAAGTATTTAAAATAGGTGACATCCTACTTCTCATTTGTATTTGCTGAACTTTAATCATGGGAATTGAATTACGGAAACTTGGAGTGTGGTTCCTGTTACTTGTATGTGCATTTTAAGCTGTGGGTCTTTACCCGTTGCCTGGATGAAATAGCATTGCTCCATGCTAGTATGGTATTGCCATGCTAACAAAATCTTTGACACTGAAAGTGAATGCAAATTACAACCAATAAAATGTGAATTTATGATCCGTGTCAATGTTGCCTTTCTAAAATAAGTGATGCCTGTGGCATTTGTGATATTACTCTGTTATCCTTCTCATACATAAAAACATATGTTTCTCTTATCTCTTGTGTTTTAAGTGACTGTGTCATGAAATTGATGTGGCAATTGGTAAATTTTCACTAATAAAGATTGAGAAACTTCGATTTAGGCTCCTCAGTATGTAAAGAAGGTCTAGCAGGAATTACTTGTGAAATCCTGTCAGGAGTTAATTTAAGTGTAAGCATATAAATATAGTGTGATTAATGGTGAGAGCATGCAGATTAAAATTATATAAATACAAGATGTATCCTCTGATTTGTGAGGTACTAAGACTGAGTGTGATTGCACAGTCAGAGCTGGTTGTATATTTGGGTAGTGTTTTGTCTTCAAGTAGACATTCTCTAAGAACCTAATGGAGAAGTAAGCATTTTTCCATTTGTGTGAGTTTGCCAGTAATATGTTTTTACTTAAGTTGAGGTTCTGCCAAACTTCATACCTATTCGTTTGTAAAACCACATTTTCTGTTCTGCATTGCAGCTCTTAGTGATCTTCCTTTATTGTTGTGAGATGTGATATATGGATTTATTTATTTTTTAAAACTTACTGTGCTTGTATTGCTGATGCTGATAGCAGAAGCTTAGGTTAGGGAGTTAGATTACATTCATCTGTCTAACATTCTACATTAGATACCTCAGTTTCAGTGTCTTCTGTCAGAGAGTACCTTTGGGATGAAATTTTTCATCCTGGATCTCTATTGCATGTATTTCTAAACGCTTTTTAGAAGTGTTTAAGAAAATAAAGGAGTGAGCGTATGCCTAGATGGTATCATTAGTGGGCAAAACTTTCTTTATTCTTTGAAGAATCAATACTGTTGAGATCTGGTAAAAATGGAAGTTTGTGGGAAGATCCAAAGTTTGGATAGAAATCTCCCTCTGAAAGTATTTTCAAGTTTGTTTAGAGCAGTAAACCTCAGGAAATTGCCATTTGTAGATCTGCTAGATTGTTAGCAAACAAGTTCCCCCAGTACCAGGAGAGCAACTGCTAAAAACCTTGATTTAAAAAGAAAAAAGCCAAAATGGCTTGGATTTTATGGAGGTTTGTAAATTAACCATTAATGATCTCTAGGTGTCTGATAGCCTGAGAATCTTACAGGGCTGAAAAGCAAATGTAACTTGTTTAAAGCAAAGCCTCTACTTTCCGTATGCAGTTACCTAAAATTGTAGTTTCTATTCAAGATTTCAGGCTATTGGTTCTTAGAGGCTGTCGGCAGTGCAGGAGTGAGAGCTACCCATGTTGTACCTTCACATGGAATAATTCTGTGTGATGCTGAAACTGGGGGTTGTGCTTGCCTGGGCTCATTTAACTTATTGACGAAGTGCATGGCAGTCTTAAAGCTCCATGAATGATTTTGAAAGAAGCTACAGCAGCAGGAGATACTTCTACTGTTTTCAGGGCATGAGAGGCAGAGAATATAGACGTGCTGTGTGTCTCCAAGGGACTTTGAGTAGGTTATTTCAGCTTGAAAAGGGATTAGATTTAGATGACTGCAGTGTCATACAGTTATAACTGAAGGTGCCTATTGAGGATAATTCCTTTCTCTAACTGGATCCCAGCAGTTTTGTCAATGATGAGTAAGTGGCGGGAAGGAGAAATGATCCGTTTGTCATGGTGAGTGATACAGAAGTGAGGAAGAGTGCTTCTGAAAGGAGACATCAAAGTGCACAAGCTACATGAAGCACCTTCTTCAGTACCAGGCCCTTCTGGCAGCAACAACTGGGAACAGTGGGCAAGTGTAAGGGAGAGGGCAGAGAGAGAGTGATGCTGGCTTTCTTGTTCCTTTTGACTTTTGGGAGGAGATTTGTGTTACTTTGATGACTTCCTGTATAGTTGTAAATGTAATCATGTCCATCTAGCATGTTAGTTATTTGCTTTCCTGCTAACACCTGGTGCTCCTGGAAGCTCCTGTATGCTTCACAGAACTAACGTTTTTACACATTTCTGTACACAGAAATAACGTTTTTACTTTCATCTTCTTTGCTGTTGCAAGTAATACCACAGTTTCTAGTTGGATCAGATTGTTTTATGTAGCAGCAAGTGCTATTCAAAGCTCAGTTGTCTGTGGATGTTTCTAAATAAAAAACGTGGAGGTGGGGCCAAAGGTGTCTATCTGTATGCAGTTATAGTTATTGCTTATAATAAATTGGCTTTTCACGTAAAACTTCTGTCTCAAACCTAATTAACTTTTATATTTTCTTAAACTTCTTTGGCAGCCAAGGCAACGTGCCTACTGCCTGTTCAGTTCTTTTATTGGGTTGAACTACCACTAACATTTAGATAGAATACATTTTGACATTTGAATTTGACATAAATGTTTCAGGGAAAGTTTAGACATGCATCCTCCATGGGCGATTCTCTTGTCAGCATTATGATGTTGTACTATAAATATAGTTTTTAAGTGGGTTTTCAGTAAAATCAGTGATGCATTTATTACTTGTTCCTGGTCTATTTTTCCTCATAGTGTAAAACCACAGCTTGAAGTTACTTTGTAATTTTTTTTTAATTGAAGTTATTTTCTAGGAGTTAGTTTGTCATTTTTAAGTAAATCAAACTGGATATTCCTGTCTTACTCCTCAGTGATTATCTCTGCTAAAGGAAATGTTAACTCTAATCTTCTGCTGTAAGAGTAAATAGAAAGAGACACTGTCAATTTGAATGTTTTAAAATGAAATAATTTTGATATTATGATATAGTAGCTTTTTAATATATCCTATTTCTTTAGCTAACAAGAAGAATAAAGTACTTTTAAAAGAATGTTTCGTTCCTTTTAAAGGAATGCTTAAAGCTGTCCTCTTCACTATTCTTCTTGTTTAGCCCTGCTTCAGTAGGCCCTGGCTGGCTCTTATTCTTTTGGTGGAGGAGGAGCTTGTTACCCCTCCTCTGTAGTGGATATGAGAAATACTCTCAGGCTCATAACAAGCTGACCAGTAAAAGTCCTGGAATGATCCAGTGCAGACCTTGGTCATGTTGTTACATGTGATAAAGCTGGTGTGCAAATGTGAGCTTCGTGCTGCTGGCTCAGGGCCGTGGAGATGCTGGCAGCAGCAGCAGTGCTGGCCTGTCTACCAGGGGCAGGCTGAGGATGAGGCTTGGCTCTGCCACCTTCTGCACTAGCCAGCAGAGCTGAGAAGGTGCCTGAGGGCAGGAGATGCTCTGCTGTATTAAAGGGTGCTGCATATCCCACCCTGGCATATGTTTTCCATAACCCCCTGCAGGAGCTGTCTGCATCAGGCAGGGCGCCTCCAGGCTCTGCACTGCTGCGCTGCCATGGAGTCTCTATCAGATAACCTCTGGTTCTCATCTGGACAATTATTGTTTTAATATTGTGCTGTCTTTTCTTCTATAGCCCCGATCTCCAAATTGTTGAGGTTTGTTTTGTTGGTTTTGTTTGTTTGTTTTAAAATCACAGCTGTTATTTATCAACTGCAGGAATAGTCTTAATAGTTTAACATCAGACTTGAAATTAAGTGGGCCTACTCTGTTACTGCAGAAATCAGCAAGGCACACATTTCCATTCATTTAATTTTCAAGCAATTTTAGGTTTTCTTTTTGCTTGTGGCATTTGAGGAAGCTGGAATAGTTTAGTGTATTTTCAATGCAGCACTTTTTTTGAAAGCAGAGTGTACTGACTTTTAAAATCTCCATTTGTTTCTCAGACACTGTTTCAGAGCAGATACGTGCTTTATTGAAACATATACATGGTGCTACATTTTTAAACTGCCATTAAAAAAATCCTCTAAACCTCAGGTTAATAATATCAAAACCTCAGGTCTTAGCTACAGAGGATCCAAGTGTTCCTGTTAATATGTAGAAAGTTTTAGAGTCTCTGTTCATGGAAATATTTGAAACCTGACTGGACACACCCCTGAGCAACTTCCTTTGGTTCCCTCAGCTTGGAATGAGGGTGTTAGACCAGCCAATCTCCACAGGTGCCTTTTTGGCCATTGTGATTTCCAGGCATTCAACAGTTTCCAAAAGCTGAAAGAATCATTCCAAGACCATCACTCTTCCTTGGTGGCTTGTCTTGCAGCATCCAGATGTTCTGTAACTGACCCACAACTTTTCAAATGTTTCTAAGAGATGTTCCCATTATAAAATGGGGGGTGGGTGCGTCAAAAAGATGGCAAATGTGGTTAAAAAATGCATATTCCGAGACGTTTTTGTTCAAAATATATGTTGATGGACTCATGAGTAATTAGATCTATAAATATGTTAATGAACCTTCACACCATCATAAGGTATTTTACTGCTAGAATTGCAGGTGATTGAGTATCTAGGTACTGTGTAATGTATCTGTGACTGGAGAAGCACTTGGAAAATTGTGGTGTAAAAGTAAGACATAAAATAAGGTGCATTTTTATGATTTAGTAGATGAAAGGATATCTCTTAAAAAACTAGAAAGCCATCTTATCCCATGCTTACATATTTGGATAACAAAAAAAAAATTACTATTTTATGGTTGGGGTTTTCTTTTCAGGTCTAGAAGTAATAGGTTAGAAATGAAGCATGAGAAATTTCAGTCCAGAAGAATTTTTTTTTAAAATGTTTTGTAGCTGAGTGAAAAATGTATTTTAAATGAAGTGGTCTTTCAGCATATGTTTATGCCAGTTCTAGTGATATTTCTCATGGAAAGTCTCCAGTGTGGATCTATCACAACCTAAGGGAACAAAAATTCCCTTTTAAGAGGAGGGGGAAATAAATATAGCACTACCTAACTGAACTTTTACTTCACTAATTCCAGATACTTATTTTTGTCAGGCTCTTTCCTCCGTTTGGTTACAATCTTACTAAAGGAGTTTGTTGTCAGTGAAACGTGCAGTTCATCAATCCATTTCAAGTTTGTATGGATTTGGTCATTATTTTTATTTATGGTTTGTTGGATTTTTTTCACTGAGGTTGATACATACTTCTGTTTGTAATACAAAATGAGAGGATATCCACTGTTATAAATGGTTAAAGGATAAAAAAAAATACACCTAATGTTTAGCTCACTTTCATTTGGAGATGTTTTGTTCATATCAGCATCTCTTACTGCAGATGCCTGGCGGTTGCATATGATATCAGTAAAATAATAATATTTAAAACTATGACAATGAGGAGAGCAGAAAAGACATGAAAGAACCCTAGAGGCTTAAAAAGAGAAAAATGTATGATTTAGTAACAAGGCATTCAATCTACTTAGGTTGCTCTACAGGCAGCTGAGTACATCTTCCTACCTTGAAATCTGTCTGAGAAAAGTAACTGAGCTATTAGAAGCACTTTTTAAGGTTAAGCAAGTGTCAGTTGATATTTTTGATTTTTTTTAATTTTTTTTTAGTTTTGCATGAAAAATATTACATTGTTCTGAAAAACAAGAACTTCTTAACTTCCTTGGTTTTTTCCCCTGTCTATTGCTATAATCCTTTTTATACTGTAATGCTATAACATCTTCATAGGGGATTAATAGATTTTACTGCAAACACTAGATTACTACCTCTCTTTACAACCTTTTTTCCGATAAAGAAAAACATTTTCCTTGATGGGCAGAAAGGAACACTTCTTGATAATTCTGTCTTGAACAGTTATAAACTAGATCATCAGAAAATATCAAAGCAAACCATTTTTCCTATATTAAACACAAAAAGGATACAAACAAAAAAAACAACAAATGAGGTATTTAAAAATTATAATGGCACTGTTGTCATTAAATTTGCAGAAGTTAATTTTGAAAGATAGCAGCATATAATTTTGATCAAGTCTGCATGAAACACTTATTATTTTATGTAACATTTGTCTTGAGTATGTTGAGCTGGAGAATAAACTCAGGAGGTGAATGTATCTTCTGTAAACTAAAGCAGACAACTTGGGTTTTTTTAGGTGAATTCCAAATCAAAGTAAACTAAGAAGAAACGACATTGCTAGCAAGATGTGGTCACACTTTTTCTTAGTATTTGATATCTCAAAGAAGTTTTCCGCCAGCATTTATTCTGATTCCAGAATTCTTAATTTATTTTGAGTTTCTCTATGTGGAAAACCCGGGTACTTCAGAGTTCAGTAAACTGTGCCAAGAAGTGTCTGTAGGTTAAAAAGATTTAATATGATGTCTTCAGGGACCAGAGAGGAGCAGCAGCAGAGGATCTGCGATTCTCTTGCTGTGTGCAGTGTCTTTCTACATTGCACTGCATTGCCCAACCCTTATAGAAGGGGTATAGTTGACTCCAGCCTTCCCTCCTGGATCTGTGCTGAGGAGAGGGTTTGACTACTAAGGAGAGACTGAGTACTGAGATCTAGTAGTATTGTAGGAAAGGATAGAATCTCACATGAATTGGGGCTGTGGAGGCTGCACAACAGCAGTGGCCGAGCTGCCTCCCAATTGCCCAGAGTGAGCATTAAAGAAAATGACAGTTGCTGGAGGTGCCATTCTCCAAGAAGCATTTTGCTCCATATGCTGTGGTCTTGTCCAGTTATGCTCCACTCTGGGTTTTAAGTCTCCATGAGAGTTAATGTGACTCTAAACTCCAGCCTTTGGTCTGGATTAACGAACTGCATTTTAGCCACAGCAGTTACTGGGTCTGTGTTGCCCTTTCTAAGGGATAAAAATGATTCCCAAGAGCAATCTTAGCAACTTTATATTCATATAACACAATCTTTTAACCTTTCTAGGTAATTTCAAACTACCTGTTTGCTTGTGGCACCTCTTAATGAAATATTTGTTTGACTAAATCTGAATGCTGTGTGATAAATAAATTGGTTGAGAGATCTGTATTTACTTAAGAACCTGATGGACTCTCCCTCATGGATCATTTGTAGTTTTCAGTGTCCTGTGTCCCGCAGAAGGGCGGTAGGGCTATGACAGTGCATGCAATAGAGAAATGTTTTGGTTTGAAAATTGAACAGACTTGAATCAGACATCAGTTTTCCCCCAGTTTTATAACCTGCGAGTGACAACGCCAAATACAGATGGTATTGGCAAAGTCTAGGTATTTCTTTATAGGCATTTTTAAAAATGTCTTATTTGTTCCCAAAACCTTGGGATGTGATAATGCTCCAACCTGAGTTACTATGCATGAACTACTGAGTTTCTAGGGTTTTACCCTTTGCCTCTGCTGTTTCTGAAAACAGCCAGGATGGATCTTATCTCTTGCAAGGTCCTGTGTAGCTGGAAGTGGACTGGGTGCAACACCAGCTTGGCTGTTGCAGGGATTTCTGCTTGACTGAACTGAGAAGAAGCTGCTGACAGGACAGTGTTAGTGACAGCCTTCTGCTCTGGAACTTGCAGTTTCCTCTGGTCTGCTGTGTTTTGTGGTGTTGGGTCAAGCTTGTTGGGTTTACTAAGCCCTTGAGAACCTTGAAGAACAGGGGGTAAAAAAGGCTGGTCATTGAACTCCTCAGTGTGCAACGGCTTTGCTAGGCTTTTTGGGGAGAAGCATCGTCTTCTTGGACTGTGCCATGTTTTTAATGTATGCATCTATGCAATTTAATTCAAGATTTTCTATAAATATATGAAGTATGAGTGTTTAACATCACCTAGTGTTTTTCTTTTTGAAGCCTGACTGCCAAAACTGGTTGTGTTTTGTCTCCCTGTGCCTCTGTCTTGGGTAAAAAGAGTTTAGGTAAAATTTTGTTAGTGTTTGGCTATGTTTTTTTAATTTTGCAAATATAGTTTGTTCCCCTGAGTTCACTGGGATAATTTAGTTGTGTAAAACTGAGTGAGTGCTGGCAATTGGTCTTGAAATTATCAAGTGTAAGGAGCATACCCACTTTCATGCCTATTATATTTTTAGAAGTGGACTTTAGAGCTTTCATTTTCCATGTCAAACCTGAGGCCTTTTTTACTGTCTTTCCTTTCTTCTAATGTCAATTGGTTATAGATAGGTAACTTTTGAACATATTTGAATACAACTAATTTTCATTTATTCTGCTTAGATTTACCTTAATGTTGTCATATGATAATCACATAAAATGGGCTTCCTTCTTTTTAAACCTTTCCTCTTGCACTAAGGTAATGTTGATTCTACAGCATTATCCATATCATTGCAGTTTCTCTCCTTGGCATTGTTGCAACAAGGAGAAGAGAATTATTTAAATTTTCTCTCAAGTTTCTACTGTACTATGGTGTTTAAAGTAAAAATAAATTACTTGACTGCTTTTTAGTTGGATGGTTAACTTGGAAGTAGATATTGGACCTGAAGCTCAGATTTTAAAGCTCTCTGCAGGAGCAGAAAGGAGCTTCAACTCCAGCTGCTTTATGAGCAGTGACAGGACTTGTTTTCTGAAACTGTCAGTGAAAGCAGCGGGGGCAGTCACAGGTGACTGTCACCTTCAGTCTTGAGACATGCCACCCTAGGTCTTTCATTTTTCACTGCAGATGTGGGACATGTATTTCTTCTGGGGATGAATCCACAGCACCAGTTTTGTTCTGATAACAGCATCTGGCACTAGATTGATTTAACAGGCTATGAGGTTTGCTCTTTTCAGATATGCGCTTGTACGGCAGCTTCTGTGCGGCTCTGACATGGCCACACGCTGCTGTTGTTTTTTCTGCCTCCTAGCACCACGTGTGAAGCTAAAGCTCTTTGACACCTGCCATTTGGACCCTTTTCTTACTGAAAAATGTCATCGTTTTCAGACAAGATGAAGACAGATATCTGATCATTCTTCCCTTTGCAGCGGATGTGCTGAGGGCATGGTTCATACGCTGATGAATAAAGGATTCCAGGCTGTAGCTATGCAGTTAGGTTTATTTGCTTAGTACGGTAACTAGTTCTTGATTTGGGGGTCCATAGAGTTTTATCTAATACAAAGGAAATTAAAGCATGGTAACTCATGATTGCAATAATTCTCAAACCTGTTTCATTCTGCTGCAAGTAGCAATTGTCTTACTGGTTTAATGGCAGGAAACATCACATCACTTTTTCTTTGGGAAGAAGAATGATGGTAGTTGAGGAATTGAAATCAGAAAATTTTGGATTCTTCTAGTTCTGTAATCAGTGAAATTTTTTGAGGGATATGTTTTCTGCATTCATCCAAATCTAGAAGTCAGTAGAACTGGGCTGCATTTTCCAAAGTAGTAACATTTTTAAAAGGAGAAGCTTTTAAATTCTATGCACCAAGTGCTTTCCCTGTATTTTTGAAACCTGTTTTGTAGTAACAAAGAGGCAATCAGGTTGCCTGGCTCAGAACATAATTGTCCTTACGTTTGAAATATCCTCTTATTAGGTTTGATTACAGGAAAAGTACTCTTAGAATGTAAAATCAATACACAGCCTTCTTATAGACTCCAAAGCAATGAAAGTCAAAAACGTTGGGCTTTTTAGCCCTAGTATTTCCCAGCTTGCAGAGGAGTGGGTAATACCTCCAGATAACTGTTTGAATAATTAAATTTTTAATATACTTACTAATTTTTCAGTCTTTGTCATGTATTTCTTCTGACATTTGGATGCAGGTCTTTTTATTTAAACTGGCTTTCAGTTCTTATATTCCTTTAAATTTCTTATAAACAGATATTGAGGAATTCTTGCATTTTATCTGGTGTTGAAAGACTATAATTTGGTATCAAACCATTGAATTTTGCATGTTGTTCTTCATCTGAAAGTTTATACTTCAATTCTGTGGGGAAGTTTAGTTCTGTATAAGCATACTGGAAAAAATGGCAAATGAAGTATCATTCTAAGACTAAGTGCTATTTTAATATAAGTAATTTTTAATTATCTGAAGCAACAGTACAAACTGTGATTAGAGTATCTTGCTAACATGGATTGAAACAGGTCTAATTATTTTCTTTTGAGCAGGTTCTAAAGATCTATACTGTCCACTGGGAAAGCCATCAGCTTAACTGGTGCTAAATACCATTTATGGCTGACCAGGAGAGAAATAATCCCTAATGCAAGGATGATTGCCTCGAACTTCTGCCATTTCAGAAACCACTTTATAAGGTGCTTATTTATTGTTCATGCTGTAGGGTCAGCAAGCTGTTTCAAAAGTAGGGTTTGTAACTGAAACAAGAGGTATTGTTAATCTGTGTTGAAAATTGCTGCACAACAGAGTCCCTGGTTTGAAATAATGTACTAATTTTTACTTTAAAAAGTAGATTGAGTTGATGGAGACTGAATTCTCTGTTTCTTTGCATAGTGTTAACTCTAGTAAACTTTGTGAAATACAGAGCAAACTTATTCATACATGGGTAGAAACATTTACTTCTTTGTTGTGAATTCAAAATACTAGTTGTAAACGGAAACTTAAGAATGCAGCTGAGCAACAATGTGAGGTCTGTATCACTACTTATCATTTGATGTGCTCTCTGAAGACTCTTTGTGGGGTTAACTTCTTGTGTGCTTGGGACCTCTGAAGCAGGAACTGTACTTTAAGACTTGTGGTGTCCCACCTGCATCTAATTGAATAGCTTCACTGTGAGTCACTATGAGCCTTTTTTGTAGTATTTTTGCTAAAGATGACTATAACAGCTTTTGTCTAGTGTGACTGATTTTGAAAGGTGGAATTCCATATAAGCAAAACTTTTATGGTATGGAGTGACTCTAAGTTTTGAGTGAAGCAATGAAAACTTGATGAAAATTCCTTTCCTACCTAACAGAATATTTCAGTAATAAAAATATTTTACAATAAGAGTATCTCCCACGTACTAGATATTAAAATTTAAACCTAATTCTTTAGATTGTTTAAAAACACAGATGAATTGTGTCTTTTTTGTCTTGATTCTATTCAACAATGCTTGCTTTCTAATATAATCCTTTCTCGTCCTCCTAACATCTTCCTTTGCCATACCACTAGCTTAGGAGGTGGGGGAAAGACCAACTTTTGAGTTTAATCTCATCTATCAGAATGAACAGGCTTTTAAAAAATCTCTTTGGTCTTTTTGTTCTTTGAATGCATTATTCAGAATATACCAGAGCCTTTTAATCTTGCGCTTCCATGACATATGTTCCTCATGTGGAAAAAAAGAAGCCGTGGCATAGCTGTGTCAGAGCCAGGGTCTGTCAAGCCTGGTGTCCTATTGTTCCTGTGGCAGGGTGCGTGTGGCTGCATAAATCACAGCGTCCCCTCGGCCTGTGCTGGACTGCAGTCTCCAGTGGGCTGCAGTCATCACCTCCCCGGCAGAAGGAACTGTGCTGTGCACAGCACGCGGGTGCTGCGGTGCTCACGGGCCCAAATGTGCATTGCTAGGAGCAGCAGGTACCTCTGCCCAAAACCCCAAAGAAATCTGCAGGTTGCCAGGGGTAATGATGAGGAGTTGGGAGGGGCTGTCCCAAGTTGCTTCTGCCAAGTTGACGGGAGAAGAAAGAGCAAGACAAGTCAAAATTCAAATGAACGGATTATTGTTGTTTCCTATCAAGAGCTTCTTTGACCTCCTCAGTGTGGCTTTCATTAGTCATCAAAAAATGGCTATGTAGGGAGTTGTATAAGAACAGATGCGGGCATCTTATTCTCTAGTGTAGCTCTCAACCCTTTTAGGTTTTAGGCTCTTCTGGAACTAGCTGTGACTTCTGTGTTTTCAGTAAGGCCCAATGGGTTTCTCATTCATGAAACAGCCCAATCGTCTTTTAAGCATGTGCTTAATTAAGTCTTCCTGACCCCTTCTTACTTTGTTTTTAATCACTACGTCTGTCAACATAATTCAAGATTGGTATGTTCCAACTGAACTACTAAATGTAACATTCTTTTCTACCAAATATTTTGCCATTTTATTTAATTGTATTTTTCTGACTGGGATGATTCACAAGCCAATTATTTTAGTAAGTTAACAGTAAATAAACCTTTGACCCTTTTGCACTGCTGTAGTTTGGGGGAGCCTCTGGCTTTTGTTGCCACAAGTTTATGAAGAATATATTTATCGATTAACATGTAAAAGGTCGGGTTAGAGGAACTAAGCACAATTACTAAATTTGGATTGTGAAGGGAGTTATTTTGGCAGATTATCATATTATTACTGAATATTAATATCTTGGCCCATTTTAAGTTGACATACCCTTTGCTTTTAGAATGGCCATAATTTTCTTCCAAGTAATAAACACCAGACCCTTCTTTCTATGGTATTGTTTTTTAAAATGCTATTTTAAAGGATTTAAGTTGTAAATCAGGGATTTGGAGGTTGTAGAAAGAGTGAGTTATGTAAAGTTGGATAAAGTTGCTCTTTCTTTCTCTATATGTTGTTAATCCTGTGTTGAATTTGATTGTGGGGAAATTACCTCAATGCAATTTAAGAGTCTAAAATGTTGGTAAGGTTCATGAAAATGTCAGGAGGGTGCATTCATCTTTAAACCCACAAACGTCAAGCCTGATATCCTCTTTGTTATACATACATTAGATTTTTTCACATAGTTTTGAAAGGGTTTAGAGTAAAAATTTACTAAGAAACTTGCAAGTTTTAATAATTGTAATTTAGTTAAAGAACTGTTGGTAGCTATTTTGTTATGTGTAATCTTTAAGGTTATGCATTTTTGTGGGTATGTAATAGCTTTGAATTAAAAAAAAATAAATTTAATTATTCTTAGTAGGGTTTTTTTGTGTGTGTTTTTTTGTTTGTTGTTTTTTACCTTTTACAAGAAAGGCTTTTTTCCTGTAGAAATTAAGAGATTGAAAATCTGAATATTTTCAAACAAATCGTTTTTTCAGACCAAATACATAATACTTATTTAAGCTGAGTAAGAAAATTACTTGCTTTACTAAGTGTTAAAAGGCTCCTTAAAGTATTTCGAATACAGCTGGCATGATCTCTAACATAAAGCTGAGGGCCCACCAGGTGGTGCTGATGGAATATATTTAGTGTTGGTTTAGCTACTTAAAATGTGTCTTAACAAATGTGAATGAGATGAGTGCAGTATAGGAAAACATAGTTTCTGTGCAACAAGCTTGTTTGTACCATTAAAAAGAGTACATTGTAATATTGTGTAGTGGCTTTGTGAGTTGGGCACTTTTAATTTTTAGAAGTTGGATATAGATGCTGAGGAAAAAAACCTTATGTGGGATGTCTGATGTGGGAAGCAGACAGTATGGAGGCATAGTCCCAGACTCTTTACCTGTTTTGCTTTTTGTTTTTTTTTTTAAAAACTTCAGGGAGTAGAAGCGTATCGTATCATAACCATGTGCTTATTTACCTACTACATATTGACTTTAAAAATAGCTGTTTAATAATGGTGTTACTGTTTGCATTTTGGTCAGCACAAGGATCTTTCCTCTGACACGATGCACAGAAATAAGGGTCTCATGAGGGGTGGAGGAGTCAAGTTTTTCAGGTTTTCTATATTATGTGACTTACAAAGTTGAAATAGAAACAAATACTGAAGATACACAGGGGTTTAGATACAATTTCTCCAACTCTTATGAAGCCTTCAGTTTGGCGCTCTTGAAAAATATATCCTTAATTAAAAGGGGGAGATTGAAGAACAATGTGGACTGTGCAGTAGTTAGAAATAAATTTCTGTTGCCTACTCATTTGAACAGATTTGGTTTTGTCTTAATATACCTTATATAAGTGTAGTATTTGAAAGGCATGATGCAGAGCATTTTGTAACATTGAATTAGCTTAAATTGTCCTATAAATCATCTGCCTTTTCAAGAGCATTATCAGAATTGGGAAATAAACCAAAATGTCAGTGAACCAAAGTGATTGTCTCCTTTCTAGTCAAAAAATAAAATCCAGAACAACTGCTGACAATCCCCAAACCTATTTTGCTTGTTATCTTAGTGTTTTGACCAAACTATATGTTTTAGCACCATATGTGCCAGTGTCACATTAGTAACCACCTCACTGTAGGTAAAAACAAGCTAAATCAAACCATATGACAGCCAGTAATAGTTCTGTAAAAGTTTGGATTTGACCATGGTTAAATGAATCAGAGGGTGGTTTCTTTGGAGTTTGTGGCCTTATGCGTTTAATCTGGGTAACAAATTTATTTAATATCTGGGTTTTACTGTCTTGGGTGCAGCAGTTATGGGGTTCTGCCTGAGTGAAAATTCTTCATCCCCTTTTCCATGCCTGCCACACCAAATACTTCATAGAATAACTGCATGCATCTACAACACCATCTCAGAGTGGTTGTCAAGTATCCAGTGTATGCTGCTTCTGAAAGTGCTTTTTAGATCTTGTTCTCTTGCTTAAAATAATTCTTTCACTTGACTTCCCCTCTTCTCCTTGTCCCAGTGTGTAAATGTTTTTACTCTTGAGGAAAGGAAATGTGCTTTTTTCCAAATGTTTCTGTCTCCCATACCAAGTTTTAATTTTATTTATTCATTTTAGCAAGTTTTTGTGCTACCTACCTTAAAATTTGGCACCATTCACATGTTACCACAGAATGACAGTGTTATTGCAATCCCTCTGCTTCTGCAAATTGGCAGTGTAGCATTAATGAGAATCAATAAAATGTCAAGTGTGTTAAAATTCC
Organism: Myiozetetes cayanensis; assembly: GCF_022539395.1. Lineage (NCBI taxonomy): Eukaryota > Metazoa > Chordata > Aves > Passeriformes > Tyrannidae > Myiozetetes > Myiozetetes cayanensis. The sequence continues at coordinate 26,530,618 of NW_026087411.1, read as the reverse complement.
CATCTAGGTCACATTGGTTTTTTTGACTGCACAAAATACTGGGAAGGGATCAAGAAAAAAGCTGTATGCAGTAGTACAGTTTATAGTACAGCACTGTAAAAATGCGTGCGAAACACTGTTGTGGGGGTTTTAATTTTTGTGGGTTTTTTTTTCTTTTTTTAATATAAGTGTTTTATCGGTGTGCTAAATGTAGAACTTGCGTGAGAGGTAACTTTTGCAATCTGGTTGAATACGAAGATTGAAGAGCGATTAGTGAAAAGCTGTTAGAAGTGTGTGCTAACATGTGTGGTTTTTTGGAAGCAATATCCAAAAAGGGAGAGCTTGCCAGATGCTGCCTTTATAAGGTGCAAACAGGTTAAGAAATATGTTCTGCTGCATTGTTCTTTAAACTACCCGTTCATCAGAAAAATCAGTTTTATTAGTCTTCTGTCAACATCTTTGTTAGGTTTTTGTGATATGATCTTATTTCTGAACTCTGTGATGTGAATGTTTTATGAACGTCATTTATGGTGAAGGAATGCTCATAATACTGAATCGTTTTAAAAGATCATGTAAATAGTTTCATTTTCACTTGCCCTGTTCAGCTGGTCTGAGGATTTTTTTGCTCTGTTAAACTAGTTGTTGGAATGGGTCTGGAGTTACACTAATACTAAAGAGAACAGGATTTTATTCTCTGTGTTTATTGAAAGATCCAGTCTGATTGTAATATTGAAATGCTCTTTTGAGTAACTTTAAAATCTGTCTTGTGTGCACAGCACTTCACCAAATTCCAGTTTTCATTAGTGAGGGGGGGGAATCTGCACAAACAACAGTACGAAAGTCTTACCTTTTGTATCTGCATTTTACACTATTTACTGTTACTGTGCTCAAAACATTGAATGGGAATGTATTTTACCTCTGAGTTGTTCTCTAGCTTTTCCTAAAGGGACTGGCGTCTAAGTATCAATTTCTTTATTTAGATATTCAACCTACTAAATGTTCTTAAAAGGAAAATTTATAGTCCAATTTTAAAACAATATAAAGCAAGTTAGGGTTTTTACTGAAACGTCTGTTTCTTAAGGGTGATGATTTCTCTCCTTGTGACAAAGATTAGGTTATTCTAAGAGTGGCATAGTAAAAGTAAAAATAGTTCTGAAACTGATAGTATTAACTTCCAGTGCATTAGCTGTATGATGTTGTAATTATCAACCTGAAATTCAAGTTCTACTGAAGTTATTCGAAGAAATATACTCTTGATTCAGTGGGGTCAGAATTTCACAGCTGAAAACAACTTACACTGCAAAGCTGGATTGCTGTTTTCTCTTGAGTGGAACTAGGGCACTCGAGGGTTTTTTAATTATGTGCCGTGATTTGAATTGGTGAGTTTATCATCATTACTGGGTGAGTTTGAGGTGTGCGGTAGATACATGAACCGTAGCTTAAGTTACTGAAGACATGCAGTCTGTGTTTTTCTTTGGGGATGGCAGTGAGAGCGGGGAGAAGACGGTATGAAATGCCGCTGAGGAGCGAGCTGCAGCTCTGTGGCTCAGTCTGCGTCAAGTTGGGGTTTTTTGAGTGTTTTAGGCAGCTGGCTTGAGACAATGTGTGTGCATGCTCATGACTTGGATTCATGTAATTGTTTATTGTGGAACTTTAGAATGTAGGTGTTTTTGATGAAATAATCAGGTAGGCTTTTTTATGTTTATAAAAGCTGGTTTGCCTGTTTACTTGTGGTAACCCTTGTTTCTTGTGTTCATTTTCTCTTCTGTAAAGATTGATACAGGGGCTGATATTATGTAAAGTCTGTATTTATAATAGGGCCAGAATTGAAAAAGAATAAATGTTGCAGATCAGAGAGGGGTATTCTGACTTAAATGGAGATCTTTTCCTTTCTACTGTCTTACTTTTGTAAGTATTTGGTTGATTCAAGATATTTTTAAAACATGAGGTGAGGCTTTAAAAAAAAATCCCAAACATTCACTTAAATCACTTAAAAAGTCTTTCAGTTGTGTTATTCAGTTGTATGGTGTTTTGATTATTTGCCACTTTATTTTTCAGCATTGTCAGTGAAGCAGGAGCATCTATCTACAGCGTCAGTCCAGAAGCATGTAAGGAAATGCCAGACCTAGACCCTAACCTGAGAAGTGCAGGTATGAAGAATATTTCTTTTTATCACCTTTCAACATGGAGCTCAAGTCTCAGTTCTCAGATTGTATTGTTTATAATATTAAGTATAATAATAGTCAAAAGTAGAAAAAGTTTTGGTTGTTTTGTTTCTAAACTTTAATTTATCTGTGTTTCACATTTGAAGCCCTAGGTATGCAAATTAATGACATCATCTTCTAATGCCTGTAAAGTAAAGATCCTTGTGGATATATTGCTTCAACAGCCTGGCACAGGAGAATTTATAGCAATTAATATAAACAGTGAATTGCACAAACTTTCATAGCTCCACCTGTCCATGCCCACGGGAACTAGACCTTTCCTCTCTTCTCTTGTCCTCTGTGTGCACACAAATGTCTCTAGAAACAATTAGACTATTCAAGGGCTAGGAAAAAATATAGGAATAGAACAGATTATTTAAAGGTGTGTATCCGTTGTGATCACAGGAGTCTTCATGTAGCTGAATACAGTCCTCAAGAAATACTGTTTAGTTTTAGTTTTTAAAAAATTATTTACTTTAGCATAAATGTCACTGAGGTATAATACCGCTCAAGTTCTTAGGAATGTGCAAGTGTAGCCACTATTATAATTTTCAGTGTTTGGTTAAACAGTAGTCATTAATGATCAAATTCCTGGCAGTTTTGTCAGTGTCCAAATTCTACTTATGGATTTGGTTTACTGGGAGACAGCTATAAGGGTAGGTTTGAGATTACTTTTGGATTACTTCATTTATGCGTTTTTGTGTGTCTTTTTGCATTTGTTTTTACTTACCTACCTTTTTTTTATTCTTGGTTTTTCTGCAATTTGCTCTCATTCTCAATCAAATATAGCATATTGGAAAATGCAGCAACACTAATACATGAGTCTTTTCCAGTCAAAATTATAAGGATCTTAATTTTAACATTGTTCTAACAAGTTACTGGCCTGGAAATCCTTTGGAGGGTGTAGAAGTAGTTTAGCAGAAAACAATTGTGTAGTTATGTGGTATTCAGAGGTAAAACTTTCTAGAATTCCCCATGTTCCCCTTTCCTTTTATTTCCACAAAGGGTAAAAAGTGTTAACTCAGTGTTTCAAGTGAATGTTTTTACAGGAATGTTCTTGAAATGTTTTTATCATTTGCAAGACAGGCCTCTAGGTTCTTTTTGCTTGACTCTTTTTCCTGAGTGCGAACAGACTCCATTATGATTATTTCTTCCCTGGGCCACAGAGGTTTTGAATGTGTCATGGTATGGCCAGGGCAAATATTAGGCATGTGATGTTTCTGTGTTTGTGACAGATGGCACTAGCTTTCCCTTGGGCCAAAGTTTTTTATGTTGCTGATTTATTAAATGTGGGTTTAGAGTTGATGGAAATGAACAAAATAACACTGAAAAGAATGGAATCTAATTACTAACATTATGCTTTTCCAGATATACATGATTTTCCTTTTCTCTGAAGTTATTTTTCAATATTTCAAACACTTTTATTTTGTGTTGTGCATCAAGTACAGTAAATGAAACTAAAATTTTTAATACATGACCAATTTCAGTATTAATTACCTAGAGTTCATAATTTCTCCATTATTACTAGGATTTGCTTCAGGCATAACCTAAGTGCTGTTGCATCTGGTTTGAAAAGCATCAGCAATTTTAAAGCCGTAGCAGTCCCACAGAATGGATAGAAACTTGAAAAAAGAGTGGGGTAGAAAGTGCAAAATAATTGCTTAGTTCCATGGATGTTGGCTGGTATAAAGGTGACAGCTAGAACTATATTTATTACACTTGAGTCTTTCTAGAAGTTACAGATTTGCTTCCCGATGTCTTCTGGTGTCAAATTTTAATTAGTTGTGCTAAAGCTGTGCATGTTTTCTTAAAGTTGAATGTAAAAATGTGACATAACATTCAAGGAAAGCATTAACTGATGTTTGAGGGTTTTTTTACAAACTTTTTTCTTGACTAGTGTTTACTTTTCAAGTTTTCATTTTCCTTTAATTTGCAGCAAACAAAAAAGTGACATTGTGTCAAAGCTGACTTGCTTTTTATTTTAATTGTTGTGTTACATCATGTCAGATTCTGTGCTTACATGATAGCATTTAGTACATTAAGGGAAGCTGACAGCTGCATGATGAAGTGTGACATTTATAGTTAAAATAAGAGGTACAACTGACGTGAGATATCTGTGATCTTAACGCTGTTTGCCACTTTAACATTTTACTCAACGCCAACTTTATGGAAGGGTTTGGGTTTGTTTTGATTTGCACAGGTAGGCCGATGTTTGTCCATTGGGTACATAAATGTGAAATATTAAATAATGCATATTATGTGTCATACTTGCAGTGGTGCTTAGTGACTATTTGCAGTACATTTTCACTGCATACAGAGAAATAGAAGACATCGGTCATGATAAAAATTAGCTTATTAATTTCTCCTTGGCTGAGTGTTCTATATAGGGGAAAATCAACAACCTTCAACATTTCTTGTGGGTGCTAATTTAAGGTATTAGTTAATCCAAGAACTCAACTGGTTATTTTTTTTTTCCTTTGAACTGTCTTTGAAGGTCATGGATCATGTGGGTTAGTAATAAATTGAGAAAAATCTCATTTTAAACTAATGATGTATATATAAACTACAGTGGAAAGTCTTTATGGTCATCCATAAAGCACTTTTAGCCAAAATCGCACTTACTTGGAAGAAAAAAAAGAAAAAAAAATTGCTCTTTTCTTAAACAATTTGCTGTTACGTACAGTGCAGTGAATGAATAGGGTCTTCCCAACTTTAGAATTGTCCTGAATATTTCATGAAAGTGCAGAAGCTTCTGTTCTACTACTCCAATTCCTATAAAATGTCGTGGAGTGGAACTCAGCTAAGTAAGTAAGATAGTAAGTTAAGTAATACTTAGGCTACGTAAGATAGTAAAGAACTTGATGAAACCTAGTTACTTGTGTTTGAGTAGAGTGAGAAGCTATATATTTGCTTCTGACAGTCATTGTAGGATTAATGAGCAGAACAGCTATTTCTCAGCCCCACAGAATTAGGAGATAAGAGGCTTATAGGCCAGAGCAATAAAAGGATTTCCTCCTTGATAGGCTGAGGAAGTTGAGCTGCAGCAGATTAGGAGGGTTCTGCCTAGAGAGGAAGCCACTGGAGTTCAGTAATAGGTGTTTGGATGAACCTGTGATAGGGTTTGCAGTCTGACAGAGAAGAGAACGCAAGATTTCCATGAATTCTCCTTCCCAAAAGCTGTGCCTACAGACAGACTTAAGATCGGGGTGGAAGTTTTTAGGGGAGAGTGGGCACCATAAATAGAGTACTTTACACGCTGAAGTGTTGATCACCTTTGTGAAAATTATGTTTTATGAAAGCCCGATCAAGGCTTTTTGAGTGCCTGCTCTGAGGCTGTAATGAGGTAATAGTAATGAGGGAGCTTGCAAGACTGAGTGGTTGACTGCAGTTCTGTTTCTGCTCTGGTCACCCACTTGGAGAAGTAGTTAAATGTTTAATTTGGTGGAGTTTTTATAAAGCTGTCAAATTCCTATTTATTTGGCTGCGCTGTTCATTTGTTGGAGCCCTTTTTTTTATTTTTAATAATTTATTTTCTTAGCTACCATCAGTACAACACTTCATGTTTAACCTTTGGTTAGTTTTTATTCATGACAGCTTCAAGTAAGAGTTATGCACTTGAACTTGTCCATAAGATGATCTGGGTTACTTTAGGTCTCTGTGATTGAGACTTGCTTGTGCCTTTTTTAAGTGCAAGGCCAGGATGCAAGTTTCCATTTAAAGGACTTGTAACAGTTCACTGGGTATGGTACTTTGCCTTGTAAATTTACCAGTAGTTTGCTTGCTGTTAGTTATCTTTCATTATTAGAGTGCATGAGATGACTGTCTTGATGTGGTATTCTTTGTATAAGAAAAAAAGCTAAACTCAGTGGTGACAAGCATTCCTCCCTCAAATAAATGGACTCCGTGACAATCAGCGCTCACCTTTCTCGGTTGATGTCATTGGGCCTGTGAACTCTGGAATTAAATGATTTTGCAAAGGTTGATATCTTCTTTGCTTTACCTCCCTCCTGTCCTATATAGTTTTACCTAAGAGTTTATTTTGTTGTACAGAGCCTGTATTCCTCACAAAAATAAGGTTTATGAGATGAGAATTAAAGGTGTCAACACACAGACGTTGCCGGGTGTCTTTCTGGTTTTTTTCTCTCAGCGCTTCTCCACTTCTACACTTCACTGTTGCAAATGCTTGTTGTCTTGAGCAAGTTGGAATAGACAGAAATGGAAGGCCATGGAGGGACAAGTGAAGTATATAGAAAGTGTCAGCGTGTATGAATAGTGTTGAAGGAGTGGCATACAGAAATATGGAATTTATGTACCTTCTGGATGCCTGGAAACTTGACAAGGTATGGTCAGCTAGCAAAGGTTTTGTTGTCCTTAGTATGAGGAAGATGCACCAATTGTTTGGCTTGTGCTCACAACAGATTTTTTACTTCTGCCTCCTCTTCACCTCTTGAAGTGGATAGCATAACGAAATGAACGTTGTGTAATGACTAAGAATCGGAGGAAACTGATGAATTCTGGTGAAACAGGGGCCTGATGATAGAGAATTGCTACGAGGCAGTAGCCATGCTAGGATTTTACTCTGGTTTTGATATACACTCAGTTATATTAAACGAGAAATGTCTTCATTTAATTAAATAATGAATTATCTTTCCTTTTGAGGTGAATACTCTAACAAATTAGCAGTCTTTTCTTTCTTTCACTGTTTAAAAAGCAAAATAAAAGCTGAAATAAGAGCAATGTATTTGGGCTTGCCTAATGCAACATCTCCAAAAAATGCTCATTTTCCTCTTGAACATGAAGGACTGGGGTCCTCTATCAAGACCACATAGCTGTGCCACCCAGTTAGGAAAGCAACAAATGTAGATAAAATATTCCCCAGAGCTACTTTTTTGTAAAAATTTGAAGAACTATGAGGGCAAGCATGTGTCTCGTGCTGCATGCACAGGTATGATCCGATGTGGAAACTGTGTTGCTTCTAAGGGATGTTTTCTGAGGATAAAGCAGAATCTGAGAGAGCCAAAGGTCACGCAGCACATCTTGCCTTAGCATTGTCAAATCCCATCTGCTTGTCTCCTCTCCACAGGGCAGAACACATTGCATTATTGTACGCTCAAAGTTCAGCACACCACTTGCACTTTTCCTTGCAAAAGAAAGCCTTGTAGGCTTTGAGGGCTTGTTAGAACTTTGAGACTGTTATGCTACAGGGTTTTGTTCCCTGGGGTCCTGTTAGAGACATAGAGTTCAGAGCTGTCATACTGGCCAGCAAGTAGAAGGTAGAGATTGGAAAAAATGTAATTTCTTTTGACTTTATCTTAAGGAAAGTAAAACAATTTGATGATTAGATGTGTGGGACATAGTGCCTGGATGTCTACTTGAGCTAATTTCTTCATCTTCTTAAAAGAGCACTACTCCCCCATGGCTACTCAGGAGAGAAGGTCATTTTTCAAAAACTTTATTGGTTTATTTAGTCTTCTGGTTAAACCCTTTGCACTGCTCTCTAAGTGGAAGCTTTTTTCTGCAGCTAGCTGTAGAGGATTGGTGAAAGTTCCACGGGCTTTCAGAAAAGAAAGTAAGCGTTGAATTCTTATGCTTTAAAAGTTTTTGTCAGCCCAGTGTTTCGATGAGTTGTGCGCAAATACAGCAGTACAAAATGAAATCATATTTCATCTTGCATCTGTTGTATTCTGTAGCATTTAAAAACGAGTTAAATTATACCGTTGGAAGCAGAACATAGAGACTCAAACTGTGATGATGAACATGCAGTGGTTAGAAGCAAAATGGATAGTGAACAGTAGTGATATGTTACAGATGAAGCCTATTAATGATAGTAATCTTAAGAAACTAAAATAATAGTAATAGCAATAATAATTCTTAATAAATAATAGTAATATAAATAATTAGTAATAGAAACAAGAGGGTCTTGTTACTTCTCTTCCCATAGGACCCAGTTCCTGCTGAAGAGAAGAAGCTTATTTCAAGGTGTGGGCTAGCCTCTACAATTAAAACAGAAGTTATAGGAACTCTGTGGGTAGTTTCCAAAACCAGTCTCTAAGTGCAGATAGTCTGGCAATGACTGAGCCTCCTGCAGTTGTGCAGGGACATGTGCCTGCTTCAGGACATTGAAAAAGAGAAAAATGGGTTCAAATTGCCCCAAACCAGTGGCACAATGCTGAATGGGTTGTTACAAAGGTGTTAGAGATGTTTGTAGTCTGTATTTTCTTGTTCTAGACTAGAATCTAATGTTTTCTAATCTATGGAAACTTCAGGGTATGTGGGAGAGGTGGTATATAAACGTTAACATGCTGCTTATCAGTGCTATATTTCCTCTGAAGCTGTACAGCACAGTAGCGGCCTGGAATGGAGGAGTTTGATCTATAATCTGCAAGCTTTACTTTCTCTGGTAAAGCCAGTTTCCCTTAGCATAAAGGAACTATGAAAACCATTTACTTCCCTCCCTCTGGATGTACCTCTGTGCTTGTATTGTGTCTGTGTATTTTTCTTTGAAGGCTTTGTTACTTCTTTGAAGCATGGAGCTAGAGGAGGACTGAGTACTAGGATGCTCTTCAAGGAGTTTTGATTTCCTTTAATATTGTGGTATGATGTGTTACTCACCAAAGCTGCTTTTCTTACTGTAGGCATAGGAAAGGACATTCTCGTCACTTATGAAAGGTTAATAGTTGTTGTTGGTACAGATGATGAGCTTTTGTAAGATTTGAACTTCAAGTAATTTTTTGCTTTTGGTAGTAACAATAATCAATGACATGGTGATGCAGTTAGTATGAGCAGTGTAAATGTAAAAAGGATATTGATGATACCTACCTTTTCAGCTGATAAGTTGGGAAAAGACTTTCTTTGAGTTTATAACATCTTGTAATCTAACTCATTTCTGTGACAAAAAAAACCACATCAGGCTTCGATTAAATGGTTACATCTCCCATCTCATATTGGATAAAAATTGATACTATTCTGTGATAGAGAAATTACCAGTACTTGAGAAAAGTAATTTTGAGAGTGTTTCTAAGAAAAAATACTGACTTTAAAAAGCTGCATTGTAATATTCACTTGTCACATTTTTCTCTTTAAATGTATTTCTAACTTTCTCTGTTGTATTCAACCCATCTCTTTTAAAGATTTTTGTAGTAAATAAGTAGAATGTTGTCATTCATTATTTCATTAATCTTAGGCAAATAACAGATTATCAGTTTTATGGAGTTAAAAGTAAACTAAAATGTAACCTTTTTAAAACAAAAACCTGCTCACTTGCCACAGAAGAACTTTGGATGAAATGCAGCTGTTGAGCAGTTGCTTAAAATAAATTGCATACTTTAAACCCACCAAGAAGATATATGAGGATTCAAAACTGTGTCACAAATCCTGACCTACTGAGAAAGAATGCTTAATGAAAAGACTACTGTACGTTTCACTGTATCCTTTGCAAGGAGGGTGAAACTCAGGTCAACAGGATAGAAAGCTTCCAGGACTCAGGAAACCTGAACAATCGATCACTGAGTAAACATTATTGCAGATACTTATGGGGAGTAATTGATCTTGAACACAATAATAGGCTTTATAAAAGGATTTGAATAAGTTGTAATGTTTCCATATCTACTCCAGAATGATATATTGACAGTAATTACATATGCATTTGTGAGTTAGTCTCTGATTACCTTAATAGATTATTTTTTTATTTCATTGACAGTGAAGTTTCAACCCAGACTTTTAAGGTGCAAAGGTTAATTTAAAATAGGAGGGGGCTGAATTACTTGGATGTTATAGTAGCATGTCTCAGCAAGAATGAAATACTGAGGTTTTATAATAAAAATACAGAATGATCTCATTTATGACAAAATTGAAGTTGAACTAATCATAGCTTAATAGTTTGTGATTGCCACATATTTATTTGTAAAACTATCTACTGCCTTCACATCTGGAAGCTTCATATTGTTTCAAAGCACAAAACAAATGCTCCCACTCATGAGTTAGCTAAGCTGTCACAGTTATTGACTGGCACACATTTTCATCCTTATGTGAAGGCATGTTTAAAAGAAGGAATGCCATCATCTTGGACTTTTGGCCAAAAATGTTTTTCTGCTTACAGTGGCAAGTAACATTTGAATGCCACCGTAACTGAAAGACATTGCATTTTTTCATTCTTCTACCCATAAGCATTCCTCATTTTCACTCTTTCCTTATCTAAGCCATTGAGTTCTTACATAGAGTAATGCAAAAAGAGAACTTTTCAATATGCTATTGTGTGAACCACAGAAGTTGGCAGCCTGCCCCCAAAGTGGGCACAATGCTTGAAACCATAAGAAATTTTATCCAGTTGACAAGATTTCCAGCTGCCCTTGCACCCTAAATAGTGTGCATGTCTGATTTGGGTCTTAATGATCGCTTTAGACCTGTTCCATTACTGAAGTGAGGCAGATAGCCTAAGAAGTTAGCACTAATTCTTGGGTTTTTTAGGGCTGGCAGCTGATGTGGCCCTTATATGGATACCATCTAGAGAAATAAATGGAAGGCTGCTGTATTGTTTCTTCCCCTCACTGTTGAAAGTGGACAGTTTTTATGATGTTTAGTCTGAAAAAATTTAGCCTGAAAACTATTATCAGTATTCCTGAGTGAAAACTCTCCTTTTTAATCCCTGTGAAAAATGATATCACTTGCTGTAGAAAGTACTAGAGGAACAAAGTTATGTGACATGTATGTGAGTGGAAAATAGTCCTAATTTTACATTTGTCAATTTGAAATTAAGAGAGATTAGATCTCTTTAAGACAGGAGTAGACAGATAATTAGGTGTGTTTGCAAGCTCATGAGGGCACATCTGCTCATTAGCCATTAGGAAACAAAACATTTTAATGTAATTCCTTACATTCTGTGAAGATGAGACACTGAGATTGGCATGAATTGTGCAAGCAACTCTTATGGATGCTTTTTGCCCACCAGAGTGGCATCTTCACTGGTGACACACAAGCATGCTTTACTGTCTGATGGGTTTGTCTTATCAAATAACCCAAGTGTGGAGTGAATGAAGACTTCCAAGCAGTTAAATTGCTTTTCTTACGAAATGCCAGAATATGCTTTCTGTAACCTTCATTTCTCATTGCATTTGGATGTGAAGTTCATCTACACTGAAGTTGGAGGACAAGGTGGACCATCCTGTTCCCCCCAGGTGTTAAAATTTTACATGAATTAACTGTAGGGAAGCACAGTATGTTATCATCATTCCAAGTACTGCAGTAACATTTTCTTCTTAATTCAAGATTTGAAGCTTTAAGTTTCTCAAGTGTGCAATTATTTCTAATAGAGGGTCATGTCATCCTGATCTTAACACCCTGTTTAATATTGAACAGCGTTTTTTTCACAGTTTACTTAAATTAGCATATTTTTAAGAATGGCATCTCATGTTTGACCATGCGGATAACTTTTGAGAAATCCGAAATTCTAGTTTTGTCCTGCATGCCATTATATAATTTATTTTGTATTTGCTGGAGCAAAAGTAAAGAATACCTTAATATCTGCAGAAGTGAGAACACATTACCTGTTTCATTGTTAGCCTTCTGAAAACGCATGGTTTCTAACAATTTCTGAAATGTACTTCAAGCATAAAAACAAGTAGTTTTAGGCAATGCCCATATTACCATAGAATAGGTCCATATGAAAATCAAATTTTATAGTCTTGATTTAGTTTTTAAGGGGAAAATGTCAGACCATCAGGTTTTACTGTCTCTGCTCCATAGGAGTAGACCTTGCACTCCTGCAGAGCCCTTGAGATTTCAGCAATACTCTTGCTTGTATTTTAAAAGTCCAGGCACATGGATCAAATGGCCAGAGTGGAGCCTTACTGCCCCCTAAACAGACCTGTGTATTGCAGTGTGCAGCTACTCCAGCAAAGAATGAGAGGATTTGCCTGTACAAGAGGCAATAGATGCTAATCTTGGCTTAGTTTCTGCTTAGAGAGAATGTGGACAGTTCCTGCCTTTTTCCTACTGTGCACTCTTTGATTTATTAATTTGAAAAGTTCTGGAGTAAAATTGCGGCTTTAATGGGAATACACAGGTCAGCTATCCTGCTGGTATTGGCCATAGGAGCTGCATCACTTAAATAGTATAACTGACTGTTAGCTGATCGTCACGTGTAGATATTGTAACTATTAGGCCTGATCCAGGAAAGCACTTAAATGTCCGTGTAACTTTATGCGTGTGAATAGTTCTGCTAGTTCCGGTGGGAATACCGACATGCATCTGTGCTCAAGTGCTTTGCTGGATCAGGTCCTGCGCCTCCACTGGAAGCCTCCAAGGGTACGACGGCATTGTCAACCAAGCTATTATGACAAAAAGAGTCTAAATTTTACTTTTTAATTGAAGGGTCCCAAGAGAAGTTTATGCTTGGAAAGTTTCCTTTATCAAACTATCCATGTAGTTGTCTATTTTTAAAAGATGTAATGAAAGGAGATGGGGACAGTGAGAGGTATTTGCTCTCAGCTTATCTGAAATGCAACTTTGAAATGTGTTTTGCAATTAGGTAGAACTAAAAGAAAATTCTCTGTAACATTATTTAGCTATGAAGCAAGCTGAGTTTAAGGAGAATTGCTGAAGAAGTATAGTACCTGTATATAGGCATCAGTGTGATCAGAAGAAATATATAGTTACGCTTCCTGGTTTGGATCACCACTGCTTTCATTGGTGCTTTGTTTCACTTTTGTTTGTTAGGTGGTGGGTGATAGGTACGGCTAGTATTTCAAAGTAATTAACGTGAATTATTGTAATAGAAAAGTGTTTATGCAGTAAGCTGTACTTCTGTAAGTGATAACTGCTGTACTTACACTGGTTAACCTTTCGTGATTTTTTTTCTGTTTTGCTTTTTTTTTTTTTTTTTTTACAAGAAGGCATATATGGTTGTCTTTGAATTTAGAACTTCTCTATCAGAGAAGCAAGCATATCAGATGTCACCAGCACAGTGCTTTTTGACCCTAGCTAGCAAACTGCCTTTGTCAGCATGTTAAAATGGATAATAAAGGATATGAAAAGTCTTGCATGACCGAGCAGTGAACTTCATGTTAACTGTGCATTTAGAAGTGCAGATCTTTAAAAATGAAATCTCTAGTGCAGCATTTAATTGCTAAACTTTGCAGTTGTGGTTTGAGGAGCCTGCATAGCCAATAAATGTTAGCTCTGGCTACTATTTTGGCTTCAAGTATCAATGATTAGTCAAGTTCTTTTCTGAAATGCTGTGAAATCTCACACTCTGCAGTAGTGATGGTTGCTATTTAATTTAGGGCTGCAAAGATGGTTAAGGGTCTGTGGCACCTTTCATACAAGGACAAACCAAGGGAACTGGGATTGCTCAGCCTGGAGAACAGGAGGCTCAGGGCAATCTTACAAATAGCTATAAACACCTGAGGGGAGGGAATGAAGAAGAGAGAAGGAGACTCTTCTCAGAAGGTGCGCTGTTAGGACAAAAGGCAATGGCACAGACTGGAACACAACAAATTCAATCTGAACATGAGAAAACATTTACCTACTGTCAGGATGGCCAAACACTGTAATGGATTTACCAGACAGGTTGTGGAGTCTACACCCAACTGGATGTGATCCGGGGCAACCTGCTGTAGCTGACTCTGTTTCAGCAGGGTTGTCACACTAGACAGCATGTGTTCTCAAGAGGTGTGTCCAACTTAAACACTTCTGTGATTCAGTAAAGTGCCTTATAGATTTAGTTATAAACACATACATATATATATAATTTTACCTATTGTATAATATAATATACAATTTGTACTATATGGTAATTATACACATGTTCATGTTTTTATATATGTGTAAAATTAGCTATTGACCCCTTGAGATACTTGCAGTTTTCCTATTTAAACAATGTGTGTGTGGTTGACCAAACTACTGTGCCTGTACATATTTACTGTTGACTCCTGTTCTTCCTTTAGCCCTCTCTTGATTTGCTTAAAAATGTACTTAAATGTAAAATAAATTTTAGGAGATGCATATTGAAGTTACTAATGCCCTGTGGGGTTGATTCTGGACATAGCTTTTAAAGGATCACAGCTTTCTTGTGTCTCAACCCATTTCTCTTATTCTTGCACAACTGCATGTGGTAGGAAAAACAGCCTTGACAACGAGATCTGGCATTGGGTTTGGTTTTTTTGTGTGTTTTTTTTTTTGGGGGGGGGGGGTTTTGAAGTTTTTTTTTTCATTTTGTTTTTAACTTTTTATGATATGGAGGTATAGGGGTGGGGTTTGTCCTGAATACAACACAGTATCTGCAGAATCTGATGATGGCTGAGAATTGACATTTGCAAATTGTGCTTGTTTGTTTTTTTTGTTTTCTGAGATTTAGGTAAGCAAAGGATTCATTAATAAATGTAGGCTTCAAAAATGCAGTCTTGATTCAACATTTCGATTTAGAAGACCGTGTGCTCTTAAAGGCGTCAGAAATGTTGGAAATTGCTTTTGTTTTTCTAAATGTAGTTAGAGCAATGACAGGTTGCCAGTTTGCAATTGATGTGTTTTGTTATAAAGTTTAGGTTAGAAACAGTCCAAGAACCATTTTTAAAGTTAGCACTGAATTTTATGGTTGAATTAGATAAATATATAATATAAAAGGATAAAATATATACCTTAGGGAATACTATATTAGATAAACAAATCTGTGAAGTTACTCCATTATTTTTCTAAATGTTTATTTGTTTCTACATATCTATGATTTAAGGTTAAGGGTTCTTACATAGTTTAAATGTTACATATGCATTTATTATGGATACATGGGAAAAAGTATAATGTACAGTTTTATTTATTATCTCTGTGGCTCAAAAACTTAAGTGTCACAATTAGAGTTTGAAATCCCCTTAGGCCTTTGTTTGAATTACTCAAATAACAAATTTGGTTAATAAATATTTGATGTCCTGTGTCTAACAGTGAAAATTATATTATTGATTATTTCCAGGTTTAAAAGAAATTAGGTATGTAGAAGATGTAAAAAGAAAAATTAGCAAAAGCAATTATATGATTTTGGTTTCTCAGATAAAATCCATTACTGTTTTCTAATTTTCTTTTTCAGTTTCAATAGCTAGACGTGTCCAAGATCCATTAGCTGAGCTAGTGAAAATTGAGCCCAAACACATAGGAGTTGGAATGTATCAGGTAAGATAATACATATCATTTAATCTAAGTAATCTATCATGATATAGAGCAACACCAAAATACTGCTTTAAAATTGTCAGCTAGCTATGTCTCTGTTAAAAGGCATTTGCAGAGTGGATAGAATGGTAGAAAATACTTATAAGTCATAAACTGCCTCCTTTTTTAATCTCTACTTTTAACGATTGTGATGGAGACTCTGAAATGGCTGTAGCCAGATGTACAGTCTATTAAAAACATCAAATCAGACAAGTAACCTGATCTGTAAAGCTTTCTCTTTTTTGTATTGTTACAGCATGGGGTTTTAGCTCTTTGTGTAAAATGCAATGAGATATTGATCCTCCATTTAGAAGCCACTAATTTGTACTGTTAGGTGCATTCCTTCTTAGAAGTTTGTAATAAAAGCACTTGTTTTGAAGTTTTTCATTTAATAAAGTTGAATTGGAAAACGTTGGACAATTCTGGTTTTTCTATGTTTTTCTAGATTGTTTCTGAGAAGTAACTTTTACCTTCAAACTCTCTTGACAAAGAAAATTGTATTGAGAAGTAGTACATAAGTTATTGTCATTTTACAGCATATTGGCAGTGATTCAGAAAAGCATTTATGCATGTGCTTAAGTCCCACCAAGTAGAGAAGCAAAATTAAAAAAAAAAGAAACCTTGGCATGTGCATTTTTCTATATTTTTGAAACTATAGAATGTGAGTAAAAGTGGAACTGTCTCGATCTTTTCTTTCAGGTAAGTTCATGAGAGTTAATGGAATAGAATGCAATTAGCAGCCTAGAATCCTTTACTGCCACTTCTAAAGGTGGTGTGACAAAGAAAAGGTGCTAAGAAAAATATTCAAGAAATGTATATCCTGTTTTGTTTTTAAGGAACTGAGGTCAACATTTTAGTTGGTAAAGGAGTGATTCATAACTGCTTTTGTAAGCCCTACTTGTATTGCCACAGACGATAAAACATACATTGCTTGCTAACAGTAAAACATATCAGTAAACCTGACTTTAATACCTTGGTATGAACTATACCATAGTGGGTTTTTTTGAAAATTAGATTGAAGGGCTGAAATACTGTAGATTTCTTTAACATATGTATCCAGATTTCTGTGAAAATGTACTTTAATGGTGGCAGTTATAAATCAGGGGGTGGTAATCTAGCAAAAAGAGGAGATTCAATCTGAAGCATTGTTGGTTTCCTTAGTTGTGGAGGCCCACTGCTTTTATTTATAACAGTAGCAGCAAGGTATTGAAACAAATTAATGAATAGCAATGCAGATTCTTTGTTCATCCTTGCTTTAAAGAAAAAAGTATTTACCAAAAATACCCTTTGAAATGGCTGTGTCAACACTTGTTGGTTAATTTTTTTTTTTTACAAAATTTTTAAAAAATCAATTCCAAGATGAAATATTTTACTCTTTGAAGTATATGGTGAATTCTTGAGTACTAGGAACTTGCATTGCTGCGTCTATAAGGTGTTGATTTAGATGTACACCATTTCCTTTGGTCCACATGGACATTGTACAAGCATACATCTAAAGCAAAAAGACATGGAATTGTTGGTGCTTATATGGGTTTGGGAGCATTGTACTAAGAGATGAATGTTGCAGTGACCATACTGTAAGAGTTCACTGTGGTCTCAGAGACCGAAGCTGGCATCATCTGCTTTACACTGATAGAGAACAGGGTAAGTACCTTGTTACTGACCCTTTCAGAGAAGCTTCTTGGTCCACTGCTGGTGTGTTGGAAGTAAACGCCCAACTGCATTGTTAATGTCCAAATTGGTTATGTGAAAAGTTTCAGAGAAATAATTCCTAACAGCCTGATGGAGGTAGACCTCAAATATTGTTCATTCTCAGCTATCTTCATTTTTAAGTCTTGTCATGGTTTGAGTAAATCCTCTGAGGTAGACAAACGTCCTGTCGGAATTCTGAAGAATCACCACAAAAGCTATAATGTGCTCGTTCAGAGGTACAGAAATTTCTGAAGTACTAAATCTTTATGTGACGCTACTGAAAGCAGATTCACACTCTTGAAAGTGAAGTCAGAAGGTCTGCTGCCCTTTGGGCATGACAACTCTCTTGTGGCAAGGGAGGGGAAGGGAGGAGAAGAGGAATTAAACTTTTATGATTTCCTTCCTTCAGAGAGAACAGTCACTGGTGTCTCAGAGGACAGGCACGGAAAAAGCTGTTGTGCTGTACAGGGAGTCACAGAGCAACAGCTGATATAATCCCTCAGATAAAGAGTATTTCAGGCACAGAATTTTATAATCTCCAAGACAATTTGAAAGGCTTTATTACATTTTAATTTATAATATAATTGCTGGCTGTAGCTTTTTATTACTTTCTGGGATGAAGTATGCAATGTGCAGTCTTGATCAGAGATATAACAGGCTTTTCACAGAGGTGGTTGTTTTCTTAGCCTGTTGTAACTCTAAACCTAGCATTTAAATATGACCTTTCCTTTCTTCAACACCCTGAAACTGATATTTAAGCATCTGACAAATCCAGGTTTTGTCATTCTTGTCCTGAAGGAGAGACAGACATTAGTCTTTAGGCACAGGCAGGCTGAGATTGTGTGCTGCTGCCAGCGACTGTAGAAACTGTGTAGCACAAGCAGGGTGGTGATTTGAGGGCTGGTTGCACACTCGCTGTGCGTCTGTCAACGTGTGAACTCCCTGAAGAAGTGATCCTGCCTTTTCTGCTACTCCCACCCAAGTGCCCCAATCCTTTTGTGGTGCTGGTAATGGCTACATGGTGTCCTGGGTTGGCATAAGAGAAGAGCAGGAATGCATGGTTTGTGGGGGAGCAGAGCTGGCACTGCTGCCTTCACCGCAGCCTGGTTGACTGGAGACATGACCTCCCTACCAGTCTGTGATAGCCAGAGGTCCCAAACTGCTCTGCTGCAAAGGCAGTGGCAGAGACGGTGATTTCCATCTTTTCTTAGAGGTTCAAGTGAGAGACTGGTGAAGTAGAATCTACTGGATGAAGGCTGTAGCTTTTGTCATGAGGCTGTGGTATAGGTATGTTTGTGTGTTCAAGTGAGTGACCAACTGATGCAGGAGCTGCTGCTGTTGCTATCAGCAGTGACAGTAGTGCTACAGGAAAGTGTTCATGTGTTAAATCTGCTGCTCACAATATGAGCTTGCTCAAAGTCTGTGGAGTGTGTGTCCCACCAAGGGTACTGTGTGAAGGGGCTGCATCTTCTGTAGTTGCTATTTCCATGGGATTTTGCATCCCTCCCGTCTAATCCCTTGGTACTTCATATACGTGTTTGTGAGAATAGTGATATTCTCTAATTTTTCTAGCGCAAGTTTTCCAAGCAAATCTGCTCATTTGAGTGTGGATACTTTGTATATGGAAATACAAGTTTCCAGGTAGCAGGAGGTCTGTGTAAATTGAATGCTATCAGCTGAGATTTGTGTTTACTTATTTTAGATGAAAAAAAAATAAAAAATTGAAGCTTGTATTTGACCACCTGCTTTTATTCTTATTTCAATGTATGATTCTGAGTTTCTGCACTGCCAAGAAAATCAGGTTTGTCAGAGAAAAATAAACAGGCCCCGGATCTCCTAACAGGTATTTCCTTAAACAAAGAGAAGCACAACCTGATTTATTAGGGCCTCTCTCAGACTAAATTCCAATTGCCTAAAGGTCCTTGTCTTCCTTCATCTTTATCTCATTAGGAAAATTGTTCTTTCCTCCCAGACAGGAACCTAGCCAAAATTAATTTATCACCTTCAGGCCATATTACTATGATTTCTTCTGTAGTTGAATATGAAGATGATGCCCAGACTCTGCCTGATACTGAATATGTTTGCCTTGTCACCTCCCCATGCCAGTTCAAAGCTAAATTCCTATCTGGGAAGAAGCAGTTAGTGGCTCAAGATTTTATTATGCTGTAAACAGAATTTTGGCAATGAATTACCATTGCAGTTGTAATGATCTTGGAAGATGTAGATAAGAGCTGAGAACACAGCTTCTTCACAAAGACTGTGGTTAGGGAATTGAATTTCAGAGCAAAGAAAATGAGTAAGACAACAAAAACACCCTTCCTCTTAAACAGAGACCCAGCTTTTCATGGGTGAGGAAAACAACATTAGCAAAAACTTTCTGTCCATGAGTTCATCATCATAAAGGGAGGAATTAAATTAATGTACTGTTAAAAAGTCAAAACCTGAATCTGTATGGTAAAGTCAGAGAAAGGAGAAGTAGAGCTAAGGGAGTATGTTAAGTCTGGTTGGTCTTTTGATGTTGAGTTGATGTATAAAATCCCTGGATGCTAAAAAAAAACGGTAACCAGTGACCTCCAGGGAAAGAGCTAGGTGGAGCTCAGACTCATCTGTAACCTAAGAACAAAATATGTGGTCTGTGTTGACGGATTAGAATTTTTCATTAATTGTGTATAATATTAAAAAATGTGCACTATGTCTGATCTCAGCATCCTATTTGGTCTTTATAATTTCTGGAGTGCAAAAATCTGTTCATAATATATTTTTGTGTGGTAGTATCTTCACTGTTGGTCACATTTGGAAAATTAGCACCTGAAAAGGATGTAAGAGACAAAGATATGTCGTTCTGTAACCTCTGAAGTCAGAGGATATTTGGTTTCAGATGTATCTGGAACATTTTGTATCAAATAAAATCTGTAAACAATACCTTTAAGTAGGCATTTTTTCAGGAAAAAACCCCCACAAACCGTTGTACTAATTCTTGGTTTGCTTTCTATGTAATGCTGGAAGGTCCTGGTCAAAGAGAGTTTCATAAAGCCTAATCAGAATGTCTAATAATAAATGATTCTGGAAATACCTTTGTCCCTCTTGTCCATTTTCCTTCCCATGTTCCTCTAGTTATTGAAGTGCATTGGTTTTGCATTTGATTATTACCTGCAGGATGTTTTATTATTTCAGTTGCAATTTGATATGCCTTTTAGGCTTGAGTTCTTTCCCTGAAGAAGATGGGTATATTTTGTTAAATGACAGTGCAACTGTAGGGAATGCTTTTAATCAGATATACTTCCTCCTTAATTGGATCAGTTGTCTTAATTATGGCATTGCAGGTATAAACTACTTCAAAATCTACAGCCAGCTAGTTAACAGTGAGGCATCTCACTGAAGGTTGTATCTCAGTTCCTGTTGGAAAGGAAGGAGTTTTTTTCTTTCTCCTAGTAGGCTGTGTAGAGGGCTGTCTGCTGTCTCAGGCCATCCCTGCATGGGTCCTTCCTTCCCTGCCTCAGTGCAGTGAGGGCAAACTGGTAGACAGCGGTGGAAGGATGTTATGGGCCTCTCCTACACACGGCTGAAACTGCATGTAGCCCTTTGACTTTGTTACATTTTTTTTAATCATCTTCCTCCCTCAAAAGATGTATGTGGCATCATCACTGCAAAGTTTTTCTAAACATCTAGTGGGTGCCTGTGCAACAGGATGGCTGTTAGGAGGCTGTGGCATTAACCTCAGTTTTGACAGTAGTGCGACTTAAAATTTTATTACTTCTATGAATGCCCCTTGTGCACATTATTTGCTCAAGACAATCTGACTGTATATTTAATGCTGAATAGCTACTAGATTTGGAGATATCTGAGAGCTGAACTGTAAACACATTTTAGAAATACAGGGATCAAAGAGGAGGGGGGGACCTCAAGGATATCTCTGAGTATAACCAGATACAGTTGGGTTGGCCTGGTACTCCTGTGGGCTGAACAAGCCTATGCATTATTTCTGTTGACTTTTGTGCAAGAGAAGCTGGCTTGTCTCTTGCACTGCAGGTATTTGTCATCCTGTTTTTACAAAACCCCAGCAAACAGATCTTGTAAGCTTCATCCGTGTAAACTAAATGTTGTATGGTTTCTCTAATAATGAAAACTTTAAAATTTATGTTTAAGTAGGAAGCTGCTAACAAAAAGAAAGCTGTGAAGTAGTTATTGATTGCAAACAAGAGTTGTCAGAATCCTGACATTGGTCATTGCACAGAATCATTGGCCATTGCAAAGAATCAGTGTGTGGTTTAAGAAAACCTTTTATCTTCTTTTTCCCTTAGAATAGATATACAGTTTTTAATGGTGAAATATAAGAGACTTTGTATCCTTCTTGATATCTGATTTTTGGTTACATTTCCTTCATGTAATATGCTTTTATTTAATAACATGGAGCAAAGTATGGGAGCTGACTGATTTTTCAGACAAAAGTGTGCATTTTTCACTGAGTATTTAAGCAGTTTATTTTACTTGTTTCTTTTTTCCTTTTTTTGATTGACCCATAGGGTATATGAATAGTTAGGTATGTTACTTGGATAGCATAGGAGAATCACTCATGTATGATATGAAAGTATGATGACATCTGATGTGCGAGAGTGTCTCTTTTTTAAATCTCTGAGGTGTGTTTGTCAAAACAGCCTCAGACTTGACCTTGCTTTATTGAGCTTATTAAAACAAATTTGTGTGGGTTTTCAACTTACATTTTTTGATTAAGAAAATGGGATGTCTTATTAGGTGAGCAGTGCTTTATTTTGCATGATTCACACAGCTCCCATAGAAACTCAGTTCAGCAGGATCATTGTTTGCTGGTCAGAATTGCAGGTTGCAGGTTTCAACATCCAGTTGAACAGCCTGTCTACAAAAGGCTTCAGCATTCCTTCTGTATTACTGTACTGAATATACACACACAGTTAGGGAAAGAACCAAACCTCCTAGGATAAAATTGCAGTTTTGTCGGTTTGTTTCTGTTTTTTCTGTAGTTTAATTGAAATGATGACCTAAAGAGAACCTTTGTTTAAACAAAGCAAAGTCTAAGGATGAGCATACCAATGCTCAGTTCTGTATATCTTCTAGTAATCAGACCACGTACTAATGAATGTAAATGACTCCTTTTTGGCAGTGTGTGGCAGCTGGTTGATTATGGGTATATCTTAAGTTGAAAAAACTAATAATAGGAAATATGCTGGTAGACGAGAATCTGGCTGAAATGAAAGAAACGGGCTATACTTATATTAAAGAAATTTTTAAAATATACTAAAGGATATGTTGCCATTATTGTAAATAAAAAAAATATAGACACTGTACAAATTCTGGACTGCTTATGTATTGAATCTTGTCTCTGAATAAACTCACTGGGACTTTTAAGACACGGACATGCAGGATAGTATTTCACTCTGCTCTTAGCTCTGCTCCTCAATAAAGGAAACTTAAACCTCTCCTGTGAACCCACAGTCTCCTGCAAGGAGATTATTGTCACTGAATGTTTTTGCTGCATACTGCAAAGACATTGATTGCCTTGAAATTTGTGAAAAAATGAGAGAAATTTAAGATTTACAAAAACTATTTGAGGATAGGGTGTGGTGGCTTTATACCTATAAAATATTCTTAAGGGCAATCCAAAAACCCAGTGTCTTGTCAGTAGGGAAAAAGGTTTATTTGTTTATTTATTTAAATGGATGTGTAGCTGGTGAATATGTTTGTGCTTAATGCAGGATTTTTAACACTGAGCAACTTATGAAGTCCTTACTTGTCCTTTAGTAGTGATGAAGCGTTAGCTCTGTGAGGAAAGCAAGCAACAGCCGTATGTGCGTTTTGCCCAACATAACTTTTAGAGTAAATTATGTGCTTTTCATTTTGAAAAGTGAAGCCCTGTGAATCAGCCATCTGACATCCAACAGGAGTAAAATCTTCACAGACAAGCTTTGTCAGGGAGACGTAATAACCCCATAATGTTTTTGAATGCTTCCCCACCCCACTGAAGTAGGTGAGCAAAACTTAAGAATCCTTTCCAAGTAAGTTACACCTCTGGCAAGTTTGTGTAACTTAATCTTCAGCAGCAGTTTTCCTGACTGCCAGGGATGGTTTATATATTCTGTAACTTGGCAGTCTCTCTGGTTGCGTCTACCTATTCTCTGGCTGGCAAAGAGAAATCAAATGTTCTGCCAGCAAAGCACAATAAACTTTTGCTAGTCTATTACAGCTGGTTATAACAAAGCAAAGGGATATAGAAAGAAACAACTCTTATGTTGTTAACTATTTTAGCTAGTACACTGTATATATTTACTGGCGTCTCCAAGAAAATGTGCTGGCTCAGTGAGGTGAGATGCTGCCCCTTTAAGGAAATGGAGGAAAATGTGTGCGTGTGTATTTACAAAGAGTGCAAGAGCACAGAGGTATGGCCCCATCTGCACATGTCACTCATGAAGCTGCCCATGGACTGCATCTCTTTTCACTGCTGTCACCAAAAATGCACTGTAGACAGCATTTGAAAACTTGGCAGAGATGTGCTTTTGTGAGCAATTTGAACTGCAGGTAAATTTTAGACATTACTGCTAATAATCCCCCTCTCGCAGTGTTGCTTTTTAATGTTAGAGTGTTTGTGTCTGCATATGTAGAGCTGCTGACATTGTAGCAAAAGTAGGGAAGCTCCAGAAGTGTTGGTATACTGAGGTGGGATGATCTAAGGGTGTTGATAGGAAACAGCTGCTGGACAGATTTGCCCTTCCTGTCAGTTTGTTTCTGATTGCTTAATTACCAGTTCTCGTGGCAGAAGTTTGTTAGGAAGTTTGTTGTCACCATATGACAACAGACTTGCTATTTGTGTTGTAATTGGGTTAAAGCGATGTGTGTTACTGTTCCTGAAAAATGGGTGTAAATGTTGTTTACTCCCAGACCCCCATAAAAGTGGCAGATACAAAATCATGAGCAGGATTGCCTGGGTATAGGGTATCCTCTCTGCAAGGCTGTTTAATAACCCTAATTCAGACACAGGCAATCTGAGTGATGATCCATGCAGGCAGATTTAAACTTTTTGAAAGACTGTTCTGACATGGGAGCCAAGTGTCAAAAGGAGCAAAATGGGAGTTCTGAGGCTGAGATTCTGCAAATTGGCTTGATGTGGCTTCTTTGTACATTGGATTGGAAACTCTTGGAAACAGAAAAGAGGATGATAATCTGACTTTCTAAAAGAATTTTGATTGAACAGCTTCTGAAATGTGTGAGATGCTATTGGGTTTCCTGTTTACATTTCAAGTGTTTAATAACTTTAAGTGAAAATACACAATTTTAGCATTGAAAAATTGTTCACTTCTTTCACATAGTTTCAGTTAAATGTTCATAACTCAAGTTCTTTGCATTTTTGAAAGAGTCTGAAACAGTGTTAAAAATACTACACTAAAAAACAGAGCTGCAGATTACTCATGGTATTACCTGTATCCATGATGTGCCATTTGTGTTCATGAACTTGTGTTTCAGGCTCAAACATTCATCTTTTACGTGAAGTAAGTTAATCTTTAGGATGCTGTGTTATGAATTCTAGTCAGATTTTAATGTAAATATTAAAATGATAAAATTGCTTAAACTATTAGCCTAGCAAAAGCATCTCTTTAGTGTTGAAAGTCAGGTAAGAGTGGCAGGAGGGATGTGAATCACTTGCTTTGGATGTGTGTGGGGCCAGTTTAAACATTGTGAATGTAAATATTATTTGTTGGTGGAATTCCATAGTCGCTGCTTGCTGTGCAGTGGTCATCTGTTGCATCTGTTGTTTTGGTTTCATGAATTAACAGTATATTCATTTGACTCATGAGTAAAAATACTAATAGTATCGTACTTTTGAGTGGTTCCGTGTGATTTCATGGTGTGGCAGCTGTTGACTTGATATGCAAAATTTTAAAATCAGCAATAAATTTGTGCTTTCCTTAAGTTGGAGACCAGAAGTGGCACTTAAAATTCCTATGATATTTTAAACCTATAAATGGTTTGTTAATATGTAGGGTTCTAGTGGTTGGTATTTTTTCAAGTAAGAACTTGATATGTTTTACAGTGAAATACACGAAATTATTATTTTTTTTAATTTTTATGGAGTCTGAACAAATATCTAATTATGGAATGCTGCAAGAATTATTGCATAGGTTTACTTAAACTGTGCATTTATTTTTCTCACTATTTACTATGAAATGTAAGTAACTGGTAAAATTCATACATTATGTTTACCTTGTAATCTGGTGTTAATGTACATATTAGTTTTACTATTGGAACTGTGATCAAATTTTTACTCTCTCCCTTAAAGTAAGATGAATTTAAATTAATGTAGGAGGATTTTAAGTTAGTGTTACTTTTGCTCATAATAATTTTGTGACAGTTATGTCATTCAGCAGACATCACTGAAAACTCTCTTTTCACTGAGACAATATAACAAGCAAGATTTCTCTGTTTTGTAATTTGTTACTTTTTAGATTTTTATCTTGCTAATAACACTTATCTTAACAAACAGTTTTGAAAAAATAATTTTAGAAACTAAAATCATGTTTCACTAGACAGTGATTAATATCTGTGACCTTTATTTTTGTATCAGGAACATAAATATACACTTTTTTCTGTGTCAGTCATTGTCTAAGATTTCATCTTTCTTCTGCTTTCCATTACATACCATGAATTATATGAAATTAATTTAATCGCTACTCCAAACAGAAATTAAATGTGCCCTAATCCAGAGTTACGTTGTTTGCTTTTACAACTGTAAGTCATAAGTAATTAATTTTCCTTGGAAAATTAATTCACTTACCATTCCCAGTAGCATCATATGTTGACACAGGGTTATAGATAGTTTAATATTTTTGTTCAGCATGTTGGCTTCAACTTTGGAAGACCTTAAAGCAAAACAAATTCAAATTTACTCAACTGTGTATAATTCAGGGTTATTTAAAGTGAATGTTGTCTTTATTGCTGTCAACCAGCTGACAGTGATGATTCTAAAATTATATTCAGTCTTCCAGAAAACTAAAGTCTATGGACATATGTGATTTATTTCTTCAAAAGAAAAAAAAATTGGTTTGTATCAGACATTTGGATAACAGGGCCACTGGAATGCCATCAGTAGTAGAAAAATTCAGCTCCTTGGAGAACATAACTGTATATTACAAAGCCTTGGGCTAAGTGGCTGTTTTGTTTTGTTTGTTTGTTTTCAACGTACCTCATGTTGCTTGAAATATTAGTAGGATTCATTATTCCTGTTGCACTCAGAAATTTTTATATTGTCTTAATTTGGAATGTTGCTTTGTTTTCTATATTGCCATGTACAAAAGGGCATCTCATTACAGTGCCAAAGGGTATCAAGGACACTTGTGTGGGTGGCTCTGTTGCTCACAGCTGACTGTCCTGCAGAAATGGCATTGAGTAGTGTGGATCAGAAGTCTTCCGGAATGAGAGGCAGCTTTTAAGTTTAATCTTTTAAGTTTGCCAGGAGGACCTCTTTTTTTTTTTTTCTTTTCCTTTTTTTTTTTTAATTCTGTCCAGCTCCATAAAACATGGTGTTTATTACTTTGGTTTATTTTTATTTATTTAAGTCTCCGGGCTGAAACTCTGGTGATGGCAGTGTTGCAGTTCAAACAAGGAAGGCTTATTTTATAAATGTTCCTTTGTGGGTTGGTGGCTGCATTTTGCCTGAATGCAGGGGGTCGGTATCAGTGGCATTTAATTTAGAATTTTGGGGGTGGAAAATAGAAATTGACATTTAATTCCAGTGTAAAGTTACTGCTAGAATAGGCATAAAAATATTATTGCATTAGCAATCACAGGAAGAAAATAAACTATGAGCACATTAACAATATACAGTTATATGACAGACTTGTATAGAGTAGAGCAGTAGACAGAAGAAAATACTTTTTCAGATGCTTTTTTCACCACAATTTATTTTTGTTAAGTAGAGAATGTACAGAGAAGTATTGTACTAATAGAAATAGGTCCTGCTAATAATGCCAGCAGAGGTGAATTCATCTGTATGTAGCAAAGTTGTGTGTAGAAAAATATTATCACACATCTATTATACATACATGTGTGCATATGCAACACCTATGAATGTGTTGACAGAGTTCTCCATTAAATTCTCTATCTGTTGCTTTCAAATTCAATTATTTTGAGTTTCCTGAGCCTACCTGAGACACTTAATGCTACTGTGTGTATCTATTAACGCAACAGGTCTCAGTTAGCTGCTGCTAGCTGTTTCATTTTTATAGCTTAATTACTTGCAGAAGACTGACTTCACTCTGATATTTAAAAATACAAAGTCTCCTGTGAGAAAAACATCTATCTGGTGAACTGAGTTTGGCCACATACTTTTTGACAGTCACGTATATTACTGAAGCTGTGTCCTACCTACCGCACCGAGCTGTGCTTGTGTTCCTTAGAGGGGCTGCCAGATTTAACAAAATGCAACTCTTGCCGAGCCTGCAACTGTTGTGCATTTCTTCATTTTCACCTACTCTGTCATAAGGCATACTTTCCATCTCAGGAAAATGAGAAGCAAGAACCAGCTCTTCCTTTTTCTTACCCTTTTTGTCAGAGTTTTTTCTGATTAAGCTAATGAACAGGGGGATGACAACACCCTGCCCCACTGTATCAGCATTCTCACTGTACCCTTCTCTGGTACTGTGTTATCTGCGTAATGCATGTAACAACGTATTGCCTGTGAAAAATTTTGGGAGCCAACCAAAAGCTGTTGCTGTTCTTAAAAATTTCTTGGCAGTGGGAGTTTGTGTTTTTGTTGGGAATATTCGCATTCATTTTATGATGACAGTGATTGTCTAAATTTGCAAGAAAAATGACGCTAAAACAATTATTGTTTAAAAAAAATCTGCAGAAAGTATTTCTTCAGGCAAATTTTTTATTTTGAGCTTGACTGTAGTTTTGGATTAGATAATTCAGAGTTGGCACTAATTCTGAAAAAGACCTTGAGCTAGGACGTACAATAGCAAAAAGCCCAAGAAGCATGAACAAACACGTACAGTGTCTCCTAGTGCAAGTGCCTGGCTCTTTGGAGGCCACCAAGTCTACAGTGATTGACATGCATTCTGGCAAAGCTTTTTTTTTTTTATTTTCCTCCCCCCACCCTGCAACAGTGTTGCAGTCAGTCAAAGTGTATAGACAAAGCTGAGTGAATACCAGTTTCCCCAGTACAGGGGCTATTTTTTCAGGAAGTCTAACTCAAACCAGATGTTTTGCTTAGACCTAGAGTTTGTTGCTGCCAAGCATCTCATCAGAGGTCAGAGTTCTGGGCTCAGGGCCCTGCTAGAATTCTTTCACAAATTGCTATTCGGTGAGGTTTTAATCCTAATGGAAAGAATAATGTGCTTGTAAAATCTGCAGTTATTACAAACACAGTATACATATTGTGGACTTCAAATGACTACATATTTCATTCCCATAAACAGGGAATGCAGATGAATGCAGTGTGTAATAGTTTTAGACATTCAAACTTAAACCAAGTATATAGTTTATACTACTGTTAACCATTTGCATTCTTAACACTCCTATAAAATGAATAGTAATCTTGACTAACAATTGGCAGATCAAAACAAAACAAAAAATCTCCAGCATGTTTTGACTTGTAAGCTGTTTCCTGAAGTAAATAGTAAATGCTTCTGAGAATGTTCAAAAACACTGCTTGCTAAGGCACTACGTTTGGCACAGTTTTTTTTTCCTTCTTTCCTTTCTTCTCTCTCAATTTTTAAATGGCTCAGTAGCAGCATTTTGTGGTCAAGTTAATCTTTGTTCAACTATTTCTTCATATAGCTAATTATTCATCCCCAAAACCTCAGCACAGAGTCTTTATACTTCTGCTTACTTAAAAACAAACGCTGGTGATATAAAGTGATAAGAACGAGAACTTACTATGAAATATCTTGTTGTATTTTTGTCTTCTTATTGGGAGCAGTATTGATAAATTTCTCTTCTGATTCTACTAAAGTTTGAGTGTAAGAAAAAATTCTCAGGTAACTTTGATAGTGTGCTGCAGCCCGTAGCTAGAGAAATATAGCTTGATGTAATACGAAGATCAAGATTTGGGATATCAGAAATTAATTTATTCTATAGAAACAGTTCTATAGTGTGAAATTGGATTATGTAACTGATATTTTAGTATGATGAGGTTAGAGTGATAAACTGTTTCAATTTTATGTTGTGTAGCATCTTATTTTTCACTGAATACTGCTGAAGAATCATATGTTACTTCCGACTCCTCAAAGTTTTAAGTCTTAAATATGTTCAATTATATTTAATAAAACTATGCTGTTTCATCACATCCTAATTTGTGATTTTTGTGTAGCTCATGTAAATGTGTTTTCACTTTGGTGAAAAGCATAACTTGAGAAAAAGGTGGTGTCACTCAAAAGAGTTAATATTCTCTCGTTTGTGTGATGGTCATACTGATAGTCACGCTGGGAAGAAGGTAAATATGTATAAGGCAGTATATCTACATTTATACTCTAAACTTTCAGACATGCTGAGGTGTTCATTTACTGTGCAATTTATTCCTTTCTTACTTGTTTATAATAAGAAAGGTGCATATTGATATTACAGTGCAGGTGTTACCTTTTGGGATGGGGAATCCTATATACTGGTATAACTCTTCACTGAGCCTCTGTGTTGGCTAAATTTGTTTTGTGGCATCGAATGTGGAGATTTCTGAAACAAATCACTGCTACATCAGTCCAGTTGTTAAATAAGAAAACGATGAAGATGATAATTTGTGCAGCAAACTTATTTTCAGAGATGGTGTGCATCTTTCAGAGAATAGGGAAAATGGTGTTGTTCCTGCTATATTCTTTAGAACGGAGAATGTGGCCAAAGCGATATTGGTAAGTTTCTTTTCCGTTATGGTGTACACTTGTATAAATATTTTTCTTTTGGTTTATTGTATAAATGTGACTTATGTTTGGATGTACAGAACTAAATTAGAAAAGTTGTGTTCTCTCTGTGGGTAGATTATAAATTTTAGCTTTACTTTGTTAGAATCTACTGTTTTTATTAACTGAAAGTATTTAAATTGTTTACTAAACACCTAAACCCCCATAAAGACATGCTTCTTATATTGCAAGTCAGATGATCTTGGTGCAAGCTACTGTCTCAAGGTGAGAAAGAGAATATTAAACGTGTATTGAAATTAATACATACAACTTAGTCAGATACAATGAGAAAAAGTGGAGACAAACTGCAATCTTATAAGAGAAGCTTTTTCATATTGATGAGTTTCCATTTGCCAATAATTCTGTCATTTGTAACTTGAATCATTCATCACCCCTGCAAATGGTTCTTTCAAGACATTATTTGCAATTTTGTCTTGTGTTTTTGTCCTTGATGTTGTGAAAATGACCGTCTACTGTTACAGGAATGAAAAGAGATCTCATTCAAACATCTTTTGTGTTTCCACTTTCAGTGAAAAATGTTTTTCAAACCTGCAGCTGGTTATTTCTGCAGGAGTTCCCACTTATATTCAGGTTTGATTGACATTTTGAAATGGCAGCTTTTCACGAAAAGCTGTTAACTTGTAGAATTTGGTTATGGTACTAAGACAGACTGACTTTGTTCTACTGTTGGGGCCTGTCCAACCTAAACACAATCCTGCATCTGAATTTAATAGTACTACTCAGCACAGGGAGCGTGAGCTTTTTTCTCATTTCATTTTTCTTTTCTGTTTTTTTAACACTGGTGCTTCTGATGTGTTTTTGAACCTGACCTGATAGGTACTCATCTTGATAGCTTCTCTGTCAGTAATTGGATTAATTGGCATTTCCATTTCTCCCTCTCCTGGGCTAGCTAGGTTTGTGCTAGGTTGTGTCATAATTTCAGTGATGGAATATCTTTTCATTTTACATGATGAAAATAAGTGGAAGATGTTTTTTTAATAACTGTACAAATACTACAGTGTCTACCTCAAGATAAAAATTACTATCTGCAGCCTTTATTACTATTTATTTTTGGAATTTGGGGTGTGAGGGAAAAATTAACAATTTTTCTGAGCAATGATTATTGATTTAATTTCTAGTCCAAAACTGAGAAAACAGTGTATAACACAATTATTCTGCTGTCAACTTTGCTGAGTTGGTCTTTAATATTATGTCAGAAAGTTGAAAGTGGGAAAGAGAGACATTATGCAAAATCAGTTACACTATTCGTTTCTTGCCAGGTTTCTAAATAAGGATATAAAGTACCCATATACATTAGCTGAAAGGGAAGAGGAATATTTTTCACTTTGAAAGGGATTACTATTTACATAAGGGATATGAAAAAAGCAGAGATCCAAGCATCCTGGCATCTGTCACTGGATGGATGGTCTTACTTGAGTGTGAGGAGTAAAACATGGGGAAATATTTGGGATTTTCCTCAGGTTATCTGTACAGTCCTCTAAGAGTAAATTTGTGTGA
Organism: Myiozetetes cayanensis; assembly: GCF_022539395.1. Classification (NCBI taxonomy): domain Eukaryota; kingdom Metazoa; phylum Chordata; class Aves; order Passeriformes; family Tyrannidae; genus Myiozetetes; species Myiozetetes cayanensis. The sequence continues at coordinate 26,499,117 of NW_026087411.1, read as the reverse complement.
TTTGTTTTTGGGAGCATTTAAACCTTGTTTTATAAGGATGTGAGTAGTAGTGTAACCAATTACAAGTAATCATAGGTTGCTGAGATGCTGAGAGATTAAAAACTTATTTTCTATATACCATAGTTAGAATTTCTGATCATCTGTTCTCTTAGCTAGTTAGTTGCTTTTATAAAATCTTCCCTGTAGATTTACACCTACACGTGGTGATACACAAATTGAAAGACTCATCCAACCCCTTGCCACTGTAGTTTAGATGCTGAGCTGGTAATGTGAAATACGTCCTGCTTATGCTGTGTCTGCAAATGTCTCATAGGTAATTTGTGATGTGGCACTGGTACGGCCACATTTTAGTTAATATTAAAAACTGTGTGAAATAAGATACTATTTGCTTCATCTTTTTCTTTAAAATGGCCTAGACTAAGTGAAAGTGAATGTTTTCTGAAGTGCCTGTTCTGTAGTTTCTGAAGTTTGAAATTAATTTTTGAATGCTTGCAAGCTTCATGTGAACTTTCAAAGTAAAAGCATTCTAGTTGCCACCCAGACATTACTGTTAAAAACTAATACATGCCACCACTATTCCTGCAAGCAAAGGCAGGATACATGGGTACAAGCTTTTTGGTATACCCTTAAGGTCACTGTGAAATACTAGATCAATTGAATTAAATGGCAAACTGCCCACTGACTTTAAATGGAGCCAGGATTTTGCCCTTTAACTCTATCAAGCCCTAAGGGCGAACAGATTTCATTCTTAAACAGCCCCAGCGTGGCTGTGTTTCAAAGGAAAGTTGAGCTGTTGTGAAGTTTGACCCAAACTGTGCAAAATGCAGAGGGCAGTACCAGGACCTTGAACTGCACTTGGAAGTGCAGGGGTGCAGGTAAATGGCTACTGTCCTGTTGGATGCAGTGAATGTGATGACTGTTTGGAAATGCTGTCTGCCATGTCATTTGCTATGGGAAAACACTGTTTTCATGTACTGTTGTTTGCAAATAAACAGTCTTTGTTTAAAAATGAATAGGAGAATGTGGAGAACAGATGAGACTATCCAATAAGCTGCTGCTTCACACTGTTCCCATGCACTGTAACACAGGTTGGCTTTTTCTTACAAGTAGCCAGCAATGAGACTTAACATTTAAAATTGGTAACTTGATTTTTAATTATGTATTTAATAGTAACTTTTTCAGGTATTCCTTCTTTAGCAATCAGTGATAAATTTTCAATAATGTGTATTGTCATTTCATGTAATATCCTTTTTTAAAGAAGGATATGTAAAGACAGAGTGTTTATCAATCAGTTAAGGACTGAAACACTAGTGATTTGCAATCACAGAGATCGTGGCTTGCAAGTTAAAACTTCAGTGAAAAATGTTAATTTCAACCAAGGAAGCATACATTCAACCTTCAAACTCACTTGCTTTACAAGAGCAAGTGTTATTCTTATTTCCAGTAGTTTAAGTACTGTATGTTATTATTACAGAGCAAAATAAAAATTCTTTTGTGAACTTGGACTTTTTATGACACATTTATCTGGGAAGAGGAATTAAATAACCTTGTAACACCAATTTTTTCCTCTTTCCTCTAAATAATTGTTTTAAGTGATGATACTTTAATTTTACTTCTCAACTTGTATAGAAGTGCTGCTGTGAATGAGTTCTTGTACTTGTTTGCTCCCTTCAGATTAGCATAAATTTAGACATTACAAAATGTCAAAGTAGGTGGATTGATAATCTGGACGTTCTTTGTAAATGTTAAACCCCTCCCCATCTGTTTGATTATTTTTCCCCCAACCTTTATTCCTACCTTATAGTTGCCCTTCATTTTATTTTAATTTATCTGATGGATGCAGTGAACTGAAGGGAAGGAGTTAAGGAAATGCTATCTCTGTTCTGCCCTCTTAAATTTTTCTCTTCAGCAAAAGAGGTTTATGTCAGTGACAGATCCACTTATTCCTAAATTATAGAGAAACACTACTTTTAATTAAGACTGTTCTAAAGCAGTGTCCCTGCTCATGCTCTCAGTCTTGTCTTCTTAGAAAGTGTAAGTTGGCTGGGCTGACTTCTCTCTCTGCAACTGCTTCTGTCTATGGTGGTGTAGTAAAGCTGTGTTGATGGATGTTATGTATATATGTTATGATGGATGAATATGTTAGGGATATCTCGAGTAAATCTGGTTTTGCCATAGCTTTTCCTTATTTCTCTGAGGGCACTGTTAGAAGTACTTTATCCTGAGTAGTGCTGTCACAGAACCCAGGCATTTTACTGAAAGCACTTGTGTGGATGAGAAGGGTAAATAAAATTACCTTGAAGTGTATGCAAAATCATATGTCCATGTTCTTTATTTTCATAGCATTCCTTCCCTCTGTGTGCACGTCATTAAACTGTCTCTCTCTTTTATCACATCCTGAGATCTGATCCCATGTCTCTATTACTAGGTACCATATAATTTCCCAACTCTATTTAGTAAGGCACTATGCTTCTTCCATAATCTTTTCTGTAAAACCAGTGTCCCAAGTAAATGGCATATCTTAATGTGTTGTTGGGGTTAGTTATTCAGGGCTTTGAGAAGAAATTTTCTAAGGCTTCTATCTCTTGGGGTATCTGCATCCTGAATTTGAGATACCTTTCAGAAGGGCTTTTTTCCATGAGTGGGTTTCTTTTTTTTGCCTTTTTTTCTTCCATACCTTCCATAAAATGAAAGGTACATCACTAGGACAAATAGAAAATAGATTAATATCTAAATTATTTAAATGTATGAATGCTTTATGAAACCCTCTAACTAGTTGGAAATAATAGTGAATTCTATTCACTATTGTGAATGTGCATGTGCAATAGTCTTCTGAAAATGTCAGCGTGGTGACATTCCTGATATCTGAAGATATGAGCAAGCTGGAACTGTTCTGTATTAAAACACACTTGTATGTGACAAATGAGTTTTGTTGGTGAAGTTTCAGTCTGCTGTGTAATAAGTTTTTCATAGTAAACTGCTGAATTTATGCTTGTTTTGTATTAGTAGCTATTGAAAATATTCTAATGCTGCAGCTCCCCAAGCGAACTCTTTCAGTAGCTATGACTTGAAGACAGAATTTCAGATGGAGAAAATGTATATTTTAGTGCAATGAGGTGCAGCATGTGCAGATTGGAAAGGGAAGAAATCTGATGAGGTATCCAGTGCCTTTCTGAAGGTTTAGAATTGAATGATGGAGAAGGCTGAAAGCACTTAAAGAACGTATTTGTGCTTAAGCCGTTATAAAAAACATCAGTTGTAGCTTCTTGTTTGTTCCAAGTATAAATTTCAAAATGGTTGATGTGACTAGCAGCGTTTTCTCTTCATTTGAGAAACATTTTCAAGAGAAAGTAATTATTTCTCTCATATGATGTGACTTAATCTGTGTGAATCTATGTGCAGTGCTCTCTTCTCATTTTCCTAACTTACCTGTATACTTCAGTGTACTTTGGACCAGGTTTCCATACCTCACATGTAGAGGTCTTTGGTATGCATATAACTTGAGCCATTTGGATGTCAGTTTCTAGTTCTCTTTTAGAAGCATACATGAAATAATAAAAATCTATTCCTCAGAAATCCTAACTAAAAAAAAAAAATAAAAACAACCCAGCAGCAACAAACAAAAAAACCCACCAACATCCAATCCAAGTAAAGGCCATTTTTCATTTTTTTCACGTTGTTTTACGAAGACAGTATCTTAGGAATATGCTTAACTGAAACAGCGTTGGAGGCATTTGTCTTCTTTGGTTGTACATGTGAGGTCGTCTAATTGATGTTGCTAGCAGTTAAGTAGCAACAGGAGAACTTGGGATCAGTTTTTGAAGACATTTTTCCCACTGCTAGGATTTGACTGTTGTATTATATGGTTTTGTTTTCTAGGTTCTTGTCCAGACCTTAAATATGTTAGTCTGAGGTGACAACGTAGTTACATCAAAATCTTGATTCCTACTTAATGAAAGAGGGCAGCCTAATTTTTATCAGTGAACTGAGCATATGAGCACTTGCTCTGAAAGAGGACACAATGGGTTTGGTTACAGCACTTTTTTTACTCCTTCTGTAAAAAAGACAATGGTTTAATGAGATGTGGTTGTTAGTTCTGAAAACCGTTCACTTCAGAGGCTGTGTTTTTAATTGTTTTGCATTGATACATGGAACAACTCAAAACAAAGATACAAAAACATCTGTAAGCTGACCCTGGGCCAAGCAATCAGTGAACATAGCTCCTGAAAAGTTCCTATCTCCTACAGGATCATCTTTTTACTTAAGTTGAACATATGCTCAATATTCAAGTAGCTGATCAGTAAACTTTGGTAGCTCTTTGCTCCAGTAGACTTGAGTAAACTTACAAGTGTGTATGCAAGAATGCATACATTTCTTGTGGATGCAAGAATTACCTTTGAACCTCAGGTGCTACACACCAAATCTTTGTGGCTGAGGCCCGCATCCCCAGTTATATGTCAGTCTGAGATGAGTTTGCAGGCTGGACATGGCACTAGCTATCTGTGTATCCTCCTTTTGCAAGGGAGGGATGAAGTTGGTTGGGCCAGAGTTAGTGAGGATGACTTGCCAGGCAGAGCTGTCTTTCTCATCCCACCATTATTTGGATTACTTCTGCTCCTTGCATTAGCTTAATCTGCCATGTTCTGTAGACCTCACTGCAAGACTTAACACTTGAGCTTCCTTGCCAAGCTTTGTGTGTTCCAGAAGGTGAGACTTGGCCATAGCTTATCTAAGGTGTCTCAATTGTCTAATTTCCTATCAGAGCAATTTCTGCCTTGTGTGAGGAGAAGTTGAAAGCTTGATGCCTTAATCTGAGTTATTTAAAACTGTCTTTTGGTGTTCTTAAAATACAAATTCTATACAGAAAAAAACCACCCAATAATAATTTATTTTTTTCATATTTAAAAATTCTGAATTATTTTACTATAACTAATTTGCCAAAGCAGAGACACATTGAATAATCCTATCTAATAATTTGGTTGATCCATCTGGTACCTCATCTCTTAACTCCCAGTCCTGCAATGCACAGATAAAACTCACTGCTACTGAACTTCTGTCCTTGATGAACATAGAGGGACAACAGACAGTGATTTCAGTGGAGCAGGCCTTGATTCTGTAAGTCGTAAGTCATCTGCAGGTGGTGAGAGACAGACATAAATAAGTGCTGCAAAGTCAGAGGTGGTTTTAGTTCCGTTCTGGCTCGATAATATACCAGCTTGCAGTTGTAAATGTTTGTACAAATAGAGAACTCTATTCCCCCTACCTTACAAACATTATCAAAACCTGAGTCAGTAGTTGCTTTTTGGATTAAATGCTTTTGTAATCAGAATTCATAAAGATAGCTGTTTTTAAAATTATGTTTTAGGACTTTGCTAAAGTATTAAATCTTAATTTTTCAAATACTTTATTTCTTATTTTATTTTTCGGTTTTCCCAAGCTTACCTATAAGCCTATAAGCTTACCTATATCCTTTATAAGATAAAAGATTTTTCAAGGGAAATAGTGATCAGATTACTGTTTTGCAATTAATATATTCACATGTGCAATAGTTCAAAGCTCTATAACCTGATAAGTATCTTGTAAACTTTGTAAGTCAACGATAATAATACAATGATTATTTACAAGTATTCCACTAGAGGATACCTAAGAAAACTTTTTTCCAGACATTTTTTTGTAAATTTGTTGCACTAAAAAATTATACATTATTTTACACATTTACAAATAATTTAAATTCTGTATGTTTAATGTTTTAAAGAAACCTTTTGAAAGAACTTCCAGATCTTGAATATAAGTAAGGGCTACGTTATGAGCCTACAAATCACAGCATCTGTCAGGGATGCTGATAACATAAGTGATTTGTGCTTTTTCCATTCCATCTGCTGAGGTCTTATTTGTTTTTGAAAAAAAATCGATATTACAAGAGTACTCAATTGCTATTTTTTTTTGTATGGGGTAGTACATGCACTGTTCTTGTTTATGCCATTTTACTAGTTAATTTTGATTTCTCACTTTTTATATTATACTAATCACATTACTAGTAATGATCGTATACTGTCAATAGCCATGGTGGTTCTGAAATGTTTTGTTTTAAGAATGACAGAAATGTTTGTGTTCTTGTTCACTTGTAAAAATTGTCATTGAGAGCTTAAGTTTTTAGTGCTGACAAGTTAGCGCAGCTAATTTTTTATTGAGTCCTGTCAACTTTTCAACCTCCAATGTGCAAACATTTTGTTTATGCTGTTTATAAATATATACTAGATGTACTAAATATATGTCTTAATGCAATTTTTATTGGGCTTAGTGGAGAACAGATTTTTGAAGACACAAACTTATTACATCTTACTGATTTTTTTTACCCAATTAATTACTTATGCTTTTGCTTTAAATATACCTTGCTGTTATATGTAATGAGTGGTGCTGAAATTGGTTTCATTTATCAAAGATGTGAATGACACAATGGATGCTTATGTACTCTGCCTGTCAAATCCATAAATGCTGGTAACTGAGCTGACTTCTGTTTTTCCACATGTTTCCTGGTTTTCTGTCAGCTTTCAGTCTTCCACGGGTCATTCAGTCAACACTACCCTGAGTGACTTTTTTGAGTTGCCATATGTCAATCACATTTATTTTCTCTGCTTTTTAATAAGCAGAGAAAATAAGCTTGCTTTATTTGGTTTTGGCTGTCTTCTGCATGACAGTGTCTTGCATTCTGTTTCAGTCCTAGCTGATTTTTGCTTTTAGCTGGGCTGTGGAAGAGGCTGGGGTTCAAGGGAGAAGGAGTTCCCGATGAAAGTAAAGTAGGAGCCAAATAGAAGAGAGGGAGATAGCAGTAGGATCTGCTAGTGTTCTTAAAGCATATTCTATTTGAACTGATCTGCTTTAAAAATAGAAAAAGGTAGGGACTAGGGAGTTGAGGAAAGTTGAATTTCCTCAATGTTTTTTCAGCAAGCATTTTCAGGAGGTGGTGTCACCTTAAATAAAAACCTTTTTTTTTTTTTCTTCTTAATTATATCTTGACTAATTCTGTTGGTGTGGGATTAAAAGATTGTGGAATTTCATTGTTTGGCATCTACATTTTTTCCTAATGAGGGAATGGATATGTCATTTTATTAAATATATTCTCAGTGCATTGCTGATATGAGTCACCTGGCGTGGCAGTTGCTGAGTGTGTTTGAATACTAAATTTGAGAAAGCCAGTGAGCACAAGAAGTTGCTTATAGGAGACACCTAGGATACAACAAAATCTGCATCAACTGTACTAATCTTTCCAGAAGATATCCTTAAATGAATTTTTGGGTTTTGTTGTAGTTTTTAATGGTATTTCAAGTACCACGTTCCTCGTTAGAGATGAACGAGAGAGATCCCAACGTGTCTTCAGTGGAGCTGGAAGAAGCATGTGTATTTATGTAGACTCTTACCAAGCTTCTCACATCTCCTGGGGACTCCCTTTGCTGTGAGGGAGGCTGGCGGGAACTCTGTACCCAGGAGCTGCTGTTCCTCACCCATCTGCTGCAGGGTGATGGATGGTCACTGACTTCAGACAAAACAGAATTCCCACAGATGAACAGACTCACTCAGACTTCATGACTTCTGTCTTGTACCTCTAAAAAATATACCATTCCTTCTCCCTCTATTAGTGTGATCTTCCTTTTTTTCTTTCTCTTATCCTTCACTCTTCAGGAAAATCTCCAACTGAGTGTGTTGCCTTTCACCCATGTGATCTGTGAAACTCCACTTCTGATGGTCCTTATAATTATATCCACCCTGTATTTGTAGAGCTTTAAGAGCTCCAAAATACATATTTGGACTGAAATTGAAATGTAAGGCTTTTCACCATTAGTAATTTGGATGATCACCTTTGCTACTTATTGGGAAAAATGTCCTTCTGAAATCTCCATGAATTATGTGGTTGATTATAGTTACAGTTCAGATTGCAGCCTCTTGGTCACATAACAGTATGCATTGGAGAAAACTGGTATCTGCTCTGGAAAGAGGAAGGTGTTTTTGGATATATGTCATTTGCTGCTTGCTTGCACATGTGAAAGAACCTAACTTTAGACATCGGACATGTCAGCGGTGGGACTGAATTTGTGTAACAACCTATACAACAATTTAGTACAAGTAAATCTAAGATGAATTCCAGCAATTTGCGAGTAACTCAAAGCATTTACATGATAAACTGGTACATTTATGTTTTGGTTTTTTTTTTTTTCCTAATGTTAGAACTGACAGACTTTGTTTTTGTTCTATCGTTCTCTTTGAAAATACAAATCCATTTCTCTCTCTTGGGATATTTCAGTAATAGTAATATACTGTTAAAATAAACAGAATTTGTATTTTTGAAACAAGAAATGAAAGAGAGTTAAGTACATACGATAACAATACATCCTATAACAATATAACATTTGGAGAAACCACAAACAGTCTTCAAAAGAAATACTGGAAGTTAGACCCTTTTATCAAACATCAGAGGGATAAGCTTATTTTCTTAGAATCTAACTGGAAGGGATTTTCCAGTGGATGCTAGAGATTAAAACCCCACTCCTAAACTTTGCAACTTTTCCACCTGACAGGTAAGGTGCCTTTTTTTTTTTCTTTTTAATTCTGGACATGAAAAGGTGCATCTCCTTAGACTGTTTCTGCTACATTAGTCCTGTTGTACTTAAGGGCTTCTTATGATTGCATTTTACTTTGTGGTTTCATAAGCATTTGAAATGCAGTGAATTGTATATTGGTTACAGCTCTATTAATGTTTTTCCCTTTTTTAAATTTTAAAACACATTTCCATGGGTTGAATCTCTGTAAAATAATATAGTTTTGAACTTTGCTTTTGAACTTTCCTGTTGTCCCACCTAATTTGTCTTCCAGTAAATGTCATTCAGTTTGCACAGTTTTTAAAATTAAAAAATAGTATTATTTCAAGAGGCATGTTGGCTGGTCACACACACCAATATTAAAATTCATGGATACAGAAGTTAATGGTAGGTACCAACAAAATGTTTTATGGAGTGTTAGAAGTGTTTCAGGACTTACTTAGACAGAAAAAAGTTAAATTGCATTTACTTTATTGAAGGCTGACTTTTCAGATTCAAAGGATGAGTGAGGTATAACTTGATCAAAACCCAAAATAGATTGTCTGGCCTACAGCTCGCTCCTATTTAGAATGAATGCTGATCTTGTTATAGTACTGTAAATACTGAGCCCGGGTCGAGAACCTGCAGGTTGCTGCCCAGACTTGAGAACTCATCCCTTGCCCACTGCTTTCTAACCAGCATCGTTAGGTCATGTCTGCACTACATATGTAGGCTCTGCAGGATATGAATAATTCCTATGCAGCTGTGTTGGAAGGTGCCTTGCTTGACTCTTGGGCATTGTAAAGTAATAACGATGCACGGGCTGGTCACGTTGGTATCTGCTAATGTTTGTAAATGTAAAATAGTTATTTAAGAATTGCTGTGCAGTAGAATTTTAAGCTGTTTGCATTTCTCTTTCAGAGACACATGCAATCATACCATACTTTCTGAAATCATGATTTTTATAGGGAACTAGGAAAAGGGAACCAAATGCATGGTAATTATGTGTATTGGTTTTAGTGTTGGGGGGGTGTTAAATTGCTAAAAGTGAAGAGATTGGATTTGTAATTTATAATAATAATAATGGCCAGTCTTCGCGAGCGAAGATCCGGGGAAGGTCTTTCCACCTTCCAGCCTGCGCATTGGATTTTTTAGGTGAGACACAGTGTGCGCGGAACTGAGCCCACCCTTTAATCCTAAGGTTCATCTGCCGGGGCCAAGCAAGCTTGGACAGTGGCAGTGAGGTCCTCAGGACGTAGGTGGGTTGCCTTTAAGGGCTAACGAGCCCCACCTGCCCGGGAGTGGCCCTGACCGGGAATCGAACCCGGGTCTCCGCGGTGATAGCGCGGCGCCTTTACCACTAGACCACCAGGGGCTGCCATTTGTAATTTACTTGCATGTTAAAGCTGCCAGTTCCAGTCTAACACTAGTAATCTGGTGTTCAGGCAAAGTTTGTGTGCTGATCCACTGTTTATGCTCATGCAGATGGACTAAGTACAGCCTCCAGGCTTCATGTGAGCCATGGTTCTTTGACTTGATAAATTTACCATGCTGATGACAAATGTATTTTTACAGTTTGTACTGCTATACTGCTAGAAATAACTGAGCTGAGAGGCTATTTAAAATACTGCCTTCCTTTTGTGTATATCAACAGGTTTTTGAAACTGGAAAAGGGCTTTCAATTACAGCTGCAGTAGCAACCTCTCAAGGAACAGATAGAGTTTAAGTAATGTTATTTATTTCCAGTGAGTGTGTGTTGCTCTTGAAACTGAGTGAAACAACAATCATTGTGCCCAATATTTCTAAGGGCAGATTAATTTCTAAGTCCTCCTCACAGAAAGCTCAAACCAAAGAGGTTTGGTCTAACTACTTGCTAATGCTATCTGTGAACTAAGGTGGCTTTGTTTTCTGGAGAGTGATGATAAACAAAAGTTTGTGGATTTGCACTGGACATCCTGCAGTTTGTGTCAAGTCCCTTATTTCTGCTGGCCTTAGTTACCATTAATTGGGGGTATGGATACTTTTATTGTTTGGAAATCACCATATAAAATTAAGTTCCCTGCTTCAGATTTACTGTTGCAACAGTGTGAATATTTTAATGGTAAATTAAGTTGTTTCTGAGTATCCTCTCAATAAAACCTTAGTAACTTACTTGCATGGTAAATTCAAGATGTTTGGAAGTTACTCCAAAGGACGTGCTCCTACTTGTTAGACATAGCTGTCAGAGCACCTTGTGTATTGACTGAGCTTAAAGACTATACTTAACAGTTCTAGCAGGAACACCCTCATGCATAAGGGTACATTCAGAGTCAGTGTTCATAGGAGAGTGTTTTATTTAGAAAGCTTTGCAGAGGATCACAGGGGATCAACTGATGCAGCAATTTGCCATGGTGTGTGAAGGGGTTGTCAGAGGCTGTGCAGCATGAAGTTTTGCATAAGCTCACTTTGAAAGCACCCTTGCATTTTGAACTTGGGCTTTATTTGTGCAGGTTTTATTCTGGTGCTCTTAGTGCAACAGTTCATCATTCCTGCCTTTACAGGCCCGTTGTAGAGAGTGAGTAGCATGGTGTATGTGTGCTTCTAGTAGTGTCTGAATAATCTGATACCACCCGAGTGCATATAAATAGTACACAGAAGTATATAACACTGTCTAACCTCTGATATTTGAGATGATGAGTGAAACTGTTGGAAAACTGGAAAGTGCACTGTACTTTACACTTTTCTGAAGTGTAACCTGTTAGCAGTAGGACGTCTTGGCAATGGTTTTGGGATAATAATGTTTTAACTACTTTTAGAAAATAAATGCATAACTCTTCTATGTGCTTTGCACCGATGTAAAGAGAGGTCTAGAAATTTCTTCATCATAGCCAAAGGAAGCTGTGATGGCCAGTAGCTGCTTCTTGGGAGGCAGATTTGCCGTGTGTCAAGTTTTCCTAGCTTTTGCAACTTAACATCATTCACTAGCTGCAAGTATCTTACTTCTGTGAGGTATTGGTATCTTAGGGATTGTTAACTTAGGGAGTGGTTTATGGTTATCCTATTCTGTCACATCTGCCCATTCACTTTATCTATGCCTTCACATACGTGTTGTGATATGCATTCCAAGTTGTACAACTGTTATATGTTAGAGTAATAAAGAAAAACTTATGCATGTCTCATTTTGTTATTTTAATGATGACTGGCAAACAGCAATAAAGTTAAAGGATACAAATCATCTTTGAGAGACCTGAGAACTTCTTGTCTTCCTAGCAAGAGAAATATGCAGTTTTTCCAAGATGTGTGTATTCTCTCACATGAATTTTACACAAACTATTGCATCCACAAAATTCAGATCTTGATCTTTAGGTAAATGCCAATTTTGAATTTGGAACTGAGGATCTGTGAGCACTGGTCTTTCTTCCACTGTCAAGAGGTATTTCAGGATACTTAGCTTTTGATTGTGATATATCCTTTCCTTGGTTTGCAGGGAGTATAGTTGGCTGAATTAGTATCTAGGTTCACTTTCCACAGGCTGGAATTAAAGCTTCTGCTGGATCAAATCTCTTCCACAGAACTGCTTAGAAAAATTAGGCCAGATAAATGGATTTCCTTCTTTGCTACACCTTATGCTATAAGGCATTGTGGAGACAGTGATGAATGTTTCTGTTTTGAATCATGTAACTGCATGTTGTTCCTCCTGAAGAATGATCATCTTAATGAATGAGACTGAAACCTAGGCAAACATCAGTTTAGTCTTCTCTTTGCCACTAGATATATTTTGTGTATTCTATAGACTCTATATACTAAGCAGGTGTTTTAGACCAGATTTTTTTTTTTAGAGGTGTCCGAGAACTGCTACAGTAAATGGAACTTCTTAATGTAACTTGTGAGACTATATCATCATCAACTTCCAAGTACTTTGGAGTCAATAGCCTTTCCTCAAAGTAGAAGGATTTTTCCTCTGCATTTTTTTCTTCTTTTACCTTAATTAATCACAATAATAAAAAAAAAAAATAAATTAGTATCTTTATCTTCCAATGAGCTGCAAATTAAAAATGTAATGAAAAACCTAGCCCAGTATTTGGCAGCTGTACTTGGCAGAGAAGAGAAGATGTGGGTGTTGTTTCTCAGCAGTTTATTCTGTTTCTTGTGCTGTGTTATATAAATTCATCCTTGCAAGAGCATGCATGAGAGGTGGAAACCTGTAGCTCTACTATATTACACAGCTGGTGCCAGGAGGAGGAGGGCACATATAGAAGATCCTCATTAAGAGAAGCTACATCTTCAGTAAGTCAGAAAATAGAAATACTGGACTTCATTTAAGGGTATGGGGGTTTATTTATATCTCTTTATTCAAAAAAGAAGTTATTGTGTTGTAGTAACAGCACTTTAGTAAGTAGAAACTGATGTTTGATCTGCCAAGTGTGCAAGTAAACTTTGTGGCTGTAAGATCAAGACTGTGTGCAAATGCTGGTACTTGTACATATTTTTTTGCATGCAATGTTTATATAGGAGGAGTAATATTGCAGAAATACGAGCTTCTTGTTTGTAAGTAACTTTAATATGTATCACATCAAGAAAAATACATCACATTACCTGAAATAGGGAGCTACGAAATACATTACCTACGATTTTTTTGGGTTATTAAGCACTGTTTGATGAACTACCAGTATTAGTAGATTGGGCTTGGTGCTGTTGGCATGTTAAACTTAACCGTGAAATCTTTAAAAGATCTGAATGGCTTAGAAGCTAAAACAAAGTAGTGGAAGAAGTTTTTGGTGTCTTGGCTTGGATCCAGCTTGATGTCCTAAATGAATGCATCATGAAACCACAGCAGATCAACCCAGATTTACATGAGTGATGTGTAAGAGCCCTGAAGCTAAGCCAACATAGTGATTGAATTAGCTCCTGCATTTAGAGAGGCTTCTCCCTCCAGGTCAGACTTCTAAGCACTGGTGGGCTTGTGTGGGGATCTAGCAGTTACAGACTAAAGTATGCCTACATTTGGGAGGAAAAGAAATCTTAGAGCTTCAGAACTTTTAACTTTGACAAGTGTGACTGATTTTCTTTTCAGGAGAAAAGTGGGGAAACACTATGAACAATAATGGAAAAACTGGAAGAATTTCCATTAGTGGTGCTTTGGTCAAGGACCTGCCAATCTTCCTAGAAATACCTGTTCAAAATCTAAAACATTCTGTTGCTATGGGGTTGATACAGACCTTATGTATTTCCCACCTTCATACAATACCTGGCTTGTTCTTTTAGTAAATAATAACTATACTTTTGTGTGATGCTCATAAATCGGAAAATTTTGCAAATGTCTGTGTGTGCAGGAGCAAAAGTACAGCACTTGTGATCTTTATTTTTAAAATATTATCTTATTTTTAATAAACAGATTTTATAAGTAAATAAATGTCAGATTAAAGACAAGACATAGAGAATGACTAGAAGCATTATTCCTTATGAGTAATCATGTGTTTAATACAGCTTGGTTTTACAAGATGCAGGGAAATAGGTATTAAAAACAATACAGGGACATGAAGAGTGTCTTTATTCTAGAGATCTGTGCCATGACAAAGATGTTGCAAAGAGATACTGGAGATCTTCTAAAAATATATTCTACAATTCATCTTTTTAACTAGTACCTTCACATAAGATATAGATAAGTTCCATCAACTATTTTATTGATGTTAGTGTTGTTTGCAGTTCTTATTTATTTATGCTTTGATACTTCAGTAACCCAGTATCTCCATTTTTGTTTCTCAGCATGACGTATCACAGACCTTGCTCAAAGCAACTCTGGACAGTGTGGTTGAAGAGTGTGTCAGCTTTGTTGGAGTTGATATTAACATCTGCTCAGAAATACTGTTAAGGTGAGTGAAACATTTTCTTATTCCAGTAATTACATGGCTCTGGATCAGAGAGTCTCTGTTTAGTCTGCCATCTGACTCAAGCTCAGCTGGAGCAAATGGCTCTTGTGTTAAACTTCCAATTACATGAAAATGACACAGTAAGACAGTATTTTACTGAATCATTAGGAGTCAGTTTTTAAGGGTCTGTGTGATTCTCCAGGGTAGAACTATTCTTCAGAGAAAAACAGATATTTAAAATATTTGAGCCAACACTGCAATTTCAGAAAAACGTGATATAAATAATTTGTATTTTTACACTGAGAAAGGGATTTTCAAATGTACTTTCTGTCTCTTAGAAGGTATTTTTATAGGTACTGCTAAGTGGAACAGGTTGTAAAAGTTGGGCGAGGAAAGGAGAAAAGGAAAGATTTAAGGGGAAACTGTTGAAAAATTTATTCCTTTTTACTGATTTTTTTTTTTTTTGGTAGTTATGCCATGTTTACTTGGAAAATGTTCTGGACTTTATTTTTCTTGGTTAGAAATTAAAAGCTCATTCTTTCTTGAGCGTGAAGAGTTCACTGTGGTTTAGATGACAAACTCTAAGAAGAGCAAAATTGTTGGCATCATCCTCCATAGTATGAGGGGAAGAAGAGGAATGTTGAAAATCTTGGTAGTAAAAATTGTATTAGGTATCAAAGTTAGGAAACATGTATTCTTGCTAGCTCTATATTTTAATCTTTTAGACCCTTTTTATTCTTTAAAACGTCTTTTCATATTTTGGAAGAGTCTCTCTTTCTAGTCATTCTGGGTTTATATTTTTTCTTCCATATCCTTTTTCTGTATGTCCAGCCCTTAGCCTGATGTCTGATTTCTTCTATTTTACCTGCTTTCAGATTTAGATCAACTTCTAATAAGAAAGCAAGCAGTACTTAAATGGCAAATGCATTTTCATTCATAGAATCATAGAACAGAATGATAGAGTATGCTGAACTGGAAAGGACCTATCAGGCTTAACAAAGTCCAACTCAGTGGCCCTGCACAGGACACCCCAAGAATCACACACTGTGCCTGAGAGCACTGTCTAAATGCTTCATGAACTCAAACAGGCTTGGTGCCATGATCGCTTCCCTGGGGAGCCTGTTCCAGTGCTCAACCACCCTCTGGGTGAAAAATCTGCTCCTGATACCCAACCTAAACCTCCCCTGATTCAGCTCCATGCTGTTTCCTTGAGTCCCATCACTGGTCACGAGAGCAAAGAGATTGGTGCCTGTCCCTCCACTTCCCCTCATGAGGAAGCTGTAGTACTGCAATAAAGTCTCCTCTCAGTCTCATCTTCTTCAGGCTGAACAAACCAAGTGGCCTCATCTGCTTCTTATAAGGTCTTCCCTCTAGACCCTTCACCATCCTCATGGCCCTCCTTTGGACAGTCTCTAATAGCTTCACGTTCCATGAATAAAAGCCTACGTGAGCTCATGCAAGGGGTGAGCATTGGCAGTCTTCTCTGCAGGGTACAGCTATAATGTGCACTTCAGGAGGAACTATCAGCCTGAGGTGCTGCAGTC
The DNA here is from genome assembly GCF_022539395.1 of Myiozetetes cayanensis. Classification (NCBI taxonomy): domain Eukaryota; kingdom Metazoa; phylum Chordata; class Aves; order Passeriformes; family Tyrannidae; genus Myiozetetes; species Myiozetetes cayanensis. The sequence goes on along the minus strand of NW_026087411.1, from coordinate 26,483,151 downwards.
TCCACAAAACTGTGAATGTGGTGTGACCCTGTCCCGATATGGTTACAGGTGGCAACCATGTTGAATAAGTACTTTGTGTGTTCGAGTTAACCCGGCTTACAATGTTTATGTGCATGTGCCAGCATCGAGTTCTGGATCTAACTTGATCCTCAGGCAGTTCAATTCTGCTGTTCTGTGTAGGTGCAGTGTAAGTTTCCTTCAGATGTGCAGTTTTTGAAATTGTCACCCTAGCTAGATTGTACCATGAGCAGGGCTTTCTGCTTGTGGTTTCTGATACTTCAAATATACTTCTTGACACATATTACACATGGAAGGGATGACAGTGCTACAGTATTTGCATTACTGGTGAGTATTGTGCTTGAAAGACTTGAGATCATCAGTGGAAAATTCTGTGAACTGTGTGATGTTCCTTTGTCAGTGTAAATAAGCCAGATTTCATAATGTTTCTAAGAAATTTTTGAAGAAAATTCCATTCCTAATGATTAATATTCTGACTGTGGTTAAAGGTGTGTCCCTTCAATTTAATTCTGAGCTTTCACCAACTTCGGATTATTTTTTTAACTTTTGCTTGAGGATTAGAATAACGGAAAGATTTTTTTTTTTTTCTTTTTTTCTCCTGAGTTTTTACGATTCTTACTGGGTTTGCTGGTGGTGTTTTTCTGGAATTGGTCCGTGCCATTCCACAAACAGGTCTCTGCTGCTGTTGACTTAAAGCGGTGGCATCTGATATGGAACCTAGTGGGTGACATTTCCTTCTCTAGTGCCATGAGTAACTGCCCACGAGAGCTCATTTCCCTCTTTCTATGATTAGCATACTCCATACACAGAAAGTTGCACTCACATGTACATACAGAAAACGTGCAGCAAACCCACTGCTTCCTGAAGGAACTTGGCTAACTACTGTTGCACTTCATAGGTAAGTTCTTTGCCAGATCCAAGATACCCTCAGAACAACTCAGGCAGCTTGTTCCCAGCTGTTTTTTATCTCAAGAACAGCTGAGAGAAAAGCAACAAGCGTTGTGGAGTGGTTGAATTGTGTGAGGAAGGCAAGCTGCTCCCAGCCACTCTCCTTCTGGGTAGCAGAATCAGCCCTTCATGTCAGGGCAAGATGTTTTGATACCAGTGGAAGAGCTGAGAAGGGGCTGTTTGTACAGGAACAATTTATCTGTCCTGAACTCTCCTCCCACGTGTTTTCCTGAAGAGGGCAGCTGGGGGCAGGCCATAAGACATGACAAATTGAATTGGCGTTACAGAAATAGCCAACAGATCGTAAATTACGCATCCCTGGCTTACTAGTTAGGCATGTGCAAAACCATATTGCTGTACTAAGTTTTGTTGGCTTGAGTGGATTCCTTCCATAGAACTAAGAGAAGGGATCCTTTTTCAGATGATGCCTTTGATCTGGGTGACTTTTTGCTTATTTCTTAGCAGTTTTTAAGTTTGGTCAACCAGTTTTTCTACAGAAATGTGTATCCTTGTAATGGATAGTACTTGCATTAATGAACATTTGATGTTAATAAAAGTATTTTGTAAACTTTTCTCTTAGACACATTGCAGGACTGAATGCTAACAGGGCTAAAAATATAATTGAATGGCGAGAGAAGAACGGACCGTTTATAAACCGAGAACAGCTGAAAGAAGTTAAAGGTTTGGGTCCCAAATCCTTCCAACAGTGTGCTGGCTTCATCAGATTCAATCAAGAATATATAAAGACCTTTTGCAGGTAATAGAGATTTTAGCTATTCTGACTATATTATCCAAAATAGTACAAGACGACTTTTTCCTCTTTTCTGTTTTGTATTCAGGCTTGAGACTCAAGAAATCCTAGCCCCCTGTGCTCTGAAAGACGAGAAATAAACTTGTTGAAGTCAATGGTTGAAGACAGTTCTTCCTCTGAATAGTCATGACTTATTAGCCTAGTCCTCTAAGTCTGGTTTTCAATAAATATGTAAATGTAGTTAAAAATTCTGTCACTGAATTGGTAGAAGAAGCTCGTCATGCAGCAGTATTGGGATCTGAGATATTAGAGCTTTAGTCTTGTGTTTCAGGCACGATTTAGAGATTTATAAATTAATAATTTAATTTTGTAAAGATTGTTTGGCAGAACATAATGGTAGTAAACTAGTGGAGATTTTTTGAGAGTTTCAATTCCTTAACTTGGAGAGAGGAAGTTGAATAGCTACCTGGATCAAACTCTGTCTTTGTTATACTCCTCTGCCTAGCAAGCGTGATGCGACTGCCGTCTGTCTCAAATATGTGAGCTCAGTTTTTCAACAGTAGGTCGTGCTTATCCCTGTCATCTCGTTCCCTAATTCTGTACCAAGTCTTTTCCACTTGCAACCATTCTTAGTGATCCTCTTGACCTGAAATCCTTCCTTTCTAGGACAATTTCTCTTCTCCTGCCTTTCTCATTTCTCCTTCCAAAATAAAGAACTAAGAAAGGGCACAGTGGTAGCACCGCACCCACCCTTTTGCCAGTGGCTCTTCTCAGAAAATATTTTCCTGGGAAGCACATGCTGTTTTTTAGCCAACCCAGTGCTCAGAAGCAATACTGTATTCCCAGTTGCTGCTGGCCAAACAGCACAGGCGTAACTTCCAGGCAGGAGGTAGGCACATTAGGACTGGCTTACTGCCCGGGTGGAAGGTATACAGATTGGTTGCCCATCTGGCAGGGAAGCATATGCTGCAGGCCAAATGGTGCTCACTGTAAGCACCAGAAGACCAAAGAAATTGCTTCCAAGGCTGTATATGATCGATAGGTCTTACCATGTACAGATGTGTTCTAGTGAATGCTGGAATACAACAGAGGAAGAAAGGCTGATGGCTTTTTCTTCCCCACAAATATTTACTGATGAAATGTGAACATTGTTTCGGATTTTTTTTTTTTTTACCTTGTTGGAGCACGATTCTGATGTTAGTCAGATTCCATAAAACCTGAGAACACCGTATAACCTGAGAAATGGAGTTTGGGGCCAAATAAAGCTCCAACACCATCGCCTCCAGAACATTTCTTGTGGGTCCAGGTGACAAAATGAAAACTTTTGAAATGGATTTCAAGAAGGTTTCATATTTGTCCTTTATAATCATGTTGGTGGCTATAGAGTGCTGTATGAAATAATTTTTGTGCTTTCTCCTTAAGTTAACAAACACTGGTTATTTTAAAAATTGGTATGGAAAGAGATAATTATGTTTGCATTTCTGTCAACAATTGATGAGTAGAATCCAGAGTACCAGTGCTAGTTCCAGGTCCTTCAATGTGTTCTGCTTTGTCCTCCAAAAGGAGGGACTACTTGTGATTTAGGAAACAAACAGAGAGGCACGAAAGGAGTATTTGCAGTAGTCATTGATGCCTTTACTGTATTCTGAGCAATTTTTTTATTTAAGAGAAACTTCAGGGGAAGAAGTGTGTTGGTTTCATGCATGGACACTGGCCTAGGATCATCTTCATTGAGCATGACATGACCATTTTTGATTTCTGGCAGTAGTAAGAAACCTGAACTTGGAAGTCGTGCACTTTTGACGAAAGCAGGTGCTCTGGGTAAAAAGAAGAGTAAACCAACACCAAGTGCCTGGCGACAGCCCAATCCTTTGGACCAAACTTGTATTCATCCAGAATCCTACAACCTTGCAGTGAGGTAAGTAGTGGCAAAACTTTTGAAGCATTGACAGTATCAATTTCTAAAATTAAAGTACTGATTTTTCCTTCAACAGTCTGCTCAGCTTTTTGAGACAGGAATACTTGTTTTAATTTGATGCTTTCTCGTCTTTCTTCAAGAAGGTGGTCTGCTTCAGACATGTGAGCATGTATCATTACTATGAGCCTTTAAAATTAAATTCAGATTTTGCAAGATCTAATTAAGATGTATATATAAAGTTCCCACATACATGAACACCATGATTGTTTTACTGAGTGACCTTTGGCTAAAAGAAGAGAATAGTTTTTGTGTAAGTCAGAAAAAAGTAATTAGGAATTCATGTGTGCCTCTGGTTAGGGTGTACTGTGGCTGGTAAATCCTACTATAAGCTGTGATCTTTTCTATCGGCTCTGACTAAAACTGAATTCTGCTTTTCCTCTTCAGAAAACATCATCACCTACCACAAATGAGCGCATATTTATTTTTAAAGTGATTGATGCTGAACAGGTTCTTTTCTTAACTAGTTTCACTAGTAGCCACATGCTTTAAGATTCTAATGATCTCTGTTGAGAATACTATACCTGAAGAAACAAACTCGTGCTTCCTGTTTATAAACAAAACCATCCTTAAACCTCAGTGAGCTGTACTGAATTTTTGAATTCATGAAGCTTGAGTCTTTACCTGAAAACGTTGTACAGGACCTTGCATTTTCAGGACACCTTCCCTTCAGTGTGTGCCCTGTTCTCTCTTCGTGTGTGTAGGTCTCCATCCTTATCTTCTGCTGCCAGGCATGCAGTGCACTTTTGCTTCCATCCTCTCCCTGCCACAGTTCATCCTTCTTTGTGCCTGGTTCTAGGACCACCGTGCAATTTCCTGTTAGAGTCCATGGCTGTTGTGCAGTGTGTAGGTACCTGGTTTCTCTTTTTCCATGACCATTTCTATCTTTTTTTTTTTTTTTTTTTTTTTTAGTTATGTATCAGCATTTTTTACTAATTCTTTGCCCTGTGCATAGCTGTGGGAAAAAAATCAGTCAGGGCCCTGATCTTAATGATCTTATGTTTGGTAAATGGCTTATAAGATGAACATATTGGTCACCCCAACTGGAGATTATTGAGTTGTGTGAGGTAATGTGCAAAATGAATATAAATTGGTTATTCAAAAATAGTTTTGATTTTCAATATTGAGTTTTACTCAATTTAAATTTCAAGTACTTGGGTTTTGGTTTTTGGCTTTCCAACCCTAGTCTGCAAATGAAATAATCAGTGAAGTGTTCACAATGTTACCAGCTTCACTTAAAGGCTGATGTGGAAAGACTGCTCCAGGTAGCAGAAAAGTGTATCCAGTTAATGGTGGAATACTACAGTAATTTACCTACATACAATATTGTCAGGAAATAAAGAATTGGTACTTTGTTTCCAGAGCAGCACAGGTTATTTTACATCTGAAGTGCTGAATGGGATTATTACTGCGTAGGGTAGGACAGATATGCACATACTGTTGAAATTCTGGAGACAATTTTAGTATGTATCACAGATCATGTAACTGTGATTTGGAATTTGACTGGGAACCCCGGATTAGCACTATTAAAAAAAATAGAATTAAAAAAAAAGTAATGAACACAGCTTTTACATCTCAGCCAAGATAGTGGTTTGAGTCACAGGCTTACACGTGTTTCAGCCAACACTGCTTAGAAAGTACCTTGCTGATTCTTCAAATGTGCTCAAGTTCAAACTCATTGGACTTCTAAGCCATTGCAGACAAATTACATGCTGAAGAGCAACGTTACCTGTCATGCCATCTCTCTTTGGCTAGTGCAATTATTTTGCAGTAAGTTTCCAGCTGTGCCAGTGTCTCTTTGTTTCTTACCAAACACAGTCTTCCTAGACTGAATTTTCAGGGGAAGTATTTAGGTTTGAGTGTGTGCTACAGATATGGTACCATACGGGGTTTTTTAGGGGGGTTGGGGTTTTGTTTTGTTTTATTTTTAATGCAAAAGATTATCAGTTGATTACAAAACAAATATAACAGTTACAATATTTGCCAATGAAATACCAAAACTAATAAGAGTAGCATCTTTCTCTGTTGTCTGACTTCTTACATTTATGAGTACCTGTACAAGTAGTATGATGTTTGGAGGAAAAAAGTCTCAAAGTGCTTTCTGGGCTTTCTGTGAATGTATTCTATGTTCAACAGTATTTGTATTTTTGCTTTTCTGGCAATCAAAAGACAATTTCCTTAAAAACTTGTTAAATATGGAGGTGATAGCTTTTATGGTATGGATTGTATGAATATGCTGCAACTTGATATCACAAAATGGTGTGGGGAAGGAGACAAATATCTCTAATGGTTTTTCATTGCAGATATCTCTTTTGAGAAAAGAAAATGCAGCTCTACAACAAACTGACAAAAGCCAAGAAGTGTAGTATTAAAAATTGACACTGGTGACATAAGGGCTAAATATAAACCAGGCATCCTCCCCTCAAGCAACTAATGCTATAATTTAGCAGTGATTATATATCTTAAATGACTTTTCCAAAAAAAACCCCAAGAACAACATAAGAGCTGTTAAGCTTCTTAGAACTTACGAAAATGGCTTTCCAAACCTTCTTTTTCCCTGCCTAAATATGAGTTAAGAAAAAAATTCTACTAGGAATTCAGACTCCACAGAGGAGTCAGTCCAAAGCATGTCGGTGCTGTGGACAAGTTTTGCTGACAGGCGGTGGAGGGGAACGGGCTTGTAATTCCCTTTTGCTGAGCCTGCATTCATGAGAAAGCTTTTGAGAGCCTGAAGATCAAATCGTGTTCGTGGTGTTGGTTTGAGGTGTCTTACTGAAATTAATAGCTAATACCTGAAGAACTTTTTTAAATGTTAGAATTAAACTAGGTTAAAACTTAACTGGTAATTCTTATATCTTAAATTAAAATGCATTAGAAAAATTTAGACTGTTAGATGTGAGTTAGAATCAGTATTTAATACATGAAATTTCAAACAAAATGCATTTTAAAGGAGTTTCGGTGCTTTACTGCTATAAAAGTATTTCTTTTTTTTTTTCTGTGCTTATAAAGAACTTTGTGAGGGACCATGTCAGGTTCACAGGTACTACAAAAGGGCAGAATTGTTGTCTTAAAGGAGGTGAGCTGATTTGATTCAAGGCATCAAAATACAAAAGGTACAAAAGGTATTTTGTACCTCTTGCCACAAAAATTAAGATGTATGGAATAGCTACTGCGTAAATGAGTCATAAAGGCTTCCTCATGCAAGGTCTACCGCATCTTGCTATGAGAAACTAGTTTGTGAAAGTTTTATTGGATTAAAAGTTTTCATGGAAAATTACATTTATTTTAAAATTAAATAAACCAGTGATTTTTATCCACTGCTTATAGCCAAATTACCCAGAGGCAGCAGTCCACATTACAGATATATGACATGCAAAATTATCAGTTTTAAAACAATGTTTTTGAGGGATAGAAATTCACCAAAATTTGAAACCACTAATTTTCTTTTTCAGAACTATTTTGTATCTTGAAAAGCCAATCCATTAAAAAAAAAATATGGTTAAAAGAATTACTCCCAAGTGGTGATTTTGGTTGCCAAACTTCAGGCTAGAGCCAATTTTTATGGCTGAATTAGAAACCCCTGAAAAATAGGGGTTTTATAATGGAAACACTGATGTAATCTTTACTGCAGTGGCACAAATGGTGCTGGCATGATTGATTTATGGCATTTAAGCATCTTAACTAAAAATCTGTACAATTTCTATAAAATAATTGGAAAACATCCTACTGGTGATTTAACACGCTCTGCAGAAGAACAAAACATTTTTGTTCATGGTTTCCACGCTGTCAAAACTTGGCTTTGTCATGTGCAGTGATCAAGCTTACGAATACCTCTAAATATTATGAATCAGAATTTCCTAAAAGTTAAATAAAAAACCTCAAAACTTTATAGACAGCCTATTCCCCTGCAAAGCAGAACTGTACTTTAAGTTTCTTACAAGTCTATATGTGAAAACCAGTTTATAGTGGCAGAATCTTCTACAATCACCACAATTAATACAATATGTAGAGCATATCCAATTTCTTGGTACATATTGTAAAAGAATTGGTAGGAAAACCGAGGAAAGATTTAGGAAGTCCCCAAAAGTTACAACCAGGTTATGCTTATAAACCAGAATGTTGGAAAGAAAATGCAGTGTTCTCTCTTTGTTCTCTCAGTCTGCTGGGTGCTGTTGGTTTCATATGACTGAATTTTCACATTTGCTGACTTTTTTTATTTAAATCTCATAAAAATACTTTTTACTAAAGGTTGGCACTCAGAGTGTGTTTTTGCTGCTCAGTTTGCAGCATCTGGCAGACAGGTTGTATTTTAGCCTGACTTAGAAATATTTTGCCAGATCTAAAGCTCTGATGTAGAATAATGCAGGTGAGGATGTTCCTTGGCTAATTACCCAGGTTTAGGACCTGGCCTGGTAGAGGAAAGTCCTGCTCACAGAGGTTGATTATGCCTTAAGAGAAGTTTTTGATGTATTGAGCAGAGTGACTTGCAGTGAAGATTCATGTCTGTGAATGCTGCTTAATATCATGTCATGTCATGTGATGCTGCTTGACATCTCCAACAGGACTTAAAAATACCAGGAGAATTCAGCAAGCACTCATTCATGTGCTCTTTCTTCCCTGAAGTTAAACATCTTAATTTGGCACTCATTTCAGCAAGGCATTTGTGTTGAAAACCTTTTATATTCAATTGTAGGCAGATCAGTCATATTTCAAATATCTCTGGTGTTTCTAGTATTCTGCATGGGTGACTATAACAGCTGATCCACAGTATCTCATTTCCTTTGCTGAAAAGCTGCATTTGGTAGCTTTGAAAGCAAATACTGGCACATAAGAAAATGCAGAAGGAAAACTGTTGATGAGGCCACGAAAAGAAAGAGGACTTCCTCTCCTGCCCTTTATGCAACTGGACACTTGCCCTTTGATGGCATTTCCAGCTCTGTCAGGCTGGCTTGCCTCTGATCAGGTCCCTTAGTTGTCACTGAGCAACTGAGGCAATGCATAAGAGGAATAGAAGTCAGGGGGAATAGTTACTTGGTGTGGTGTTTGAGTAATGAAAACAAATTGCTGTATTCTATTTAATAATGTAGTCTACATGTGTATATTTTACAGAGGATAGGAGTTGTTACTGTAGTAGGATGCCTTTCCTTAAATTCACTAAGAAGTCATCAGAAACGTCTTTTGTCCACTTCAATGAGACTGAAGTTGCATGTACACACGTGTGTGTATTTAAGCTATTCAGTGTGCAAAATAATACTTAATAAAGTATTAAATTTCTTTTTAAAAAATCTTGGAAAAGTGAAGCTCAGTCAATTAATGAACCTTTATCATTATTTCTAATAGGAAATGGCTAACCATAATTAGGGAGCGCACTTGCAGAGTTAGGGCCATTAAGTCTAATTAGTAATAAAGCATATTCATCACTAGAAGGTCAGTTCATTCACAAGGATTTACTACTAACTTAGCTGGATTTTTAGAGGGCATATTTTTGTAAGTTATCTTGTCAATAAACAGAAGAGCAGAAAAGACTTTCTCTGATTGTCATCCAAGAAAGACATTTTAAAACTTTCATATGATGTAAAATACAGTTAACAAGAATTAGTAGAAGAACTTAGAAATAACGAAGAATAATGCTCCAGTTACACTATAAATACTAGACCCATAAATCAAATGGTATTTTTTTAATTTGTTGAAATGTTTGGAACTTACATAATTTCCCACTGATTGCATTTAAAAAAAAAATGGGAAAAAAACTCCACAAGACCTTTTTAATGGAATTATCTCCTATAACTGTAGTACTAGTTCTTTGTGGATAGCTAATCATGTTTTACTATTTTGTATCTCGGGTTACGCTCCAGTTATGTGATATATCGGTAGTCATGAAAACAGCTAACAACAGTGTGCCTAATGGTATGGTAACAAAGTGGCTGTGCTGCACTGTAACTGTGTCTGAATTTCTTTTCTGATTTAGAAACTCATTCTTTCTTAGATTTATACGTTCAAAATGTCATAAACTGATGGTTTTCTGACCTTCTGCATGCAGTCAAATATTAATAATTTATGCATTTGGGGAAAAATATATTGGTTAAATAACCTTGTCTGGCTAAACCACATGAGTATTTTTAGATACATTTGAAACTTTAGCTTTCTGTGTCTAGCAATTAATTACAGAGAGTAATGTACAAATATTGTTTGAAAAATAATCTGCGTCAGTAGTTGAAAGTTGAGGATCTGTATCACTATTGAGAACAAGGGCAGTCAACATCTGCATTATACAAATAATGCTTCTGCACTTCAAAACATTACTAAAACATAAATGTCTGCATAATTTGTTTGCTACTGTCATAAATGTACATTTTACCTAACAAAGTGCATGCTGATGCAAAGTTGTTTTGTTTTCAAAGTGATTATGTTGCTTTACCATTAATTCATGTGTGCACTGTGACAAGATGTAATGGCATATCATGTTGCTGTAATGTAATGAATCCAGTACTCCCAGCTCTTAAGTCGTGTTGCTGGAAATGATTACATAAAACAGAAATGACTGTGACTAAAACCCTTGCAAAGCTTTAGAACTCCTGCACATTATAAGAAGCTTTTCAGGGAGGGTTAGAGTAACTTCTTAAAAATATACTGGAGGCGTCCCTTGGTAATATTTTTACTCTTTTCTGACTGTTTTTTGCATTCCACTGAAATTTGCATTATCTTCTAAGCATTGCAAGGGCTGTGCTGTAATTTTGTGCAGATGTGTATGTTAAGTGAACATGATGTGCTTATTTGTTACATTTATGCTACTTTTCTTTCTTTATCTGGGTAAGATGGATGAAATTATGTATTAAATGAAAACATCAGTGACTTATCCATGACCATTCTCTGCAGGTCTTGTAACACTGCAAATATTGCTTTTAAAACTAAGGTGGTTGGAGATGTTTCTGAGTATCCTCTAAATCTGAAAACCATAAAACTCAAAGATCTAAACCAGTGAAATTTCATTCTGTTCTGACTCTAAGACTCTGTCGGCTTTTATCTGAGTTGATGTATATTAAGCAGAGAGTTCACTGTTTACTCAGGTACTCAGCATTTGAGGAAGTAAGAGTAGAATATCTTATAAAAATTACCTCACTTAAGAAAAAAAGTCTCTTCTTTCCCATTTCTATTAACTTTTCTTTAGGTTTTATCTTTGTAGTAGGTAAACATAGCACTTGAACTACTGCAACATGTTATTTATTTCATATATGTAGCCAGGAAAATACTTGAAGGGCTTTCATTTTTGCACAGATCTTTCATGTTCCTATGTTGTGCAACTGGAACTGTCAGTTACAAATTGGATGAGATATTTCAAGGACTGTAGTGAGATAGTTTAACTTTACGAAGATCAAAATATGTGAATTAAGGGAAACCTCTCTTTTCCCACTCTTATTACTATGTCCTTTTTTTTCTGACTTTGGAGTTGTTACTCACGTTGTTACTGTGACCTTGAAATAACTCTTGAAGGAAGTTGTTGGGTTGCTTTTTTTAATAAGGAAACATTTAACTTTGTTCTTAGCAATGACGTTTAAAAATAGAAATGATCAATATAATGCACCACTGTTCAGTCAGAGACGTGGGCTTTGTATTGATTTTTTTGGTTTTTTTTATTCTAAATGCCCTCAGGCTATGTTCATTTCAGTGAAAATGATACATTAAATATACAACTGGATTCAACAGTATTTTTAAAAATAACTGCATCTGTAATCACTAAGTTGCTTTAATTTGGAAATACTTTAATAAATAGGTTTTACCAAAACCTATCCTAGAAAAGTGAGAATTACCAAAGTAGAAATGATATTGGTTCTTATAAAAAGTATTTCTTCTGTGTGTATGTGCATGCTGGGCTCTGTTCTGCTTATAATATATACCTCATAATTCTGAAATATTCTTAACAAACTGCCTGATTCTTAGAGCATTAAAATTCTGTAGAAGTTGGTGGGACTTCTCTTGTACTTAGACTTGGGCAGATGTTTAAGCATCACCTTCAGGTAGGGCCAAAATTTTATTGTGAGCAGTAACCACATTACTAAGTTATTTGCACAACTGTAATTGATAATGTAGGGCCCAAACCTACCACCCTTCCCTAGATGAGGAGTCCTTTTTGATATCAAATTGATAATTTGGGATTTCTGGAGGGTGGTGGTTGCAGAGGAAGGAGCAAAGGGGCTGAAATATCTTTCATGAATAGTAATTGAAGGCTCAGGGACCTGGGTTGTGTCCTGTTTCAGGCTGGTTTTCTTGCAGTGGTGTGCACGTAGCAGCATTCATTCTGATTGCATTATCCACACATTTGTCAGTTTTGTACGTAACAGGGTTTTTTTAATATATGGTGCTGACTGTTCCATGTGGTTGCATTTACTAGTGGCCAAACCCACCCTGTTACTGATTTACAAAGTGAATGCGCTTCTGCGAAATTCTGATGGTGAGAAAATGTTACTTGGACGTACTCAAGCTGAGTTTCCATTTGAAGTGAAATAAAGCCAAGTATGTGAATGTCAGCAAACTTGTTTATAGGGGTGGGTGGTAAAGCATACATTATTTAGAAGGTTGAGTCATGAGGCTGGTCGGGTTTGTCATGTTACATCTGGCACGTCAGTCAAAGCTGGGGCAGCTGCCGCCTGTCACTACTGCTCTGGTGGGGCATTGTCCATCCATCAATGTAAGCAACCAGCAGCCCCCAGTAGTTCTGGGAAGAGTCCTTCACCTGGGCCTATGCTCATTTTCAGTGTTATCATTGCAACCACTTATGGTGCTCTTTTGAGACCGAAAGAAAATGGCTTCATAGAACGTCTGATTATTTTGATATATATTATTAGATAAAACATTTGAGTAGTAGTGCTGGTTTTTTGTTCGTTTACAGGAAAAGAATGCATTTAATATTATAAATAATTTTGCATTTAATATTATAAGCTATTTTGCATCTGTTTTGTTATATACCTTGCTTCAAAACCACCTTAAACTACTTTAAAAAGTGCTACCAAAAGTTGAAATACAGTCAAAACAAAATTCAGTTAATCCTGAGAACAGCAACATCCACCAAGTCCTTATTAGTTTTCTTCTTCATACATTGCCACATGAAAGATGTGTATGCACTAAAAAATTTAATGTGAAAATTATGTCTATCACTGTTAAATGCAAATCTTTGTGTTTGAGCTACCAGTACACTTAAATCAACGTGCTTGCACTTGAACTCAGTGTAGAAGTGGAAGTCCTGACAGCCAGTTGTAACAGATGTTACATCCTTTTAGAACATATGTTCCTCCTTTTAGTGAAATTAATGGACATTTTTAAACTAAGCTTTGCCCTTATACTCAAAGATGAATTTTGTGATTTACTGAAAGTCAGATATTGCTTTAATTATGTTTCTTCAATTTATGTTTTCTCAAAAAGAAATTTAGTTCTGTATTTCAGTCCATATAACTTTTTATTACTGACCACCTGAAATAATCTCAGTTGGGTTCCTTGGGTTAAAAAATAGAAAACAACAAAACAAAATAAAAAACCCCACTGGGTCTCCTGGCAAAAGAAATACTAGCCTCAGGTTTTGATAAAAAGCACAGCAGGTATTTTGGGGGGGGTGGGAGGGAGAGAAGGTTGAGTACCAAGGGCTTCTGCTTTCTTAGTAGAGCTGGAATGTCTCCCACCAAGTGCAGGGCATGAACCTGCTGGTCAGCACTTCTTTCAAGGCTGGTAGTTTACACCTGTTGTGCAGCAGGATAAGAATAGGAAGGAGGGATCTCTTTTAGGAATTTGGAAGGAACATTTACTTGGACTCTGCAGGATAGGGTGAATAATTCTACCTATCTGGAGACAGGTGGAGAACATGGAAAAAAATGTGCCCCTGTTCAACAATAAGGAACATGATAAAGCAGGGTAGAAGAGGCTAATTCATGGTGAGATGCAGATCAGGGCAACTGGAGAGATAAGTGAAGCGCCTACTGAGAAAAGAACAAATTGCTTTATTTAGTACAATTTGTCCTGGCTTCTGTGAGCTGCATCCTTGTTTTCATTGGTTGATATCCATTAAAGTCTTGGTGTACCTTTTTTTTAAGTCCATCAGTGAAATAAGGACATTTATTCAGTGATAAATAAACATTGTCTAAGGCATCACTGCTGATAAGGAGCAAGGTCTGCATATGAATTTTTGTCTTCTATTTTCTGTGCTTCTCAGATGTGTCCCAACATGGCAAAATTAAAAACTGCAGTAATTGTGTTTGGGGTTTTTCTTTTGTTTAAAAAAAAAAAAAAGGGGGGGATCACAGGTCAAGTCATAATTATTTTAAAGTATTTCTTTTCAGCTTTTTACATACCAGTCCAAATTTGTCTCAATTTGCAATGTGTGTATATATGTGACAATAAGGAAAGATAAGTGTATTTGTGGTGTGTGAGTACTTTGACTTGATGATTACCTAGTTTCTGAAAAACTAATTGTTCCTAATCATGAAGTTCATAGACAAGGGAAGTATTTTATATGAAGTTTTTAAGTCAGGTTAAAGATTCTTCATATTAATTTAATATTTTGAATGTTCATCGTTACTTAACTAAATGACCATTCATTTTAATTTGAATGAGAGTGACAATAAAAATGACTGTGTTATAGAACTCTCACCTATTTCTAGTGAACTTTCAGGGTAAAAGACGTCTTTCAGTCATAATGAAATTTAGGTTTATCGTGAGATAAAATCATAGGTTTTAGGAAAGATTTACACTTGAAAATTTTGCGTCTAGTTTCGTAATCTGTTCCAGAAGATACATGAATACAGATAAACTCTTAAGTTTCAGTTTGTGTCAAATCAGTGATGAGTTGAGAGGATATGGACTTGAGAAACTGTTCACTGTTCATGTTTTTTATCAAAAGTTTTGTTCATGCATCAATGAAAAAGTAATTAAAAGCCCTAAATAGAGCAAAGGTTCAGCTCCCACTAAAGGATGTTTCTAATCTCTCTATCTTTATTTGAACTTTCCAGGTTTTTATCTTTGATTGGAGGAAACGCAAATGAGATAGGAAAACCAGATATGCAGCAAAAAGTAAATGTGGTAATTCAAAGGGAAGGACTGGAAGGCACAGCCAAAAGACTGAATACCACAGTGCACACACTGCAGCTGATTATTGATGGTCTGACTCAGCCTGAAGGCTATGACATTCGTACAGGTAAACCTGAGTTTGGAAGGTTGTAATCTCAGTTTGATTGTTCTACTTACCAGTTCCAAAACAGTACATTTTCTTCTTCTAGAGTTAGTAGTAGATTTTCATGGTCATGAAACTCCATTTCTTTTCTCAGGCAAGGTAAGGGCTATATCGTAGTCAGATGTTTCTTTCCAGTTCTGTAGGTAAGCAGTGTGAATCCTGTTTAAATCATGGCATTTTCAGCCGTAGGAAGGGGAGTTGTATGGCTGTTAACAAATGAAATAGTTTCAATATGTTAAATCTGTGCTGATTAAATCTGTGTTGGCTCTCCATCACGGAGAGGAATGCTGAGACCAAGGTGAAATAGCAATCAAGTTCTGTGGAGTACTAGTGTAGTACTGTGGAGTTCTGCTCTTTTATTGCACTAGTTCTTGGAGACAAGTGTAAGCATGTGGCTCATGACCTAAATTTGGTTAAAAGCTGCAGTAGTACTGAACAGCTTGAGGTGGAGGAGAAGAAAGATGAGGTAAGTAATTAAGTAAAACATCTGGAGATGCTGTTGTTTCGTGCAACTTAGAACTGGATTCTCTTACGACAGCAAGAGATAAAGGTAGGCAGTGAAGATGCAGACTTGTAATAAATAATAAACTTAGGCTTAAAAAACCCCAAACCAACATTTCGGCCCCCCTCTTTTGGGTTCACTAATAGTTTCTGTGCATATTTTAAAAATATTTCCCACTAGCTATCTTGAAAATGTGAATTTTCTATGCCTCAGTTTGTTTTGGTGGTTTGTATAATAGGATATATATTAATATAGGGAGACATAAAAGAGAATCCTCAGTGAAAATATTAATATTTTGCTGATGTAGTACATTCAGTATTGCTTTAGACAGACACTGTGACTGGAGTGGACAGCCTAGTTCATACACTTGTACAGCTGCATGAACTTCTCTATGGAGAGTTCTTCCCATGGGGTGCAGTTCTTCACAAACTGCTCCAGCGTGGGTGCCTTCCATGGAGTGCAGTCCTTTAGAAACAGACTGTTTCAGTGTTGGTCCCCAATGGGATCACAAGTCCTGCAAGAAAACCTGCTCTACCACATTCTTCTCTTTCCATGGGTACACAGGTCCTGCCAGGAGCCTGCTCCAGTGTAGGCTTCCCATGGGGCCACAACCTTCTTTCAGGCAGCCAGCTGTTCTGGTGTGGGGCCCTCCACAGGCTGCAAGGTGGATCTTTGCTCCACTATGTGCCTCCATAGGCTGCAGGGAAACAATCTGCCTCACCATGGTCTTCAGCAAACTGCAGGGGGCTCTATACTCTGGTACCTGGAGCTCCTCCTCCTTCTTCCCTGACCTTGGTGTCTGCAGAGCTGTTTCTCTCGTGTATGCTCACTTCTCTCTCTGACTACAATTGCAGAGGTTTTTTTCCCTTAAATACATATCCCAGAGGCACAATCATTGGTGCCAGCAGGGGATCTGGAAGCAAATAAAAGAGTAAAGAATCTTTCAGTCATTAGCTACTATACAACACACTTCTGATCCCCTCATGATAGTTTCATACCATGGAGTTTACTATACTCATTACTCCATTAATCAAAACCTTTTAAAGTGATTAATAAAATACAAGAAATAAGTTGTTTATCACAAATGGGTCTTTATTTTAAAAAGATTCTGAAAGCAGTACTTGGGATCTTAGAGCTACCTTGGGAGGAGTTTTTAATTAGAAGTTATCATCAGGAAACAACTCAGAAACCTTAGAAACCCTTTTTCTCCAGAGTCTTATTTGTATTTCTTGTTTCTTATAACAGATTTTGATAAACCTGACTTCAAGAGGAGCATAGTGTGCCTTGAAGACTTAAGTGTTGGTACTGTTCTGACTGGAAAAGTTGAAAATGCGACACAGTTTGGAGTTTTTGTTGATATTGGTGTGGGAAAAGCGGGTTTGATTCCAGTGCGAAACATAACTGAAGCAAAACTTTCTAAAGTGAAGAAGAGAAGAAGCCTGGGCCTAGGTCCTGGAGAAAGAGTTGAAGTTAAAGTGCTTGATGTCGACATTCCTCGACTGAGGATAACGTTGGATCTTATTCGTGTTTTATGAGAAGGTTTTCAATGATTGAGTGTTCATTTTAAAAGTTAAGTAATGTCAGCAAGGTTCTGGAGGTGGAGGTGTTTAATGAGAGTGTTGAAACTTTCAGCTTTTTTTTTTTTTTTTTTTAATTTAACAGTTTTTCCCCATTTCGTGATTCTTTTCTGTTAATAATTGGTGGAACAGTTTTTTGGATTACCTCCAAGCAACCTTGTTATTTTGTCTGCAGAACAAATGAAATTCCAGTGGGCTGTCAGACAGATCTCTTATCTGTTGTCTGTGCAAGTTCTGCTGTCTTAATCTTTAGTCAGTACTGCATGAGCAGACACATTTACAGCTCTCTTTCCAAAAACAGCCATTCAGTTTGCCTGTTTTGTGGTTGAGGGTCTCAAAGAGGGCACCTAGGAAAAAAAAAGTGATCTTTTTAAATTAGGTGGTCATGACATTGCTTCAAAAGTAGACTGAAAAAAGAGCATCTGCTAATACTATTGATGGTTCAGAAATATTCAGCTTTAATTTATTTGACCAACATTATTAGGAGGTCTGTTTACCTGTATTGTTTTTGCTTTTTCAGTTATCATTGATTAACACAGTGGGATGTACCTTGGAGTTTAAAGAAGTTTTCTCAAAGGTGTCAAAAGACATTTATGTTGTTCTATTTGTGTGCAAAATAAAAACACTTCTGATCATATTTTGTTAGTGTACTGTTCTACAAGTTTTAACAGTCCTAATTATCTTTCTTTCCAACATGTTCTCAATCAGTAACACTTCAACTTAAGGATGCAGCTTGTGAGGATGCACTTGTCTGACCTTCTGAACATTATGCACTTTCCTGAGCTGTGATACTGGACTACTACCCATGGTCTGATGCTGCTCTGTCTTGAATTCCTTCAACCTGACATTAATGTTTTTTCCATCTTGGATATAATGTATTTTTCTGCCTGTTCTGAGTGGAGAATAATTTTTCAACACTTGTTTTTACAGACAGTGTTTGTGAAGGCATGATTCTCTGTAAAAATCATTTTGCTCTTGTAGATGTGTGAAAAGCTTTTCTAGACTTTTGTTTTAGTAAGAATGCTTACTGTTTCCTGCTAGGAGTGCCTAGCACATGAGGTTTGTTTCTTCTGATTAGAAACTTTTTGGTTTTATGGTATTTTGGGGGTGTTTCAAAGGATTTACCACTTCGGTCAAGTTTGCAAAGGACAGGCATAGTGGCAGAATAATCTCCAGCAACAGGAGGTATATGTGGCCTTTCCAAGGGGTTTTTGGTGTGTTGGGTGTTTATTCCTTTGCAGTCAATAAACTTGCCCATAAGTTTGCAGAAACTCAGGTCTGCAACAGATGAGCACAAATAACACCTCTAGCAAGTGTCAAACATCTTTGGTGACAAGGTTTCTAACTACAAATGTCCAAATGGCAGTGCCATGGTTTAGGACTGATATTCTCCAGTTTAGTACTCCCACTGGAGGCACAGAAGGCAAAGTAACTGGTTGAAATAAGAAAAATTTACTGGAAACAGCAATGAGATAAGAAAACGAACAGTAACAGCAACAGTACTCGTGACAGAGGGTACAAGAAAAGAAATGATTCACACTTAACACACACACACACACCCACAGCCCACCTTTTCCCCTATTCCCAACAAGAGATGATACTGGCTGGCTCCCTCCACAGTGTTTACTGGACTGGAAGGAACCCCTTTTCCTTGGAAGAGACTCCCTTCACCCCCACCCCTGGCAATGAAATGGTGGTATAGAATAACCTCCATGTCCTAGCCATGCTCACTCCTGGTTTCTGCAAAAATTAACCCTGTCCTGGCCGGATCCAGGACAAACTGTTGGCACAGGGTCTATATACTAGTTAGGAAAAGGTTGGCATGATTTAATCTCCCAGCTCTGTGCTTCAATTTTCAAAATTAAGAGCCAGCTGTAGACAGTGTATTTTGGAAAAAAGGCAACAGATCTTACTAGCTTCACTGTATTTGTCTACCAAAGAAAAGCCAACCATTTTCTATTATGTACAAGCTTGGGATCATGTTTTGCAGACCTTCAGAAATTTTCCTGTAATACTTCTGCAAGGTCAATTTTGTTGGTATGAATTTAGAAACTGTGATACCATGTTACTGTCTTGGAAAGTAGGTTATACATTCACTTACAGCGGTATCTCTGTTGATCTAAGTTCTGCTGAGCTTTATATATGATACCTACATATCTAAGCACTTAGCAAATGAACTGGATTTGCTTGACCTTCTCTAAGAAGGGGATAAACTTGATTTCCAGAAGCTCAGTTCAGTGGGTAATATGAAGAGTATTTTCTCTTTTTGTACTATTTTTTTTTAATCCTTGATATCATGAGGCCTCTAGCATTTTGTGCATTTTTGTGTGTATCTGTTGGATGATCATAAGGTTCTCTACATGCAAGATGTCTCCTTGAGACTATTGTTCTCTTAACTCACAGGAGGCTTCTTTCTTACTCACAATTCAATGTGCATATTCATGTGTAGTTTGGTTTCTCCATAGTGGAACACAGAAGCTTATTCTGTGTCATCACAGGGGCTGTAGGAAAATATCGTCTCCATTTCTTTGAATTTGTTTAATCACACCAAAATGGGAAGTATATGACTTCATGTCATATGTCTTAAATGTCTACAGCTCTGCAAGTGTAATGTCATTATTTGTCAGCTAGCACAGTGCCTAAACTACTTCCCACAAAAATATTTTTCCATTGCAGTTTCTTTCCTTTTTTGCCAGAACACAGCAGTTAAAACAGCCTAATGAGAGTCTAACAGAGATTAAAATGTGTGCATATGACCTTCTTAGTTTTTGTCAGACCTTTGGAGATTTAAAAATTATTTCTTCTTAATCGATTTTCCTCTTGAATTCTTGTGGTGTTCAGATTTCTGACATAAAAGCATCAAAACTGTTTTCTCTAATTGATCTTCCCTCTGAGTTTCTGAACCAAGAAATGTTTTTCTTTTTGGAAGTTTTTTCTCATTTGAGATGCAGTCCTATATTTGAAGCAAATTCTGTACTGTTTGATGGTGATGCCTTCAAAATTTTAAAACAAACAAACAACCCCCTGCTTCATCCTGATCTTACTTAATTGCTTTAAAGTACAGTTTCTTAGGAGAAGAATTAAATATGAGTCTTTAAGTCGCATTAAAAATTCTACTTTTGCCTTAAGCTGTAGATTCCAAGGCATCTACACATAGTTCTACCTCTCCCCAGAGAAAAAATCCAGCCATTGATCTTGGATGACAATCTGCCTTTTTAGTCCCACCCTCACTCAAATAGTCTGGTATTTTGCAATCACCTTCCCCTGATATGCAGACCCATAAGAAGAGCTTCTAAAGATTTCCTGTGCTTCAGATATTACACAAAGGAGAAGAATTCTTCTACTAAGCAAGATGGCACTTGTATGCCTGGCTCTAGTAATGCAAATCAAGAGTTTAAAAGAAGCCATTTGTTTTGGTTTTATTCCTGCCTCAGGCAGTTTTAGACAGCATATATCAATTTTCCAGAAAGTTGTCAACCTCAGGAATGATTTAGTATGCTGTTAAACATAATAAAATCAATAGGAAAACAAATAGAATTTCCATGAGGAGCAGACGGTTGGAGAAGCTTGTCCATATGGCATATAGACATGCTGGAATTTGGGGCTTTGTGGAGTACTTGTGTTAGAAAAACTGCATACCAACTGAAAGTAATGCATAATTCAGGGGAACAAATAATCTAACAGCTTTGTAGTAGTGCGTCTTGAACTTGGTGTCTGTGTTTATTTAACAACAAATACACTTAGAAGCTCTGTGCCTGCGAGCTAGAAACCAAACATGAATCATATTTGCTTAATTTTAGAGCTTTCTATAAGGAAGCCTTACCCACTGTGAGGTGAGTGCTGAGTGAGTTCCTGGTTCAGTCTGAATAGCACCTTTTCAAGCCTTCCTGAGGGTAACTTATGTAGCTGCTGAGCTTTGCTTAAGGGCATCCAACTTCAAAATTATCAATTCTGTAAGACAGTGGATGGAACCACTTGCTTTTGCCAGTCCACATTAGTCCCTTTTGTTCAAGGTTTCCTAAAGGGCTATGAGGGAGCTGGTGTGTCCTCAGGGCTATGTAAAATCTAGACAAGTCAGTAATTCCACTCCTCCCAATTAGAGATCACCTAAAGGTTTGAAAGCACCTCAGTTTACTGGTCCCAACTGTTCCTCACCCTCCTCATGGGCATGTAGAAGCTGTAATCATTTAGAAGTGTTTCATTTTGAGAAATCCTTGTGAATCCGTACTCTATAAAGCTTCACAAGTAAATCATGTGTCTGCATTTCTTACAGCAAACCTCAGTGAATAGTTTTAGAGAGTTTTGGTTGCCTGTCTCCAGTTTAGCCTGCAAATGGTCCCTCTGGTGGATGTTGCAACTGTGTGCTGGCTACAGGTACCTCCTGGAAGGAGGCTGTTGGAGCATGCTGCTTATTCACAACTGTTCCTAGGACCTGACCATCTAATCCATGTTGGAACTTTGGTTGGCTATTTTTTCAGATGGATATAAGTCACTTGTAACAGGTCAATCTGTCCTGATAAAACTTTTCTGCAACTGATAACAATTTGTAGAGACCTAGAGTTGAATAGCAAATCATAAGAAGTCTATGTATTGCACCACAAACTGTACTACAGCTTCTGCAACTTAGAAATAACAGTCAAAATTCTTCAGTTCAGGAGAGACCAGTGCTAAAGTATTGCTTCTGTGTGAGCTTGCACAATGGGGATTGCTGCTCTTAATCAGGTCTGTTGTGTTTCATGCTGTTCCTATAACTGGTAGGTCTCCTATGGGTGTGTTCTAGCTGCATCAAGAATCCTAAGAGATTGTCTGGAAATGAGAGAGGACTGGTGGCCATGGCCAGAGCACAATGAGTCATCCCACTGAGAATTTTAAATCTAACCAAAAGTTCAGGGTAACGCACTTAAATCTCATCTTACCTGCTCTCTGTCCCTGACTAGATCTGTCTAGATCTAGGAGATAGCAAGCTTTTGAAATTGACTGCCTTGCCCCTTGTTTCACTAGTTAGAGCTTTTACCTTATTCAGCTTCAAGACCTGAAGATTAGGGCATGTTCGACAGGGCAGTTTAATTAATTATTATTTATGTTTGCTTGTTTTGTCTCCCTCTCTTGTTATTCTCTAGAAGAAACAACAAAGAAAGGAACATTTAGTAAACTGAGGATCCCATGGTTTCTTTAGCTTTATTGAATCTGGTTGAGTTAAGGCTTTTAATTGTGGAGATGTTGTTTGTCTTGAACAAGGAGTCAGATCACCACCTCAGAAAAGTTAGTCAAAAGTTAGTTTTCTCCTTATCTTACAGGTCCATTTATCCTACTACACTTGCATGTTGCTAAATGGAAAGTGTTTTCACTATGCAAGCAGCTAAGCTGGAGTTTTGCATTTTCATATCTCATCAGCAGTCGTGTTTCTAGTAAAGACTATGTCTGCCTTTGTGGTCAAGCAGTGAATTTTTTTGCATGTGACTCACAATGAGGTATGTGGAAATAATGTTATGAGAGGAACTGTTATGCTTGGGGGTCATTTACAAAGACTGAATAGAAGTGAAATCTTAGGAAAGTATTTTCACCTCAGAATTAAATGCATGGAATTGCTTGGCAGAGAGCGGAAACTGCCACATACCAGAGGCTCTATATTGGCACTGTTGCTGCTTTTTTGTGTGATGAGGAGAGGGAGGGACAGGAAAGGGGAAATGGAAGGAAATGGAGGGATTTGGGGAAGAACATCCTGAAGAAGTAAATGGTCTTATGGGAATGGATTTAGGATGATGAAATGCAAATGGTAGTAGTGTAATGGTAATGTAGTAGTAATAGAATCTGAGGCTGGTTGTCTCCTGCTTCCTGTACCTCACATGAAGATAAGAAACTATTTGTTATAGCTAATGGAAATTTCATATTTCATATCAGTGCCTATTGCTACTAAAATGTAGTGTGGAACTAACTGGCTTCAGTGGGAGAAACATGAAGTATGTGCTCTTAATTGATTTGCTTCTCATTTGGCATTATTAGGAGTAGATCAGTCCTTGCTCATCCGCACTTCTGGCTGAGAGCGTGCAGCTGATGTATAGCTTATGTGTCACCCATCGACATATGATGGGGGTGAAAACCAACATAATTTTTACTCATTTATACCCAGCAGAAAGAGTCCTTGAAAGACTAGTTTGTCAAAGCTTTATTTGATCCTTTGAAATTACTCTGTGGTTATCTTTAATGCATGGGAGTGGAGATGAAGAGTCAATCAAAAGCTGAAAATAGCAGGAAATCCAGCTATTTGTATACTGGGTTGAATTTCTTTTTAGAAGAGTGCACAGCATCAGTGATTTAAGATCTGTACTGGTGTTTAACTCTTTATGTCAGCACATGTTTTTTACCTCTATAGAGACTAAATCTTTGCTTACCTGAAAGACCATCTTTCCTGGTGTGCTCTGTGGTTGAGATACTTGCCTGGTTTTAAATTTGAACCTGTTGTCAAGATGTTGTCTCTTATGGACTGCCGAGTTTAGCATTGATACACAGTAGCCCAGGCATGTTAATCTTCAATATGTTTTATGGGCCCTTGTATTTTCTGGGACACACAATGACTGATAATGTAAGAGCCAAAAGAAGTATCATCCGATGTTTGCTATTGTTTGTGTGTGATGATATGTGGGCACTCTTCGTGGAAAGGAAGAGCAGGTAGTAAAGCTTATAAAATTAATTTCAAATTTTGTGTCATTCATAAAGTTTATTAAATGAATTTTGTGTCATTCAAAATGACAGGAAAGGAAAATGTCTGCCTTGGCAATAGGAAATCCTTGACAGTCTCTGTCACGGTCTGTTTCCCACATTTCAGAGTATTAAGCTTCTCACTTGGATCAAGTTGCAGTAGTGTGTTTCTTGGAGGACCAGTGTCACTTTGCATGCCTTCTGTTGCTTGCAGACTTGACTGGGCCAGTGACAATCTGGCCCTTTTTAGAAACCAGCAAAGCAACAACAAAAAAATTCCCACCTATGGAAGTGGAGCTTCAACTCATCTCCAAAACCAAGGTTGCCCATGGTTACAACCCTCTGAAACAGTTATACTCCTTTTCCAATTAGGAGAGGAGTGGCTTCTTCAAGTCTTCTCTCTTGTCTTTGTTGAACAGAATATCACTGGTTTATCATTATTTCTCCGTGCTAGTCTTTTTTTCACCCTTTTTTTTTTTTTTTTTTTCTCTAATCTGCAGTGAATTATTCACTTCTGGGCAAACCAGAGCACTGCAGAGGTTTATTTTCAAATGTAAGTACAATTTCATAATTTCAGCATATGTTCTATGTCCTTTAAATGTAACTTGTATCCAGGGTGTGCTGTGAGAAATACTAGAACACTTTCCTTATAATCAGGGTGACAGTTACGGTATTAACTGATTTGGTGGTTATGGGATCACAACTGAGTGGGGAAGGCGTAGCACTCTACAGACTGTGTGTTCAAGGAGAACTTCTTGATATCGTATGATTTTTAAATGAGGAAAAAGGTAATAAAGAATCAGGGCTAAAACTGACAAAACAGGCACCTGAAGGTTGGGAAGAGTTTATGCGTGTCCTTTGGAATGCTGTTCATCTGCGTGAAGCACGGCATGGGTTCCACAGGAGAAATGTTACGTGATTACCTCATCTGAGGTAAGGCAAGGCCATGGTGGTGGTGTGTTACCCATAGCATAACTATAAAAAGCCGAGGGTAAGTATACAGATG
The DNA here is from genome assembly GCF_022539395.1 of Myiozetetes cayanensis. Taxonomy (NCBI): domain Eukaryota; kingdom Metazoa; phylum Chordata; class Aves; order Passeriformes; family Tyrannidae; genus Myiozetetes; species Myiozetetes cayanensis. Next base: position 26,458,460 of record NW_026087411.1, on the reverse strand, counting down.
ATATTTTCTCTAGGCCCTTTGCAGCCTGAAGGAAGGTCTTCCAGAGATGTTATAATGTCGTTCCCTGGCATGTTCTTAAAACAAGAGACTAAAAACTGCATAGGACCAGAAGGTAGGACTGAGTCCAGTTCCAGTGGGTTCAATCTCATTCTATCACAGGCATCTCATTACAAGATCCCTTTCATAAGCTCATTGAGTCCTTTTTTAAAACCCATTTTGCAGTGGTACCCAACAAAAGCTAATTATTGTATTCTGTGTTTAAAAAGGAAATAAATGGGGAGACTCCCAACCAAATGTAGACCCACTGTTAATGAACTGGGATTTCAGTTGGACCCAAACAGTGTCACTGATCAAATGGAATTTACATAAAGGTGGTGAGTCTCAGTACAGGTGATGCTGTGTTTTGGTAATACCAACTTCCTTGTCAAATCCACAGAAGCTAACGATGTGGGCTGTAAAAGTGGTGTTAACTACAACATTAATGTTGTTGGTCTGGATTTCAAATGGAAGCTTTGCTGGTCATAATAAAATGAGGGAGCCTGAATTTGGAGGCAGACTTTTGTTAACTTTGTATTACGTGTAAGTAATTACGGCGTTCCAGGAGCTCCTTTTTATTTTGATGACTACAAAAAATACATATTGTAGCTGAAAATGAATGTCCAATATACTCATTGCAGAACAAAAGTATAAATATGTGTGGCATCTTTTGTTCCATTATTTAATTGATAAATGATGTTCATAGCTTAATCTAGTCTATATATTTATGGCTAACTGCTGGCGAGACAAATATAAATATGTCTAGGAATAGATGTCATAAACGAGGTATACAGAGTTTTAAAAATATATATATTTTGGTGATTATAAGTATAGGATGGCTTTGGTCAGCAGGACTTGACTCTGCAGATCAACATAATGAGTAATACTTTTTCATGTTTCATTTGGTTGAGGGTGCAGATTCTTAGTTTTCTACTGGTGCAGAAAACAGTGTCAAGGTTTTAGGCTTTGTTTTATTTAGAACTATTTGTGGAAATTACTCATTTAAAAAATTAATTAAATGAAGGTACAACGTCTACTCCAAACCCTCTGGGTGACTTTTCCAAATTTTTTTTTTTATCCACCCACTGGCTTTAGCACTTGCAAAATTCCAGTGTTGCATAGTTCCATAGTTCTCTTAATAGCATCCTGAGGGAGCAAAACACATCTCAGCAGCAGAAATTTAGGAAAGGGAGAGATGGGAGGCAAAAGGCAAAAGTGTACTGTGTTATTTAGGTGTGTGCAGTGTTCTTGTGGTATCGTGAAGAAACACCTTTTTTATTCTTTTTATTCAAACTCAGCTGAACAGTATTTTTATTCAAACCCAGTTGAACTAAAAATAATTCTTGAAGGAGCTTATACTAATGAAATAGAAAGATTTTGGTAAGTAAAATGTTATCAATACAACAGAGATTGACTGTTCATCGTGCCTGGTATATATTGCTTTGTCTAACAACTTGCCCCAGCAGACTTACAATTGTGCTCTCTCTGAAGACCCTCCCAGCTGCAAGGCCTGATTGACGGAATCTGTGGGCAGATGCACTTGCCAGACTCCAATAAAGATGGGGCCTTGGGAAAATCTAAGGCAATTATTGACGGGCAGCAATCCACTAATCAGACAATTTTAAAATTAATCCCACAGTCCCTTACTGTATTAGCTTTCCTTCTTGTTTGTATTTATACAGCAAATTCATGACTTCAGTGAATACTCTCCCTTCCAGCCCAATTATGTATCTCTGAGGGTATTAAATTAAAAACAGAAGAAATATTGAAAGTGGCTTGCAATTAGTTTCTTTAAAAGGTAGTATGGCACTTGCAGGCTGGGGTTCTTAATATGATGCTTGATAATAAAAGTAAACAGGATTTTTTTATCATACAAGTAAGGCAAGTATTCATAATATGCCTTGTTATAAAGCAGCCTATATATGAGAGAAAAAAAAAGTTATTTGATTTTGGAGTTTAATTATATCATCATGAAATTCTTCTAGAGTAACTGACAAATCCACAGTGTTTCCAAATAACATAAATAGATTTTGGTTTGTGCATCTTGAGTTATCTTTCCCTTGTTTTATTTTGATCACTTTATAATAAAAAATTGCATTGCATTTGATAGTTGCCTTCCTTTTAAATGAAGACTGATCCAAATAGAACATTTCTTTCATCTGGAAATGAAATAACCATCTTTATGGGGTGACTGTTTAAATGTGAGTCACTGCCTAGAGTCCTTAGTCTTGTACTGTGTATCTCATTCTTTTAAAATTTGGAAATCTGATTCTTGCAGTGACTGAAGGATTGTTTCTTCAGATCTGAACCTGAAATGAGTAACCAAAGAGAAGCATCACTTTAAAGGTATTGTTTTGTATCTTAGTGTTGGATTGGGCAGTAAGAGTGTTGTGCACTTCTACTGTTTCCCACGTGCAGCAGAATTCATACGATATTATTTTGTTTATTTGTGATCAGTTTGCTTTCAAGTACAGAGGAATGAAAAAAAAAAAAAAAAAAAGAGTCAGTCCACTTGGAAGTCAATGGATAAACTCAGTGTACACTTGGTTTGGAGAGTAGATGGTGCAGTGCTAACTGTAAAAAATGTAGAAAGCATTTCCAGGTTGAGAAATTGGTGTGGCAGAGATTTGACTGGGCAGGCTTAGGCTCAAACCCTTCTTGGGTAACTGGTGGGTTCAACCAATTTCTTTGTACCTCAGATTTCCATGTGTATGGCTTTAAGATTTCCATCCTTGAATGAATGGTGGGGGCGAAAAAAAAAGTGAAGTGCAAGTTTTATTAAAATTATAGAATTGGTATAATTTTCAATTAAAAATTATAAGTAATTCTGTAAAGGACAGCAGAGCTGGTTAACTCTGATCTTTTTAGTAAATTTATGTGGGGCTGATGAACATATAGTTACATTTTCTTCTATTTTGATTGAATGAGTAGTATCCATTTTGGGCTGTTGTAATCAGTCACAAGTTTTAATTGATTCACAGACATGGAAGACTTATGAGGCAATAGCTTTACTCTGGGTGAACTATTTTCTGATTACCCAAATGATCTCTCTAACTCTCCAGAGCTGTGCTTGTTATGGAAAAGGGCTAAGGTAACATATTTGTATGGTTGGATACATTAAGGTGAGAAGACAGGTTCGGGAGACACAAGGGTAAAAGTTCCTGTGCTTCTTTTATATTCCTGTGTCTAACAATGTGACTGTGATGATGCCAAGCTGGCTTTTCTAGTGCTAGCAAAACCCAGGATGGAGCTACTGGTAGCCCTTGTTTTCTATTACTTTGATTTGATTTATTGCAGAAGTTGTTAACACCCCATAGTCCTTTGAATCAAATAAAGCAAGAAAACCTATGAGACTCAGCAACAACATAAGCCAGGGAGTCTTTTGTCTTCATTATGGACTAATTCAGCTGTTGGTTGTCTGGGAATCAACACCTCCATATGTAACAAAAGATACATTCTGTGAGTAAGAAGCTCCGTAAGGTAACAGCTCATGCCATGTGGCATATTTCAATCTGGCTCAGGAGGATAAAGTGAAAAGTGGGAGGCTAGCAAACAGAAAAGATTATCCAGCTTTCCATCCATCCTCCTGAAGGCAACTCTTAAAACCTATCAATTCATCAAGTAGATTTCACATGAAATGATTAAAAAGTGTTTTAAAAATCACAGATCTCCTTAAGAAAGTAGTACTTGATGAATTAAGGTCACCACTCAGTGGTGATGTTGGAGCTTTGTCCTTTAGTAAGGGGCTGAGTTTGGAGTCCTTTCCTAAATAAATATTTTAGTAAGTGAGTGCAACTCTTCAATCCACACCTGCGTAGAGGGATCCTCCTTAGAAACAAGTACAGTTCAATTTCCCTGCTCACACTGCAGTTCAGCCAACAGATTGTGCTTCTGTTTGTGGGCATTCCTTTGTCTTCATTTTATACGTGCAGGTGGATTCAGACCACTGGCTTTACATACAGCACCAGCTGGCAACAGCTTTTGGCTATGGTTGACCTGGGTTAAGTTAGAACTGATGACCAAAAAGTAAAAGTTGATGTTACCAAAGCCTGAGGTTATTGTTACCCTTTAGGGGTTACCGGTTCTAAAGCAACAGCAATTAGGTTTGTGTGGCACAATGAACAAAAATAGAAAGTGCGTTCATATGGATAATGTAAAGATTAAAGCCCTTGCGCTCTCAGCTGCACACTGAATAGCTTGCTTTTTTATATGCTTTTAAATAGGAGAGCTGCGTAACATGACCCTCTAGTTGAAAGGATGCAGAATCGCTATACTCCCATCTGGATTATTACATTCAATTTAGGCCACATGAACTCCTGTGCTGAAGGTGTACATCTAAGAAAATGGTTGTGAATTGAGCGTGACTTGCATAAAAGAGCAAGTTGCACCTATTCGTTCTTGAAAACCATCTGCTTTTAGTTAAAATCACAGTTGGCGTGCCAGCCAGCCATGGGGGCCCCATCTTCTTTTCTGTATCACCCCACATTCACATGCTTAATATACTAGTAATTTTATTATGGAGCTGTGGTCAAGACTCTGTGGCTAAGGTTGCAACCAGGTTCTTTTATAAGCTCTGTTTTTTGTCTGCCCCACTAGAGCTTTCACTAGGAAAATTGACTTGAAAATTGGCAACATTCACTCTGCACTTCATATCCATATATTTACATTCTCAGGCATGTTTAATTGTCATGCTCCCTGCTTTACTACTCTTTCAACTTCAATGTTAATTATTGGGCTCCTCTTAAAATTAAGCCTTTTTTGGTGTCTTTTAATTATAATCAAGCCCTAGGCAGCTGGGTTACTACAACCATTGCGTATTACACCGTTCTCGGTTGTGGCCCTCAGTTGCCTTGTTATGGCTTATTTGTAGACTAGAAGCTCTTTGACTTTTTGTTGAGTTTGTGTAAGTATGTTGAGGGTCCTGGTCTACAACTGAAACCTTTGCCTTTTACTGCATTAAAAATAAGTGGTAATAAACATCCAAACAATTTATAGATGCAACCTGGCTCCAGTTAAAGCTGATGGCAAAATTTCCACCAGCATCAACAGGATTGGGGCAGCTGTTTCTCTCCTGTTGTAAATGATCATGGGTACTAACTCAACCTGCCATCAAAACTAAACAAGTTTTCCAAGCATTGTTTCCTTATCATTTTAAAAACTGAAATCACCATTTTTGACAAGATACTGAAAGCCTGCACACATGAGTGTAGAGAGTATCCATGTATCAGTGTTGATCACTTATAACTGGCAAAGTTTGTTTGGGAAATTATACTGAATTTGAAGTGTAACTCAAGAAGTTCCTTATTTTCTGTTTAAATTTACTTTTCTCATCACTTTTAAAATGAAAATCCAGTCTTGCTCACAGGAGCTAAGCAGCAGTAGAGGATCTGCAAACAGTCAGTTGACTTTGGCACCACAGTCTGTATTTCAAAGTGAATACAGTTTAGAGCAGGGTGGCCAAGTCTCAATTTAAAATTCAATACCTGTTGTTATTCTAGAGGAGGAGGAAATTTTTCATATTCAATCTGGTCCTGTTTCATGCAATTTCTGAATAATTATTTCTGACTACATATAGGAAAGCTGTCAAGAATCCTATATCCAAAAATGACTTAACAGAATGCAGTCCTCTAAATAATTGAAATTTTCACACTCAGCATCCTTGGCATATGATATATTATTTAGATTGAACCAGGATCTTCTAACTTCTCTACCTCTTTTTTGTTGTTGTTTTCAAAGTTTTGCCTAGATTCTATAAATATTTAGGCTCTGTAGTCAGAGAGGTATAAAACTGATAGAAGAGCCAAAATTAGCTGCAAGAAATAAGTCCTTTAATATTTTCAAGAGCTTTGACAAAGATAAAAAATTTAAAAACAGAGGAAAAAGAAGAAAGTCCACTACTAGAAGAGAGAAAAACTATTAAAATAGGGCTAAGAGGGTGCTGGTCAGGATGATAAGGAGAGATAAGTCTAAAAGGACGTGTGGGATGAGGAATGGAAGATGTTTTCAGGCAAAGGCAGAATGGATAGACATGCGTAGTCCTGAGAATGTTAGTTGGTCTCTAATACCTTATTTTAAAAAACCCAAACTTTTTAAAAAGCATGTAGATTTTTCTACCTCTTCCACAGAAGTGTTTTATGTATTTTTTTATCCCTTTAGTGCAAATTTCTCACACTTGCAATGTATTAATTATTCTTAACGTAAAGTGCAGTATCCTTGCCTCTGAAGTATAAATTCACATCCACTTGGGGAAAAGTTTGTCCCTTTCTCTAACAGAAGGAATACAGTTCTGCTATAAATAAAGATGTTGTGTGAAAAGTCTTTGCAAAGTTGATAGTCTCAAAAAAATAACACTTAACCTACCAGTAATACCAGTCCAAAGCAGGATCTGTCCTATGGATCTGTGGTATTACGTGTGTTCAGAGGAGCCAATTGCAGACCTGAGACTGCAGTAATTGTAGTTTCTAACTTTAAACAAGTCATGGTATTGTTAGTGATCCAGCAACAAACTACACACTTGCCAGAGAAATTCAGGAAGAACTTGGGCTGTAGTTGTAGCTGGATGATTCCAGGAATCTCTCTTGACCAAGAAGGACTTGGAGCAGCACACAGAAATTGGCTAGTCCTACTTAGATCAGTACAACTAAATAGCAAAACTATCTGGAAATGTCTTTTTCAGACACTGTGTTGTTCACTCCTCTCATCTGAGAGGTAATATGAAATAAAACTGTATTACTATTAGCCTATTGTTTGAGCTGGTGCATTTCCTCTCAAGTTGTGCTTTGTTTTATTGACTGTGGGAATTCTTAACATATTCTTTGACAGCGAAACTCTGCAAACCAAGAATCTGGGATATCTTTATTTTGTACCTACCACAGAGAGTTGTCACTAGTCTATACTCTGCAGAGAAGGTTTGAGATAGACAAATCTCTTTAAAGATCACGCTTTTTAAGAGGCTGAACAGTGAAATCTGCCTGGTTGGTTTATTTGTGTTGCAGTTGTAAGCTTAGTGGTGCATACATTAAAATTCATGTAACTTAGTATGATGTTGTTTACTAACTTTATGCAATATATATCAGTTTAAAAAATCACTCACATTATGTTTAAATGTTAATAAAATGAAATCCCTTAGCAGTCAAAGGAATTAGCCCATATATGAGTGAAATACCAAGGCAGGTCTTGTTATTTTTATGAAACTCTGAATAATATAAGTATCCAATTGATAAAATTTTATTAAAGCTGACAGCCCTTAAGTGATCTAAGTGGTAAATATTGAAATGAAGTTTCAACAACACTGCAGTACCAAGGGAGGCCTAAGGCAGTAATAAGGATTAAACAATGATTTAATGTTGTTCCTTGGGGGTAGGGATTGTTGTTTTAATGGAGAGCAAAAGCTCACTTCCTTCTAAATAATTAAACTGTGATTTGAGAAATTGATCTAAGGTAGTTGTAGTGGTTTGTTAAGTCCGAAAGAGATAAATGAAGGCAAAGTGTCCTGGGGCAAGGGGAAGTCAGGGGAGAGTAGTGAAGAGATAGTTTTGCAGGATAGATTCATGACAAGTGTCCCTCGGGAAGGGGGAAGCTGGCAATGAGCATATTTTATCTTTTATTTGTAATGTAAACAGACTTGTGCTGCCTGAGGCTGGATAATAGCTAATGAGCAGGGGGTTTCTGTGGGGTGCAGATTTTATTAGCACAGCTTATAAAAAACGGAGCTAAATTAAAAATGCAGTGTCTTCTAGATAATCCGATAATCAGTGATGCTACAGGGAGCACCTCCACCTAAGCAGAGTGAGTGTATTAGCATATGCATGTAAAATTTCCAAACAATTTGTTCAGCAGTTTCTGTGAGATGAATGGCTTTCCCATCTTCACAGCAGAAGGTGGATTTCACATAATAGGGCTGAGTATTTTGGGCTGCTTTAGGAATGCAGGAATGAAGGAATTTTGTAATGTGTTTCAAATCTGTCATTTGTGTATAACCAGTGGGAGACTTGGCCAGAGAACTCCTCATCATATATGCCTCTTGGGTGATTGTAACAAATGAGATGACAGCTAGGATGGTGGTAGAGATGGGATATAAGTGGAAAAAGGGAGAGAGAAAACTCTCTCTAATTAGATAATTGCTTAAGGTGATTTCCTTGGGGTTAACATGATACACAATCCTGAATAGTTCTAGACAACTGACACAGAGCTTCCAAAATTGTAGTGGATGTTTTCCAGCTAACCTCCCCTCTCAGTCTCTATGCACGTAATACTCTTTAGAAACACAATTTAATTGAGTTAGCATCATAGAAAACACTGAAATTCTCCCTTCTTACTGGAAAAGACTGGCTATGGGTTCAATCCATGCCTTTAGGTGTAGATACAAATGGGCAGGGTGCATGTTGTTGGTTCGGAATAATTTTGCATTTGGGTACATAAAAGGAGGCATAAGTTGAAGCATCAAGAGCCTCTGAGAACACATGCCACTGTCAAACAAAGCCTTATGACCTCCACTGCCAATGCCTCTGTTTTTCTCAGCACCCAAGGCACAGACTCAGAAGGCAAATTTAATACAGAGCATTAATGGCAAAAGTCTTCTAGAACTTCAGTTTTAAGGTATCGGTAGTTTTCATCAATAATAGAAAAGGATATTCCAAAAAACGTGACTATCAGGAGTTTTTGGACTTACTTAATAAGGTCTACTGAAAGAGGAAAAATTAACAGAGGTGTCGCTGCATATCTCACTCCAGACTGTAAGACTTGGGGCTAGTAATGTTAAAGCTATGGTTACACAGGCAGAATTATGTCTTTGACCCACCTACTCCTCTCTGTGCAATAAAATGAAGAAATAGAAGTCAAACCATGCAAGCAGAGAAGTGTGTATAAAACATTTTTTTCCCCAAGCAGACTGGTTTATGCTGTTCTATTTTGTATACTGTAATTAAAGGAAAACTTCAGGACCACCCAGTGTACAGTCAACCTTCTTGTTCCCAGCTCCTCAGGCTAGGAGAGAGAAGGTGTTGTACCATGATCAGACAACCACTGTTGTTATTTACTGATGGCTTTCCATAAGTGCTAGACAGGTTGTAAGTTCTAGTCTACACAATTTCTTAGAGTGCACCCCTTGATGCACTAAAGTGTGCACTCCAGCTATCTGGGTTTGGGTTTTCACCAACTGTTCAATCAGATGATTGGAATCCATCATATGTGTGTACTCATCTTCTGTCAGAAAGAATGGAAAATATATATGATATTATTTTTTGGTATATTCATCTGTCAGATTGAATTTGGTTTTGCATGTGTCCATGCTTTTTAGTTCTATTGGAGGACACAAGGCAGAAGGAATGTCTTGCACGTGAAGATGGTAGAACTAAGCCTTGGGAAATAGGTTTATCTTTCCCATGGGAGTTAATTCCATGGGCTCAACCTGTCTCTTAAGAAGACTTCTGTCTCCTGAAGAGGCAAACTCTATGGAGGCATACTCATAGGTATTCTCCTATGAGCTTATTGTAGTCATTGGGATTATCAATAGGACTGAACAGTAATATTGGTTGAATAACTAGGACACTGTAGCTTATTGTCATGTAAATTTGTGTTGTCAATTCAGCTGAATTTGAACAGGTAGAATTGGTCAAAATGAGTAAGTGAAGCATTTTACAATTAAAAAATTATATTCTGATTCTCTAGAGAGCCAAGACATCCATCTATTTCAGTTGACCAGAACTGTGCTGTGGATCAATTTGGAAGTGTACCCAAGGTGAGACATAAGATATCTTTTCTATGAAGACCCGTATTTTACAACTGGTTTTCTGTAAGAATACAATTCAAATTCTTGGATATCACAACTCAGCATTTTATAATGTTTATTGAGGGAGAATACTGCTTTGTTTTAGATTATCAGATGGTGCAGATCACAAGTAGAAACATAAATTTCAACTAATTATTTGCTTATCAGGGTGTCAGCAGACAGGTCCATTCCATGCTTCCTTAAGAGCTACCATGCAAGTCATGTGTCTTTCTAGGCTTCCATTTGCCATATCTGCAGAAGAACTAAGAGCAGTGCCTTTCTTACTACTTTGTTTAGGCAATCACCTCTTCAGTGCAGCAAGTGTCCTGTTCTCTACATCTGAAATGGAGCCAAACTAAGAGCTTGAAGATGAATGTGAAGAGCTTTGTCACTGTTGGCTTAAAACATGTTATTGCCATGGTCAGGTTTCTTACAACAGCTTTTTTGTGGCAATTATTGCTATATTTTTACTTATACATAACAAAATCTTCAACATGATGAAATGGCAAAAAATGTCACAGTTCATTATGCTACAAAGTATAAACAATCGTCAAACAGGTGAAAAATAGATTAAAGAAGAATAAAACTTCAAACAGGTTTTAAGTAGTTCACTTTTATGTTTTAATAGCTCTTTAGGAGCCTGTAAATAGAAAGTCAATTGGATTTCAGACTTGTTTCCATAGTTATATTACGCACAGGGAGTATTCAATAAAACAAATCTTTTATTTAGTTCCCGACAGGTAATTAAAATGTGCCTCTGCATTTTCTTGTCTGTTACAGTAGGAACTAATATCAAAGATTTCTAGACTTTACAAGTATTCACAAATATATTGCAACTTAATTTTATCTTTTGGGCTGCAAACCTGGTGCTAACTGGAAGTCTTTAGTTAGTGGAAAGTTTGAATCCTGTTTGGCATTCTAAGCCTAACATTTCTCTTTTTTTGCTGCAAAAACTTGCTCTTGGCTTCAAAGACCCTGAGTCCCATTTACATGTTTTTTGAAGTAATAAATCGTGAGCAGAGCCAAATATATAGAAAAACAGCAACTAGAAACAGAGTGAATTTAGAGAAAAGGGGGAAAAAAGATACTATTTAACATTCCTGAAAATATTTGAGGTGTGAAGGAAGGTGCTCATGAGGGTTAAAGTAGTATGAAATTATTTAAATTCTTAGTTTCAATGAAATTGTTTCTGTTTCAAGTGTCTGAGATTTTTCTAGGTGCTATTCCACAAAGGACCATTCAATGCTGCAGTGTCTTTACTATATATATTTTTGTAAGTTTTAGAAGACAACATCTGTGAATGTCAAAAAAAGGTAGAGAGACGCTTCTTTTTACTGCTGACATGCTACCTGGATCGGTCTGGCTAAATCACAAACTTTCATTCTTTCAGTGTGTTTTTACAGGATTGTATGTGGTGGCACCGTGGGGTTGGATTTCACAGCTGGGGATCATATAAAGAATAAGCTGCCTTTTACCAGCCTTCCTTTTTTTTTTTTTTTTTTTTTTTTTTTTTGGTGTATCATTGTAGTCTTTTACCCTTACAATGTTTTAGTGCCCACTGTAGGGTATGGTGTAGGACCAGCAGATCTACCAGGACTAGAAATAACTGTATCAAAATGCCTAAATTACTTTCACAGGAAACTACCTCTGTGCTATTCCTTGTGTATCTCCCAGATACTTGGAGGAAAACTGCTTTAAGAAGGGCTTTATCAATTAAAATGACTAAGAACTAAACTAATAATAAAAAGGTTGTCGGTAGCTTTGCACGTGGTAACCTTGTGACATATTTCTGATGCCTGCCTTGTCGTATTGGCTACGATTGCCTGACTGCACGGGTAACCAACTACCTTGTCCTTTGGGAATTCTAATGTTTATCTAAAACCATTGTGATTTTCCTTTGATCAGGTGTACTTTTCAGGTGTGTTGGGTGGATCTTCCTGTTAGCAGCACTTGCATAGGCCCAAGCTATATTCCACAGTTCTGGACCAGCTCAGTATTATTGGGGGACGTTTGATGGACACAAAAGGGAAAGGGTGGGCTCACTGGGGTTGTAAGAGGTACTGCTGGATAAAACAGAGTCAGGAGCAATGGGGTGTCCCAACCCGAAATAGGAATGCTATATGAAGAGATTATTCCCTTCCAGATGGCCGTGTCTAAACGGAGGCAGCAGTGTCCAAAGGGAAGGATATCAGCTTCTCCAGGATTTCCAGCTTGGGTTGTTGACTATTGTAGGTCTGTTGAGTAACGTGACCAGTTATAGCTATTATTTTACATACAAATGCATCTCTGTCCCTTGCTAAGGCTTGACATTAGGCAGTAGGCTTATGTTTTATGAGTATTAAAATATCATAGCTTTAGTACTAACTTGTACAATTTCTGGTGTAACTCCCCCACCCTCACTTGTTCTTTTATGTTAAGAGTTGGAAGAATGGTTACAATCTTTATTGTCCTTTAAAAGTGAGCTTGGAGACATTATTACAGAAGTGGTGTAATCTCAACAGAATGATAAGATTTGCAGTATTACTGATGGGCTCAGCTAAGCCAATAAAATTCTAGAAAAAAAGCCTAAGCTGCAGGAATTTACAGGAATTTATGAGTTCTTGGCACAATTGGGAGTAACTGTTTCCATGAATGGCCATTTTATCAAAAAGAAAAATCAAAGTTATGTAGCACAAGATGTTTGCTACAGTGGAAAAAGTCTTCCTTCTGGATTACTCTTGGCTCTATCTGTTGTCAGAGCTAATCACACTGAGCAGTTCATCTGTTTATTACCATAATTTTTTATTTACAGTATGCATAAATACAGCTCTTCTTATATTAAGCCTGATAGCTGCTTTAAATGTGTCTTTTATCTATCACTCTTACATTTCTAGCCCACTTATTGCATTTGCAGATACTGCAACAAATTTATGTGTTTTATAAACCTAACAGAATGCCTTGTGTACTGATTGATGGAAAATCAGTTGCTCAGTTGCCAGGCAATGATTGATTTTCCAACACAGCTGCTCCAGCTGTGCTACAGATGCTATTTTTTCTCAGATATCATGGTGTTGTAAGCTATTGAATATGATCCTTAATTGTACGGATCTCTGAGAAATCAGTCATTTCAGCACTTAGTGGCCATTTGGTCACCATCTTCAGCTATGCTTTGTGTTTTTATCTAGTAAGCTTGCAATTAGCAGTGCCACTTGGAGGTTGCGTTGGCATACTTTGCAAGAAGCTGGTTTGGAATCTGTGACATAAGTAAATGCTTGTCACTAAAAATTAAAGTTCATTACAAAATGCTGTAGCCAATAGCATGTGCCGATGACAGCAAGCCTATTTCCTGGAATGCATTTCAGATTCCAGTATTTTATTTCAAACCTTGCTCAGCTATGTATGACTAATAAATAATAGAGGAAATTATAACTCAACAGAAAATTTGCAGACCTTCTTTTGATCTGCGGAAGGAGACTTTGGTTGCTTGGCATTCTTTTAGCTGACCTTCATAATTTAGTTGTAGGCTGTGATTTGGCTCCACTATCAGTTTCCACAGCAGCATAAAATATTAAAGTCAAGCAATATCAATAATTCATACTCTTATGGCATCAGAGATATCAGTGAGAGGAACATTTGGATTTGCTAAAATTAAAAGCGCAACTCTACTGAAGGTACAAGTGCAAGCTTAAGGCTTTTAATGCTCATTATGATAGAGGAAATTAAGCCAAGTCTCACATTTCATAGAAAGAGGAGCTGTAGTTGGTAGGTGTCCTGTCATTTGTAACTAGCCTTCTATTCACAACAGAGTAATGTGTCTGGTTGCTAAAATAGACTAGTGGCAACCTGTCTCCTTTTCCTTACCTTTGTCAAGAAAAGCATTTCTTGATGCTTTCTCCCTGGTATGAAATCTGATTCTTCTTAGAGATAGTTACTACTGATACTGGCATTGTGGTGGTTTACACAGTGGAGAGAACTCAAAACTGGCCATGATCTGGCTTCTACCGCTGGTTTTGCCACAGGCCTGTAGGAAAATCCTTTTGTTGTTCTGCATTTAATTAAAAGTTTCTCAGAAGAAGTGTTGCTCAGTGTCTAGTCCCAAGAACCTGTGATTTCAGTGGGCTGAAGCACTGAAGCAATGTGAATAGGAAGTTAAAATGCAATTCAGTCCCACTCCAACTTCTAGAAAATTTTTCTTAATGTTTCCTCTTTAAATATTAACTTGGTGTCTCCTTTTTCTAGTCTTGTCTTCTACTAAGCACATGTCTAAATGGTGTAAAATGCTAGATGATTTAATATTCTAGTAGACTTCCATGCAATAATTTTTGGAATAGTCATTTATAATTGCCTTCTGTTTTAAGGCAATATCCTCATGCCTATCCATTTCTTCAGAGCTGATATTTTTCCAAAACAGCAATAAAAAGTCACTCCACTTTTTAGTTAGAATCCATACCTTTCAAACCCACTTTATTAAAGACATTTTAGAATAAATTAATGCTTTTCTTCTGTAAGCTTTTTTTTATAGTGCCTTCTCCTTCAAGAGAAAGGCAGGTACAAAGTTCACCTCTACTTCTTTTCCTTTGGTAGCTTGCTCAGTTTTTCACCATCTTGCAATTGTAGAATGCAACTACAGAAGGAATCCCAAAACAAATTTCCAGTGGAGTTGCTAGTTCCTATTTTAGAACAAACTTTCCCCTAACTTCAACATTTCCCTCTTTCTGTATAGCTGGTACTGAGTGGCTCTGTCATTTTTGGATTTCTGTTCCAGTCAAGTAGGCTGCAAACTGTACTCACTGCAGAGAAATGAGAAAATACATGATTTCCAGTTGCAGTTGTGTGGTGATATTTGGGTAAACACTGGAAAAAAAGGTGAACTGTGACCTGGGTTGTTCTTCATTTAAGTTTGTGCATGCTTATGTCAGGCATACAATAGGAAGATTCCCCTTGAAAATTTAGGTTTGTTTCAGAAACATGGGAAAGCTGTAGGATCAGGCTGCAAGAAGGCAGCTTTGGCAGTTATTCCTGAACAAACAGCCCCATTCTTCTGGTTTGGAGGAGAACCTGGAGGGAAGTGAACTTAGCACTGCCATTCAATATTGATGTTGCAAGAGAACAAGGTAAAAATGGGATCCTTTCCATTGCAACATGCCCTACTGGTACATTAAAGAAATTTCAAACTGCAGATGAGCATATGTCAGGTATACTTTCACCTCTTCAGCTAAACATATAGGTTGGCTCAGGTTATTTACAGATAAACAGGTTGTTGAAGAGAAGAACCTCGTCTTCTTGAGGCTGTGACTCATTTTTGCCCTTGGTGTAACTCTTCCCTGAACCTCTCTGCTATTTTGCTGTGATTGAGGACTTAGAGACCTGACCCTTCTGCTGTTTTGTTTTCCTCTTGGTAGAAATGCTGATCTTGCTTTTCAGAGGATGTTGCAAACAGACGTTTCCTGGCAATAGAAGAAGAAATGTTCACTGTGACCTCCTGATCTACAGAAATGTGACAGACACATCATCCTACAACTTCACTTAAACTCCCATATCGAGTGTGGAATCATTATGCCTATTTCTGGTGAATGACACAGCCCTCCACTTTCATGGATCTGCTGCCCCTGCACTGCATGTAGTCTATATTGATGGAGCTCCAACAGGAGCTCCTGGGTTGCATGGGGCATTCTTAATACTTCTGAGATATTGCTCATCTTCTTTTAAAATTTTATGTATTACTGGATTCTTGGAGATTTTTTCATAATCTTCTCTTGTTCTTTGCCATCTTTTTCCAGTCACCAAGTAATGAGGCCATCATAATGGCAAGTGTATCTCAGTACAACTTTTGCTGTGAACTGTAGAAAGCAAGCCCTCACTATTCCTCTTGAATGCTGCTTAGTAGACCCAAACTTATTACCCTGCTTAGTTACACATGTTGTTATTCAGTGCTCTTTTCCCCCTTTTAGGTCTTTTCCAACTTGCCATCCTCCTTTTCTTGATCGCATACAATACATCTAGTATTTTGTCCCAACTTATATTGTTGTGATGAATATTATAAAAATACCATGATTTTGCCCCCTTTTCTTTAGGCAATTCAGACTACATTGTGTGAAAGACCTACCACTACCATCACTTACTTCTGCAGCAGCTTTGTGTTGAATTCTTAAGCTTCACAGTGGTTCTAGAAATAAATGTGCCATAGCTCATGAAAGGACTTGAATTTCAACTGCATTCCTTTTATTTTATAAAAGGATTTCAATTTCTTCTTTTAAATTTAACTACAAATTTCAAACATGTTGTAGTGTTTTCCCTTTCCTTCCCCATCAAGACTAAACAGAGGATCCAAGCTACTCCCAGGTTCCACCCTTTTTCCTATTCCTTTTGGGATTTGTGACATTGGAGATATGTGGTGACTGCTGAGGAAATTGCCCTAAGTGATATTGGAGTAATTCCCCCTCATTTTAGTAATAAAGGTTGCGTATGTTTTATGAGAATAGCACCCCTGCAGTACAGAGAGCTACTGTGATCCATCACTTTAAATCAAGAAATCATTTGACACATTTATTTCCTGAACAGGAAGTGTTCTGTCAGATCAGCTGGAAACCCTGAAATCGGTACATGTTAAGATGAAAGTCAAAATAGCAGATGCTGTTATTTTACTGGGCCAGTTCCATTTTTCTGGGAAGGCCACTTTACCACGGGAATGCTGAAGAAGTATCTCTTTCTTCCTTTTCAGAATGTATATGTCTGAAGAAATTTATTAGAATAGGGATAGTAGTTAATAATTTTTAGAGGGCTGTTTAACTCATAATTATGTGACAAAATCTGATCCAAAATAGAAATATACTTCAAATATATCATGCATAAAAGTAGTTTCGGCAGGAGAAAAAAAAAAAACAAACCTGAAAAAATTCCCCATGTTATTTTAATGAGTTTAAAAGTATATTTTGCAAATTTAGTGCAAATCGTAGTTGACTCATAAATATATACACAGCAAGACCAAAACTGGACACTTTGAAAAACACTGGTAAGCAGGGAGGTGGCAAGAATGGCCAATTGCACTTACTTTGAAAGCATCAGTTGCACAAGAAACATTCTACGTAGATTGTAGGCATTGAAGGGACTTCCAGACACATTGCTAGTTGAATATGTAGAAGAACTAACTGAGTATTCTCAGGTTAGTCATCTTCAGCTTAAACACTGCTAGTATAAAACCTATGATGGAGATGTGTAAGCTTTGCACATCAGCTGCATTTTTATTGACCATCTGCAACTTCAAAGGCTTTCCTGCTCTAAAGCCCAGGCAGGTACCATGGGCTGCCCTCAAACCTACCTTTCCTGGCTTATTGATTCTCAACATGGCTTTACCTACAAGTCAATGGATTTGTTTTCAGCGAGAAATTATCTTGCAAATATGTTCTTATCGAGCTGCTAAAGATTTTTAAAATCTTTATGTTATTAATAAGTATGTATTGCTGTTTTCCTCCTTTGATTCTGTCTGTTATTTCACCTGTCAGAGACCTGTGTAAGTAACAGATACCTGAAGTATTTTGACAGGGTGTTTGTTTCTGTTTTCAGCATAAAACTCATGTGATGACAAGCAGATAGTAAAAAGAGATTTGCCCCAAATGTGCTACAGCCCCGCTTTTCCTCTTTGCTTTCCCACTTGAAAATAAGTTTAGTTTATTACTTTGGCACGTGCCTTGCTTAAAAAAAATTCCCTCCCTGCCCAGGACCAGGGAATGCTGATCTTCCCTCTTTTCTCAAGATTCTTCATGTGGTCAGGATGAAATATTAGTGCCTAGAAGGATTGTTATTGAATATATGAGGTCTGTCAGTCATCTTGAATGCACAACTGTTGAACATCTTGAACAGTTGAGAAGGAATCTCTGAGGTATCTGCTATGCTCCAGAAAGTCAAGCACAGCAGGTATTTCTTGAAATTAATTTGAAGAGCTCATCTTCTGAGTTTTCTGTGAGTATCAAAAGCAAAGATATTGAAGCATAAAAATGCTTACACTTGCTGTGGTTTGATTCTTAAGTCATATATTCAGTAGAATGACTCAGTTATTCAGACAACTGCACTGAATTTCAGTACTGTAGTTACGATCAATATCTAATATTCTGGTCATAGTATTTGTGAAATAAGCCCATGTTGATAACCATATAAGAGGAACTCACTGTATTTTTAAGTTTTCATGTACGACTTTTGTCTTTATAGTATCTTTGCCTGCACTACCAGCATTTTATTACAGAACTTATTTCAGTGAAACTCCTTATGGTCAGCAGTACCTCACAATCATGCCTGTGTGTCTGCAGCGCTTCAGAGCCTTCTAACTTGTTCATACTGCGCAGTGGAATAAGGTTTAAAGATGTTTCAAGGAGCAGCACTCAGGAAGCAGATGGAAAACTGCCCCCCATGTCTCAATTAAATAACCCATCCATTTTCATATGGTAAGATGACTGTTGTCATATGGTATTAGCAGCAAAGTTTCTTTACAGTACTGTGGATGTACCCGATATGGGCAGGTGGTATCTGAAACATTACACTGACGTGTTGGTCTGCACCTCAGACTGCAAGCTCTCTGTAGTAAGGCCTGTCCCTTTTTATGTCAAAGCAGCAGCTAGTCAAATGGGGTCCTGAGCTGGGATGAGGGCTTTAGATACTCATATAAAATGGTGTAGTAAAGACCAGGTTGTTGAAACTGAAAAATACATTAAACATCCAACTGAATTTCCTCATTGTTCCCTATTCTTACGAATAAAAACTTGGCACAGCAGAAGTGTATCTGCTTTTCTGAAGTTTTTGTCCTAAAGTCTGGGGATTAAAGTACAAGCAGTGAAGGTTTGCATGACTACAAAGAACATCTTTGCTATATGTTTTCAGATGGACTGTCCCCCTGCCTGATTAAGTGTCAGCACTTTAGCTGGCCTGCAAGATGTTTCAGCCCCAATATGTTTAATGTTCATTTTCAGGCATAAGTCTGCAGATAAAATCAGTTCAAAATCTGTAAGTCAACATGGCAGAGAGATTTCAGGGCAGCCTACCTGTCTGGACATTAGTGAAGGAAAAGCCCTTTGAAGTCACAGACGGCCAATAAAAATGCAGCTGGCATTCAAACCTTAAATGACTCCAGCACTGAGCTTTTACATTGCTGGTACTTAAGTGAAGGCCAAAAACTTTCAGAAACTGCCTTTGAATACTGGTCCACAGTAAACCTGTGTACCCTACGGTGTGACTGAACACCATCGCCCTCATTTCCTTGTCAATAAAAACAAACTGTGGAAAGCTCTGTGCTGCTGTCATGTCCAGGGATGAGGCTGGAAAGTTCCTGCAGGTTCTTGCATGGTTCTTTCTCTGCAGGGCAGGGCACCAGCTGAAGAGTTCCAGAAGGTCTGTTTGTGCCAAGACTGGGTAGTCACTGAGAAAGAGCTGGGTGAAACTTGTGCTGATGTCTCAGAAGTGGGGATGTGCATTTTACACTCTGATACAAGTGAGTACTTTGGAACCATAGAACCATAGAATCATTTAAATCAGAAAAGGCCTCAAAGATCACAAAGTTCAACCATTAACCCAGCACTGCTAAGTCCACCACTAAACTGTGTCCCCAAGTGCCACATCTACATGTCTTTTGGGGTTTTTTTGCATTTGTAAATTGCCTGACTATTCTCTTTCTGCAGGGTGACACAGCACAAAGTCAGGAGGGAACTGAGCTCCATTTCCCTAGGTCTGCAGTGGGAACTGGAAGAGTTGGTGTGCTCTGTCTCTGATTTGACCCCATGGTGGATGCAAATTCTTTCCAGGGCCTCGTACAGCCCCCAGCACAACGACACAGGGATTTCTGAGCTTACTGGCACAGCTGGAATATAAAGACTTATGAATGAAGTTGGGATGGCTGGCTTTCAAACAAAATTCAAAATTGCCCCCCAGCTTTCTGAATTATCTGTGTTTATTGGTTCTTGAACAAGAAAAAGAATTAAGGCAGACACATTGGATACCCTTAAAAACTTTGTTAATTTTGCCTTTCCATATGATAGAAGGTAATGTGTCCATTCCTAATGCTAGATGGACTTTAAATATTGTTTTTCTGGCTTAATAAGGTATTTCAGAGAATCTCGAGTAACCTTCCTTTTCCTGTGGATAGGTTTAAAGGTGGAAAGGGGGGGGCAGTAGACAAGAGTGGGGACATAAAACTGTTCTTTTTCTTGTAACAGGATCATGGTATGGAAATGGTTGACAACCACTGCAATTGGATTTTACAGGGAAATTCGAATTATCACACTAAAAAAGAACCCATTTTTACATTCACAAGTCCTAAAATAGCATGTCATGGATGTGAGCTCTGAGCATTGCCTGTGCTTGGCCTCAGGTTAAGCTAATTTGGAGGAATGATAGATAGAATTTTATTGCTGACATTTGGTTTGTTTGGATTTTTTTTAATGACAGCTGTTAGCAGCTGCTTAGTGGTTTAGAGCGTTAGAAATAGCCTGAGCACAGCTAGACCGGTGAGCAGAGTTCAGGTAATGCAGTAGTCAAAGATGGATGGGCTTTGCCATTTTCTCTCTGAGTAACCCCATATGTGTTTGAGTAGTATAGTTGGTTTTCTTGAGCAACCCTGTCGAGTGAAAGGTGTCCCTGCCTATGCTACAG
The DNA here is from genome assembly GCF_022539395.1 of Myiozetetes cayanensis. Classification (NCBI taxonomy): domain Eukaryota; kingdom Metazoa; phylum Chordata; class Aves; order Passeriformes; family Tyrannidae; genus Myiozetetes; species Myiozetetes cayanensis. The sequence goes on along the minus strand of NW_026087411.1, from coordinate 26,438,041 downwards.
GTTTTGGAATGGGATGATCTCCAAGACCCCTTCCAAGCAAACCATTCTATGATTTCCATATAGTTTACTCTTTTATCCAACTATAGAGCACATAATAAAAAAACCCTCCTTAAAAATGTTTACTGAGCTTCTCCTCTGCTTTTTTCATTCCATTTGCAAACTTCCTGTGTTTTGTATGTAGTTCAGAGTCTTGTCTTTGAGAAAGAAAGTCATTTTAAATGTTGTAGCTACTTCTGCACCTCACAAGTGAGATCAGCTTCAGCTTAGTACAATAATTTTATTCATATGGGAAAAATCTCTTTACACTGTGTTAAAAGCTTACCTGATTAGTTTCTAGTTTTCAGTAGAATGAATAAATAGTAGAAGAAAAATCAAGCCTTGCTAATTACAAATGGTATGCATTGCTAGCATGGTAAAAACATGCTGTTCTAAATAAATGCATCAAACATTGGATTAAGAGTGTAGAAAAGCATACATGTTCAAACCTTAAACACATCATAATTTTAAGTGTCCACAAGTGTTTAAAAAGTGTTGGTAGGAATGAGCACATATATCCATTCACTAGTTAAATATCATAACCTGTTTCTTTTCTAAACACATGCGCAAGGGAACAGAACACATTTAAGATGTTAAACACATTGACATGTTTACAATGTGTTGCAAGAAAGTGTTTAACTTCTTGCGCTCCAAAGTTAAACACTTTGGAATTAGAGGGTTTACTAATTCTACATTTATTCAATGTGACTATCACTTACTGACACTTATTGGATAAAGTTTGAATGGATTCAGAGAAGATTTAAAAAATTAATCGGGGAGGGAGGAACACTTTGGCTTTGGAACCATAAGGGAAAAAGACATGAGTTAACAGTTTACAGTGTTCTGTAGTTTATGCATATGTCCCAGTGAGCAAATAATTAAAAAAAAAAAAAAATTGACCCCAGATTTATGAACTGTCCCATATCTGGTTCATGTAAATACTAGTACTGATCACTAGTTCAAATTAGAGGTCAAATTAGAATTCATTTACAAGCTGCATTAAAAATAACCCTTAAAAATTAAAAACAAGTTTTAAATAAAACACGATCTCATTGGCCTCCAGGATCACAAAATTAACCCTAGGATTCCTGGATCAGTGGAGTTAACATGGCAGTAGAACAGGGGCAGGGTGGGGAGGTAACACTGCTAACCTCTTTAGGTGGGATTTTTTAAAGTACAACGTTCTGCCTAGTTTTCTATTTTGTTGACCCAGATGTGAGGCTTTATGTAGTTAAGCTTCCAGTTCCTATAGCATCAAAGATATGCTTTTAACTGACTCTGATTTGCATGGAAGTTGATGGGGGAAGCCCATTTGGTGAAGAAGATGCATTCTACCCTTTCTGGTGCAAACTTCTTGAAATTCAGTATGATGCTGTGCAGGAGCTGAATCTGCAGACTGGGGACTTGTCAGACCCCAGATACAGGAAAGGTGGTTCAGTCACACTGCAGGTCACCGCGTGGTCACCTGCACTGACTCCAGGTGTAAAATGAACTATCAAAGTACCTGAGTGAAAGCATGGAGCTCTTTAAACCTGTCAGAAATGGAAACTCCCCAGAAATGTGGAGGGTAGCTGAAGGCAGCTTAAACAGCACTTTGCTGGAGCTTTAGGCAGCAGGTGCCCTGTTAAGGGAAAGCAACTGGAAGATGATAGCCTTAGTGCTGACAACCTTTCTCATAATTTTTATAGGCTTAACTTTTGGGAAGAGAAGGCTAACTGTTGCTCTGCATAGTATACATTTGGGAAGTACTGCATTCCATAGCAACCCTCCTCCCAGACATGTGAACGATGAGAATGATGGAGATTGTGAAAACAAAAGTGAAAAATCAGTGTAACTGATCTAAGGTTAAGAGCTACGTTTGGGAAGCTACGCTACATTTAAACTGAGTGATGGATTCTCCCACATGAGGGGTCCATCCAGCCATAATGCCTGGTTTTCTTCCTATAGATGTAATGGGTATTCTTGGTAAGACACAAAGTAACTGCTGGAGTAATAGAAAAAGTCAGGATTATAAAAGGATATCTGAGGTTAAAAACCATGGATTCCAAAGGCAGCAGAAAGCAATGGATATCAGAGTAAGCATAGCATGGTGAGTGGTTGATGACAAAACACTTACAATATCAAAGGAGCTCTTCATAGGAGCAACAGGCAGTGTTGCAGCAAAAAAGGACTTTCAAATGAACATTTTAAATTTTATGTTGGATACAGGTCCATGAGGCAAGATCGCACTTGTGTAACACCAGAAAAAGCAACATGGCTTTTGGTTGAGAGGAAAGTTAGTCTCACAAGGCAGTCTTTGGAAAATGAAAACTAGCAGTTAATAACAACTTGGAAAACTGCAGAGGGTGGGACTTTCAAATTCCAAGTGCAATGAAACTTTTTACCAGACTGTGCCAGATACCATGCTACTGAACCTAGACCTGAAGGTAGAAGTTTTGCTTAAAGGCAGTAAGATAGTGATTCTTAAGGTGTTACAGGAAAATGTATAGGAAAACACATATGAAGGTCATTTGGAGATTGGAAAACCTCAGAGAAAGGCCAAAAATGCTTTTTATTGGCCTCAAATAACAGTCAGTTTGAGGAAGGTGTTCAGGCCTGTCTCTGGTGCCAGAAATATAAACCAAGAGAAGTGGGCTGTGTTGATGGTATAGGAAAAACTGGCTCCAGAGGCAAAGTAGGTGGGTTTGTTTGGTTTGGCTAAGAGAAGCTATGTATATGTTCTAGGATATAACTCTGCTTTTTATGTGATGGCATTACTACAAGGTGTATTTCTGAGCAGAAGGCTGTGCACACTGATTGCATTTTCATTAGATACGGTAGATATAGCATGATCTGACTGAGCCATGGCTTGATCATCACTGAAGCGCAACCACCACTCCACATTATTCCCAGTCTCCAGGCTGGTACAAGTAGGTGCTAACACAATAAAGCATCTACTGGAAAAGATTGTAGGGTCAGATTCTGGTAGATATTTATCACATCAGAAGGGCAGAATGTGCTAGTGAAGGATGCAGTTGTCTCCACTGACATGAGACTGCATGAAGCATCAGAAACACATGGTAGTGTCACCAAAGGTTGTCAGTGTGACAAAGCAAAAACTTGTGATTCAAGACCCCTGAATCAGCGTGTTCTTTTTGAAAAGAGATGCCCACTATGTCTAATATTTCATATTCACCATAGTGAGAGCAGACAGTGGTGTTACTTTACACATCCAGCAGCAGATAATAGGCAAACACTCTTCCCAGAACTGAGAAGGAGGAAAGCAAGGGCAAGTGTAGCAGGATCAGGCAGCCTGACTTTGAATTCCTGTTGTGTGTTTGACCTGTGCTTAACAACATGAATTCAAACATGGGATGGGGAAAACCTCTCTCAGACTCCTGGACCCACACAGCTGTTTTCTGAACAACTCGATGTTTGTCTTGGGGAAAGCAGTGAAAGCAGAAACTGCACTTGCCTAGCCTGCTACTGATTCTTGCAGCTTGTGGCTTTCAGATGCTTGTTCTGATGTTTCCTTCTCTGAGAGTTCTTTCCACAGAGGGCAGATCATTAGCAACTGCTATTCTGCTGAGCCTCTGGCCATTGAGTGCTTTGGTTTTAGGTCGAGTCATTATCTGACTACAGCATCCTTTGGTTAACAGCAGCACCCAGATAGTCCTACTCTTTCTGAAGACACATGTCTGATCTGTCTAATAGTTTTTTTACTCAAGAGAAAGACTGGAAGTATTGGTCAGGCTTCATCAATTTGTCCTGCAAGAGGTTGCCTTGGGTTTGCAAGAGAATGCTGAAACCTGTCCCTGGGTGGTTGGCAGCTGGTAGTCTCTCTGACATGCAGTTGAAGTCTCTGGTAGCACCAGATAGCACCTATGCTTTTTCTTCATAGCTCTTTCAGGTATTTCTGCTGGCACAGAATTGACAACAGGTGCAAATCAATATAAAGAAGCATATGGGGAATTTTTGGTTCAGTGAAGATTTTCTTGCAGAAAATGTGTCAGTGACACTACTAATTAAAATGTTACTTTCATCTCATGCACTATTTGTCTGTTTAACGAGTTTGAAGGAAACTTTAGCATCTAAACATATGGACATAAGTATGGAAAGCAAAGAAGTTACATGTATCAATATGGAATGATATGGATGATGTTTAAAGCTCGTGGGGATAACAGACTTACTAGCTGTCAGCAGGATCAATTTCTGAGGAAGCAAGGGAGTTGGGATTTTTTTCATCTCAGCAAAATTAGATCACTGAGAGAAATGGAAACACATTTGTTACGAGATTATGAGAATCATTAATTTTCCAGGTTTCTGATTTTTCTGGAGTGATGAGTGATCTTTCTATGGAGGGCATTTGTGTGAGTGAAGAGGGGAATCAAAAGGAGTATGACAACTTGCAGTGAATTCCTTACAGGAATGTGAGGAGTCAGCCATAAAATGATGTTTCCCCTCAAGACCATAATGCTAGATCTACAGGAAGTTGTAAGATAGTCCCAAATCACACACACAATACAATGGTGTGGATCAGGCTGAAAAGCGGAATGGCACTCCTGAAAGTCTTAACCCCAGTGATGAAATCCCATTCCAACCAATTTAGAAGTGTATGAACAATGAGAACAAAGTTGCTTAAAGAGTATCCAAGTGAAACTTACACAGAGCACTTTTAATACTCAGAGAATGTCTCTGCACTGGTATTTCTGTTGGAAAAACCCTAGAAGTAGAACAAAGAAATTATTTTTACGTATCATGTTGGAAAAAAAGACTGACTAAATTGGAAGAGAAAGAAATAAGATAAAAAGAAATTTTTAAATCAAATCAATTTAGAAGTTTTTTAAGATAAGGCCAAGAAATACCTTTTTCAGTCTGGAAGTATGAATATCCCTTCAAATCTTTGAGTGAATACCTGCTCTTCTTTTCCTAGGCTTCAGTCATTGCTTTCAAGGGTCCATTACCCCCTTGGTCAGTCAGATGATCCATATAATTTGATAAAACTGTCATGTTTTCATCATAATTTCTTTATACTATTTGTTTTCTTTTGCCCACACATTTTAACAGCAGAGATTTTATGCCTATTACTGATTTATTGATGATAATTTGAATATCATCTGTGTTAGTGCACATTCCTGTTGAACCAGTCAGTGGTAGGTCTTCCTCAACACAGGATGAGTGGGCTACTAAGTAGCCCACTGATCATATACAGTACTAATGAAATATTTGTGGTACTCATTGAAATTATTTGAAAAAGTTTATAGATAGCCTTTTTTTTTTGGCTAGAATTTTATTTTTTATCAATCATGTTCATAATGATAGTGAAAAATTAAAATAGCCTTCTTGCACAGGCTTTATTTATCTGTTGTCTAAGTTTGTTGTTCAGCTTGTTTAATATCAGTATAATAGGGTTTCTGACCTGGAACTTACCCAGCCCTGCAAAATCTGGTCTAATTTTGAAAGGTATTTTTAAAAAGTTGTTTCCAGCTGATATTTAACTTTAGTATTTGCTATCGCAGGCTACATCCTTCATGTACCTGAACAGTATTTTATCATCCTTGTGTGTGTATCATTCTTGTGTGTGTATCACCCTTTTTCTCAAGTATTAAAACAGAAAATCTACTATTTTTTAATGGTGTCATCACACTTTTTCTTCCAATAACAGACAAGTACATGTTGAGGCTAATTTTTTTTGTTTCCAAACACCAAAAAGTCCTCCTTTTGCTTTCCCTTTGATATCCATCAGTCCTATATTTCTCCAAAAGTCCGTATTTTCTCTTATCTAATTTTTCATTTAATAACTTTGAATTATTACCAATTACAATCTATTTTTCCTTAACATAATTTATTATCTCTATATTTTTAATTATTTACCTTTGGTTTACTGTTGACTGAAAGTGAGGTTTGAGGTCATTTTGGCTGAAGTTGTTCTCTCTCCAAAATTAATCATGGCTCTTGGGACATTTAGTAAGCTCTGTCTAAAATAGTCTCAAGCTCTGTTAGACATTGAGTTAAATGGAACTGAAACTGGACTCAGCTGTGGCTCTTTCTGTTTACCCTCGTGGTTGTTGTATTTCTGAGCACAGAAATGGCACCTTTCCAAACATTGCCCATTCACAAGGGATGAGAGAGAAGTAGAAAAGGACAAAGCAGGATGTGAAGGGGAGACGTAAGAAACCTGAGCTCACTTCCTTGCTTTGCTTCAGGCATCCTATGATGTGTGGGCAAGCAACATTTACCCTCTCTGCCTTCCTTCCTGCAGGATGGAAATAACACTGTTACATTGCCTTCAGTGGAGCACTGGGAGAAGGAATCTTTAATGGCTATGAAGTGCTTTGAAGACACTATGATTGAAAGCAGGTAAACAAAACATCTACAGGAGCCATTTCTGTGCTTCTCTCCTAAGTAGGTGATGTTAGTAAGTCCTAAGTAAGTGGCATTAAGGATTAGTCTCCATGCACAAAATCAAAAGTCTTTTGACTTGGTGGCTGTGCGTGGAAGGCAATAACTGGGAATTTCAGTGTCTTCTTTGTTCTGTGGCCGCTGCAGGGACCAGGGACCTTGTCTTGCCTTTGGAGGCTGTCCTCTGAGCTTGGTTACCATTTGCTCTCTGTAAGTTTCTGACTGATGTCCTCGATGGCTGCAAGTTGTTTGCTTTTTTCTCCCCGATTTTTTTTTTTAATGTTCCATTTATGTCTTCCTAATCCATCTCTTTTTAGGCTTTTTATTTTATTCATGTCTCTGTCTTTATCTTTTTGCACCCAGCTGCTGATCCTCTCCCCCATGTTACTTGTGAAAGGGGCAGATCATGTCTTTTCATTACCACCTGCTGCATGGAGCAACAGCTCCTCCTTTGTGCATGTGCAGACAAGAACTGTTTCCAGAACCATACACATCACAAGAGTCTAGAGATGCATGTGTATGGGTTGCACTTCTGTGCCAGAGATGCTGTCTGGGTAGGAGGTTTACATCAAGGAGAGTTCATAGATCCCGTTCACTGCACAGTTCACCAAATGCATATCTCAGCATAGCCATGTCTGTGCATGACAGTGCAGATGAAGCTGTATCTTGAAACCCCTGGGCACCAGGACTTAGATGGTCACCTTCACTTTTGTCACTTCCTTAATCACTTTCTACCCATACACATTACTTGGGCATTTTTTGGCTTTAAACTGTTTATGGCCCTCTCTGGACTAAGTGCCTTTCCACCCCATTTATGTCACAACAGGACACTTCATAATCTCAAGTTACTTTTTTTTTTTTCTGCCACACCAGTGGTGTGGGTGTCGTTCACACTCATCCAACAATTTACAGCAACTCTCACATTGGCATGGGCTCAGCTCACAGCTAATCGGCACATCAGATTAAAGAACAATTCCAAAGTGTTCACATGGAGATAAGGAAACCAGTGATGGGTCACTATTTCAGTAGCCCGTTATTGTGAATATAATGTCATGTAACATAAAAGAAAATTGTGTGATGTGTTTTAACAGAGAGTAAAGGACATAAATTGTATACAAAATATTCTCAGCATAAGTTCCCTTTAACTGCTCATTTCACTCTTACACTGCCTTGGGTAACTTGACCTTCTTAACTGCCATATTTACAGTAGAAATTTGACACTGGACTGATTGCAAATGTATTTCTAATGGATTTTCCCCAGAGATGTTTCAATAAAATCTGGTGAGTACCTTTTCATTGCTTTTTGTATTACTTGTAAAAGTGTCCTTCTTAGAAGCAGTCAGTTTTAACAAATGATCATTGGTTTGCCTTTTATTTGTTCTTTTATTTCCTTGCTGGATTTTGTGTTCTTTGGAATTTGTTTTAATAATGATAGTATAAAGAGTCTGTTCCAGGAGACTCCTCTTATTTTGAAAAAGTGACCCTAACTTTAAGCTTCTCGTAGTAAATCGGGCCTTAAACTCAGGGCATCTTTAAGATGACAGTCAATAAGCCTGAATAAATAAGTAAAATAAAATCAATTTAAAAATGGAGGGGTGGAGGGAAGGATATCTGCAATTTTGAAGTTCATTATGCCACAAAACTCTGTGTGTGAATGCCAGTATACTGTGTGTGTTAGCAAAAATTGCAGCTGGTAGCTGTGATACAGGGAGAGCACCAGCCTAAGTTGAGGCCTGATGGAAACTTGTGCAAATCATAATTCTGTGAGGATTTTGTTTGGGAATGTTGACAGATCTGACAACACAGGAAAAAAAAAAAGGAAATTAAAAAAAGAGGGGATAAGAATCTCTCAAAAATACAGTAACAATCAGTGGGATGAGATTTGAACTTCCAGGAGGATGGAAAGAACCCAAAAGAGAACCGATATGGAAATCTTTGTAGATCCTCTTGGAAAATAAAAAGAACAGAAATATGAGAAAGAAAACTGTAGGAAACTTTAGAAACCAAAGAGTGAGACAACAGAAGACTCCCACTCTTGGGTGGAGAAGTCATGACATCTGAGGAGACAACAGTGATTTCAAAGAGGTCAATGGGAAGGAGGTTAAATGCACTTGGAGATGAGCTGGGGGTCCTGAAGGTGAGGAACTGCTCCATAAGGACACTAGTCTGCCCACTCTGAGGATAAGGGGCTGCGTTTGTCCCCATCAACCAGAGTGAAAGAATTTTCCACTGCTGGAAGCTCTGGGGGAACCTTGTGGTCTGACACTGAAAAGTGTCAAAAACATACAAGTGGAAGGTGCCTGTTGGTACCAGAAGCAGCAGGGCACTTGGGTAATCTCCAACTGTTACATACTAAGCCTGTGTGGGGCCAAATTCTGCTCTCAGCTTGCCTAGCAAAACCAGAAGATTTACCAGTTTCCTGATAAAATTCCCACAGGCTTACATGAGCAATGTAGCCATGTCGCTGAGACCAGAGTTTAGCTTTGGTACCAGAAGTGAAGAGCTCATACTGAACCTTCAGCACAGAGAAATTAATTTGGCTAAGTTGCATACAGCTTCCAAAGAGGGTATAAGAGAGAGTGAAAAATTACAAAATCACTTGATATGTCTGGCTCTGGATAGGAATGTGTTGTTCTGGAAGACTTTTTTTTTTACAGAATATTTTTACTGACATATGTGTGAATCCTGCTATCTATATTAGTTTGGTTTTTATATTTATTATTTCTCCTAGAAAGATCCTCAACCTGGTTTTACTTAAAATCCTATTGTATTTCTAATCATCTGTCTTTTTTAATCTCAGTCAACATCATTCATGTCAATCACAAAGAAGTCTTAATTGAGACACTGTTGAGGGTTAAACTTTCTGAGAACTTGAGGCAAATAAAAACCATTAAGTTTGAAAACATTAAACCATAAAAAATTTATTTTTACTAATGTAGTTATTAAAATATTTGAAAGGCAAATATTTAAACAACTTTTGTTTATCTGATATTAAGATTAATAATATTCTTAATTTTACAGTATAAAGCTGAATAGAATCCAACATGCATTTTTTGAAATAAATATATCTCTTTCTCCAGTGTAATCCAGAGAAGTATGTTCTATGAAACATTTATACACTACATCACCTGGCAGAGTTTCTGGAGAAGAGAATGGCTCTTTAACATTGAGCACAATTACACATCAATCATAAGGTCAGTGTCTTCCATCAAATGGGACCTGTAATGAAAGCTTCTTCAAATTTATTAAGACAGCTAGAGGGATTCCTGTAACAAGATGCTGTGATGAAGCCCACTGCTCAATTCAGTGTGTGAACGATGTTTCCCTAACTTTCAATTTTTTTTGAAGTTGTTTCAAATATAAAAGCCCAACCCTAAAGAGCGCAAAGTGTTTGCTGGAAATGTGCAGAGCACTTTCAGTTCACTCTGGGCTCAGCTGCTTACAAGCTCAGTCTGGATTCAGAAACTTAGTACTGTGCAGTAGCTGGCTGTTTCAATAACAAAAGGCTGTTATACAAAAACTGCACTGAGATATTTTGCAATCATAATAATGTTTTAAAACTTCCTTTGCATTTCAGAGAATTAAAACTATTTACCTGTTAATAAAACTTGAAGATATTATCCCTTGGTTTTTATAAATTTTAATATTAATTTTATCACAATTAATGAAGACAGTTCCAGGATGGTGGAAGAAAATGTTGGGATTTTTTTAAAGTGAAAAGGAAGTAAAATATTTTTATAAAAATCTGTATCTGCTAATCAGGTTTCTGGCTGCTTGAGATCTAATTTAGTGTTGTTGTCACTGCAGTGTTTACTGGAACAGCATGAAGAAATCCACTCAATGCCTTTGATTAAGGGCAACAAACAGCAGCAGCAGACTTTTTCTTTATTTCTATGATTTAAGTGAAAAAATAAAGGTTCACTGAACAGGGTGAAATTACCAGAGTCCAGGATTTTTCCCATCCTTTCCCCCTCCTTTCAAATAGGGGTTGTGATCATCTTTTCTGTTTTCTGCAATCTTAGATGAATGGATAATCTTGGCTCACCAAGGGACTATACGCTGGGTATTTCATTCCCTGCTGACCGTGTCATCTGGTGTGTTTTTGCAGTCCTGCTGTGATTTGCTCATATGCTGGATAAACAAACTTTTTTTCTCATTTTCTTTCTGCACTCTCCTTGTCTTTGAATGGTTGCTTTAACTTGAATGGAGCCCTACAATGGATCTATACATACTGTTGTAAAACTTGCTACTGGATTATAACGTTGCCACATAAGAAATGTCTTGCTCTGATGATATTACCTTTTCCCACCCACATTTGTAAAAAATTCGGCAGGCAAGTAAATGGCTTGTTCATGAGCACCTTCTCTTTGAGAAACTGTAATATCTTGGTGGTAAATTTAGGAGAAATTAGCTTCTAAACACAAGATTTAACCAAACCCCAAAACTGAAGGAGTGGAAAACTCTTTGGACTGTTGCCATTTTTGAAAGGAAGAATATGGGTCAGTGTTCATGCTTCAGGATAGATTGGATAGATACTGTGTGCTAGGAGGAAGTATGCTTATAAAGGATTTTCCATAGTTATAAGCTAAGCATAAAAAATAAAGTTATTCTACCCTACAGCATTATAAATTCAGCTGCTTGAAGAAACTCTAAACCGGTGACACTGGTCATGCAAGTTGCCTTGTCATGTTCTGTATTTCTAAATGATTAAAAAATGCCAAAGAAGGAGAGATTGTCAGGTTATTTAGAGTAAAGTCATTATCTTAGCAAATTTTTCCCCTTGCTCCCGAGGCTCCTTCCTGTCTCTGAGTTAATAATGTTTTTAAATTTAAGAAACTGATTGTGACAGATGGCTCCTATGTACAGTTCTGCGTGTGTGTGGATGTGGGCGCAACACATATGCTTGTGGACCTCCAAAACATATAAGGAAATGTGATTTTTGCATTGCATGTTTTACTTGGGTAAGAAATACAAAACCAAGCCGGTGTCAGTTGAACATTATTTTTGTGGCTATATCGTTATCACCGGTGAATGTGATTAACAGGGAAGGTGTTAGTTCAGGAACCTGAAGGCTATAAATTTTCTGTGCAACAAAGAGAGAGTATAAGAACCAGAAAGCAGAGCTGTCCTGCACTCACTCACTGTTTGTTTAAACTTTCTTTAGGGACTTACAAGAGCCTGGCAGATCTAGCATATGCCAGGTGTGCTTTTGTGCCGACTCTGTTGGCAAAGATGTTCCTAAAAGGTAGGTTTTGTAGTGCCTCGAAATAACTAGCAAGGAATGGAGTAAATGCCATGCTAAAAGACTGCTGCATGGGGCTCTCTGCTAATTTGTTAAAGGCTTTGGTCACAGCTGGACAAGCAAGTCGCGTTTTGTGACTTTAACTGTGAAGCAAGTGATTCATCCTTCAGTCCCCCCAGTTCCTTGGTGATGGTGGGACTTCTTGTTTTGAACCTAACAGTGAAATGAGAGAACAGTAATATGCATTATGTAGGAGGAAAAAGAAGGACCTCTAGCCTTGCCTGGGAGCTCTAGCCCTTCAGCAGTTTGATGGATGCAGGAGTGATTTTCTTAAACTTCAGGGCTGAATTTTTAGCTGTGTTTCAAGTTTTAGAAAAATAATAACTGTCTCAACTTCCTGAGTGGTTCTCCCTTGTCCCCAAGAGCTCCTTTTCTTTTTGGAAAATCCCACTAACTACATTTTAATTTAAATTTGGGACCTGATCTTCCACTGGTAAAGTCAAGGGAAGCTTAGCACTGAGCCTGTCAGAGTTCAAGAAGTGTTTGGACGATACTCTCAGACACATGCTGTGACTCTTGGGATGGTCCTGTGCAGGGCTGAGAGCTGGACTCAATGATCCTTGTGGGGCCTTTCCAGCTCAGATATTCTGTGATTCTGTGACATGCAGCCAGAAACCCTGTGTTTTGCAGCAGTAGGTCTTATAAATATTTGCATGTAATAAATTGTTATTTATGTACATATAATTAACAGGCTATGCACCTTTATTAGTTATAATTTCAGGATACAAAATCTGTTCCCAGGATTTGTATTACCCTTTTAATCCATCTGTGTAAAACCGGTGTCTGAGCTTAAGTCCACAGAGGTCCCAGAAGACATCTTTGATTTTACATCATCACAAGCTATACAGGTATCAATTTTCAGATTTCCTATTATGTTTTCTTTATTGTATACTATTCCTCATATTGCCCACTACACCATGTCTTTGGCTGAGTTTGATTTCTTTTAAGATGTGTTTGTTTTATATATGTGATTTTCTTTCAATACTGTTTCAGTGATTTTGATAACGACATTGTGAAAGAGATGGAAATAGTCCCAGCAAGTCCTGTCAATCCTGCACAGACTGATTTATGCTCTTAGTCCAGATCTACTAAACACATATGTGGGTAAACTCAGTCCGAAGCAGAAAACAATGCACTCACAGTGCATAAGACAAAGTTCTTGATGCTGATGGGAGTTACTTTCTGCTTGTATTTACTGTTGTCTTACTGAAATACTTTCACAATATTGGGTAGGAATATTTTCTGAGTGAGATGTGCATATGCAATTACATTTATTATCCCTGTCCTTAATGAAATAAAACCTATATTAAAAAATAATGAGGAAAAAGTATTTCTATAGGTTTGGGATTTTTTTCCAAACTGCTTTCTTCATTAGTCTTGGAAAACTGCTTACTACACAAGGTTTTTCTCTTAAAGATAACTCTCTGACTTCATTCTGACAGAAGCATCCTCTAGTGTGAACCAAGCTTCTTCAGGAAGGAAAGGAGTGTTTGGGGAGGAAAAAAATGCTTCCTGGAAAAAGCTAATCAGTATAAAAGGGAAATGGTCAGCAGCATCTGCATGAATTTTGAGGAAAAACTGAAGTAATCCAAATGTGTAAGATATTTTTCAGCAACAGGAAAGCACATTATTTTTCTCTTTCATGTACACTGCACATTGTGCTGCTCCTTTCAGAAAACTGCTTTGATTTTTTTTCTTCCTTTTTTTTGTCTTGAAACATTTGAGAAGGAAAAAAACCCCCAGAACTGGAGAGAGTAAGTTATAAATTGAAAATACATGCAAGATGACACCATTCTTTGTCTTTGCTCTTCAGTTAACTTTACTGACCTTAATCAACAAATTAGTCACAGGGGATATGGCAAATGCAGGTTTACTGTGCATGCAGGCATCTCTGTCATTGTGGTGAGGTCTCACACTGGATTTGCAGGCATTGGAGGTCTCTGATCTGATCTCCACACCCAGAGAGGAGGAGAGGATGGCAGGGCTGGACAACAGGGCCAAGCTCAGGTGGGGCTGCATAGGTCTTAGATGCTTTCCAAGGGATGGGAACACCTTCACTGCACTGGGTCATCACCTTCACCTGCTGTGAAATGTCTGCTGTATAGAACTGGAAGAAGGCAAGGGGATGGAAAAGATGAAAGAAAATGGAGACTGAGAATCTGAACAGCACTGACAATGCTTTTGGCCATGAACTCTGGAAAATCTAGAAGTAAAAAACCCTGCTCTGGTGACATGACTTTCTTTGAGCTCTGGCCTGGTGTGCAATCTTAAGGAAGTCACTTTTCTTCCAAACCTCAGCTGCTGTCCTCTTCTACTGCCTCTGCTCTGACTGCAGACCCCGTGGGAGTGGTGCAGTTTCTTCCTGCATACCTAGCACACATTGCAAGGTAGTTCTGGCTCCTGCTAAACCTGGAACCAAATCTATTCTTAAAAGAAGTGCTTCAGTAGGTGTATTTTTAGAAATCTGAAGGGTGTAGCCAGTAGTGTCTCTGAGTGCTCCTAAGTTTGAGTCCAAAATGGCTCGCTATTTGACTCTGCTGCTCTGATTGTGGTTTAGTTTTTATCACCTAATCCTGCTCTTTTCATATGGGAATTGAAAATTACCCAAATACATGTTTCTCAAGGCACACCATAATCATGCAATTCTGGTTTCTATCACACCCTTGAAGGGACATATTTTGGTCTCACTCCCACCCTGTCAGGCAAGAAGGATTTGCTGTGGCTTTGTAAGCTGGAACAGAGAGACCAGGAGAGAGATGGAGACTGCAACTCTTTGTTATACAGAACATGGTTATTTTGGTGCCTTGCCAACAATGCCAGAGTGCCAACAGATCTTGCATAGGTGATTAGACCCTACACAGGTAAACAGAAGAAAACTATGTGGGTTATGATATGGCTGTAGTTTCTAATCTTTGGTTAAATTGCTAGAACCCTAAATAAAATCCACCCACCTGAAAATACCTTGCATTTGCTGTTTTCTTGGATTGAAAATAGTTTCCTGAGGGAGGTGCTTGTAACTTTGTAGAAGGAGCCAGATTATTTATTTTTAAAAATAGCTTTAAGAAAATATTATCATTTTTCAGGAAGAGCAGCAGTTACTGGTAGATACATGCTATTGCTGGCTTCCAGATTTGGAAAGCCAGGCATATGGTACATCACTTCTGATGTGTAGTATGTTATCCTTGACTATAAAAAGTCAGGGCTAAGCCTAGGTAGGAGCAGTGACTGGCTTTGGAGGGCCTGGGGAGACAGGACAGCCTGGGCTGTGAGGCTGGAATGCTTTTCCATGGTTGTGTTTCCCTGATAAGGTTACTGCCCGATTCTCTGCTGTGGGTCAAATGTGCAAAATACCACAGGTAATCAGGCTACTTAACCAAGGTGAATGTCTTTACATTTTTTTTATCTATTTATGTGTATTAAAAAATAATAAGTGGTAAACCCTGCTCCCAGATCAGAAAGTGCTGTAGCAGAGAGGGCATAAAGCAGGTCTCTGTGCCACGGGAGCACTGGATACGACAAGACTTCCCACTCATCCTGCTCCCTCTGCAGCTGTGCATCCTCTCTGCAGTGCAGATCTCAGATTTGGGAGATTTTCAGGGCTACTGTTAGTTCCAGTGGGAAATGGCACAAATGTTATATAGAAAATTACATGGTAGGGAACTGCTGAGTTTTACACATTGACTTCAATGGAGTCTTTCATACGGCTGAAAGACCAGAATGTGATCCTATGCTTTACTTTCTCTTGGATGTAACCTAAGAGGAAAAGTGGGAGACTGAACGTTGCCTTTTAGGAATCTGGCCCTTGGCCTTTGATTTTATTCCAGAGCGGAAGTAGCAATGTTTGCAGCTCCCATGTTACCGGTGTGTATATCATTCTAGACAGCCACTTCTTTGTTTAAAGATGCTTTTAGATGTAGGATTGAGTATATTGAGTGCACTGATGTTTTGCCTTGAGTTTTTACCCATATACTCGCAGGTCTGTCATGGGTGTAATCTTCTGTTGATGCATATGTTTCTGGTCTACAGGCAGCCTTTCACAGCATCGTTAACTGCACTGTGCTCTTTCACAGAGAGCCATGGAAAACACCTGCCTTCTACAGCTGCCAAGTTTTTTTTTTAGATGTAGTCTTCATTGCACTGTGCTTATCTTTTATACATACAGACATGCATATATATATATATATACACATGCATATATATATACACATGAATACTGTCATGAAATAATAACAGTGAATCAACAAATACCTTTAATGTCACTACTTTTAGTCATCTCGTACTTTGAATTTATATAAATTCATAGTTTTAAACGACAGATTCTTTTGAAACTCATGATGCATTTTAATGAGCAGCAAGAGATTAATGAACATGTGCCTACATTACTCTGTAGTGTATGTGAATTCATGGATCCTTTTACGCATAATTTTAAAGAATTTTAAATTACTTTTTTTTTTAATTAGGGGGGCAGAACTTTTGTTTCCATGATGCAGAATCTGACTATATATTTATAGAGATAAGAGAAAATGTTAGACAGTGGCAAATGAATGCATACTCCTGAATAAGGTAATTATTTTTGTCTTGGAGCATAAAAGGCTACTGTGTTAATGTGTAAATACTCTAGTGTGTATTTGCCGTGATAAAATTGCTGGTAAGGATGGGAGAATGCAAAATTAGGCATGATAAATCCCAGGCAGGTGTCAGCTCTGGTGAATATCTCATAGACAAAGAAAATTTGGTTTGGTGAATTGATTTTTAAAGGGAATATTCTGCCTGAAGATGGAGAACAGGTTATCTGGGAAGGGGTACTTTTTCCACTGGCATACAAGCTACCAGTTTTCTAGTCCTAGTGTGAGAAATAGAAAAGCTCTACTTCATCAGGAGGAGATCTGTAGAGCCACCAGTCCTCTGTTCCATCAAAGCAGTTGATGCTCAGCAGCTCTGCTGCTGGGTAACAGGTGGTATTAAAAGGTTCTGCTGTGGGATACCATGCACATAGTGTGTCTAAAGGCCAAAAGTCTCACTGCAACTGCCATCTTGAGAAGGGTGAGAAATGCAAGATTTAGGTTTTTTAAATGGTGCTTCTCTTAGCTGGACTAGACAAGTCATCCCAAGGACAGGGGGCAGTGTGGAAGAACACACAAACACATGGGTGGGAAATATTGCATGCCACAGAAAATTGCCATCTTCTGTAGCAACAATAGCAAACAAAAGCTTCCTTTTATTTCCTTATACATTGTGGCTTTCCAGGCAACACTGACATTACTCTGCTAGGAGAGGCTGGTGGCCTCAGAAAGCAACTGCTCCAGGTGACTTTTTGCATTTGCTGGTAAGATATTTCCCATCCAACTGTTCTGAAATGCTTTCCTATTTAAATACAGCCCCAAATCAACCACTTACAAGGAGCTGTCGCTGAGCAAATACACACTGAGAACAAGCACAAACCTGTAAAGTTCCTCTTGATCTTGTGAAAGCATTTCAAATGGCTCAGAAATGAGATGAAATAGCACACTTTGAGGCCTCAGAAGTGGGGTTATTTAGGTTTCTAAACAAATCTGTTCCTGCTAAGCCCTAGACACATCGAGAGATGGCATGGAAATAGTGTCCCTGAGTTAAAGCTGAGCAGCATCAAGGAAAAGCTGGTGTTAAGGGTAAAATATTATTAAAACGGGAGTCTGTCAACCAGTATGTTGTGAGCTGTGATTACCAGGCTGCTAAAAGCCAGCTGCGAAGGTCCTGTAGAAGCATCCCCTTGGGTAAGGAGAGACAACTCGCTGAAGAAACAAGGAGCTGTCAACAGGAATAGTTAATGGAAAGGCTTGTGAGGGTGCGACTTCTCCTGCAGATCGGGTGGTGACATTTCAGAGCCATTTCATCAGGGGAGGGGAGTGAGATGTACAAGGCAATGATCTTAGAGCACTGTGATAGCATTCCCTAAAGGGGGAAGGAAAAATGAATTAGATCAGTGATCTCTCTGAGCAGAGCTGCCAGTTGTTAGCATCTCTTAAGGGAGTGCACAAGCCAAGATGACACTGCTGAAGGAAAAGGAGAAACCCATTTGTCTAGATGTACTGATGCATTATTTTGATTGTACCTGTGCTAATGGGGCCCTGTTGCAGGAGGTCAGAGCTTGACAAATACTTATTAAACAGTCCCTTTCTGAAGATAAGCTGCTGCAGAACAGAGCAGATAGGCAGGACTGAAAGAGTTGTTTTCCTCAAGATAGTCCATGTGGAAGTGTCAGAGCCCTGTTGGTCTCTGACGCTGCCCCAGAAGAGGGATCAACAAGAGTAGCCCTCAAGGTTTTCAAAGGTGTCATTAGGCTTTAAAATACAATTGCAGTCTAGTGTCCCTTATTACCCTGCAGATTCGGTGTCTTACAAATGTAATCTGAACTCATGCTTTTTAATGGAGTGTATGCTACTAATCACTTAAAAACCAGTGTTATTTTTTTCCCATTTATAATGAGACCAAGCTTTTTATTTGTATATGGATGGAGTTCTGCCAGAAAGGCTTATGTCAAGTGGTTTCATTCAACAACGTGAAAACTTGTGTGCTTGTCTCGGCAGGTAGAGAGAAGTGGAAATCATGCCCTTGCAAAGAATGTAACTAATGACTCCACTTCTGTATGTTTTGGTTTTTTTCCAGGGAGAAAACTGATGTATAAGTCTTCAAAAATGTGACTCAAAATGAGACAAAATTTTCCTAGCCCAAATGTGTTTAAGTCTGTCTTAAAACATAAGTTTCACTTTGTGGGACCACCATGCATTACTATATAAAGTTTTATGTGCAATAATCAATAATTAATTGGGAAATTTGTGCTGGAGTTTTTAGTAAACCGTTCATGACTTTAAGCTATCTTGGTTAGAAAATCAGAAAACAATTTGCATTTAACTTGGAATTTCAGTACCCCTTGACTTCAGGCTGTAGACCAACCCCAGAGTGATGGGATATTCGTGTTGTGCTGAGGCTGGAGTCTCACCTATTGGGCAGTGTCACCAACATTTCCTTGCAGCCACTGTCTGCAAGTGTGACTTCGCCTTGTCAGGCAACTGTTTGGACTCTGGCAGAAGTCAATGCTCAGTTGAACTGTTACAAAGGAGGTTTTTCTTGGCAGAGGAACGAGTTTGTTCTCTGTTGTCCACATTTTCTCCTGGCCAAAGTGAGTTTGAGTACTGTCCACCTCTACCCATGACAAAGTTCAGAACCACAGGACAAATGTCTTGGGGCATCTCAGCTACCTTTGATGACAGTGACAGGAAAAGGACTGATTCTGCACGATTTTAATATCGGGATTTTTGTGGTGCAGCTTGCTGTGGAGATGATCCAAAATGTGTAATAATGTTGGGTGTAGTTCAGGGTTGTTGCTAAAGGGGAGGGCTGGCACATTTTAGGACTTTTTTTTTCATCAGACTTGGCTCCAAAGTGGGAATACAGTTGCCTTTCTGGACTTGGGTCATCTCCTCAGCAGCCACATCTGCCTTTTCTCACAGCAAGTCAATGGTTTGTTCCAGGAGGGCAGCAAGGAATGGCAGGGCTTTTCTTCACTGCAACACATTCAATGCTATGCTGAGTTTTGTCATGCCTAATAATTGAGCTGATTTGGCTTTTCAGCAGGATAGCAATGGTCTGAAACAAGGAATTAGTTTAATACCTTATGACAGAACTAATGTTAACACTTTTCTTTTCCCACTGGCAACATGGAGCCTTCATTTGGCCTTGCCACTTCCAACAGCTTTTCCCACTCATGGATTACAGCCTTCCTTCTCTGTGAAAAAAAAATGCAGAATCTCTCCCTTTCTTAAGCAGGGAAATGAAAGAATTAATTCCTAGTGATATTATAAAGCCAGTAAAGATCACCAACCATGAGAGATGAAGACTGCAGTATCTTAGTAAAATGCTTCTTTGAAGAGATGTTTCTAAAGGAGATTGATGACAACCAGGAAGCTGAAAGACTATCCATTCAAGAAAATCTAACACGACCCTAGATAGAAGCCAATTTTTTTAAAACTAACTGCTTTTTAGTTTTGATTAATGACTTGGCACCAGAAATCGAACATTTGACAGTACTGGATCCATCGTGGGAATGAAGATCACTGGCAATCACTGATGCAAAACTAAAGGTTTACAGTAATGACCAGACAAGCCAACTCTTTTAGTTTATTTTGTAGTTCTATGTGTGTGTGGAAGGAACAGTGATGTTTATCTGACAGCTGCTCAGTCAGAGGCTTTTGTGCTCAGAAGCATAAGTTCCAGCATGAGATCAAATCTAGACATGAGCAGAAATGTTTCCATTTGTGATTATGTATTTCAATAGGAAGCATGTTTTGCACTAGGTAGGAGACTTTTTTGGAATGTAGTTGATGTCAACAGAAAGTAAATGCAATGAACAGTATCTCTTCTGTTTTATAAGCAAAGTACCCAGCAGGTTCTGAGCTCAGTTTAGTGCAGAATTTCATTTACCCATATTATTCTTTGCAGAAGCTAGCTCTTTGCTAATTTTCCTGAAGAACTAAGTCATGAACCTTAGATCTGAATGCAGAAGAGGAAAAAAGTGGTTTAGTAAATGTTATAAATCTATGCACAGCTAAGCATGTGTAAAAAGGCATTTCATGTTTGAATTGCATGAAGGGAGAAGTATGGCTTTAGTGAGTGGTAGGCGCTGCACTTTCTTTCTCCTGGCTGGGTCAGACAAGAAATCCACTGTCACAGTGCATCCCTGTTCGCAGCCATTTTACTCTTTACCCACATTTTGCTTTAATCTGCTCTCGAGCGTTCCTCTACCTTGACACCTGCATGACATGTGTGTGTTAAAATCATGTAATGGATGTCCAGGCCTTGTTGCGATTAGAGCTGCTGTGAGCTGTTCTCCAGAGAGTCAGTCTCTCATGAAAAATCTCCTCCAGGTAGATCAGGAGTAGCTCAGCAGCTCACTTCCCTCTTCCTATCAAATTTTTGATGAAAAGGTGAGTCTGAAAGCTGCCAGTACTTATATTTTTGTATTCAGCTGCACTGTCTGAGGATGATACCAGTTATCAGCACCAAAAGACCAAAAAAAAAAAAAAAGGGAGAGAGAAACTTTGTGCTCACAGTAAAACACAGTAAATGTGGGAGCAAAGGAGTTAGGGTTTAATTGGGGAGTGGAGGGTGTTTAATGGAGGTATTTCTCTACTGACTTCAGCCAAGATCTCTCAAGGCTCATAAATTTGACTAGCAGCACTTTTGTTTCTGTTATTACTGAATGATATGGATCACTGGATAGCTTTTTTCCTTTTTTCTCCTTTTGTTTTATTTTTTTAAAACTCTGTCATCTCAGATAAAAAGGAACTGCCAGACTAAAGAGATCAAAATAGCCAGGCTTATTTTGGGTTTTTTTGTATATCTCGCCAAAATCCACATTATTCTTCATGGGTGTGTTTCTTCCTGAACTAGCAAGGTTTCTCCTTCATTATGAAGAATGTCTTGACAGTTTTCTTCTGGAGTGTTTTCTGCCAAGTCAGTTTATAAACTACAGCAAGGCCAGCCCTTGCTGATTCTATAGATTTAGCCCACGTTTCCCTAAACTGAATGGGCTGTAACCCCTCCTGGCTGAGTCTGGTGATGAATTGAAACATCCAGTAACCATAGATTTTGAACTGATGAAGTTAATCAGTAGTGAGGAAGAGAATCTGCAGCTTCCTTTTCTTTCAGAAGAGAAAACTGTATCTCCCTCAAGAGGCTTTTTAAAGACCTTTAAAATAAAGTTTAGGAGACTGAAGTGCCATTAATTAATCAAAATCGAAGTTCCCAGCACAAGGCATGCTGCTGCTTCTGGGATCCATGTTTGAAATCCCAGGCCTCATTTGTAGAAGCATCTGTCTTCTGTGTCTTGGGGTTACATTTTTTGTCTTTTTTTTTTTTCCTGTGTTTTATGATCATGGTTCACCCATTATTAGAGTTATAATTCTGGCATTATTATTCACTGAAGGGAATATTTGAAAGGGAGATGATATTTATTGAGGAGAAAATGCTGATCTGCTCTTCACAGTTTTAACGACACATACTCAAAACAGAATCTCCTTTTAAATTAACAGTCCAGTAGAGTAAGTTACCTCTTTTAGGCAATTACTCTCCTGTTTGGTTTTTTTTTTTATTTTAAGAGATCTATTTGAGTTCAATGAAAAGAAGCAACTATTCTGTTCACAGATCTGTTTCAAGAAGATTTGGGCATTTAGAGCTTTTTTGTTTTATTGAATTTTGTTTGTTTGTTTCAATTTTTTTTATACTCTCTTAGCAGACTTGTTCTAATTTAAAGGGTATTTCAGAAGTTTTGCTTTGCCTGCATTTCTGTATGCTTCATGCTTTTTGGTAGGAATCTCTCTAACAGATGAACAATATAATTTTTCTTGTCTGCATCAGTAACTGTTTCCTCCAGGTCAACTTCTCACTGTTTTGTGAACGTGCAAGAACTCTTGGGCTTAAAAAAACCCAAATACTTTGCTAACGTTGTATGTTTAGACTCAAATTAAATAAGAAGTGAAGTGGAATATGAGGTATTTTTAATCAATTAATATGTAAAATGCAAGAAGTGCACTATGAATTATTTCTTTATACGATCAGACACATGACACTAGGACAGGAAGGTCATAGCTTCAAACAGAGAGACGTGGGACAGCGGGAGATTTCCACAGCTCATTTAAAATAAGTTCATAGTTTTCTGGCATCTCTTGAATTTTAGGTCTTGTTGCCAAGGAAAAAAAGACACCCAAACCCAAAGGACAAGGGAGATTTAATATTTGTTGTAGCTTTCTGAGCTTTTTTACTAATTCCAGTGTGTGAGCTTCAGTTTTATTAACAGTTTACCTATTAAATTGATATCTATCAGTCCACTGAGGAATTAATGTTCGTTTAGATGTGCAGCTTTATTTGGTGTTAATTTTCTGAAACATTTTAGGCATTACTTAAATGTTAGTATCACCTTCCTGTTCAATCTGTGTATTCATAGTAATACAGCAACTGCTGCACAGTTTCTTCACTGGGGGATGGGGTGAGTGTTATTATTAGTAAATACTTAATATCAGCCATGTGCATTTTAAATTCTTCATTGTTCCCTCTTAGATGTGCAGTTCAGCCATGGTTTGTGATGGCATGGCTAATGCAAACCACCAGCCAGTGCTTGAGCTGTTGTGCAGTGTGGACACGAAGCACCGTTAGTTGCAATAACCATTTAAAATGACAGAAAATGCCTGCCTACCTGCAGGCTCTGTGTTGTCCCTCTTTTCCTCAATTGTGAGTCTGTTTTAGGAATTTTCAGAGAGAATTTAGGAATGCCAACTGTGGCGGCCAAGTCCCTTAAAGAAAGCAGAGGAAAAGGCTTTTTTCTTTTTTCATGAATCAATGTGGGGACCCTCCTGTTTATGAACCACATCCATATCCTTGCCACAGAATCAATAAGGGTCCAATGTTTAAAAACAAAATCGGTATGGAGGTATGGTATGGAGGTACTTGCTGGGGTGTGGGAGGAGGAGAAGAGAATGAGAACAATCTGACAAAAATACTGCTCTTAGAGGTTTCCATACCACGTGCATAGGAGAGCTGCCTTATGTGAAAGCAAAGAAAAAAATGCCATCAGAAAGAAACAGTGCTTTGTGGGCATCTTGCACACAAATACATCTGTGCGCACATCTGTGCTGGAATGCAGACATAGATACAGATCATTAACAACTATTTTCTGAAGGTGATCCAAAGTATCAATCACCTGAATTACTGTAGTAAAACCTGCCTTTTAATGAAACAAAAGTGACACGTGAAAATAAAAGGTAACCTACTTTTAAATGTTTATAGAAGATAAAGGTTTAACCACAAGTCTTTCATCAAATGGAAGACAGTAGGAAAAAAAAGTTTAGAAAATGCCCTTTGGCTGCTCTTTACTGTGTGGTGAAACCTCACAGTATCTCACCTCATATACTATATGGGCCCTAAAGGCAGCTGGAAATGTTTAGAAATACGTCTATTTTGGAACATGGCTGCCTCTCTATCTGTTATATCCAGCAGTGTTTCAAGGAAGGGAGATATTTGCTTAAATGAAAAGCCCAGACCAAAGTGTGAGATGGTAAATGGTGCTCGAGGGTATACAGCAGTCTAAACGGTGCCCTCTGTTAAAAGAATCAGCCACCTGACTGCTCATTAGTTAGCAGTAAATAATGAGGAATAGCTTGAGGCAGGAGCTCAGAAGTGCAGATGTCCCAAAATATTCACCCAGTTTGTGGTGTCACGAGATCTGTAGTGTCGTAAGGTAAAATACACGTAATCCCTCTTCTGAGTGAAGTAAAGGATTTTACAGTCTTTGTGGAGTCTAGTAATTTCATATAATCTTTTCAGTGAGGATATCAGCAAAGGAGAGGCAAGGTTCATGAGATAAGGCAATGACTGCGTGATTTTCCCCTTCCCTGTCACATTGCACACCGAAAAGGCATTTAGCAATATGCACACATCCCTGGAAATTCCCCCATATGGATGCTACCTACTCCTCCCTCTCAAAAGGCAGTAGGTGATGAACCTTGAATTAGACTAATAACAATTCTGAATTCATCAGATGGCTCCTGCTGTTTTAATGGGAAGACCTGAGTTACCCTGAAAGAGAGGGAGTCTGAGTGAGGAGGGTTTGCAGTGACAAGGCAATGGAAAAAGCCCATTCATATTTAGCAGTGATGGTACCATTGAAAAACACTGCACAGATAGAATGGGTTGGAGTAGAAATTAATTTGAAAATTCATGTACAGTTTTAAGAAAAGGTTGTGTATCTTTTCTGTTAAGGCATTCTTATACCTGAGAGACTCCTTTCATTAGTTCTTTAGCAAGTGTGGTTTTCTTTATGAATTTTAGGTTGCTTTGGATTTTGCATGCTTTCTAAGGTCAAAAAGTATCTGTTATAAAGTAGTTATGAGCATTTCAGTCACAAAGAAGCTTCAGTCCCATTAAATTTTAATGAAACTTAGTCTTCTTCCCCTTTCTGGGGATTCCTCCTCCTTTTTTTCTGTTTTCACCAGTTTGGTTACAGCTCCCCAGTCGTCTGAGGTCACATGAAGCAACAACCTTGGGACGAAGATCAGAAGGAAGACTTAAGGTCTGTTCTCCATAGCTGGCTTGATGCAACACCCCCTGCACTGGTAAGTAGGCAATACCTTTTGTCCAGTCTGTTCTGGCTTCTCTCCATCTCCTTGACCCTTTGGCAGTGCATCAGAGCTCAGCCTCAGGCTCCAGTAGGTCTCACCTCCTCATGTATCTGGTGTCATCTTATGTCATCCTCTCCTTACAGCTCACAACATCACCTGCCTCAGTGGTTCTTTGATGTGTCCAGCTTAATCTCATACCAGACAGTCCCTGCAAAGGTACCTGCAGAGGAAGGTACTCCAGGCAGATTCAGATGCCACGGCTGTTACACGGTTTTCAGTCACTGCTGCTGCAAACACTGCCTGGGGAGGAACTCATTGAGGTCCCTGTTTTTTTCACGGTAAGTTTCTTACCTCCTCCTTGCCACAGTCTGCCTCTACTTGTGACCTATTTACTATGCTTTGCATGTTCGCTATCTGAAATAGGATGCTGAGCTGAACCCCCCTTTCCCCTGACTTCTTACCTTTCAACACTGTCTCAAATCCTGTTTGCTGAGAACTTTAAATGTTTTCTCTCTGGTCTGAAAAATTAAACAAACACTGCTTGGGATCTACTTAAATCCCATAACCAAAGGGTTTAAATTAGAAAGTATTTAGTGTAGGAAGAACGTAAAAATGCAGGCTTAGACTGCAAGTCCAGGTTCTTTCTTTTGTTCCTGTATGCCTCTCGTTGATCTCATCCTACCTGCCAAAGGTAGAAAAGATGGTTGCAAACAGGTGGGGAGCTGAGCAGTAGTGAGAAACCATGTGGAGAGGAGGATGGTGAGTGTGCTCTACTAGAAAGGGTTAAATCCAGCTATGTACCCCCAGTCTGTACCAAGCTGGGGCCAATTCTTGGTCTCTTCTCCCCTGATGATGCTGGGATACAATTCTCAACTTGCGTCCTGCATGTGCTCTAAAGATTGTGCCTGCTGTGGGGGACCAAACTTGAAGGTAAAGGGCATATCCTCCAAATGACCTCTGAGCCCAGGAAAGGTTGCTGCGGATCTGCTCTGGGGACTTTATTCCGTGAAACAAATGATCTATCATTTTTTATGACTGTTAAGCTTTCATTTTCTCTGTTTCTCTCTCTGTCATGCATTTACACGTATTGAAATTTAAAAAGAAAGAGCAAGTGGAAAGAGAAGCGGGAAATCCAACCTCAATAAACTCTCCATAAAATCCACAAATTAAGGGCAAGTACATCATGAAAGCATATTAGTCAGAGAGCTATAAATTCCAGCAAATTGATTGTCATATATAATCAAAAACATACTATAATATATAATAAGTTGAAATAAATACCGCAAACCAACCTCAGGCTGTAAATTAAGATTAGTCCTTCATACCACATATACCTGAGGTATAAATAAAAAAAGCAGGAAGGTTTGAAAAAAGAAGAAAAAGAAAAAGGAGAAAAGGTGTCTGTCTTAATGGACTGCAAGTCAGTGGATGGCTTGAACGGTTTTCACAGCACAAATGCATTCTCATGCACCACTCAATAGTGAACACTCTCCCCTTTTTGAGCTGAACCCATAGAGATGCTTCAAGTGATGGTCCTCAAAGAGTGTGTCCTACTTGCTCTGTGTGGAGGTGACAAATGCAGCGGGTGGCTGTGACTCAAGGGTTGCCTTGAGCAGCCAGCATGGTAGTGCCTTGACTTCATTGGAAGTGGTTGTAGACCATTGATGGGACTCTCTTGGCTTCAGTACAGCTCCAGCCATGTCCCAGACTTGCCTGTGCTCCTTGGGTGCCCATTTTCACCCACAACAAGCTGTACACCTCCTGAGGCACCTCAGTTAAGGACAACCCCATTCACAGTGATGAGGCACCTTCAGGAGCTACATCATGTTTTATGGTGCTCGCCAGGACCTGCTAGATGCTGATGGGCTGATGAGCTTCAGGTCACATGTCAACTTACTGTCTACGGTCTTTTAAAGCAAAATACTTACTTTAACCTTCAAAGTTAGCATATGGACCTAGTAGACCAAAGCCAGCAAAAGCCTGTATTTAATATAACCATGTGTAATCTGAAGTGATCTGATCAGGATTCCCAGTGCTCAGTGCCCCAGAAACTGGTTAGAAGCAGATTCTTCTTTATATAGGATATATTCAGCATTCAGCACCAGTTGCCTAAGGTGCCTTCCTGCCTGCATTGTTAATATGGTATAGTCCTATGGTTTCCAGTATCATATATATGGAATTTCTTTTCTCAAATCTTGAGCAATGTGCATCTAATCCTCCAGCACGAAAGATGTTCAGAAGTCATGGCACTGGGCCTTCTGTTTGAAACCATTTAGCTCAAAACAAGGAATATGTGATAAGCAGTCTAGTGCATTATTGAGGACATAATTATGTCCAGTGGGAGAGGCAGTTACTGATATGATACTGAGAAAATGATGGGGATGGTTGGCAGCAGGATAGGGCAATGCAGGGTGGCTGGGCTGAAGGCGCCAGCCCTAGTTCCACATGGAGGGCTCCCAGCTCATCTGCCTGAATCCACATCAGGGACAATGCTGACTGGGAAGCAGAAATCTGCTCTCAGCTGGTGTTGCAGAATGGCTGGTGCAGAATAAATGAAATCCCTTGGGTGGAGGCTGGTAAAAGGGAGTGTGACCTCACCTGAACTGGCTGTGGGCATTGACTGTACCATGTTCCCAAACACCTACCTGAAATGTTAGGTGCTTTTCATTCACATGGAGCCTGAATTGCACCATTCTGTCAGTAACTATTGCCAAAGCCCTTCAGGTGAAGATTGACTGGAGAAGCGTCCCAAAGCTGCCTGAAACTTGATACTTCCTTCCTGGCAGGATTTGAGTCACACTGTCAATAGCATGTCAGTGCAAAACGGAAGCAGCAGTGTTTACAAAATTACCAAATGGACTTCAAGTTAAACTCTGGGCAATTTGTGAAACAGCTTTTTTTCTCCAAGCGTTGACCAGTCTCGTGAGATTGCTTGCAGGTGAATGCTCTGTTATTCTTTCTGGACTGACTTATTCTAACATCATGTCACTTTTAATTGCTTTTCTTGAGAAAATATGCTTGCAACTCCATCCTGTTAGCCTCCTTAGAGTGCTCTTGATGTTAACCTTTTCTCAAGGCTGCATTCACCATTCCTAAATCATACGTATAGTTTTACTGACTTCAAATTAATTGCTGCAGTTGGGAATACAAAATTGTATTCTTTATATGGTGTGTGCCCTATAGTATTAAGCTTTGGGCTTGCATATAGCACAAGACTAAATGGCACAGGCTTGTTTGTGTTGTGCCCTGATCTGTGAAGATGTACATGCTGTACATATTTCGAGAAGTCCTCCCTGGGATTGCAGACAGGAAGAAAAAGTTCAGCACGTGCCTAAAGTCTCAGAATCAGGACTTAAAATGTTAAATCCTACAGCAAGAAGGAGAAGCTTTTATTGCAATATACCCTAGGGAAGATGCAAAGCAGAATGGAGCTTCTTATCTGCCAGTGTAGGATCTGCCTGCCTTGCTTGGCTAGACCCTGATCCTCCCTTCAGCCATCACAAAGATGGAAGATCTCAGTGTTCACAGTCCAGGTGCACACATCCCACTGAGTTCCTGAGTGGGTGCAAAGCCCTGGCAGGCATTGGTTCCCTCTGCTTTATCATCACCACTAACCAGCTCATAAACCATGTGATATTTTTAGCAAACCCAGCTGCTGCTAGTGGACTGAAAGTATATCAACAAGTAGCAAATGTGAAGCTGGAGGAGAGGGCAGGAAAGTATCCAGAACTGAAATGAATGTTATCACCAAGTGAGCAGGACTCCTTGCAACAGGATCAAAATAGCTGTTTGTCAAAAATAAAAGCATTGCTGCCAAAGTTTATGAGGAAGAAGTATTTTGGTTATACAATGCTTATCCCTTTTTTCCTTTGAGTTTGCACCGTTAAATGCAAAAAGCAGATCTACAAACATCTAATGTTTCTTCAAAACACTATGTAGTGTCTAGAAAACTGAACTGTCAGACATGCTTGTCATGTACACATATTTTGTTATTAAATGTGTTTAGGCACGAATTTTGGCAGGATTTCTTCACAACTCTCCTGAACTTTTCCTGACACCTTTTATGGCATGTAATACATCTGCAACTCAGGGCTTGGTAAGCCTTTAACTCTTTAATTATGAGGCTAGAAACTCCCTTCCTAATTACTGTCCTATAAGCAACATGATCTAATTCTCATGCCGAAGCCCAGAAATTCATGCTGTAGGTGCTTCACTTTGTTTGACTGCCTTTTGCTTTTTGCAGTGACAGGAGAGTAGCGTGTGCTCTGCATTCTAGCGTCAGTGTGATCCTGGAGCAGTTTGCAGTTGCTTGCTAGCTGACCTGACTATGTCTAACATTTGTCACTTTTTCTTACATAGGACAGCGCTCAGCTCTCACACAGTGCTTGCTGTTTGGATCAGGTTTAATTGGAGGACCAATTTCCTCCTGTAAAGGGTTAGGGCTTAGTATTGGTGACTGTGTAGTACCAAGTGTTGCCAGAAACCTCTTTCAAGGAGAGTGGGACTTGTATAAATACTGTAGGAAATAAAAGAACAAAACTCACATTGCTGATGTGTCTAATGCCACATAAATACCATTTTTCCCTACAGGGAAACTGAACTAGAACATGGCTCAGTGTCTTGCCAAAGGCCACAAAGGATATCGGTCCTGGAGAGTGAACAGGCCCCACCAGTCCCACCTCTGTAGCCTCCATGCCATCACTTTGAAAACTTCATTTCCTTCTACTGGACTGATTTAAAAGAGAATAATGAAACAGGGAATTCTGCTCTTTCTGTTATGGCTTGAGGGAGGAAGTTAGGAAAAAGTTTGACTGATGATTTAATTAATTTAATAAAAGAGGAATTATCTACAAAGTAGGTTTTGTGAAATTTCTGTAGAAACTATAAATTATGAATATATTTTATTAAACATTAAATTAGGAAACAAAAATACAGCAAACTAAAAAAATACCTAGAAAACACACATGAGGAAGTCCTCATGCCATACTTATATGACACAATTTTATGTAAACCTAAATATAAATAAGCAAGTATATTTTACCTTCTTATGTTCTAAACAAAAAATGTGTACTTCATTGCTAAATATGTTTCCTTTTCATATTTGTTCAGCACTTATGTGTCAAGTTGATCATCTTACTAAAAAAAGATTTATGTTCTTCCTTAAATCTGGAGTTGCTGCTGCAGCCCGGTCAGCCAACAGCATCCTTCTGTAGCCTTTCAGAACACGTACAAATGGCACAAGGTGTTAAGAGATGCAGGCCAAGGGGCCAAGAAGTTTAATGATGGATTTATTATTGAAAAGTGTATGCACTTTTCTGAATACTTGTTGAACTTCAGGCTCCTCTGAAAGTCTCTGTTTAAAGAACAGAGTTCAATATTGAAATAGTCCATGCAATCTCCAGAGAGGAACCCAAAGGACCTTTTCTGGATGACAAATTACAGAAAGTTTCCAAATCAAGTTGTAAACTTTCTCTCCGGGTAAATAACAATTGTCAAAACCGTCACTGTTCCCTAGGTTTATACACTGAAAGAGAGAGAGCTTAAACTTATCAAAATTCCAGACCAAAAGAAATTCAAACTTTTGGATTAGTTCATACTTGGATTTGAATTTAATAATTTGGACTGATTTTTGTAGCCATACTGGTTTTGCAATAGCAGCTTTCTTACAAGTGTATTTTTCCAGACTGATAATTTCTGATAAAACTTTCTGAGGTTCAAGATTAGCACCACCTGGAATCTTGTTTAAAAAAAGCGAAGTATTTTCCTACCTCTTCCCATGCAGCTGAGTAATTACTTTAAGTTTGATGTCTTTTTGTTAAATGGCATTGCTTCAAACTCTGTGCATGTCAAACAGCAGAAAGCTAGGAGAGTTTGAAAGGTTATCGCTGTTTCTCTTTGAATTCCTGTGTAGTGAAACCCTTCAGAGATGACTGCCTACTGCAAATCATTGTTTGACAGCTTCACTCAACTTCAGGACTTGTCAACTCAGGGGTCAATCTGACAGCTCTCAGGCAATAAAGTAAACAAGGGATTTGAAGCGTCAGAGAAGGAATGCTTAAAATCATTCCTAATATTTCTCCTATTCATAACATGTCACCAAGCCAGTGAAGTTATGAAGGCAGCAAGTCTAAGCTTCTTACGCATCCCAGGTGGTGTTTGCAGGGTAAGGGAGAGCTTGGGGGAACCCTGGCAACAGACTCCACCAGGTACCATCCAGATTTGTTCCCCAGATGGTGTTCTCGATGATAATGAAAACTCTTCCAATGGACAGTTTTTCAGGTATTTATGTACTAGTCTGAATTAAAAGGTGATTCGGTGTTGGTAGAAACAGAGCCTCATTTAATAGTTGTTCTTTAAAACAAAAGAATGACCACTTTCAGTAGTGTAGTTAAGAGATACTTCTTTCACAGCATCCAGGAAACCTGCAGACACTTGGGCTCTAAAAATGCTCAGATGCAGAATCTGTAATGGTGCTGGAACCTGTTGAGGGTTGATGGCTACAAGGATGTCACAACTTACATGCCTCTTTGTGGACTTACAACATAGTAGCACATGACCTAACATGTCCATTTTCTGAAACAGTCACTTTTATGGGGCCTTTTTGGAAATAGCCCTTTTTTTGGAGAATGCTGAGCCCAAATTTTCATAATCTGACTATGCTAATGCAATGCCAATTGAATGCTCAAAATTATTAGCAACTTTTCAGAATGTAACCCAGTTCTTTGGGTATTTTTCATTCTAAGTTTCAGTATTTCTGTCAGGGAATAATTTGATTCAAAACAAAGTATAGAAAATCTTACCTAATTTTTAGATTAGTGTGACTGTTCCTTGCACATCTATTTTGAGAACTCCTGCTGCTAACACACCTAGAGCTGACCCCTTTGTTAACTGTGTGGCATGTGCATGACAATAAATTACCTGTTGTCATTAGTGAAAATGACTAATGGCCCATTAGCCTTTTAGGATGTTATTTAAATGTAATTTTTCTAAAAGAACTATATTCCCTCTTGAGGTAATGCTTGACTTTTTTTTCTTCTTTTAAATAACTCCATTAACTGTTACTGCTCTGTACTATTATAGGAGGTTTTCTAATTACAGTAGCTGCTGTGCAGCAGTTACAGTTAAATTTTCTTTTGAATATTGTTCTACTAAGAACACCTAACTGGACACCCAACTCACATGAATCTCTGTAGCTGTGTTTTCAATGAATTTAATCTACTATGGACTAGCTGTAATGTTTAGGGATTATGTTAAACATCTTCATTTACAACTGTGTTGCAACTCCATTAATTCATATTTTAAACTGAGCCCTGAACAAATGCACTTCAGCAGCCACTTTTGCTTGCTAACAGATTAAAGGCTCTGGACCACGTGAAGAAAGGAAATCTTTATAGGTTGCTGGCTAATGATTGTTTTCTTTACTGTTGAAGTCAGTGAATTGAATTGTAATGGACTGGATTGACTCCACATAAGGAAATTACAAAGAACAGGATCATTTTTTTACAGATGAAAATTTCAGTTATTCTGAAAGTCAACTACGCACTTCAAAATGCTGGACTGCCAGAAATTATTTTGAACTCTGATAGCTCTTTTTTTAGCATAATATTGCTTGCTTTTATATTTGTACTGTACTTTTCATTAGCAGTTAAATAGTTACTATAAATGTAGTTGATTTGACATCCGACCTGGAGGTGCCTGTAGCATCACGGAAAAGCAATGTGCATTGCTCCATGACAGTATGGAATGCTTGGTCAAGGACACACAATGATTTCATTTCTACCAATGTGCAAGCAAAAAATGATTAGAAAAGTAAAACTGCGGGTTATGTTCTTTTGCAGTGTTCCTAAGGCTTATCTAGCCTAAGCTGTATTCCCAGATTTGTCTGTTGCTGATACTGACGTGACAGACTCAGACACATCAGAGCTGCTCAGACTAAGTAGCAGAAGGGTAAAGTAAGTTTCCACCACTAAAACTGCTCTTACTGCACAAAACTAGACAGAGTGATGTGAGTTAATTACTGAAACACGAACAGACAGGACTAGCTTGTTGTAATACGAAGCTATCAAATCACAGCTCTGTTAAACTCTTCAATGTTTTATCATGAACAGCTGTCAAACTCTTATAATTTCATGATTAAATGCAGAGTGATTTCCTCACACTGTTGCCTGTAGCAATTTTTTAGATGGAAGTGGTCTTGGTCATATTTACTTAAAGTGAGCAATGATT
Organism: Myiozetetes cayanensis; assembly: GCF_022539395.1. NCBI lineage: Eukaryota > Metazoa > Chordata > Aves > Passeriformes > Tyrannidae > Myiozetetes > Myiozetetes cayanensis. The sequence continues at coordinate 26,404,945 of NW_026087411.1, read as the reverse complement.
CTGTGTGAAAAAGCACAGAAAGGAGGAAACAATTCTCAGATCTAGATCCATGCATGGTAGGAGACTGACTCATATGTCCTACCTTTCATTGTGCCCCTTGGATGGCAAAGGGGTAACGCTGTGAGCACTGTTAGAAATCTGTGTTAAGCTACATAAGTGTAATTCCTTTTCTCCCCACGGTAACATCTGTGAGTAGTGTCTTCACTATTCAGAAGAAATGACTTCAATGTCATCTATTCCTGTAGAAAAACAGAATTAAAAAGAGTTGTCACTGATTTGTACATAGCCAAATTTGGGGATGAGAGATTTTAATTATTGCTAAGTTTCTCTCACAGTGTTTCCATGTGGAGGAAAAGGTGTGGGTCTTTTGCTTTTCTGGGAATGCCTGGGGCTGCCCATGCAGAGTTACAGAAGTCATCTTGCATTTGAACAAAACTAGGTGAAACAAGATGGTCATTAAATTTCTTAAAACTCTGGTCACCAAGAAACTTGTAGGCTGTGCCTGAGAGGCCCTCACTGTCCCTCCTGGGGTGGGCTGGGAGCCAGCAACTCAAGATGTGTGGAAAGTCCCTGGATGTTTCATTTGAACTGAAATTAATGCCCTTGAAAATTACTGCTAAACAACAGGTATTACAGGCTGTAATAACCACTGAGCCCCTCTTTGCCATAGTGGATTCCTGCCAGGACAGGATTTCCATCTCTTGGGAGATATTTCATATCAGCCTGAGGTCTGGGACTCTTTGGACTCGTGGCTATACAGATTTGCTTGTTTAAGACTGTTGGTGTTTGCCTTAAGTTTTTAGGGAATAAAATAATAATAACTGTAAAAACCTTTGAAGAAAAGAAAACTACTGCTGGAGTTTGTTTCTTTTGGATTTCCTAAAAGAGGTTTCTGGGGAGGGCACCTTCATGACAATATAATTAAGCAATGAGACATGACAGCTAGTCATTTTTGGGTTATTATTGTATGCCTAAGGTGGCATTGCAGGCATGAGGCTGAAGGGTGAGTGGCTTTAATCACCTATTAAGTGCCATAATCCCTTTGATGCACACTGTCTGGAGTGACTTACCAAAAAGGAATTTATGGAGAATATTAAGAAGAACAGACAAACTGGTGAATGCACTAGGTGTGAATATTAATGTGGTTATGACATCACTAACAGACACTCAAAAAGGTCTATTTGTGTCAAGTTTTCATTGTGAAAGACACCCCAAAGGAATGATTTTCAATAAGAAGCAAAATATTACAGGACTTTTTTGGTGGTTTTGCTTTTTTTCCTCCTTAAATATTTGTCTTTATACTTTAAGCATGGACATTAAAGTGGGTAAGCTCATCCCTACATTACAGATGGATAAAAATGCAGATGGCATGTGATGATACAGTACCTGTCCACAGCAGGAAAGTCTTACCGTAAAACTCAGTATTGGGTGCTTCACAACCCTAGCTCATTTTGGTATCCTTGGCTGGCACTCTGCTCTCCAGGAATGCAGTTCTCCTGAAGGAGAGAGTTCCTTCATACATCATGTGAAGATCAGTGGTGTGGTTTCCACCTCTGTTTCAGCAAGTAGAGCTGGGAATTGAACTGTAGTCCTCAATGGCAATGCAGATGTAGATGCCAAATTGCCAAGCTACTTCATCAACCTAGTAAAATATTTTGATTGGTTTTAAAGGAAGGGCATAAAACATGGATATTTTCATATGAAATGGGTTATGGAAAGACATCATTTTTTAAAAAAACATAATTGTGGGATTTTTTTTCAATGCAAAATTTTGTGTTAATGTGCTGCTAAGTGGAGAAATCCAGTGCCAACATAAATGTTGGTTCATCATATTTACAGGTCTGAAAATGTTTGCTTTTCCTTTGCCTCCTTTATGTGTATTAAAACATTAAAATAATCATCAAAATGTAAATATGAGAGTTGAAAATATAATTGCTCTTTGCTGCATAGAAAAGAGTATTATGCTGAATTGGCCCTTGTTTGAACTTAGGTTTGCATATTTTGTGCTGCATAGAAAAGGCTTAGCCCTTTATTTGAAGTCAGTTTTGAGTGTGTAATTACCATGCTCCAATTTCCATTTGAACAATCAGGGTTCTCCTGTCGACCCTGTTTGAGTACACAGGGGCTGAACAATTAGAAACTTCCTGTTGTGAGTGCATGGAGGGTTGTGGAGATTTTGGTTTGTGAAAGAAGAGGGATAAAAAATGTAAACCTGAAAATGAAAATTGATGAGAACTGGACTTGTGTTTTGTTTTGCCTTTCAAGAAAATTTATAGAAATACAGCATAGCAGAGCTGTTGTCACTGGTTCCCTTCAAAGGAAAAAACCCATTAGTACTGAACAAAATGTATTCTTTGAACAATATTTGATGAATTAGACTTTAAAAAGTCAACACAATTCCTCTAAAGAAAGGGTTAAAAAGAAATCTGCTGAAGTTTCCCTAGGGACAGGATAGTCCAGTTTTGAAAAAAAAGTCATTGTTATGTTAGTAATAGGATATGCCTTAAGCTTGTTTTTAAGTAATTTTCTTTACTGCAGGTTGAGAAACTTTCTCTCCGTCGCGTTCCACGCGGTTGTTCTGGAAAGGAATAGGAAAGCTGTGCAAGGCTTTGCAACAAAAAACCCCTCTTCCTGTAAAGGCGAGACCCTGCCAAAATAAATAGGGACATCAACAAATTGTACAGAAGGTAAATTCTTTTACACATGTGTGTATGTATTGTATATAATGTGAATATATATATTGTATATGCATCTGCATATTTACATGAATTTGCATACGTATTAATATTTGAAGAATATATGTTCTGCAGCCTATATTAATCAATGCAAGCTTTCCTGGAAACAACTCTCAGCACAACCCCGACTGCTCACAAGTTCATCTTGTAGAGTCCTGAAATGGAGGTTAATGTGCTGAGATGCAAAACCTAATTTCTTAATCATGATTGAGTTACCAAAAGCAATACAAGCTTTCGATGCCTGAAAGAGCCAGATGAAAATGGCATGGTCTGGTGATTAGAAGGTTTTAGTAGGAAATAATACTTTTCTTGTCACTGGGCTGCGCTGGCAGAATGAGCACAGCAGCTGGAACACATATGCAGAGTGTTTACTGGATCGACTCTTACACTTTCAGACAGAAGGAAATCCTGTGCAGGATTGGAAAGCGCAGAGAGCTGTCACCAGGGAATAAGCTGTCTGTGTGTCTCCATGAAATAAAAGCTGTGTGGACCACAGACCCTGCAGTGGGCACTTCCTGCCCCCTTCACTGCAGCAGCTCAAGATTGCTTTTTCTTTCTGCCTTTTTTTTTTTTTTAATTTTACTGGAAGATTTCAAACTACTGGTATTATCAGCAGAAATGCTGATGAAGCTCAGGATTTGCTTTGTATCAAACTTCAAAGATCTGTTTAAGGGCAGGTTTTTTGTTGGCTTTTGTTGTTGTTTGGCAAAAGGAGAACCTGCAAATTTTGCCATCTCTGAAGTTGAGTAGTTCAATCTTTCTAGGCTAATAAGACATCTGATATTACTTGAGGTGCTTTTTTTTTTTTTTTTTTTTTTTCCGAAGCTGTATAGGTTTCTAACTATTAAATGAATGCATTTAAAGCAGTAGCAAATCCTGGCATCTAAGGGCTGCTAATACAGGGAACATTTTATTGTTTGCTGATCTTATAGCAATGACCAGTATCTGCTAATGAATAAAAAACCATATTTATTATCCAAATAATTTTAAATATCTTAAATTAATGATGTGTTTATGTGACAGATTTGTGGGAGGGATTTCAAATATAATCACCATCAATCTGGCTACAGCCAAAATAAATTTTATGAAAAGTAAAACAAACTGTTGTGCAGACAAAGTAGGCCTTCGGGGGCTCACACAATAATCTGTGTTTTCTTATTTAGCTGTGTATAATATTTCTGTTCATTTCTTGTCCTGATAGAATCTCAGTATATATAACATTTCTGTTAAAGCTAAGAAGAGTCAACATATGCCACTACCCAAAGGGGAGGAAAGAAAAAAATGAAAGTCAGAAATGCATACTTAAAATTTTTCTTTCGAATGAACAAGCCGTACCCAAGCAACTATGTAAGATATGGTCCAATTGTAAAGGTGAGCATTAAACACAAAAGCTTTAATTTGCGGATGGTGGCTTTTCACAGAAATGCGTGACTGTGTTGGGGTGTATGTTCTAGAAACCCCAGATGCTGCTGTCACCACTAATAAAATTATTGCATTGTTCAAACTTTTGGTGAAGTTCCTGCGTATGCTCTCTCTTTTACTGAATGGAAATGTCAAATTTAATCAGATGAAAAAGAGAGGTGGGGCCCAGTTTTGGAAGCACAGAAGCAGTGCTGATTCAGGAGCAAAGTAGCTGTAGGCCCAGCCCACGCCATCTGCTCTGGCCTGGGCTCCGTGACGCACGATGGATAGGGCAAGCCGCTCTGGTGTTTGGGTGATGGTGAGCCGGGTTGGAAATGTTGCTTTGGGCTGAGGTTCTGAAGGCTACTGAGCACAGCAGCTGACTCCCAGTGGATGCGCTCCACTAATGGGTATCATTGACCAGGAAAGGCTTAAATTCCTATTTGTACTTTCCAGTAAAAATGCATCAGTAATTTTTAATTGTTTTCTTAACACTGCTCCACAAATATGTTTTAAGTATGTTTTTTCCTGAGAAAGGGCTTTTGGGTTGAGCTAAAGGCACGTCACCATCTTTCATTCACAAGTTCAAATGCATTACATACAGTTGCCAAAAGAAACCTGCTTTTGCATCCTTGTCCAGCTTCCCTTGTCTCATTATTGGTTTACAGTCAGTATAATGAGAGTATGTGGCTGTCATTCAAACAGATGAAAACCTTTGGCATCAAACAGATATCAAAGGGTCCCTGTTTTTAAAGGAAATACACCCCTTTCTACTATTGCATGATTTCTCGATCTGATAAATCCCATCTTGTGCTAACGTTTAAATTAAATGCGCTGCCTTCTGACCCAACAATAATAAAATCAAACCCACTCATTGCCAAGTATCATAAGCTCTTAAAATACATTCAGACAGGGCAATGATATTAGTAGGGAAGCAGATATCAGGTTTTGTCTGACAAAGCAAACCACACAGTGGAACATGAGAAGTACTGTGCTTACTGACTTCACAATAAAATGGAAGACAGAAGCCCTATCAAAAATTATACTAATAATCTAATACTGTACATTTATATGGAGACTTCTCCTGGAATATCTCAAAGATGTTTCACAGAGAAAGACATTTTAATCTTATCTCTCCATCTAGGTGACTGAGGTAAAGAGGTTAAACAATTTGGACTCAGATTTCAGAAAAGGCATTTTCCGAGGTGTTTCTTGGCAAAGGCTCTGTAAGAAACTAGGTTGTATTGCAGCAAAAAAATACAACGGTAGACTTGGTAATCAGTAAACTCCACCAGAATTTGGTAAGACAGTGGGCAAAGCTTCACTGTGTATTGAATTCTCCTGTTAAGCATCTGTACTAGCTTTATTTAAGGGTTATGACAAGGTATTGGGATGGACTTTCAGTCTTGCCTACCATGGCTGCTGGTAGCAGAGTTGGAAATAAAGCTTGGCTTGCGGTTTTCTTTCTTCAAGCCTGTAGTCGACATAGATAAACATGTATCCACGATGCATAAGCTGTTGATTATATATTATATATATTTATATAGATAGATCATACTTGCTCTGAGAGGGAAGATAACTGAGTTCTATGTTCTAACCAAAAGAGTGAACTACGGAAACAAACTAATTCCATCTCTGGTAGTTGTATGGTGATTTCCAGCAACAGAGTTCAACTGCATCAGCAGTTTCTCTGGTCATGTCTGTTGCCTTGGAGGGTGCTCTACAATGGAGGGGGCACACGGTTCTTTCAAGATCTCAGTAAGAAAGACACGTCTACAAATAACATAATGAATTTGCTTTGATAATAATAAGATAGAAATAGGAAGAGGAATATAGATAGCAAGTAAATCTTACATCCCATCAGATGACACTGCCACTTACATTTTCACAGCAGTCCCTCCTACCAGGGTTCCTAGGTCTGATGTGCCTGGTATGGCTTTCCCAAGATCACCAGCTCCCCAAGGGCAGTGTCTTCTGCAAGGCTCTCAATACAGGAGGAAACTTGTGTAAAACTTGTGTTAAATGTGTAAGGTTATGCAATACTATGTATTGTGGATATCCATAAATGTCTGCTTCCTTCAGACAATTGTTACAGGCTTATTGAAAATAATTATTTTATAATAAAACTTAAAAAAAACCCCAAAAAACAAAAAACAAACAAAAAACTAAAAACAAACAAAACCCAAAAACAAACAAAAACCAAACAAAAACCAAAACAAACAAACCCAAAACCAAAAGCTTGAGTATTGCTACATTCACTGTACTTGCATGCTCATGATAGGTTTTGACCCAAACTCATGGAAACAACAGAAGAATCACAGACAACTTAAATACCAAGGAATGGTTGGTTCAGCTTTGATAGTGTGAAGCAGATTGGTAAAGAGAGTAAGCTAATTTATATACTAGAAAGCCATCTAGTACAAGAGGTTTATTCATTACTGAGGAGTTAAGGAATTCTTTGTGCAGAAGCCAATATCTTTCTCAAAGAGTTTAAGCTAAATTTTTTGATGTCTTCCATGCATTATCAAGATGTTGTCTTCTACTGTTTTGATGTACAACTGCAAAAAGGGTGTCCTTGGAAGTGTCTAGGATTCAGTCAAGACAATAAAACCTGGATGCTCAAATATTTATCACAGAAACAGACTCTAGAACAGATTTTCTTCTTGGAAAATTACCTTCTTGGTATAACTGTACCTGTGACACATTTAAGGAAATCAAAAAAACTTTGTGGGAAATTTGACTTTGTGCCTTGTTTGAATTCTTTCTGTTAATGGGCTTAAGTGCTGCTGGTGGTCTGTAAACAGGAATTAAAACACAGGTTGTATAAATACATTGCACTTGAAAAAATGGTGTGAATTTGGTTCACTGTCCATGATGAAATGGCCTCATTGCACAGAACCAGACAAGGGTTTGCTTTTGAGCTACAAGAAGTCAAAATGCGTAACATTATTTTGATACTGCAGAAACTCGGTATTTGTATACATACTCTTTTTGAAACAGGATAGGATGCAGTAGGTTCTGGTGATGGAATATGACTCCATGTCACACCATCTCTGCCTCTAACTGGAACTCACTCCACAACAGGGTACTGTGCCACAGAGGCAAAGGAGTAAGTCTGATATGGTGAGCTGGTGTTCTGGACAAGAACCACACAGATTATGTGGAGTTCATCTGATTGACAGTCTTTGCACACCCTAGCAATTAACTTGTGGCAGCCCTGCTAAGAGCTTTACTCTTAGGATTGACAATTTTTGGCCAAAGTGTAAATCCTAGCCATTGTTACCTGTCACTAGTTAAAGTTTCCCAGATGTTAAACTGCTTGCATTTGAAATGGAAGTGTCAGCTGCTGTGTCAGATCCTTTATTCTTCTGTGCATCTCATCAGTGAGAGGCTGTTCTCAGTAATAAAAGAGAACTATTTCCACTGTGTTTACTTTTGCAAGCAATGCATCTTTAGCATCCTCTTTTCTGATTTAACCATGGAATCGATTTCTCTGCCCCTGTGGCTCAATTCCTGTCTTCCCTGTGGCTCAGTTAACTTTGGAAGAACCTGCACATCAATATCAACAATACTTTGGGGATATTCAGTTATGCCAAGATATCCAGGTTCTAATCCACAGTACTAATGATGTCTGTACCAAGAAGTCTGGATACCCTCAGTTCTTTCAGCATGTTTCAGCCCACCTCATTGCCTGAGCAGTTTATTGAGACACACTTTGACTTGCATGAGGTGAGGGTTGTTTCTTTTCTTAAGCTCCTCCCTTTCTTGTCCAGTCTGGTTAATCCTTAGTTTCTGAATAGGTTTTTATTGAATTTATCATTTTTTATATGTCTCATATGCAAAGTGGTGAGATTTACTAGCTTTTCCTCATAAGCTAAGCAAAGCTTTGGTGCTTGTTGAATAGTCTTTAAGGCGGGTCGTTTGTGTGTGAGAATGGAATTGGACTTCGTATTTATAGACTGTTATGAATGGCTATAACTTAGTAAAATTCAAGACAGGTCAATCTGAGGTCTTCAGAAAAGTAGTTTGCAAGTAGATCAGCAACTGAGGAACCTATCTGTAGCTGAACATAAGAACTGTAAGTGAATGAAATAAGCATTTGAAGTTCAAGCTCCAGGAAAATAGAACACTTCTTAAATACTTTCTGATGGGGGAGAAGACACTGGTGACTCAAGGAGAACAGAATTTGCATTTTTTAAAATTACCCAAGTGGTATTTTCACAAAAACCATATCAAGTAGTGTCATGACTAATGTTATATTTGAAAAATCTCTAGGGTATACAAACTCATTGCTTAACTGAATGGAATCCACAACAGCTGGTGCACTCACCTTCAAAGCACGGTAAAAGCTTCAACTAATACCCCTCATTCCTATGCCTTTTTCACAGATACCCTGTGAGTTAAAGGAAAGCATTTATCTTCTCAAAGGTATTTTTAGGTTAATAAATACTTTTTTTGGGGGGGGAAGATGACACTTCTGGAGGATCACAGTGGAAGACTCTGCCTAAAGGAAATCCAACATCTTTTCTGTATCAGAACAAGAGTTCTTTTCAAGCATCCATAACGTTGGTAAAAGGAAATGGGAATAGGAATACACAGCACTAATTAATAGGTGAGGGAGACATTTGTTCGATATTTGATTTTGTTGAGCTGATGGTACAGGTTAAGAATTAGTGGACTTTTACATGTTTACTTTGAAATAATCATATAGTTTTAGTTATGCCTAATAAGTAAGAAGAAAAATGTGCAAGGGGAGCTATAAATCTAAATAGTAAACAATTTTATGCAGTGAATGATACAATAATCAATATGAACTTTCAATTTTGATATTAGAATTAATGAGCTCTACCTTTTCTTCTTGGCAGATATTTAAGGCCTGATAAAGAATTAAATGGCAAAACTAATTTCATTTTTATCAGCTCAGTTACTTCTTTTTTTAGACGTTTACAATATCCAGCTTATTTTGGTGGAAATACTAGTAGTTCTTTCATTAAATTTGTAAGAAAAAAATTGCAGAACATTTTTTCTAGGCATGATTTTTGATGTATGGTTCCAGATGTAAGGAAGCTGTATTGTATGTTCTGAGGTTTTCCTATTGAGCATTTCTGAAATTTCAGAAATGAACACTAAGTAGGTCTAAAAGATACTGTATGGGGTGCATGAGAGATGTTTTTGACACAATAGGGTCAGAGAAGTTAAAGACACATTCTTTGTTGGCAATTTTGGCAGAAATACTGAAACACAATGTGGGAACTGCAAACCTTATGACATTCAGTAAAATGTGAAAGGCTTCATGTCTGTAATATATGACTTGATGTCATGTATATGAGTTGGTAGCTTTTGCACAATATATAATGAATCTCACTTTTTTGTCTGAAGTTTGAAAAGATTTTCCCAGTTTAAATAACTCATGCTTGAAGTGTGGTGTGAATTTAAAACTCCCTATTGTCCAAGTGTAAAAGAGTCTATTTCATGATGTTGCAAATAATAATTCTGTATTCTTACCTTAATGGGTCGTTAAAAAAATTGTAAAATATTTTGGGAAACCTTTGGTATCTAAATGAAGGATGTATAAAGAGAGGCATGTATAAAAGCAGAAAACCAATTTCCCAGCTATGTCACTAGAACCTAAAGTCCTGTCATAGTTTCCCATTACTTTGCTGGGTCTTTTATTTGCTGCTCTTGTGGGCAGCAATAAATATAACACAACTAGGCCTTTCTGCTTTTGTTAGCTGAGCTCCCCTGGCTTCCACTATTGGAATGTAGCATTGTGTTTTGGGAGACAACACCGACATTTCAGAGCCATTTCAGAAAAAGGTCTGTAAACTTTTTCTTTGTAATGGTGTTTGCACTATATTCAACAAAATTTGCCCTTAGGGAAGTGGGAAGTACATTTTACTGGAGATGCCCATTTGACTGGAAGAGGGACTGTGTGCATGGCAGTAGGGAAGGAACCTAAACAGACAGGACAGTGAACACACTTAAAAGCAGCTGTACTGCATCCGACCAAAGTCTTGTGTTCTGAATAAAGCAAATCCATCTCTGATATATACTGTAGTGCTGTAGGAACATTACTGCAAAGCTTAATCTGAAACCTTGTCATGAGAGAAGTCATCACAAAGCTGATTGGAGCACCTGACATATGATGAGAGGCTGAGGAAGCTGGAACTGTTCAACCTGGAGAAGGCTCAAGAGCTCTTATCAATGTGAGGAAGGGGAAGTAAAGAAAGTGGAACCAGACTCTTCTGAGCTGTGCCCAGTGAGGACAAGAAGCAATGGGCACAAGCTGAAACACAAGGAAATCCATTTAAATATGAGAAAACATTCTTGTACTGTGATGGTGATCAAACACTGGAATGGGTCACACAGGGGACCTGTGGACTCTTCATCCTCGGAGACATTCAAAACTCAGGTGGCTGTAGCCCTCTGCCAACCCTGTTTTGAGCAGGGGGCTGCACTAGATGATTTCTCAAGGTGCCTTCCCACCTCAACTGTCCTGGAAAGCTGCATATAGATGAGCTAGGAATTTGAGCATCTGCTGATTTGAGTGCCACTAGTGCCTGCAATTCTTATCTACCTTTTTTTGCTCTTCTTTCTGGTGCTTCCAGACACCTCTTCCTTTTCCATTTATACAGCCTTAGCACTTCAATTACAGATTTCGACACACCAGCAGTCTTCAGTATCCTCCTTTGGACTTCCTGACTAAAGTCTGTATTTGTGGGCTTAATAACCCTTGGTGAACTGATATTTCTCTTATTAATTTGCCAAATTGCTTTTTGAACATATTTTATAGGTGGGGGCTTTTTCCTTCCACAACACTGGATGGCAATTAATTTACAATGAATCCTACAGGGCCTAGATTCTTTCTTTTATTTGCTTTACAGCTGCTGGCCAGGAATTTCCTTTGGCATCCCCTAGGTCTTGTGTCAGAAGAAATAACAAATAATGGGCCTGTATTAACCCTTCTATTCCAGTCTATTCCTTCTATTTGAAGACTCTAGCATATCCTTCCAAACTGAAGAAGCATTCCTCTCTTCCAGAAGTCCATTTCCTCTCTTCCAGAAGTCACTCCATACTGCTGATCATCCTTCTTGCTTTTCTCTGTCCTTTTCCTACTCCACGTGATTTTCGAGATGTAGGAGCTAAAGGTGTGCAAAACACGGGTGGACTGGGGTGCTGATCCATGGCATAACATTGTGTTGCTGCTTTGTTCTCTATTCCTTTCCTAAAAACTCATAAAATTCCATTTTCTTCATGTGCCTTTACTGAGCACCACAGCCTGATGGACCTATCAACAAAAACAGCAGAAACTCTTTCCTGTGTTGTGGTGAGTACTTATGAACCCATAAAGGTAGGAGTTTTTCCCCTGTACATGCATTTATTTGCACTTATTAATATTGAATATTAGCTCTAATCTTATTTCCCAGTTCTTTTGCAGTTCTTTGCAACCAGGCAGTTTTTATTGCCTGAATATTTTGGTACCATCACCAAACTTTATAACTTCATTATTTTCTTCTTTTTGCAAATCACAGAAATAAAGAATCATAGAATGGTTTGGGTTAGAAGGGACCTTAGAGATCATCTAGTTCTGGCCCTTTTCCATGGGCAGGGACACCTTCCACTAGACAAGCTACTTGGAGCCCTATCCAGCCTGGCCTTGAACACCTCCAGGAGTGTGGCATCCACAATCTCTCTAGGCAACCTGTTCCAGTGCCTCACCACCCTCACAATAAAGAATTTCTTCCTAATATCTAATCCAAACCTACCCTCCTTCAGTTTAAGGCCATTCCCCCTTGCCAGGCTGAACAATGCCAATTCTCTCAGCCTGCCTTCATAGCAGAGGTGCTCCAGCCCTCTGATCATCTTCATGGCCTTCTTCTGAACTCATTCCAAGAAGTCATTGTTTTTCTTGTGTTAGGGACCCCAGAGAGATGAATGCAGTACTCCACGTGTGGTCTCAAAAGAGCAGAGTAGAGGGGCAGAATCACCTCCCTTGACCTGCTGCTTGAGCCTCTTTTGAAGCAGCCCAAGACACGATTGGCTTTCTGGGCTAAAAGTGCACATTGCTCGGTCATGTTGAGCTTCTCATCCACAAACACCCCCAAGTCCTTCTTCCCAGGGCTAGTCTAGATCCATTCTCTGCCCAGCCTGTACTTGTGATTGGGATTACCCTGACCCAGGTGCAGGACCTTGCCCTTGATGTTGCTGAACTTTGTGAGGTTCACACAGCCCATCTCTCAAACCTGTCAAGGACCCTCTGGATGTCATCCATTCCCTCCAGTATGTCAACCACACCACACAACTAGATGTTGTCAGCAAACTTGCTGAGGATGCACTCAATCCCACTGTACATATCACCAGCAAAGCCTGTCCCAGCACCAACCCCAGAGGAACACCATTAGTCACTTGCTTTCCACTTGGACACAGGCATTGACCAGAGCTCTTTGAGTGTGACCATCATTGTTATAGGTAAGTCAGACACCACAGTTTTCAGCTGATTTATTTTTTTGAAGAATCTGGACAGATCTGTGCTGCATTGCATCCCTGTGCTGAGGGGACCTAGACTGACATGCCAGATTAATCCTATGTATATGCAACTGGTCACAGGCTCCCAAATTTTTTCCTACCAAGTTGCCCAGTGAGCAAGTTGGACTTCCTGATTTGTACGTTTCTAGGTTGCTCATATGCCTACTCTGAAAAGCAGTGTCATGTTTACCATCTTTACTCACTATGGTACTGACAGATACTTAGGATGTAAGTTGTGCTAGCTACTTGTTTGAGAATTTGGTATCTGAATTTTCTTAGGACTCCTGACCAAATGTCACCTGCTCTGGCCAATTCGTTAGTGATTTATTCTAAGACCTTTTCTCCTGACTTTCCAATTTGAGACATTTCTTCCAGCCCATTCTCCTGAAATGAAAGAATGCTCTGTAAGTTTCTCAATAATGAATCACAGAGAAGTAGCTTTTTTGCCTAATTGTATATTCTGCAAGTTCTCCTATTAGACTGTGGTCATCTATCAGCCCTAGAGGCTCTCTTGCAGGCTTTCTGCTTGTGATGTTTTAGAAAAAGATTTTTATTTTTAGTTTTTACTACTTTAGAAAGTTCTTTCTCAAAGTCACTTTTGTCTTTTCTTACTCTGGTTTTACTTTTGACATGCCTTAATTTAACTCTTTTGTGGTTTTCTTCATTGTGTATGAGCTGCACATTTTGAAGCATGCCTTCTTGTTTCTATTATTCCTGTTTTACTTTGGTGTTTAGCTCTACTATTTTTTGATCCCACTTTCTTCAACATGTCCAGCCAGCCATGTATTTTTACAAAGTTGTCTGCAAACAACTCTGTACCACTCGTGAGTAACTTTTGTTGTTTTTGTTTGTTTGTTTGTTTGTTTGTTTTACTTCTTTTTATCTAACCTAGTAATTAATTGTTCCTGAGTGAGGTTTTCGGATTTCACATTTAACTCCTTCAAACAGATAAGCTGTGAGTACACTATGGTCAAAATTTTCAAAGGTAACATTTTGAATCTCTGCTGGGTTCAGAAATAATTTAATCAACAGTTTCTTTTTTTGTAAGTTCTCTGACCAGTTGCTTCAAGAACACAGTTACTGCAGGAAACAACAGTTGTCCATATAGCTGAGACTATCAAATTGCCTCACTTTTTTGTATTTTCTGTGCCTCCAGTGGCTCTGATCTCACTCAGCATGTCTCCACTGACAGGTTGGTATTGTCATCAAACTGTCTTTTTCCAAGTACCAAGAGACTCTAAACCCCTTGCTGTCAGTGTTTAACCACAGGCATTCTAGGTCAGTCTTTGCACACTGTTAGACTTCTGGCATTGGTACAGAAATAAGTATTTACTTGTGGTCCTCTTGTCTGTTTTGGTGCACTGCATAAATGGGACTTCGTTTCTGAGATGCTACCGAAAAGTCATTTCTTCCTATCAGAATTTTATTGGTATCTGACCTAAGCTATGTTTTTCCAAAGGATAGAGAGTTTCCCCTTTCCCAGGGGAGGATGAGTCATTCCAATCTTTGGGCTCTTTCCACAACCTTTCATTTTTAAACTCCCCTGACACTTTTCTAACTTTAAGTGCCTACAATGTGATTTTTTTTTAAATGTAGATAAGATGTTGTCTGTCCTCTGTAGGCCTAGTCCAAAAGTGTCCTTGGTTACTAATTAAACCTCTTTCCTAATTAGTCCCTCTTCGCTGATCAGAGAGAGAAAGCAGTGAAACAAGGTGCTAATTTATAGGGCATTTGAATAATTATGTATTAGTTATCTGGGTTAATGCACATCTTCTGTTAAACAAGCATCTGTTGCAACAACGGAGTGGAATCTGGTCTCTCCTGTGGTGGAAAAGGTTGTACCGGAGCTCAGATTAGGGCTATCAACCTGAGCTAGTTGTGATGCTTGCAGCACAACTGGTTTGTTCAGAGATATCTCTGTTATTTCCATAGGACAGTGCACTGGTTTATGTAATCACACTATGAATTCGTTATAGAGTACATGAGTAAAGGCAGATATCCAAAATGGGGTTCACAGCCACCAGTGGTTTTATGAGTACTCTCCAAGCAGGAAGTAATTTAACTCCAACAATAGGAAATACAGAGAAGGTAATGAGATTGGGAAATATGTTTTTCAGTACACAACATAAACTTAACTCAAAGCTGGTAGATGGTGCTTCTGCGGCACAATTCAGAAAATTCCTCTGCAGTTTGTTGCCCAAGACCATCTATTGAATGTCCTAAATGTAGCAAAAGCACTTGGCATGAGATCAAGGATATAGAAATGCAATGGTCATTTTAATTGTATATACATAGCCCTTAAAGGCAACCCACCTACGTCCTAAGGACCTCGCTGCCACCGTCCAAGCTCGCTTGGCCCCGGCAGATGAACCTTAGGATTAAAGGGTGGGCTCAGTTCCGCGCACACTGTGTCTCACCTAAAAAATCCAATGCGCAGGCTGGAAGGTGGAAAGACCTTCCCCGGACCTTCAAATTTGTAGAATATCCCAAAGGCTTACATAATAAATTGTTATTACACAGGATGGCAAGAATTTCATACGTGAAGTGACTCACTTTTAATTTACTAGCATCCTATGAGACGAGAAATTTGACTGTCATCATAGGTGAATCTGGAAGTAGGAATTTTCAGAGAAAGCATCCAGGGCCCATGAATGAAGACAGAACTACGGACATCTTTTTAATTTTTTGTTTAAGTATCAATTCATATTGCAGTCAGCGTGGATGTGAAGATATGGCCTATTCTTTCCAACTCTGAAGTATCTAATGTAATTTTGCCTTAATAGAAAAGATTCAAAATTATATATGAAACCTAACTGCAAAATTTTGATCCATTTGAAACTGTTTATGATGACAAAAGGCGTCTGACTGGAAACATAACTGTGTGTCTTCACCATAGGTGCTCCTCCTGGAGGTAGATATAATTCCTTAAACTTGGTATCTCACTAACTGTTACAATAAGTAGTGAAGGCTGACCCAGATGAAAAGATCTGGAAATATAATTCATTATTCTAGGACTTGTATGTTCAGTAAATGTCCAAAAATCTCTGCAAAATATTTTTGAGTGAATGAGCAAAATGTCACTGAATGTTGCAGTGAAGGAGAAAATGAGAGTTCATTTCCAGGCTCAACCTGGTTTGCTGCTTCCTTGTAATAAGAGACCATTTCAACACAGGCAGCTTATAAATAAAGTCTTCTCATTGAATGTGGAAAATATTGCACACGTTGTGTAATGTATATGTTAAATAAAAAAGTCTCCCTTGTTGGATTGGCAGCTTGAGACTGCTCCATTAGCTCAACAGCAGAGTTGTGGGCCCCTTGGCCCTATCCCATCAACCCTAGCTTGGCTTGGGAAGTTAATTTTGAATTTGGCATGGACACAAATTTATTTAAGGCAATGTTTGTTAGGTTCTAGCTGGTGGAAAATATCGTATTTGATGCCCAAACTGTGACCTCCTGTGTGGAACTCCAGCAATGACTAAAAACTAAGAATAGAAGAAAATAGAAAGTGTAGATATAGATGTACTTCAGCCATTTCAGCTACTATGGCTTCAGCCAGCTAAAACACTCAGCAACAGAGCCAACAAGATAAAACCCTAGTCCTACAAGTTCCTGTGTGACTGGACCCTAAAATTCCTTATCAGCAAAAGCACTGTGTACTGAATTTCCTAAATGACAGGGGTTAACAGAATAATATTTTTCTGAATCTAAGTTGCTCCAAATTAATTTCTATTTCCCCTTCAGTCAGAGTTGGCTGTCAGGTACTTTCAAGGACTTTTCTTTAAGCATGTGCAATTTTCTCTTCCCTTTTATTAAAAAGAAATTGACGGTATTTCTGCACTACTAGCTCTATATACCCTTCAGCAATTTTGCCCTCTTGCCTAGCTCTTTATTTTGTAGATGACTAATATTGTCTCTCCTCATCTTTCTCACCCTCTTCTTGCTTCCAGCTCTCATAAACACTGTCATTGCCTGGGTTTCTGTGGCCCACATAGCCTTTGACCAGACTAACAGTGTTACAGAACTACGATACCATTACTGGGGAAGCAAAGGAACTTTAATAACAAGATCCTTTTTATGAGAGAAGGTAATCTTTCTGGGAAAGAACAAATAAACTTCCTCTTTGTTTTGAAATTTCTTCTGTTTATTTTCAGCTAAACCCCATATTCTTCTGATATTGTTAATGTTTTCAGGTGCCTTTCTCATTTTTTTTATGGTTGCTATGACTTCAACATTCATCAAAACTGAATAACTAAAATTGATTTGGTTTAGACATAGCAATAGAATGAGTCATGTCAGTAAACTTGTTCAACCATTTACTGAAGTCTGGAGCCTCATATGCGTTTGCAGTACACACATGCTTGAGAGGAGCTTTGTTCAATGGCTGCCCTAACAAAGATATTCTTTTGGGTCCCTCTCCACTTGTGACTCAGTCTTGCTACCACTGAGCACTTGTGACTTTGCTCCAGATTCTTGCTGAACAAGAGCCCAAGGTTAAAGTTTGGTTTTGGAAGGAGTAAATAAGAGCAGCATCCAAGTTGCCCTTTGTGCTCTTGAAGGAGGAGTTAAGTTGGAGAAAAATACAGGTAACGTTGTGGCTAGCAAGTCAGACGAATTAATATATGGACACTTTCTTGAAAGAAATACAAGTCATATGGGTTGTATTGGTTCCTCGTGAGAAGCCACATTTGTGTGTTATGACATCAGAGATAAAGAGGCCAAACTTGCACTCTGTCATGCATTATTCCAGCACGTCAACCTCGGTTTTTTGAAAATTAAGAGAAAGGCATGCTTAGAAATCATCTTATGTTTATTTAACTAATATCCTAATAACTTGTTTCAAGGTGAAATCAGCTATAGTTCTCTTCTTTCAAAGAAACAGAAGACAACCTGTATCCTTTGAATGTCATATGGCTGAAACACTTAAAGGTCAATTATGTCTGTGTTATGGTTGCTACAAATGACTCTTGCTCAGATACGCTGTCAAAAGATTCAAGAACATAGAAATATATTTTTATTACTGCAGAGGCACAGATGGGGTAGTTATAGTTGTTCTGGAAAGCATGTATCTGAACTTCATGAATCTTGTTCATTCAACCATACTTTTCTAGGAAAAAGACACACTGTCTCTGTGAGTGCCTAGTTTTTTCAAGCCCAGTTATCCTAACTACATGTACAAAGAACTGCAAACAGACTACAAGTCAGCTCTAGCAATATTTTTAATTTGGTGGTCAGTAAATTATAGGAAATGCTCTTCCACTAATCTTGCCAATACATTTCCACAAACTTTCTCCCACTAACCACATTACTTCTGCTACCCAAATCACTGTAGTTTCTTGGACTCCACTTCCAAGTGGCTGACTGGTGGCTATTGAAGACTCTTTTCAAATGTAGAGGAGCTGAATTGATGGATGGGTGTCAGCAATGTGTCTGATTCTTGGTGGCAGAAAGTCCCTGTGAAGTGCTGGAACTTGAAGACTTGCAAAAGTAAGCAATGGTAAAACACCATTATATTGGTTTTTTCTAGTGAGACTGCTATAATGAAAGCATATGGAAAGCATGGCTTGCACCTTTTTGTTGAACGGTTACAGTAATTATTGTTGCTTTTGAACTAAGGTGTACCTACAAAATTGCATTCACTAGTGCTTCCAGGGAACATGGAAGTTTAGAGTGGTTTGAAGAACATTTGAGATGCAATTCACATGTATGCTGATATCATGAAAAATGAGAAGCCTTATGAATTTTGCACATGGATCTAGCAAGTAACCTTGAACTCTTGTCGACCTTTCAGCAGAACTGGAATAAAATAATATATATTATCTAAGACAAATTATTTTCTTGAGATGTATCTGTCACAAAGACAGCATAGCTGAGCTTCTGCATACAAATAGTAAATATTAATAGCCAGAGTTCAGGGGAATTCTGTGGATTTGCTCAGGCTGTCATCTCAGGATCTGAAGCTTGAAGAAGATACCAATGCAATCTGATGCAAAGTGAAACAGCTGAGTTTTGCACACTGCATCTCAAATATTTGTGGGGACCCACTGAAGCAATGGCAGCTGTAGTGAAATGCTTTTAAAAGCAGCCTTGAGCTAGACTAGCTAGTTTTCAGTATGTGGCACATGTAAAAAACCATCTTTGTACAGGTTCAGTAGTATTCTTTGGCACACTGACATTTTCTTAAATTATGTCTTTTGCATTTAATATTTATGTGGAATCTGTTTGTATGTTAACGGTGTTTGTCATGGGCCAGCTTCAAGAGGTTTGGAATTCCAGATTCAGTTAAGCATTTAAAAGGTCAGAGGCTCGTCCAAGGCTTATCCAACTTCTCAAGTATGAAAACCCAGAGTGGAAACAGTCTGATGGGAATAACATATTGCCCTCAAATGGAGCCTGTCTTGTAACTCCTTTTGTTTCTTTTTTTTTTTTTTCTCACCTCCATTTCCTCCTTTCTGTGCCATTCCTGAAGTAGGATGGTCCCTTAGACCAGGCCTTAATGCCCTCTTCAGTCATACGTTTCCTAAGGACTGATTACTTCTACAAATCCCACAGGTGCTAAGTCAGGTCTGCTGTACTCAAGTTTCTATCCTTCTCCCCAGGACTGTTTTATATCTGCTGCGTTATGTGATTTTTTTTGTGCTGTTTTATTATTTTTTACATAAATGTGTGATTGAAGGAATACATCTTATTCCTGGAGTGGAAAGCCAATAACGGTGGTGACTCCTGCATCCAGCAGAGCATTTTTGTAGTTCAGTAGAGGCTGCAAAGGAAATTGTGTCTCCTGTCCAAGAAAGTTTGCCCTTACCATAGGCGACTCAATTGTTCCACTGGGAAAACACTGGGAAAGCACTCTCCTCTCTCCAGTGCTATTTTGATGTGGATGAGAGAAAGAGCAAAAGAACAAAATGAAATAAAAATTAACAAAGTATTTCTTTTCTCAGGCTATCTATCTGGTTTTTTTCTGGTATTTTCTGTTTATATTTAAGGTGGAAATAATGGTGAGAGAAATTCCTTGGTGATATCTTGGTGCTTTCACCTGGAACCACTTCTAGTAGAGGAAAAGACAACTCTTCAAAGGCTCAGTTAGGTTCAATTCAGGATTTATACAAGTTTTGGATGAATTTGAAATCCACATCTGAATACACTCAGTCTTTGGTGAATTTGAATTCTCTCTTTGAAATCCAAATTATTGGCAGTAGTTTCTCTTAATAAAAAGAAAAAAAAAATACTGGCACCAAGTACCTCAGAACAGCAAGGCATTTAAAACCTGATTCAGCACTTTAGCAGATGAAACTGTGTCTGGAGAGGTCAGAGGCTGCAGTGGTGCCACGTGGGATAGAAGTGCTCCTCTGTTGTTCCACCTGATAGGGGCAAACAACCTCTTACCTGTTTTGCTCTTCCTCACTCTGCCTTGTTTCTCGTTCATTCTCCTGACAGGGCTAGGATGATGATGGGTAGATTTTTAATGCCGGTTATTTTCTAGTTCTTTTTTTGTTGTTGTTTTTCTACTTGTTCTTTTCGTCATTCCAAAAACCCATGAGAATCCAGGTTTTGCCTGCCATGCAGGGTCAGCAAAGAAAACAGAGGGAAACCATGGGCACAAATGAGAAAACAGCACCCAAGTGGAAACAAGCACCATGTCCATTTTCTTTAGCGGAATGCTTTATTCTATGAGAGCATATAAAAAAGTAGAGTGCCACAAGTTTCACGAATAAGTTCTCACAAGAAAGTGTAGAACAATTAGGAAAATTGTTCTGTCGCTTATATTTGTTTTTCTCTTTCTGCCTGAGTGGTAGCCTTAAGCCTGTGTGAATTACCATGACAGAGAAGGCCTGCCAAACTCTCTTTCTTAATAGTACTAAAATGTTTCTGGAGTCTGCTCTGTGTGAGGAAAGCACAGACAGTGCTGTTCCTCCAACTCTCACAAACTAGTATGGTAAATAAAATATGTGACCGCAAGAGGGGTGGAGGGGGAGAATAGAGGAAAAAAGGATGCAGCCAACAGTCAGACTACTTTAAGGAATGGACATACACCAACAAGTCCATGGTCATCCACAAATGATATCATATTTTTTAAAAATTACTTTACTAAAATATTTGTGACAGAAATGTGGGTGCCCATAATAAGTGTGGTATGCCGCCCAAAGAATGCCTATTTTAAAAAAATGTACCAAGTAGTAGGAAATTTGTGGCCATATGCTTGTTTCCTGGTTTAGATTTAGAAACTCATTGCTGTAAACTGCACAGATCCAGTGACTTCTACTTTATAACAACTGAAAACAGAGTCTAGAGGGAGTCCAAGCAGGGTTGGAAAACCTTACTTCTGTCTGCAATGTTTTTCATCTTTCTGTACAGGACAAATATCAAAACTGTATCTGAAATAGGGAATTACTACTCCATGGTAGTAGGCATGGGGTTGACCCAGGCTAATTTACTCCCTTACACATGTATGCTCTGGAAAGACTGTTTTGAAAGGGTTTTCTGGGTTTTGTTTTGTTGGATTTTTTGAGGCAGAGGTGAGAAATCGTTTTGGAGGTTTTAGTGGTGTTTCCAGATACAACAGTCCCTGCTTTAGCCTTAGGTGGGGGAGTTTTCCATTTCCCTTTCAGCTTATATTAAATTACTTTGCTTTCTTGTCATAGGCATAATCCTTTGATGAGAAAACCTTGACGGCATTTCAAAAGAGGAAGAAAACCCGCCTCTGCGGAGTCACCAGAGACTTTGGCTATTACTAATTGATTCTACATGGAGAGCATGCAGTGGTGACAGCCATCAGTCTGAAATCACGAGACTAAGAGTTTTAGACCTTCTTTGAAGTGCTGTGTGTGGGAGCTCTTGGAAACGTAAAAGTTTCTCTTTGCCTGCTGAGGTCCTCCGTGCCACAGGTCATGTCAGGGCGATTTGTTCTATGCATGTTGGGAAGGATAAAGATGGAGGGATAAGGACCTTGGGGGGATCTCCTTCGGGTGTAGCACTAAACTCTCTGCCTAGGTGGGTGGGAGGTGGTGAGGCAGCTCCACCCTAAGATTTTTCTCAATTTTAGAGCAATCCATGCAATGACCTTGTGATGCCCCTACCTAAGGCTTTGATTTCATTTAGAAATCTGTCCAGTGGGACAGTTGGCTGCAAGTGCAAAACCATCGTTTGTCTTGCCTGTTGCTGATAAGTGAGATTCCCAGTGAGCAAGAGAACTATGCTCTCATTAGTTCAGCCTATGTCCCAGGCATGGACAGCGTAAAAGTGGTGGGAGAAGAGCAACTTATGGCAGAAGTGAATGGCACAGACATGGAGGTGAAGGAGGCAAGCACAACCAGTAAAGATGTTGGGGCAGTTGGTCCCCAGTGCCAGCAGTCTTGGCTGCAGCAGGGGGCTCAGGCAACCCAGTGCACTGCAGAGGTTGCCCCAGGTCTCAGTAGATACAACCCAGACTGCATCCTGCTCTCCCAAGGCAAGTCCAGGTCTCTGCTGGAATTTACAAGTGGGTTCTCAGCTGTCCTCTTCTGCATTTGTGATAGGAAAGGTTTCCCCAAACTGGTACAGAGTTTGCAGGGTCCTTTTGGTCTGGTCCTGTCCTCTTTGTTTTTTTTTTACAAGGCAATGAAATCATCATTCTGTAGAAAAAATATTGCCAACCTATCTGCTGTCTGCTGCAATTTATGTGCCCTTGGGCAGTATCTTTACAGGATGGCCACTGTTCATGGCAGCAGATGAAACCTACACATTCTATGGAAAGTTGTACTCCATCTTCTCTACTGTCCTCTGAGTGATCCAGATATGTAGCCCCAGCAAAGGCTACATGAGGGTGCAGGAGGCTGGGGAAGGACAAGCATCTTGCTGCTCCAGTAGGCCTGTTTGCTGGTGTAATCCAATGTGCTGTGACAGCCCTTTGCTCAGCTATCAAAAAAATAAATACTTTTAAGAAATTGCTGCTGATCCAAGAGATGAAAATGAGAAGCTGATAATAGTGAAAGGTTATGAAAGGCATATGATGGTAATGCAGTACCTTGGCAGCCTCCTCTCAAAAGAAAACAGGACATTCCTGGCACACCAGGTAACACTTTGCTTTTGAGTTGCTACTACAATAGGCGTATTAACTTTTAAAACTCAAACAAAACCCCCAGGTCCCATTTTGAGTAACAGATAGCAAAAAATTCAGATGTCCTGTACATGTTAACAGGGGCTCCTGTAAGTACAGAGAGTTGTGTTTAAAGGGGTCTGACCTTTAGCTTTGGAGTTTGCATTTGTTTATTTTACATTAATTATTCTGTATAGTTAATCTTGAATGAAGCTTTAAATTCCATGTTTGTCTTCATATGACCTAAGCATATATTCTGAGAGAAATGTCATTGAACATTGGGAGGCTTATAAAATGGATTTATGCTTGAAAATGGAGTTTGTGGGGAAGGAATAACTGATTGGACTTAACAGTCTTGCATGATTTCAAGATCTAGATTTGAACCTATACATAAAAAAAATTTATCTTGGACTCGTTTCAGGTAGATTTTTATTTCTTATGAATGGCATGATTTAAGAAGTTCCTTCCCAATCAGTAAACTTGAAATTAACCACAGCAGACACATCTCAGGAGTCTCAGAGTTCAACTGAAAGGTGTTTTCAACAGCAGTATTTAAAATTATCCTTGTTTGGTGATTGCTTCTTCTGAGCTTTGCTAGCAATATTAAAAATAGCACAAACTGTGGAAGCTGTGTCAATACTCAAGGTTTTCAATGAATAGAAAATTTTGATGTTTTGTGGTTTGATCTCCCAAAAATAAGTGCAACAAATAAATTAGTAAGTAAACTTAGCAAGACTGAAAATTAATTATTATTTTTATACCTACTAATATTTTCATTTGACTTCTCTGGCAAAGAATCCAATCATTTACACAACTCTGATTCTGATTATGTGAGATTTCTTTTACAAAAGTATTTGCTTTTTATGGTATTTTATTTATTTGTGTTAGTAAAAAGCTAAAATGCCTTGCCTGAAAGGGAAAATATTTGGATTGGAATTGAAGTTCTTTGCTATCCTGTAGACATGCAAGTTGTGTCTGTTGGTAGGCTCTGCAGCCAGATGGCATTCAATGCACTCTTCAGCCAGAGCTTTTCCAGAGAGCCCCTCTGAAAAAGGGGAAGCTCTTTTACAAGAACTTGTCAGGTGAAAGTTCACAAGTATTAAAGAATTGTATTTTCACTGTGTGTTTGATTTTGCTTGACTATTGGAATTGGTTCTGAAATATTTAGGATTTTTTTCTAGAGCAACTATTTTGGAAAGATAACATTTTTTTCTAACAAAATGTAAGGGAAAAATTCCAACATTCTCTTTGAATTATTTGCAGTTAAGTAGGTAAAGACAACATGATGTTTTTAATAAAACCATAAAATATGTTGATAGTAAAGATAGATATCTCAGGAGTAAAACGTAAGGAGTAAAAATTGGCATGTGTAAAGATCTGCCTCAGTTAATCAAGCATGGTTTTAAACAATACATTTTACTTCCTTAATTTTTCCACTGTGGAAAGCAACTCCTTTTTAATGTAAATGAGAATGTACTTTACATTGCAACCCCCACATACTCATGTGTGTGACTGTTCTGTTTCTGAAAACAACTCCAAAAATTCAGGAGTAATTTTTAAAAACAGGTTAAAGCTCCACAGTCCTTGCAGAGCACTTGCAACCACTTCAGTACAAACTATGTTTACCTTTTTGGATTCATCTATTATAGCATTTATACATGATGGCATCATTACATCTGGTTTCTCCATAGTGTCAATAAAAAAGTCCCTCTGACTCTGGAGAGGCTTTGCCTTTTGGAGCTTGAAGACTACCAGGGATTTTTTACCCTACCCATCACAGTGGATGGGTAGATGGACTGCACCATGCTTCAGGGAGATCACGTTCAACTTTCAGCCTTGTGGTGACTTCCTGGTCCAACCCATGCCATGCAAATGTGGGATTTGTTTTGACAAGAGCTTCAGGAAGGCTGGGGGGCAATGGAGAATCCACCACCTCACCTGACAAGGTGGGAGCTGTCACTGAGCTGCGGGCTGGGATGGGCAATACCTTGGAGATCTGACTCTTTCTTCTCAACTCATTTTGTGCGCTTTTTGCAGTCTCTTGGGAAAACAGGCAGAGGGGAGAAGGCTGATAAAACACTCCCTTTAAAACTCCCTGTATTTCATGTTGTTTTTATTGCTGTTGGGGATTTTGACCTGAGGGACATGTCATTCTCTGTCTTTCTTTGCCCAACAGGAGAGTACGAACAAACCACTGAAAGAAATTTTGCAAAAAAATATTATTGTTGGCCTAATTTTTTGAAGAATTACATTGCTGTGACATGTTTCCTTGTGCTCCCTTTGGGAAACTAGAAAGAAATCAGTATTTTTGAGTGTTATAGCTGGAAATAGAGCGTAAGGTACTGCCTGTGACATGAAAATTGCCCCTGTTGGGACTCAAGATACCTTTGCCTTTACCTAAATCAATAAAACATGTCAAACCCTGGAGAACCATTGATGTAGTTCCTGGTTTGGGAGACAGAGGTGTCTGGTAGTTTTTAGAATGGGGAAACTGCTACTTTCACCCTTAAAAGCTGGGTCCCTGAGTGGATCTAAGAGCAGCAACCTACAAAGGGATTACAGAAGAGGGTGACACTGGAGCTGGGGCTCTGGCCTTCCTTCCTTTGATTGAATCATACTCAGTTGCTTCCTGCAGTCCAACCTGGGCCTGGCTCCATCTTCCATTTCAGATTCACTGATTTAATTCACACGGGCTTTTGGCTCCCCAGCAAATGCCTGCTGATATTAAAGAAAATCCTCCCCTTGACTTAAACAGACTTTGTGTCAGTCTCCTGAGGCACATGGACTAAAATGACTTCTGACGCCCTCAGGAGAAAGTTGGAGGGAAAGATTTACCCATCCCACCTGCCTAACCTTGGCAACTTGATTTTCTCTGGTGCTCAAAAAAAAAAAGCCTTTGAACGTGTCTTGTTGCCTCTGTTAGCTTTTCTTCCATCTTGGAGACATCAGCTTCTTCATATCCTTTGTGGAACTCACAAAGAACTTCTGCCAATTCATGTATTATAAATTGATTATGAACTGCAGTTTGTCAGAATACTGAACCAACCTTATAAGGCAGAAGTTTTCACTAAGCAATAATAAAAAACTAAAGTTGTAGATAGTTTCACAGTAAGTAAATTTTCCTAAACAATTAATTATCAAAATAATAGCATAACATTATTTAAATGATAGTGGCTGAGCTGTAACATATGTTTCCCTTCCTAAGCTATTAATCACCAATACACCACAGAAAACAAATCTTGCATATTTTTGTGATGTATCAACTAATTTGAACTGACTGTCTTGACACTGTTTGTTATTAGAGATCTCTAAATGATCAGTAGCT
This sequence comes from Myiozetetes cayanensis, assembly GCF_022539395.1. NCBI lineage: Eukaryota > Metazoa > Chordata > Aves > Passeriformes > Tyrannidae > Myiozetetes > Myiozetetes cayanensis. The sequence goes on along the minus strand of NW_026087411.1, from coordinate 26,378,886 downwards.
GCTTCCTCGTTCTTTGCACATATTTTTGAAACTGTTCGAAAAAAACCCCAGAAGATGTGTACCCAAAGCCTCATTTGTGCATGTGACTGATGGTGAAATTACCCAGAATGGCAAGTTTCACTCTAGATTTTTTTGTAAAGCAAGAAAAGTACAAAGATCAGGCTAATTTGCAAATCTGAGCATTTAAACCACCTTAATGCTGTGCAAGTCTTACTTTACCCAAATCTCAACTGACATGCGTTTGATTTCTACCTGTAGGCTACCAACAGTTTCTTAGGGTAAAAACTAGCAAGTCACTTCTGTTCTAGTCACTTTCACAAAGCCAGAGGCATTTGTACCTGTGAATGGAGAGGAAAGACTGAACTAGAGTTAAGAATCTGGGAATGAAGGCAACTGCCTTGACAATGAATTTATAAGTTCTGTTGTAAGCTTCAACCCAGTAATTACACTGGCTCACTGCTCCCTTGTAAAAATCTCAAAGAGCAGAACTCCCGAACTCTGTCGCTCTCACTCCCAACATCTCTTCTGCATAAAGCAATAATCCTTTCACAGCACTGATTTTAGGAGGATGACCTTGCTCCTCCTCTGCTTGGTATCTGACATAGATGTGTGGGGTTTCTGTCTGCAATAAGCAGTGGGAAATTGCTCCTGTCAGACCTCAGCTGACCTCTTTGGGAACTGAGTTTCTATCCTCCCTCATCTGTCCCTCACATTTGTTTGATTTAGGAATCACCAATAGACTCAGTGGTGTCAGACTGGTTTACCTCTGAGCCCTGACCACTGTGTGATGGGGACCATGGGACTCCATATGGCACAGCTGGTGTTCCCTCCAAGAGCCCCTCAGAGCAACCACCCATGGTTGCTGGCTCTGTGTCTGGGCTGCCCCTTTGTGTAGACAGCCTCCAGGGGAGGACAGGAGAGAAGTGGAGGAACACCAGGACCACGTCATCTCCTTAGGCTTGGACTTATATTTTGTGGTCTCAGATCTCCATCTACTCCTCAACTCCCCTCCAGATTCAAGCCTCTGTCCCTTGTGCACTGGCCTATATAGAGAGATGATTTGGTGACAGCAGCCACAATGAACCAGCACAGATCCTGAGCTCCAACCCAGCCACACGCCCTCTCTGCCCAGTGGACTGATATTGCTTCTGCTGATGTCAACTGCGGCACGTTTTTGTTCTATTTTAGCAGCAACAAAAAAATGCAAAAAACATTCTCAAATTGCCCATCCCTTGCCCATTATCATGCCTGTGTCCTTGCAAATTGCAAAGCCAAACCAAGGCTGTTGAAACTGCTCGTTAGAACAGTCTATGCCACACTGCACTATTCGTGGTGAAGTGATTAAGTGGCTTTTGGAGCTTGGTAATGGGATGCAGATACTTGGACCTCTAGGTTATTTTTTCAAGTAATCTTGGTCATCTGTAACCAGAAGTTAGTGATTAACAGATATTATTGTCCATTTAAAACAAATAGGCAGTAACAGCTGTCTCATCTAAAAGGCTCCATTTTCAGGCAAGTTGTAGTCTTGTGCCTCATCCAGTAGAGCTTTAAAATACACTGGGATCCCTGCATTATTTATTTGTTTGTTTATTATTTCAGTGCTATGGGACAGAATTCCCCAGAAATTTATATGAACCTAAAAAGGCTGCATGGAATGGAGTTCAGTTTTGTTTTCAACTGAATGTAAAAAAAATGACATTCAAAATTTCTACTGCTTGTCTTTAGGGCCCATTTATTATTAGTTTTCACCAAGAAGTGTCCTCAAGCAGTCTGATGCAGGCACAGCTGTCAAATGGGGGAGCTTTCAGCACTAGGGGGTGGACTGTTTATCTGCCCTTCCAGGTTTGACCCACAAAACAAAAAGATTTCAGGAGTTGAAGCAGGGATTTAGAGTCCTAAATCGGGACAAGGAATTTTGTGGGACTGGTAGTGATGTGCTTCTAGCATTTCAATGCACCACGCTGCAGAGGGAGCAGAGAAACAGGGGTGGGCTTGACCTGAGCATGGGGACCATGCCAGGGTCTTGGGCTTATGCAAACTTAATGCTGGGAGTCACTCTGAAAGGCTTGTTGTAGAAATGGGCAGTGGGTATGTGATTTAGTGTGACCTTAAGGTCAGCCCCTATTCTAAGTGTGCCCCATGTCTTTGAGTATCTAAGTATTTTTGAAAAATCTATGCATCATTAATTTCCTCTACTGAGTTTGCCATGCAAAGGATTGGCAGATGCTTGAGCATTACCAAAAATCACCAGTGCTAAGGAGTCTATGGCTAGGCTGGCTTCGCCCCAATGCAAGTCTTTGAGCCATAGATACAGTCTTTCATGATCAGGGCTGATCTAGACTGACAGAGCAATGCTGAGCTTTACCCTTTGGAGGATAAACAGACACTGGCAGGCTTTAAGTTGTCAGTGTAACTCTTTTAATCAATACAAAATTTATTGAAAGTTTTAGAATGAGGAAAATAATCAAAGGAAGATAAACATTAACAATTTCATTCTAGGTGGTTAAGATGTCATTCTCTTTCAATCAACTACATCTAGGATATTGAGTTCAATTGTAGGGCCCACTTTATCTCATATATATTGAAATGCTAGCCAGAACTCAGAAAACAGTGTTACAACTATTCACAGAGTGGAGAGGTAAGACAACAGTAGACAGATAACTGCAATTAATAAGGAAAAAATTCATGGATAGAGGAAAAGGACTTAATCTGTAAGAAGAAAAATTGAAAAAAAAAAAAAAAAAAAACCAAAAAAACCCATTTGGGGCTGACCAGCAGAATATCAAAGAAATAACTTCCAAGAGCAAAAATGTTGTAAAGAATAAAGTAGGAACCAAACAAAAGTGTAAATTTCAGTAGCTCTTTCTCCTTTGTATTCTCTCTGATTTGCATTAAACATCCAACACAGTAATAACAGTATTTCCCTCTCTTTAAAGTCAGAGATGAAATAGGAATGGATTTTCAAATTGCAAAATACTGAAACCTGTCAAACAGACTAGTTGAATGTGCCTGAATAGAATTTCACAGGCCTCTAATAAACTAACAGGAGAACAGGTACAAATCTGGGTCTTGGTAAATCTTACTCTGAAAAACCACACATCAATTTGCTTCAACAACTGTTGAATAAAAAAATGTAAGAATCTGCAATCCATGTGTTAGGAGTGAGATGAGTAATTGACTCTGTGTGTTTAGTCATTTGGGCATCTCAATCTATGTTCACCAAAGATGGTCCTTAGGCTGAGATCACCAATCTAATTTCACTTGTCTCTGCATCAGTCTGGAAGGAAGTATGGTCCCTGATGTAAAGACCACTGCTTTATTTAGTAAGCCGTGTAATCCTCTTGTGTAACATGAGCAATAATATCACATTACATACACTGTAACTAACAAATTACCAAGATTGATATTGTAAATCCATAGAGAGAATGATAATTTACTACCCCCATGTAAAGAATTTGTATAATCCAAGCTACAGTTCCTAGCACAGAAGCAGAAAATAACATCATTAGGCAATTATTGCAAACATCATTTTCATTTCTGCAGAGGTTGTTCTTTTTTAACCTAGCTTTTCAGTCACAATTTAGCCAAAGACCACTGATAAATGCAAACAGCCTCTCAGAAAAACTGAAGTGTTAACTTGTTACACAGCTGCTAGGAAGAAAAAACTTTGTAATTTCTAATACATGATTTAATACATGATTCTAATACATGATTTAACATATTTCAAAGGGGAAATAATGCCTCACAACCTAGAAAGAAGACTGATGAACAAAACCAAGTATATTTTCTGTTCTATATTAAAAAGGGATGTGTTTCTGACTCATATGGTAGAAAGATGATTCAAGTCTTATATTTTTCCTATTTGTAGGGTAGAAGCCAATGTTACTTCAACAGCATTTGGGAAGATATGCCCTAGTAGTTCCCAACTGGGCCCAAAATCAAGATCAAGACAAAACGCACTGTGAGTAAGAGAAGAAACATTAGCAACAAAAATAAATCTTTTAGACAGAGATGTGTGAAAATGTGTGTGCAGTTTCACAGCCCTTGGATTGCCACAGCCCAAACCTTAACCAGCGTTTGCAACAAGAAAGTGTGGACTGTTGAGTAAGAATCAACCCAAACCACCATGCTGCTTCCTCTGATTCTTCAATTACCTTCTTCCTTCTCGCTCACAGGCATCAAAGTGGATCTCTATACATTTGGAGCCAAAACATTCCAGATCTGAGCACTGCAGAAGTCGATTATAGTATCTGGACACTGAAAGATATACACACACTATTAGAACTACAGGTTGTCTTGCCTGGATTTTTCCATCTCTTCCGGACAAGCCTACCCCGAGATGGTATTGCGTATGCTCTGTTACTGTCCAGCATCTCTGTTTGTTGTCAGCTGGGGCAGGTGATACGAACAATAATGCTTCCTACATTTCTGCAGGAAACAGTATGTCTTTGGGATAAATATGTACAAATTTGATTTAGTCTTCTCTTATGAAAATCAGTGACTGATCTTGATTATTTCCCAGCAATAATTTTGCAGGTACACAGGTAAGGATAAACTCAGATGCTATTTAAATTAATGTAAAAGCTATCAATTGTTTTTGGTTTTGTTTTTGCTTAGCACACCAAAACAACTTCAAAGCAGTAATTTTGTCCATGGTTAAATTCTAACCTTTCCCCTTATCTCTGACTAAGGGGCAGCTCCTGTGCACAGTTGAGTGACAGCCCTCAAACAGTCCTGTATGGGAGAACGACATATTTCAGAAGAATGAATGCTGGAGAAATGTGGGGTTTGTTTCAGACTCTGCAGCTGAATTCAAGCTGATTAATTTACCTCTCTGTGTTTTGATTCTCTCCCTAAGCTTTTTCTTTTAAAATTTACATTCTTTAGAATGTGGGATTCTGTCTTACTGTGCATTAATATGGGCCCCAGTACAATAGTTTCTCACATCTAAGAGTTATACGCAGGTAGGAGTAAATCCCAATGATATTGCGACCAAATTGCCAGTAGTATGAAGAGACCACTTTCTTTGCCCTTCCCCCCCAATTTTTAACTGCTATTAACACCTCTCCTGTAGCTATATCTCAGTGTGGAGTTGGTACGTGGTTTCTGTTCTTCTTGCAAGACACAATATATTTTCTAATCCTATACTTGCTCTTCTGGAATTACTGAAATGGCTAAAAAGTTTACAAACCTCAAGTGAAACATATTTAGTATGAAAAAAAGAGAAGAAATTGCTCTTAATAGAATTGTGGAACAGTTCAGACAGAAAGTGCTGATTTGACAAGTCAGATCTATGTGTGAATTTGCTGTCTAACACCATCCCCGTAACATTGTCACTCCTGTCACTGATAATATAACCAAGGACAAGATCTGGAGAGGTAAGGCACGCATTTCCTAGGTCTTCAGGCTTAGGTAGTTTGTCGGCAGCTGTGCGATCCTGTTAAACTCTGAGATGCAAAATACAGTTGTTTTCAAAATTCATTGCCAGTGGTGGTGACAGATGCTTTTTGGAATGACACCCAGTGAGCTGTGAAACTCATGTAGTCAAGTACTTGTCCACTTGTCCCTACTTCATGTGTTATGGGAATATGTTTACACTCACACTGTCTCTTTTTTTACTTTTTTTTTTTTCTTTTTCAGCTGGATGAAGTATTTTACAGATGTAGCTTTCCAGTCATTGCAGAAGGTGATACGCTGAAGTTTGTACCCACACAGTGGGCAGCTCTTCCTTGTTTTGTTTGTGTAATTCTTCTCCAAGGTTAACTTTTTGTACTGCACAGTGGATTTAGGAATTAAGTTTATTTTGCCAGTCACTAGAAAGTTAAACATTATGGAGTTGACATCACCGACCTTGATCTTGAGACAGGTCAAAGTGATCATTTTAACCACACACAAGTCGCAACTGAGAATGAAGATACTTCACCACAGTTTGATAAGTCTTCCTCATCCCCTGTTGTTGGGGCATTCACCATTTCTGGTTGAGGTTTGTACCCTGAGATGTCTGCTGTGACAATGCTCACATCTCTTATGCAGGTTAAGCAGCTGCTCTTAAGTACACGTAGGGTTTGTATGAAGGCACAGGCAACTGTGTGTAGTGTCTGCAATGGATCAGAATCCTGATACTCTACCTTCCTGGTAGCATTTTCCCTGAATGCTGTCAGAAGAGAAGTTTTTCCTACCATGGTAATTCTTCACATTTTTCTACTCTATGTTAAGAATTATTATGATTACTGTGTTTTACTCCTTAATGAATTAAGAGAAAACAGATTATTTTTCTTCAGACTGAAGAATTAGGTCCTAAGGTCTCCTATTACTTTAGACACGTGCACATTGCATCTTTGCTATGTTTCCTCTGAGGGTCTGATAAAGTCTTTGCAACTTGTATCCCCTGGCTTTTCTCATTCTATATTGCTTCACGTATTGCATTTAAAAAAAACCCAAAGAACATCATAGGGCACAGGTAATTGGAATTGTAGAACAGGGAATGTAAGTACATGAAAAGGTGTGCTCTACTTCAGTTTACTTTGAGTTACTGTAATGACTCTCAATAAGAGGCTTACTTTTTCTGTTGTGTGTCTTGAATAAGGATTGAACACAGGGACTGTAGGACCACAGGGAGTATCCAAATTTAGGTAAGCAGAGGCTGCTTCTCCTGTAAATCTGGGATAACTCCTATTCCAAATCTGTTGAGCTGACAGAGATAAAAGATAGTCCAGGGAGCCTAGTGCAGCCTCAGACTTTTCTGTAGACTTCCAGATCTGGGAAAAACATAGAATCTCATTTTACCTTCTTTTTCTCTTCATCTGTAAAATGGAAATGAGATTTCACTACCTCAGAGGTGCACCATAAGTTTTTGTGAGAAGTTTAGAGAATAGAAATAGAAAATTTTTAAATCCTTAAAACAGGCAGATGTGCCTAGGAATATCAGGAGAGAAATACATTTGGACTTTAAAAAGAAAAGCTTCTTTTTCCTTTTCATTATAGAGATAACTAAAAAAAGGTTTGTCTAGACAGGACTTTATTTGGAATGGTTCAGAAATAGTTAAAATGGAGAGGTAGTAAGAAGTTGGGGACTGGACTAAATTGCTCCATTCCAGAGAAATTATTTTATGTTAATGATACATGGTCCAGTTATTCTCCAACTGTGTTTCATCTCACACTTCCAGGAGACCATTTTGTAAGTTTGAAAAACCTCAAATAGTCCACGAAGATGAAACCTCTGCAGGTGATGATTCCCCGCAGAAAAGGCATTTGTTTTTATTCTGGGTTTCCATTTTGCAGCTCTCCCTTGTGGCATCCTGTGCTAGCCTTCTTTTCAGCAGCCTTTCAAGTTAATATTTAAACAGCTCTCAGAAACTTTTTATGCCAAAGTACAGAAAAAACCCAAACCCAAACTCCAAGACAACTGTCACAGCACGATGTACTCAGAGGCTACGAAATGGGAGAGCTGAGCCCACCAGCCTCTCCCTGCCGATGGACCCAAGGGAAGGAAGAGGGTGGTGCTGGCAGGAGATTTTATGAGGTGAGAAGGGATGCTCCAGAAGAGCTCCAACACGCAGCACATTTCCTAACCTCCAGGGAAGATCTCTGTGGTAAGCTGGCACTGGCTTTCTCTCATCCTCTGTGTATCTTTTGACAGAATTTGTTTTCCCCATTGACTCCCTTGCAAATAGATTTCAACTCAGAAGCTAAACTCGGGGGTGGGTTGGTTCAAACTTTTTTTGTGTTTCTTGTTTTCTTCCACTCTGATATATGCATTTATGATAATGGGATTGAAATGCAAGTGTGAGATTTCTTAAGTTTTAAGACTATTTTGTGTGCCAATTTTCTTGGAGAACTGGAGAGATAAAACTTACCTGATTAACAAATGTTAAATCCAGGTACAAATTATACTCTAATTCAGGCACAAAATGTCTCTCTTGGTGTGAGCTGGGCTATTACCTGCTCAGTATTTTCTGCCCAGTTGTGTGTGAATGGGCACAGTGCCTGCTTCATTGCAGAGCTTTCCTAAATGTTGATATAGAAGATGTAGAAGTGATAGGATACCTCTACTTGGAGCATCAGTAACTCCAGCACCTTCCCTCTGCCAGGCTGCGGGGCAGGGCAGGATGGGAAACTGTTGGAGGAGATCTTGGTGAGGGTGACCGGTCCCTGTCTGGGCAAGGCTGACAGTGTTCTTGCCATTCTGTTTACTCCGGGATGATCTGTGGTGCTGCAGTACCGGCTGCAGGTGGGGAGGCTCTATGTGTCCCTCTGGTGGCTGAGGAATGTGTCCCTCTGGTTGGCACTGGTGGAGAGAAGGGATGCACGGGTAAAGTTAAATACAGACTTTATAAGTCAACAGAAAAATCTGGGGTACTTCTCTTTAACTTGGAAAAAAGTGAAAACAGGTGTTTTTAAGGAAATTATCTAAAACAAAGGAGTGCATTTAATTTTTAATTCTGTTAATGAAAGGCAGTGCTACTGAACTTGACATGATAATGTGGACTAGCATAGGAAGACATTACATGAAGTATCATGACTGTATGAAATACCTTTGTATTCATTAATAGCATCTGTTTCCATACTTGCTTAAGGCAGGAGGTGATCAAACTCATGTGTAAGGCACTGGCTGTATGGGACGTGGGGAGGACTCCACCTCCTCCTCCTACCCTGCACACATACACACACTGATGGCTTGGGCACAGGATTGTGGTGAGGAGGAATCATTGTTAGACAAAGCCACTCTCCTTGTAGCAAACATCAGGTCTGCCAGTGAGCTTTCTCTCTGCACTGTGGTTTCTCCCATAGCAGCAGTGGTCTCTCTGTCTGCCATGCATCCCAGGGTGCTGCAGACCACGCACATCTCCCTGATCCAGGCTCTTCAGCTGGGTGGACTGCATGAGTCTATGTCTGCAAGAAATTGTGGGTAGATATCTCAGACAGGAAAAAAAAAGAGTACTTAAATTGACAAATCAGTCCAAACCACTAAGGTTATAACTCCTTTTTTTCTTCTTCAAGCAGAACAGTAAAACAGACCTGTTATTGGCAGCTCATTAGTAGTGAGACAGAGGCAATATGTACCATGACATCAGAGTGCTGCTTGACCCACATCTATCATTTTGTTAGCAATCCTTATTCTTGGGCCTTTCCAAATGCCTATAAGACATGCAGAGTGTAGAACTCTGAAGCATAAATAAGATACAGATTTTCTACTTTTGATGTGTTTAGCACATTTTTGTTACTTCCTTTAATACCGCAGACCTTACATTCTTTGAGCATTAGGAGAACAAAAGGCTAACACCAGCAAAAAAAAAAAAAAAAAAAGTATTAACTAAAAAGTATCTTTCTGTTCACCTATTTAGCATTTAAAATTTAACCTCTTTCTTAAAGGAAGACAGAGTGACTACCACAGCTGAGTAACTTCAGATATAAAAAGTTCCTTCATTAAATCAGTTGTTCTTTAATTCATAATAGAACTTAAATAAAGAATGACTTATAGGCAGCTGTTTCTAATATTGAGTCCCCACCACACATGAAAGGAACATTATTCTTACAGCAGCCTCTCTACCCTTGGGTGTTATCAGCCGAACATGTTTTGAACCCACCTAATGCATTTGAGGTAGCTTGGGTTTATTTTTCTTTCAATAAAATAAATGGTTTTGTAATTAAATTTCTGCACTGACTGTGCTTAATGGCTACATTGACAAGTGCTAATGTATGGGAAGAGAATGAGTTTGAAATGAAACATGCTGTTTTCCAATCTGCAAGCAATTTTGCACTGGGGCAATCAAAATCTTGTGCCAGTGAAACATTTTCATTAATCTGCTAACTTAGCGCACACTGCCCACTCAGCAGCATAAGGACACTTTTTTAAAAAAACAAAAATATCATGAAGTGAGCCGTTGTTTGAAACCATTTTGTGGTCTCTGGCAGCAGGGCCTGTGGAAATTCGCTGACTTTACACCATGAAATGTTGCAGCTGTCTCAAAAGGGACTGGCTGCTTCAATGTTTGAGTTCTTGGCAATAACTCAGCTTTCAAATCTGTCTCTTTTTTCCCCTTAGCTAAATTTATTTTTGAATAAATCTTCTCATAGAAAATTGAGAGCAGCTATTACATATTTGGACTTCATTTATGAAAACCACTTCAAGTCATCAAGAAGTGCATCAATCCACCTCTAATGTTTACAATACTTTCATGACTGGGAAACTAAACAATACTATATTTCCCCCATTATTTTAATTTAGGTAGCACTGCATTTAAACACGAAGGTGACTTTTAAAATATTTTTTTTATTGCCAGACCAAAAAAAAAAAAAAAAAAAAAAAAGCAAAAACCCAACCCTGCAGAGCTTTGCTTTTGTGTAACTTGCTGTAAGCTCCCTACAGGATCTGGCCACTAGAGGGGTGGCTTTCCAACAACTGTGCTTTGCAGCATCCCAGCGCTCTTTTGTCAGGGAAAAGGCTTAGCTAAAAGCACGCTGAAGCTGTAACACCTTACATAGGCATATAGGATTCCAGCTTAAAAGAAAAAATACCCAGAAGCCCAAAGTATCCAAGCATATACATAAATATTTAATGTATATTTTTTTAGATTGTTATAATGTGACACAGGCACAGTTATTCTCCCTCCCTGAGGCAAATGTCCTAGAAGTAACCCAGGACAAATTAACCACCAGTGGGTCTTTAAAAGAATAATACTTTAAGTCAGTAGATATCCAAGATCATACTTTTAAAGAGGATCACGCTCTTCCCTTCACCCTGTACTACTTCATTTGATACAAATCATTGCTCAGTATTTTAGTCCTTTTGCTGTGTGCAGGACTTAGAGGAAGAGAGCTACAACAAAATAAAATGTTACTCTTTCAAACAGAATAACAGGGAATGAAATATCGTCCTGGTGCAGACTTCTCCCATCCAGCAGGAAATTGTACCTTGGGGGATGGATCGCTGTGAGATGAAACATCGCCAGCAAAGCATTGTGTGATGAGAGGTGTGTGATGAAATGACAAGGATCAGCCAATATTGGCAATGTTAGAGCTTGTAATAGTCATTCTCATGAGGCTGCTCCATCCATGCTAAATAAACAGGAGTTTTTCTGTTGAGAGTTGTAGTTTACGTCAGAACTCATTAGTCAAACCCTAAAGCTGGGAGAATGTACAACTTACTGCATCTTTTCTATTTAAAGGGTGGTTATATTTAAACAGGTTCAGCGTAGTTGGCTCTTTTTTCATTCCTGTGTCTTCAGCATGGCATCTGAACTGTAGGATTGAGAAGTGGCGTGGAAAACAGATCACTGCAACCAGCTTCTCTGCACAAGCCACTAGGCAAAATCACGGCCAGAAACCTCCTTAACTCTGAAGTTTTTAGCAGAAGTGAAAAGGTCCATGCACTAGACTGTGCAATTTAAATGCAGGGTTACACAAAATAAGCACTGAAGTAAATAGACATCACCTTTTCCTGCTTCATCTTAGTGACCATTTCGAATTCTAAGGTAATTCAAAATGAATATCTACTGAAGGATTGACTGATACAGAGCTACAGAAAGGATGGAATGCTGATTAAAGTAGCAACATTCTAAGGTAGAACAAAGTCTAGGAAGGTATGATTAAAGGGTGGTGGAAATAGTTTAATAATTGAAACACAGACTTCAGCAGGGATGTGGAACACTTACCCAACAGCATGACAATGTCCTTAGTCATTATACTGTGTGTGCAGTGACAGGCATGAGCACCAAAGATATTATGGACTGATCAAGAAGCCCAGGGAAACACCTCTCTGAAGTGTTAGGTGAGACCAAAGGGGATGGACATCCTCCCCTGGAGCTGGCAGAAGAAAACAGCATGCAGTAATGCAGCAGATAGTTTTATCCAACAAAGATATGTGAGGTGTGAAGGACAATGTCAGCAGGTCTGAATGGTTGCTCCAGAGGAGGGTAGAGGCAGTGAAGGCCAGAAGAGGTATTTACCTGTACGTGGGCAGGGAATTGTGAGGGGAATTAGAGATTTTCTGCAAACTAAACTCTATTTCCAGACAGAATGGTTCCTAAGGCTGTGATAAAGGAAGCCTTGGTCTCTCTTTTTCTACACCTCTAGTGTGGCTTACCCATCTTGGCGGCAGAAATTTAGTAACTTTGACGTATCAGGTTTACTTTAATCCCAAATGACACAGGACATATGTGTTGGTCAGGATATAAAACAAAAGAATACAACACACCCAGGCAACGTTAAGAAGGAGGATATTCTTGGCAATATAGAATCTCAACAACCTTAATAGATATTTTGAATTTCTTTGTACGCTCAGTTTAAAGTTTTCGTACAATCAATTGTTCCAATATACTCTTTCTATGAATTTTCAATTAGGGGGAAAGCACAAGAGATCTACAGTGATATTTCAAGGTGTTTCATATTGAGATTTGTTGGCAATGTTACTGTCATTAAGAGACAATTAGTTTTGAAACACAGTATGTCTGTAGTGTCTTAGATTTTTTAATAGCAAAACTTTAATTTTTTTGTACTTAATACTGAAGTGTTTGTTCTTTCCAAATTCATTTCAGGCATCTGAACACTGCATCTAATCCACAGTGTAAAACATCTACAGTTACAAAGGGGTTTGTCCAAAAGAAGTGCTAATTTCTAACAGTCCAGCTCTTGAACTGGTTGAAAAAAAGACTTGGAAACAGTTGTCCACAAAAACTAAAGTTATCATATAATAATGCCTGCAGGGTTCCACAACTGTTGCATAATTTAGAACAAATTTGGCACTTCTTGAGGTAAGTCCCAGTAAAGAATATAAAGTGATCACATCTGCCAATCTGCATGCCTGAATGAGTGCTGCAACATGCTCTGGGTTGGGTTTATGCTTCCCTTTAATGATTACAGGCCTCCACAAGAAAATTTTGTCCATCTAGTATATCCCTTGGCAAAATTTATTTTTGTATCAGGCATGCCCATGTACCACAGCAGATGTCTTAAGTAATCTTTATCCTGGGTTGGTGTCTCTCCCATGGGTGCTACAAATATCAATAAATCTTAGACTGATTTTCCAGATTTATGACATCATCTTCTACTACAAAACAGAAATTCATAACATGAAAAATATGTTCCCATTGATTGCAAGAAGTTTAACACTCTGGAAATTTTTACACAGGATCTGAAGGATCTGTGGTTATGAACAGTTATGTTTGTCATACTTTTACACTGCATGTAATGTTGTATTTTCATAATTAGGCTCTTGAAAACCCACATACATACAAGCAGTGTGTCCAAGTTTGTATCTGTACAACTGTTTGAAAATAATGATTACCTTTAGAAATTAATTCTTTGGCAAATCTTGATCCCTTCTGGTTGAAGGAAATAGTACTCCATGTTGCAAAGAGAAACTGCACATTTTGTTTTCCTCCATTCACATGACCTGATGAGGCAGACCGATGCACCGATGTAAATCAAACAACAAAATCAATTAAAAATTTAAGCTGTAGGGTTTTTTTCATGTCCAGGAAAGTCCTGTGAGACGTTGTGAAAGTCACCTTGGTTTCTCACTGTAAGTTAACAGAAGTAGGATAGACATGTGCTTTTTAAGAAAGGTAGGTAGGTAGGTTTTTTTCAGCCTACCAACTGTCATTATTTCATAATGATGCAGTATATGGACTAGCAGAATCATAACAGTTTTGTACCAGATAATGGCTTTGTTGATTAGATTTCAGCTCTGTTACAGTGCATTTACATACTGTGTAATTTAAGTTTTCTCCTATATCACTTTCATAAATCATTATTTGAGTGTGGACTTTACCTCATATATTTTATTACCTGTATGAACTCTCTCACTGACAAGAGGATGTGGCTTTGCAGAAGCATCTCTGCAGAAACTTATGGGAGGACTCCTCCAAGTAGTAGTGACAGCCTTGGAAAAAGCAGAGGTGCTTATTCAATATCTAAGGAACAGAAGATTGAAATTGGCATCATGGGCTGGAGACAAAAGCTGACCTCTAGATATTGAAAGAACAAGATATGGAGGGAGACTGTAAACAACCTCAAAAACTATTACCACTAGAGAAACCCAGAAAGGAAAGCAAAGACAGAAACAGATCTTTAAAACAGCTTCATGAAGTAAGCCTGTCTTTGGCAAAACTAGAAGAAAGTATTTTACAGTGTTACCTGGAGGCATGCAAAAGGTATATAAGTGTGTGGATGCACCATATGTCTGTATCCCAGAGAGTATTAAATCAATGCAGATATTAGAATATGCAAATAATTACTGTGCTGACACTTTAATAGCATTTTCTCTACTTGTTTTGAGATCAGTTTGTACTGTTGTCAAGTTACTTAGTCTGAGAAATTTCCTGCTCTCTCATGTCATGTACCATAACAGGCACATCACCTCCTGGGAGTCCTCGGAGCACAGCTCAGCAACTAGCTTGAAGTCAGGGAGTGAGAGGGGACTCCAGGGTACTGCATGGGTGGTGCCACAGAGACCTGAATACGCAATAGCTACAGTGTCAGTGAGTGTCTTACTTCCAAAATGCTGTTACCCAAATATTGTGGCTCAATAGACCAAGCAGCTGTGCTTCCCTTTGGCAGCAGAAAGTTGGCAGCTTTACCTGTTTCCTCCTCCATCTCCCACTCAGGCATAATCTTAATGCAAAATTGCTCTATCCTTTTTGGGGCATATCCCACAGAACCTCCTTAAAATTCAGTTTAGTTCTGCTGCATGGGAACAATGCAAATACTATTTTAAGGAATAGAAAGTGAATTATTCTGCAGGCCTAAGGATTCCTTCCTGAATACAGTTTTCCATGAAGTTAGATCTACATTCAACAGCAATCACTCGTGTAGGCTTTGCTATAACTATTTTCTCCAGTTTGCATACAAAGGCAATCCCTTTTTATGGGTCACAGACACAACAGAGAAGGGGGAAGTGGGAGATACCCAGCATAGGTAGTGTCAGAGATGTTATACACATGCATATGTTTTCCCTGCCCATGATAGATACATGAAATTAGTGCCAATTATTCTAATCAGTCCCTTCAGAGATCATGAAAAACTCCTACAGTGGTACAGTAAAGCTTCAGCTAGTAAATTCACTGTCTCTGAATTGGGGAAATCCATTCCTTTCTACTATGGGAGAAGTTTGAGTTGTAGAGAGAATTAATATCTTTTAGATATCACTATAATAAAGTTCACTGCTATTCCTAATTTTAAAAAAGGAAAACTTTTGGGTACTCACTATTGCCTTCCGCTATGCATACAACATCACAGAGTCAAGAGTGCTAGTCTGTCTACTCTTGGTTGTACTTCAGGTGTGGAAAAATGCAACAGAGCCAAAACTTGCAGAGTGTGTTGGATATTTAGAAATGTATCAAAGACATAGAAATCATCAATGCTGAATCAATGGGCTGGTAATATCTGAAGTAGTTGATCTTTTTCCTCCTGTAGCAAACATCGAGCTCACAAACAAGGGAACTCAAGGTGAAAGCCTAAAAAGGAGAACTAAGTATAAGCATCCTTACCAGTTCTATAATTAGTACAGAGCAATAGCACCATCAGGCTCCAGATGAACAATTACATCCCAGGAAATTCAACCAACAAGTATCCCATTATAAACAGTCTCATCTGTGTTGTACCACATAAGTATGCACCAGTGCCACCTAGCCAATTGCCAGTGTATGTCACTTGTAGTACTAGGCAAACCATGAAACAGCCATTTATCAAATCACATCTTCTACATACTTGTGGAAGTTTGTGGAACCAATTATTTTTAGAATTATGTATTTATGACAGGGTTATTGTAATCAATAAAGTGAGAAAAAAATAAGAGTGAAATATATTGTTTAAATGTGTTTGTATTGGCCATATAAACTGTACAGAGTTAGCTGTTTACCCAGTGGCCCTATCATCATCAAAACTGTCCTGATGTGATGTCCAGAGAAAGTTAGGGAATCCAGCTGTCTGCAGAATAGCTTTCAGAGACAAAAAAAAACCCATAGAAATTCAAGGACTTTCCATTGAACTAAGCCAAATATTAAGTACTAGAAAAACTGTTATCTCCAAGTAGGGGTACTGGGTGTTCTGAGAAAACTGCAGCCTCAACATTAGAAGTACTCAGACCTCCATCCAAGCAAGAGTATTTTGCGTGTCTCAGTTTGATGGTAAAGAGAGTTCAATAAAAGAAACAGGTTTCCTAGTGTGAAACTTGTATCACTTCTAATATAATGGCCAGGATAAAATGAACTCTGGTTAATGAGCCCTAGAGTCTACCAAAGCAAAACCTGAGATTCAAGCAACCACAGTATTAGGAAGGTTTGTATTTCCATCAGGAATTTGTGCTTCAGCGTCATTTCCTCACAGAATGGTAGTACTATGGCCAGAAAGAATCACTGGAATTAGGAGAATTTTTTCTTCCTTCAGTGTCACTGGAAGTGTTTTAGGAGCACTAGTGACAACCTCAGTGCACTGAAGATAACAGGAAGTCTTCTGTGACTTCAAAGGCACTGGGATTTAACTCTGTAACTAATAAAAGATAAGGCTGGAGAAAAGGGGCAATATTTTAATTAAATCAGTTTTCTGAAGTGCAGTTCTCATTGTCACTAGATGGTGCAGCAGAGTAGCTTTACTTTGGATCAGTAAAACTAGAACTTTGGAAAACATCATGGTAAAATGGGGTTTTTTGCTGGCAGAGCCCTCCATAAAATAGGTCTTTCAGGAGTATTTCTGCTTGCAGTTTGAACATGATGGTCTTCCCTAAAACTCTTTGAAGCTGAAAGAAGATGCCTATGAGGACTCCACTAAAATCTCTTTAGTTTTTACTAGCTGTGCCCCAACCAGACATATGCAACATCATATTCCTTTAGAAAAGCTGGTTGTTACAATCGAGAACAAGAACCTGAAATGTTACATTCATCACAGGAGAGGTTAAAGGAAACTTGTGCAGATGATTTGTTGAGTTCACCAAACTTCATACTCAAGCTGTATAGAGGGTGAAAAACAAGCATGGTTTTAAGTATTTTCTGTGATTCAGAATGAAAAGTTTACATGGCACTAACAAGAGATGTCTTTTTCCTCCTGTTCTCCTGTTTCTTCCTTTCCTTCTCTTCACTACAGGTGGAATAAAAAGCAAAGGAGGTGATGAAATCCAATGCTCAGATGGGTCATCTAGGAATCTTATTCAAACAGCTCCTTATTCATAATATTAAATGATAAATTTCCTTTGAAGTTCTTCCATCAGCATTTCAGTGCCTATCAGCAATCCATTATCTGTCTAAAATCTATGACAGACAATTTCTATCCTGTACTTCATGTATTCGTTGGTATTGCCCATTCCACCCAATAGTAAGATATTTCTGCTGCTTTATATCTAGCAGTTTTAGAGTTTTAACAATAAAAATATCTTTCTGTTTTCAGGATAAGACCAATTCTAGTGCTAGAACATTTGATGTGCTTTTGATAAGGGAGGCTCATCAAAACATCCAATAATGGAGTTCAGGTCTGAATCAAAATTATCAGATTGTCCTTATTGACTTTGATTATTGCTTGGAAACTAAATTGTCTAAGTTGAGAGTACAAATAACTCAAGGATTTACAATTTATTTTATAGTTTGAGCCTACCTCGACAATAAAAATATCGTATCCTTTTAGAGGATAATGGCACATGTTCATTTCAACTCTGATTCTGAGAAGAACTTATTAGATCATTTTATTTTTCCTTTGTAAATAATGAGAAAATTGCAATTTTAAGAACAGTAAAAGAACCATGTGGCTGTGTGCTGAATTGTACTGGGCTAATATTAAAAATGTGTGCTTTATTTTTTTTTCTCTAGAAGGTTTCCTGCCAGCTCTAAGACAGGATATGATTTTGGAGAGAAAAAGAGAAGTCAAACTCTTCTGCAGTTCATGAGGACATTATTTTAAACCCTTTATAGAGGACACTAAGAAACAGAAGTAACCAAAATAAGGCTAAGTGCTAGTTCTCAAATTGCTAAGTCTTCATATATTAGAACCTATTATACACCACACTTCCATTACCTTATTATATTCTACAATTTGTTCTGGAAGTCAAATATGTCAAGAGAAGGATAGAGAAATTCACTTGAGATGACTGACAGCGAGCTGAAGCATGACTCTCCCAGAGACTTGACATACCTATTGAAGTGGTGAAACTTTTGGACTCTGATGACATCAGTCACAATTTGTGTCTTATTGATTATTGACTAAAAAATCAAATTATTGCCATAAGACAATTACTCTGGACCTCATACCTGGATCAAATATTCTTGTGAACTGTGTATATGTGACTGTACAAGTGAATGTAGATGCATATTTGGGCATGCAAGAGCACATCCTTCAAGGAAAATTGTGTCTTGCTTAGAAAGTGCAATTCAATTAGATATAAATGAAGGGGTAGTAAGCAGTGAGACTGTATTTTTCTGTTTATTTTCTAGAAGAAAATAATCACGCTTTGAGCAACTCTATCGAATTCTGTAAAACTACTGCAAACCAGGTTGTACTAATAGTAAAACAAGGGAAATATTCTCAAATGGCATTTCTAATCCCAGGCCACCAAATCCACACTTATGTAAGCAATTGGGTAATTATCAAGATTTTTTTCTCTCTACCTCTGTGTGTGTATGTAAGTGTATATTTACTGTATGCACACATCCATACACATACATACATATATATATTTAAATATGTATTCCACTTGGGGGAAAAGAGGAAGGAAGGGTAGAGCAACTGTTCAATACTGAGCTGAGAGCTGAGGTGTGTATTTAGCTTTTAGGGTGCAAGAAGGGGACCAAATGCATTTGAGATAGGAAATACAGTCCTGGCAGAGAGAGAAGAGAATCTGATATATTTTTTAAGGATTTTGAAAACTTGTTTTGTAGACTGTTATGCCATTATTTGGATCCAGTTCTGCAGTAGTTAAATGAAAAGAGGCTGAAAAGATCTGAGGATGATTGCATATGGGTATTTTAGTCCAAACCATTCTCATGTGTCATCTTGAGATGTGAAGGAGAGCTTTGGGAAGGGAGCATGAGGAGCAAAGGAGATGCTAATCTGTGCACCTGGGATAGGAAGAAGTGAGAGTTTTTAGCAAATTATATAACTGGGTGAGGATGGATGGCACTGGGTGAAGGTGGTGTCCTGAACATTTTGTCTGTGTTGCAAGAAGGCTTAACTGCATGAAAGATTGTGTCTTGAAGTGTCCCAATTTAAAACTGTGCTTGAGGGCCCATTCTGATGTCACTGTGCTCCAGATTATATTACTGAAGGTCTCCATTACCAGAGACTAGAGAGAAGATGCATATCAAAATGGAAAATTAGTATAGGCATTCATATAATTAAATCCACTAATCCAATCATAACTGCACAACTATTGCATCCTGTTACTGTCTGGAAAACAAGATGCATATCCCGTGAGGCAATCACGGAGGGCAGTATTTTAAAATAAATTCCATCACTCTGTATGTTAGAATACTTTATTATGGGCAACCTTATATTCCAAACACCACATTTTATCTCAGGAAATTAAAGGAGACACATTTAAAAAAGCAAAGGAAGGAAAAGCTTTTGAGCAATTAGTTCCATTTTACTTGAGATCTTTTAAAATGTAGAATCTCTGGTAATAAATACTGTACATGATAAATTTTGAAGTGTTCCATTGCATTTGTTAATCATTTAAGACACATTCCTCTGCATTTGAGCCCCAAGAAAAAATTTTGGTTAGCATGGTGGAGGCTGCTAGGAATGATACTAAACCAATACCACATCCACTAAAACATGTTGCTATGACAGAATTGCTCTGAGTAACACGCTTTCAGATTTAAATTTCCGTAGTGAATATCTTGTGCACTATTTCTGTTGTGATGCTTTTCCATAGTGTACTGAGCTATCTCACCCACAGAAAGTTTTTCTCATATTTGGCCCTTTCTTAGAGCTACCTCCCTGGTTCTGGGTCTATGCAATATTAACGTCATCCTTCTCTTCTGCTTGGGAGGTTTTGCAGAAGTGTGTTTTGGTAGCCCTGGTTGCTGGTCCACTTCCTTGCTGATACTGCTATCGAGGATAAAATCCCACTAAAACCACGAGTGTGTGACCTGCACAGGTAGCTGGGGGAGCTACTATGTGTTTGGTTGTGTTTTAAAGCTTCAGGTGGCATGCAGGCTCCATAAAGTGCTGCTTTCTCTCCTCAGCCATGCACACGCTCTGCAGAAGATTGACCCCTGCTTTCCCACCCCTGCCTGCTATGAGCAAAGACTGGTCAGATGAAGGACGACATCCACTACCTCACACACCTTGAGAGTCATTTTCTTGCTCCTTCTCCATGTCTGCCTTACACACCTCTAGGTTTCATTCAGTTTGGGAGGAGTTGGGACAACGGCAGTCAGTGGCTCCTACCATTACCATTAACATCTGGAATGTCAACAGTAATCGGTTTTTAAGGGGGGAGAAGAAAAGTTATACGTGCTAGAGAGAACTATTAATAAGATTATTATTATCTTTTAGGTGGGACCCTTTGGGTTAGGACATTTGATCCCAATATCAATACCTTCTCTGTCTCCTGGGTTTTCTGAACGAGTTACTATTTATAATAATGTGCCTATCCTTTACTACAATAATTTTTTTCCCCAACATTTTATGAAGTGTGCTTATTAAATGAAATGGTAAGTCTGGCACTGGCAAGTCTCTTGTGCACTTTTTTTTCATGTTTCCTTTCTTTTGGCAGGTCCATGAAAAGGGAGTAAGTTTCTGTGGGCTGTGCATGCTTTTCCACCCTTTTTCAGGATTTGTCACATCTCCTGGAAGGCCTTATAACTCACAAAACATGATTTTATATCCCAGCAATTTGCCAAGTCTTGTCAAATCCTAACATTTTTGTTGGCAGCTATTTCCATCTCTCGGCTGAAGGGGAGTAACTTAGATCATCCAGTCACAACGCTGTTCTTTGGATATCTTCTGAGGGTTGAAGTGTTAGTTTTGATACATGGCTTGATCTCTGCTTGCAAGGGGCTACCCACTATATTTCATGTCCTCACTCAGCGAATCTTTTGCGAAGTGGACATTCTGCCTCATCAGCTGATTTTCCAGTTTTACATGTCTGCACTTGCAGTCCCACTTCTCTCTGAAGAAAAATTATCTGAGGAAAAAAATTAAAATTAAATAGAGGTAATGCATCTCACTTCTTTCTAACCTTTGTTAGGTACAGTTGCAGTCACTTCTACCATGCTGTAAGACAGACTATATAAGGAGTTGATCATATATTTATTTTTTTGGAAGATGCTTATTCATCCTGTTTATTTTAACTCATCAGCTTCACCTTAGTGCAGCAACAGCAAAACTTCAGCTCCTGGGGTGTGGAATAGGAGTAATTTAAACCTTTAGGACAAGAATAAACTTAAAGACAAGTTATTGTTCATTATGGCTCATTCAAACACCTCTGAGTGAGAGAATTTTGGATTGGTTTAAGTGTCTAAAGAACAAAATAATTCTCATCCTTTGCATGGAACACAATTAGTGGTGAAAAAACCAAGAGGATACGGGATTTCCTCAGGTAGGATTTGTGAAGACAATATTTATTGATTTTGATTACCAGCTCCAGTAGAAGTGAGAAATGTTAATAACAAGGAGTGCAACAGATGTTAGATTGCTACATCTATTCCTGCCATATGCTCTTTGTTATGAGTCATTCTGGATGCCATCCATCCCTGTACCAGTGCTCACTGGAAGCATCAATCTGTAGCAGGAAGGGTGAAGGGAGGCATATGCACAGAACAGCTGGAGGGGTCTGCCTATCTCCTCAGTGAGTTCAGCAGAGCCTGGCTGCATTTACATTCACCACCACCTATTCATGACCTGAGCCATGCTGAGTCCCACTTAATTGGTACACAGCAAATGAGGAATCCATTCCTGGCTGTTATTTTTAGTTGCTCCTTGTGACATCTCAGGATAACAGTAGAGTCCGACCTCCCTCTGAAATTAAGCTCTCCTCGCCCTTTAGCACAGTGTTGCTTAAATTCATTTCAAGCATGAATGTATTCACCAGCCTCTGTCTGTGTCATATTTTCAAGGGGAAATTAGGATGGTACATAGTCACACTTAGTCATACAAGGAACCCACGGTTAAATTTGTACCCCAGATGGACTCTGTGCTTTTTTCTTCCTGTTTGAAAGCAAACACTCTGCCTTTTCATACACTAGTTTAGTCTTGTATATCAGTAGTGGGGGAGAGGAACAGATGCTAAAGGAGCTGGAAGAATAGAAAGGACAGGCTGCTGCTACCTCTGATGAGAATCACCTCAGGAGATTGTGGGTAAGGGACAGCTAAAACCAAATTTTCTGGAAGATGTCCAGTAGTTTTTCTTTCAGTTTAAGGAAAACCTCAGTAGCTGTTAAAAACCAAGCTATGTACTTTAAAATTGGGACTTATTCAGCAACGAATTCCTACCTCATGATAAGTGCAAGCACTGAGCTGCCTTCACTTCTCTCTCTGTCTCGCCCTTCTCTCCTTAAGCTTCCTCATGTTCCAAGGAACAAAAAAAAAAAAAAAAAAACAAAAAGGTCTATTTTCAGCTGTGAATACATGTGTCTCTAGCTTCTTGGTGAGAATTAGTAATTGAGATATTCATCTGGTGAGAGCGAGCAAATTGGCAAATCCCCATGCACCTTTGCAATGCAAGGGCAGAGCTGGACAGGCATGCAACAGGAGGCAGACAGCCCCAGTTGTCCCTGGGTCCCCAGGACTCCAGCACAAGAAGAAGGAAGCTGTTGTGGAACAGAAAGGAAATGGGAAGCTATTTACTTTAGAGGATTTCATGCTTTACTCCAGAAAACTGGCTAAAATTCTGCTTTTTAGGGGAAAATTTCAAGATATTGCCATGGTAGCAATATTTTTCATTGCTTAAACTAGTTTAATGAGGACCCAAATGGCTTTAGTTGATTGATACTTGTTTAAACATCAGTGAAAGTGAGTCACATTTAGCATGGGTTTCTTCTGGTTTTTTGGTTTGGTTTGGTTTCGTTTGGTTTGGTTTGGTTTTTGAGGGGGGCCAATCTCATTTTTACTGCTTTGTACCCTTCTATGTTGGTTGCAGGGCATTGCAATCTGACCCCTTGAGGTGTTGAGTGGTTCTCTCAGCACCTACACATCAGCATGGCCCCTGTGCTCAATCCTGAGCTGTACTAGACTGGATAAGGCTCTTGGTCTTTGAGGACAAGAGTTAACACCATCATATCACCGTCCTGTTACATATTGACCCACACTCCTGGTTCTGGGCATGTTTCAGAATGATGCATAATATCTGTGCACCTTCAGAAACCAGAACGGCTTGGTCCAGAGAAATATTTCTAATTAATTTAATAGATTACATATTATAAGCGTGGTGATTATTTTTTTCTCTCTGACAGATTAAGTTGTACCAAATTTCATATTAGGTTAGGGAATGTTACACTTTAACAATTCTCTGTGTGTGTATATTAGATTTGAAATGTTTATTTTGGTATATGATCCAGAGATTTCACCCTCTGCATCCCTCTCACACTGTGCTGAAGCCAAACAATGAAACCCACTCTTTTAAAGTCACAATCTCCTTAGTGTTATTTGCAGCATGGATTTGTAATAGAGGAACATCAGTCTCCTAAACAGTCAGCCTTGTTTCTTTCACAGGCACCAAATGCAGTATTTTTCTGAGAGGTACATCTGCAAAAGACCCTTTTAACAGAAAATGCCTGTCTGTAAAAACAAGGGGTTTTTTTTCCAATTTATAAGCAGCATTTGAAGGAAATATTTACCATTACCATGCATCCAAGACACTTTTTTTTTTTTTAAACTATATAATAGCAAATGCACATGGCTTTATTACTGTAAATTAAACTGACATTTGCACAAATTTGGATATATGCTATTGCAGATATGAAACTTGAAGGTGAAAGTTCATCTGGATGATTATGTATGTATGTATTTACACACTGCACTTTTGGTTCTCATTTTGGCATCCATAGGCTGGAGAGTTAATCTGGATATTTCCCATCCTGGCATTGGGATGTGTTCCCCCTTTTTGGCAATAGCAGACATGGAATTTTAAAAGTCTCCTCTCTCTCTTCACTAATGGGCTTCACCTTTTACCTCCAAGAGCTGAGGATCTTGATTTTAAATCCAGGGTTTAAACTAAGGTTTATACACTGCAGGCAGCCTAGCCAGAGGTGTTCTCATATGGACCCAAAACCAGTAACAGAAAAGCCAAGTAAAGGATCATCATTTTATCCTTCCACACCATAATTCTTCTTCCATCTTTACTGGATATCAATATGTCTTTCCAGTTTTTGTGATAATTGGTGAATCAAAATAATTTCCAAAGAGAAATGTGCTATTTCCCAGAGACAGTGGTGTATTTAAGTGTATTTTTATGGTAGATGAGGGTTTGGTGCGTCATCTTTGAAAATATGGGCGAATGGATATTTCTTTGATCCAACAAAAACAGCCACAGAAAAAGGGATGCAAAATTCAGGGTGTTGCAAGTTCACTCTCAGAGCTAAGCTGTGGTCTCTCTGTTTTGCTATTGCCAAGAACGCACGCCAAGTCATTGAGGTTGACCACGTTTTATTACCTCTGTTTTTGCTATTCTACCTTATTCTTGAGACAAGTGGGAAAATTGTGTCTGAAAACTGTCTTTAAACCCTGGACTTCTAGATTGTACATCTTTAATGAATACTGGATGTGTTCCACTGCTGTGCGCTGCTGTCTGGGCCTCAGCTTATTAGATACTGTTTTGAAATCCATAATTATAACCAGGTTTGCAACGGGTCACATGCCTCTGTATACAAAATTTTCTGTCATCCTGATAGAGCTGCTATTTCAGAGGAAATCAACCGATTCAAAACCTGCATTTGAATACTTTTAGCTTTACTTGTTTTGGCCTTCCTTGACTAAGGTGTGAAAAATGGCAATTTCTGTATTTCTGGGAAATTAATTTTCAAGGTTGACTTTGGGCCAGTAACCTGAAGTGCTAACATAGTCCATATGTCTGACTAGCGAAGGTTGACTGAAAAGTATGAAAGTTCTAGCAAAAGTCCGTTTTTCCTGCTCCTTTTGGTAAATTGCAGGATTCCATTATAGTGACGATAATTCACGGTTATTCCATTCAGAGCGCTGATCCCCAGTGAAGCTGGGATGAAGGTAAAATGCATGGAATTTGTTCTCTATAGGTGCTGCTTTTCATGCTGAGCAAAACCTCAGTATTTATAATTTGCTCTCCCGTAGTATTTGCCGTCTTTCTGCCCCTCTCCTAAGACTATAATTCCCACTTGATATTTTCTTTTTAAACTCTCTCTCGTTTTAATAGACATTTTGTGTTTTTATAAAATAAATGCTGTCACGCAGCTCTTCTACTTCCTTTATTGAGAAAACACTCATACGATAGTGGAAAAAAACTGAGAGGGAGGGAAAAACAGAGAAAGGAAACAGAAATCATAACCAAAAAGTTCTCACCGATTATTGAAATAGTCAGTGTTCCCTTGGGCTGAGAGAAAGGAAAAGGCGCTTTTACAGTGTCTTGGAATATTTTTCTTCTGCACAATTCTGACTTTTCACCACATATTCATGCTACAGTGAGAGAAGGGAAGAAAAGAAAAAGGACTCAGTGGTTTTGCAGTAAGTTTTTTCATTAACTTTTGTAGTGACAGTTGCTAGTAACAAGTCCCAGGAATATTAACATTAAGTGTTTTTAAGCTATTGTTCCAGATACTCTTGTGTAAAATTATTTAACAAGTGTATTATTTTAGTACTAACAGCTTCTCCTCCTCTGCAAAAATTTTGTAGCTTAAAATCTGTGGTGACACAGTGACACTTTTAATGTAGAGTCATTATAATATTTAGTACCACATTGTTACTGGTGGGAAATATTTATGTATTTTTAGAAAGCTTCAGTAAACCAGGTGCACTTTTCAGCAAGGTATTTAAAGGCAGAAAAGAAACAAATAAAGACATTAAAGGTTTTAGTGAAGAGCTTCTGTACAGTCAGAAGGCACTTTCATGCAAAGATGGGCTAGACCCCAAATTGCAATCAGAGAACTGCAGTATTTTAAGAAATTCTGCCTGTCAGAGACTGTTGTGGTTTTTTTCTTTATGAGTTGAATTAAATTCAGATTAAGCTGAAATCAGTCTTAAGATTCATATTTGTTTCATTAGACTTTGGATCTTGTCAAAACAAGTCACTGACAAAAATTCTTTCAGAGAGCACAAAGGGTTGGTGCTGTCGCAGTGGCAAGTTCAGAGGTGAGCTGTGGACAATCGACAGGGCAGAATCAGGCCCAGAGGCGGAGAGGGAAAGGATGCAGCACCTTTCTTCTTCACAGCAAGTTATTGTGTACTGTTTGAAAAATTGACTGTATTTCTCTAACAGACTAAAAAATATGCCATCTAAAATGTTGTTTGATACTAAGGTAAAAGTAGCAGTAAATTATTGAGCTCCCTCCAAAAACAAAAAAAAAATACACTGCCAAATGACTACCTTAATTTGCAATAGTAGCATATTCCTCCCTCTAAAACTGCTACCAATGTTACAAATACAAGCAATAACTACATATGGACATGTTTAATAAATCAGAAAGAGAAGACTGATGGCTGAGGAATGTTTTCTTTCCAATTATTTTCTCTGTAAAATCTAGAATCCCAGACAAACAGAGTAGCAAAATCCCACTGGTTTATCTACAAGTATACACTGATTGAAAAATGCTATTAAAATTGCTTATTTGAAAACACCTAACAGACAAAATTGAAAGCAAAAATCTCTTCATTGATCTACTTTAGGGTTGCATTTGAGTATTTTGGGGTATTGTGCCACTGTGAGTAAAATATTTGGGGCTGCTTCCATCCCAGCTCTGCATTTTACCTTAATTTCTTTTATTCCCTTTCTTATTAAATGAACCTGATTTTTTTGTACTGACAATATACAAGATATATTTCTCATGGTCAGTATATACGGCACTTGCTAAATCAGCTCCTGACACACCAGCTAATTTTAATGGGGGATGCTGAGATATTCTTATTTCTAATGTGTTTCTTAATATGAAATTTGCCATTTTCTGTTGTGATGCTGACTCAGCAGTAGGTTTATTTCCAGAATTACTAAAACAACTTTCCTCTTGGAGTAGCAAGGGACGCATGCTTCACTGGTGAAAAACAGCAAAACAGAGAGAGGCCTTTTTCAATCTCTTAATATTAAAAAATAAACTAGTAAGAGTTCATAAAACAGTCCTGGGGAATTTCTGTAATACAAAACAAAAAGTAGCAGAAAATCTCATGTTTCACAGACATATTGAATGCAACCATATTTAATTTGGGTTGCATCTTATATATATAGCTCACATTATTTTACCCATGTTGCAAAACAAGATTTAGAGGGATCACTTTTTATTTGCGTATACCTACTTCACATATGTCAGAATCAATCACTTTTTCAGACAGATGTTTTCTTACTCATATACTGCACTAAAGTGACATTTTGTACATGTAAACTTTCTTTTGGTTCCCAGCATTTAATGACTGCTCTTTCTCATTCCCAAGTTTCTGGAAGCATTCGCATGTGAAGTACAGGATTCAGAGATTAAAAAATACAAGAACACTATTTAATGCCAAAGGGTATTTTTCAGGGGTTTTTTTCTTCTTTTTCTGAAAATTGAGTATCTCCCATTCCATCATGATCAACAATATTTTTAAGAAGAGCAGCAGAATGCATGTTACTCCTCAGCTAATAAATCAGCACAACAGTTTTGCTAAGATAGTTATATATTGATCAGCTTTTATGCAGATTTGAACAGGTATATGCACATATGCACATAGTTTGTATGTATAAAAGCATATTTGTAAGCTGTCATGAAAAAGGACTTTGTGTTTCCTACTCTCTTGATTTTAAGAATTGCCACACCACCTTTTCTGGGCACCTCAAACCCTTTCTGAACCAAGGAGAAAGCTGGAAAGAGAATTTCTCTATTAATGGGAGTAAAATTCTGTGGAACAACAACTCCACCAGCAATTTTTCATAGGCAGATACAAACTGTTATTCCAAGCCACATGAATGTCATAGAAGACTGACTTTGGTAACATTTTTAGATATCACCAGCATCTCTCACATATGATTCACAAACTGTACTAATGCAATAGCTCCTCTTTATGCCCATTTTAATATTATTAGAGCTCTCTGACCTCTGTGACGTGGCACACTGAGGACAAAAGTAGTCCTTGAGCTAGGGTTGGAATGAGGGGCTCAGACTTCGTGGCTTCAACCTTTCCTCTCAGACCACACACTATTCTTGCCTGTGAAGTCCCAGAGAGGTGGCTGCTCTTGGGAATACCCTGCTCGGAATGAGCATGAAGCCCCTCAGCATCGTGGAACATGAACAGGACGTATATGACCCTTGTTGTTCTCTCCTCCAACTTGCTTGCAGAATGTAACTGGAGACAGAAGCTGATGGTAGAGTAGAGAAAACCCATTGACCGATGTTGAGCTTCACAACACCCTCCTATTTGACATCCCTTTTTCCCTGGCTCTTTGCAGCTTGTTACTTACTCTGCTTGTGTTCCAAGTGCTCCTGAACACTCAAATTGGTCTCCCACAAAATATCCTTAACATTTAATTTTTTCTGTTGACAGATATGAAAATGCTAGATTTTGAGGCGACATAAAAAAGTAGTTATTCAAGCATCCTCTTAGTCTGTGTAGTTGTTCCTTACTACCTCTGCAATCTCTATTCTTTAGTGACCTGATGAATATCATCCCCACTGAAAGCCTGGGAACCCATACCAAAATTGCTTCAAGCAATTTGCCCAAGCTACCCTCTGACTTTTTTTGCCTGCTTCCACAAGGGCTTTATCTTGACTTTACATAGCACCGCTGAGCTGGAATATTTCCAAATTTAGCAGCTCAGACCCTCACAATCTGGAAAGAGCTTTATACTCCCAAGGAACTCTTCACATCCAGAACAAAATGTAGGTTTCAATTTTGGGTTTTGCCACAAACTATTATGTAATGTAGGCAAAATCATGAATCCTGCCATAGTTTTTTTGTACAAATATGTTTTCCTACTCTGATTTTATGTTATTAAGCTTGTAAGATTTTAGTGTCAGGAAAGGGTTTTACTGTGTATACGTACAGAAGAGAGTGTTCCGAATTACAACAGATACTACTATAACTTGAATAAAAAAGCATCACTGCATTCATTCCTTGCATGGTTTTCAACTGCACATTTTGCACACAGAATTTTATATTATACATTCACACAGTGTCCTTCTCCATCACCTTTCCATTTTGACAGTCCATTGTTTATCCACTTAAACAACACATTAATAGAGATTCAGAAGTAAAACAGTTAGATGTTTGCTGTTATCCCAGGATATTGTGTTCATTTTCTAATAAGTGCCTCCAGTGCACTGGGGTCCCTAATCAATGTAAATATTGTTTAAGATGAACATTGCAGTGGGCATGCCATGGAGCCAGACCACCAGCAGAGCATTAAACAGGGACAGATGTGAATGCCAGGATAAAAATGAAGACATTCCTGAAGTGTAAGTATGTTACTTATAATATATCTGTTTATAGGAAATGGTCATGGAAAAAAACCCCAACCCAACAAAAAAACAAATAAAAACTTCTGGAGAATAGGAATATGAAACCAAGTCATTGTGTTGAGGGGTACTTTTTCTTTTTCTTTTTTTTTTTTTCTTTTTTAAAATAGTTAACATAAAGTGTGGGATATTCTGCTATCTTGAATAATTAAGATCTTATAGACTTAATGTTGTATGAATATTGTTAATGACTTTACAAGGTACAAAGGTATATCAGTTTAGTGGTTATCTGTACTGGAGCAAAATGCATGTTCTTATTTTATACACATGGCTTTCTCTCAGAGGTATTATCTTTTATAAGACTGGAGGATCTAATTAGGATAACAGACAAATAGTTTGATGTTATCTCAGAAAGTCAATCAAGGAGAAGTAATAAGAGAGATAAACCTCTTCTAGTTCTAGTAATTTATGAAGATCATCTGATTCCTACTTCTTGCTAGTAGTAGATCCATGTTGATTAATTCGTTAGCTGTCAATTTCCGTGAGCAATCATACAGCATGTTTCCTGCTGATATTTGAACACAGTTGTTCCTTACTGGCTGATCTCTATACTGCCCTAACGTGGAGATTATTGGTGACATTTGCAAGGGATTTGGAGCCCCATCCCACTGACTATTCATGGTACTAGTGCACATACTGCCTGTCCCTGTGAGGGCAGGGGAGGTGGCAGTGCCTACTGCTCAGGAGCTGGCAATGGCACAGGCTGAGCTGCACAGGGCAAGCAGGATCAGGGGTCCTCTCTGGGGCAGGTTGGTAGGATAGCGATCCCTTCAGGGTAGGTAGGCAGGGCTGGGGATGCCCTCTGGAGGAGGGCAGGGCCAGGGAGAGAAGTCTCTCAGGGTAAGGAGGGAGGGGAGGCAACTCAGCTGATGGGGTGGTTTGGAAAAAGGACTGCCATTGTTTCTCCAGTATACCAGGGAATATGCAACCCTCTCCATTTGCTACAGAGAACAGGATCTCAGAGTTTCTCATATGACTGAGACATATTTTCAGAGTGGTCAGTCTTCAACAGCACCCAGACCTGGAAAGTCTTAGCCCCCAACCTCCCACTAAGAGCTGAAACTTCTATGAAGAAGGAGTCTCTTAAAAGTCCTTGGCCCAAAAGCTGTAGTTGTGACTTATATAACTGTGAATGCAACAGATGAATTTAAAGCAAACCACAATGTTTGATAGCGGGGTGGATATCAGGTTGTCATTACTGCAGAGTTCTTAGTAGGAGTCTGATTCAGCTTCAGTATTGATTTCTGAAATAGCAATGGCAGAGAATCTAGTGGAACTGGCATATTGGGTTACTGTCTCAGCCAACAATGACTTAGAACTGAGTTGATTAAACGGTATAGTTTGGGACAGGTCAGCAGACTTTATTATTCATTGTTTTCCATTTTGTAGCAAAATCAACTACAATAGCAGCCTTCTAAATTGTGATTAGCACAAACACTATTGTTGTTTGACATGGTGTATCAGATATAATTATTTCCATTCCAGATCTACAACTTTGCTTTTTTACATTCTTGATTGCATAATTGAAAGCAGCAGTTTTATCTTTCTTCTACCTTTGGTGGAAGTCATTTAATAAATAGTACCAACTGCATTACTGCTTAGAAATGGTCTAATGTAAAAGGCACTGCATTTCACTAGCTCTTACCAATACAAGAATACTCTGTACCCCACCAAGACATTACACTAACTTTTAAGAAAACATCTGCAAGTATGCAGAGTGCATGTCAGTATTGAAAGCACAATGTAGGCTGCAGAAAAATCACTTAATGCCTGAGTTATCCTGTATTCTGTATCACCCTGCTGGGTGGTTATTCATGTCAAGTACAGGGTTTAATATTAAGAGCAGTCACTGCACTAAAAGGAAAAATATGTTTACTATTTTCAGAAATTATTTTGCATTTACCCCAAAGCCTACTCTTACTAACATGGGTTGTTTTACCAAAACTTAGGGAAAGCAGGACTGAACCCTAAAAATGGTTCACTGTTAGAAAAATACACCCTTTTCCTGAAAACCATATACTTATGATTGACCATATGCATGTGAATATTTCCATGACTGCAGAGGATATTGATTGGTCCCTGTGGGACTACTCATGTGTATAAATGCTTGAAGGATCATATTCTAATTTGCTCAATATCAGAGCTAATTGCTGTAGATAGTATTGAAAAAAAATGAAGGTTGTCTCCTACTTGTGGCAGCTGAGGATGTTCCATGAATTTTTTTCATGGGGTGATTTATTACACATTCAGTTTTTTAAAACAGTCCAAATACAGTCAGTAACTATTTATACAATTGAATTTAACAACTATGAAATATATGTTATGGTGGCAGTTTGAAACATATTCCTAATAGCTAGTTTTATATATGATGGACCACCAGGAAGCTGTCATCAGAATAATACTGTGCCTTTTTTATACATTCCCTACATTTTTTTTTACTTAATAGACTGTTTAATAATACTGTATTCAAAACTGAACCATAGAGATTAATGACTTGATGTAAGAATACTTCAAGGTAAAAATTAAACATTAATAACATTCCAGCTGGTGATATACTACGGAAACCTCTCACTCATGTAAAGAAGAGTTTTAGGAACTGTTTTAGCAAATCAACACGCACAGATCATGTGAAAGGTGTGAGTTGTGAAACATATCACCAGGTAAGGATTTCCTTTTCATGGGAAAGGTACTATGGAGACGACAACAAACGTTAAAAAGAAAAACAAACAAACCACCAAAAGAAAACAAAAAAACCACAAAAAAAGTCACACCAAAAAATCCACCAAAAAGGCCACAGCCAAAAACACCCACCAAACCCAAACCAAATCCAAACCAAATAAAAAAATCTCCCCCTAAAAAAACCCCAGAAACCCCCAAACCTGTTATTTCAAGGAACATCTCAGAGGTAAAAGAGATTAAAACCAACCTAATCGTAAAGTGCTAAACAGTGTGAGGGGAATATACAGTTTACTTTTTTTTTTCTCAGTTATTGCTGCATGAGAACATTTCTGTGTTGCAGAAACCACATGAAACAACAATGTCATATTTTCCCTTAATGCTCTTGATTTACTGGGCTCGTAAAACATAAGGCCAGAAGCTATTCTTAATATGGACTCATTCTACTGCTAATGCATACAGACTGTTTTTTGTCTAAGTGTCAGTGCAAGAGAACTTCACTTGATCTGTTTGTAAAGCAGTAGAAATGTTGCCTGCAAAAGAGACAAATAATTGTGCAGGAGTTTACAGCACCAGTTGCTAGATTAACAGCTCTCAGCCTGCGTTTGTTGTTTCATCGTGACCCTTTGAAAACACAGTCACAAGGAAGGAATGGGGAACCAGAGAAAGTCCATTGCAAAAGCATCCCCGTTCAGGTGTGGGAAAAGTTCCAGCTCCTGCAGAAGTGCTAGTTACTGCTGTTTTCAGCATCAACCAAAACTTAATTTCTCCTCTGTGGCCAACTGCTCTGGTTCAGTGGGCATCAGTGGTGCAGGTATGGCTTTGCTTCCTCTTCCTGTCCCATCTGGTACACACCAGCCCAGCAGACTCTGCCTGTGTCCTGCACCAGTCCTGGGATTTCTCACCCAGCACTGCCCAAAGATGCTCCCAGCTGCCCACAGGCACCCTGAAAAAAAGCCAAGCAAAATTTCTTTCTCACGACTCAGCAGCAGAAAGCCACCAAGTTCCATGGAGATGGAAATGGCCTTTATTGCGGCTTTTGGCTTTGCAGTCACTTCCAGTAGGCAGCACAGATACTCTGGCAGCAGAAGCCAGCTGATACACTAAACTATGCTAAAGTAGTGTTTAGAGAAATAGTAATTACTAACATCCTCTCTCAGTCAAGCCGACACTAACCAGGCCTACTGCTAGGTGTGTGTATATACATACTCACACTCAATAGATAAATAGATACGTGCATATACTCCAGGAAAAGTATCTCTCTGTAAGGTGACGAGGTCTCACTTTAAATCAAGTACTTGACACTAATAAAAACAATGTATTCGGCCAGAAGATCTCGCATACTGACTGGCTACAAGGTAAGTCAGTATTAAGGAACCCTTTCTTTTCTGCACACTCTTCTTTTTTTTCTGTGTCACAAATATTCTTTGCATTTTCCCAAGTGTGGGGGTTTTTTTGGTTTTGGTTTGGTTGGGTTTGGTTTTTTTAGGGGTAGATGGTTATTTTGTCTTGGGTTTTTTTGTTGGTGGTCTGGTGTTTTTTTGGTTTTTTTGTTTGGTTGTTGTTTGGGGTTTTTTGTTTGTTTGTTGTTTGTTTGGGGTTTTGTTTATTTTATTGTTGTTTTGTGGGTGGGGGGTTGGGTTTTTGCTTTAAAAGGAAATACCATTGAAATTTGACAGGAATTGCATATGTTCATGTTCTGTGGTTGTAAAATGACCTGAAATACTGACAACTTTACTTTAATACTATCTATCATTACTTCCTCCTTTCTCATAGGGGATTTTACTATTCAAACTGCTTTGCCTGATTTCTTTTTAAAGAATGAGAAGTGGGAGTTAAAATCATCAAAGGTATCCACACGAATTGGGAGATTACCAAACTGATTACGGTGTCAAAGTACTTTTTGCAGAGAGATAAAGGCTCATTAACTATTTAGATATTTGAAAAGTTTTATCTAATGCTCCTATGCAATAAATTTCCTTTGATTTTTGAAAGACTATAAATCAAATTAGCAGCAAATAATTTACCATCTCTTTAATAGTAGACAAATGTTAATTTATAATAAACATGTGTATAACAAAATACCACTTGATTTGATGAAGTAATCAAATAGTAATTACAAAAAATAATCTTACTAGGCCATCTTATTGCCTACAGTTATTTGTTGTTATTCTTATTAGCAGAAAAACCAAGTATTGGCAGTCAATATAAATCATGCACAAAGAAATTGTTGATATCTACCTTAGAAATACCTTCAATAGAATTATATAGCTGATACTTGTTTCTAGCAGCATTTGTTAGAATATCAATTTCTGGAGAGGAAAAACAGTGAATGATTTTACAGAGACAGAATTAATTTAAAAAACACATCTAACTGAATATATATTGTTCTCTGTGAACTTGATTTTGTTCTCACTCAATACTCAATCCTGTAAGACACTGAACAACCAATGTCCATTTCAGCAAAATACTTAAATGCAGATTTCACCTTAATCCTATCAATTTATTGAAACAACACATTTACAAATGTTGGAGAGAAACTTCAGCAGAGCTACACATTAAAAGTGAGAAACTCAGTATTCACTGCAATTTGTTCTTCAAAGACTAAGAACCCTGCTCAATAATTAGCAACTGAATTAACTCTGTTGAAAAAGAGCTACGCAGCAGTCTTTTCCTCGTGTCTTTCTTTGGATGTTTCTTCATGTTTCCAGTAACATTTTTAGGACCTATTCCTGCAAATATTTTTCTACATGAGTAATTCAATTCCTCTGATAAATACTACTGAATTCACTAGGGCTAGATTCAAAAGCAAAGTTACTTATCTGGGCAAATGCATCTAAGACAGGGCTGTTAGGCAGCTCCCCATGACAGTAGAGAAGAGAAAAATAGCCTTAGCCTGTGGGACTAAGGCCTGGAGGATTGGGCCCATAGCCAGTGACATTATAATATTTTTTTTAATAAGGAGGAAAACCCACGCATGAGTGAAACCATATGGAAAACTCAGTTAAGGTGAGGAGGTTTTAAATAATGCTTATTTATCATTTTGAAAGAAAAAGAATTCTGTTCCTGCCTATTACATTTTATACTTTAAATGTAGGGACTGATTCTTTTGCCAAAATTCCTCTTCTTGTCAGGGGGAAAATTATCTGCTTAGGTTGTTGCAGGATCAGGCCCTGAAAAGTCGTTACAAGCTTGTTGGCAAAGCTGGTTCACTTCTACCTCTCTCTTATTTTCTGGTTTTTCTATCCCTGCACAGGAAGAAAATGAAAAGTTAAGCTAAAATATGTTAACTAATATCAGTTTATTAATTGGAGAATTCAACTTATCCTTTTTGTTGTTCATCTGAAATTAATTAAGTGTGTAGAATTACAAGGTGGGTGTACCAGAGGCAGCAGTCCAGGCTCAAGTTAATCAAAAGAGCACATGTTGAATGCATACAATTTAGTTAAGGTTAATCCAGTGAAGATGATCCCTCACTGGTCCTAATTACTCTAGGTGATATATTGTGGAATGGGAAAATAGGAAGGAAGGGAAATTTTGTCCTGCTGGTCTACCAGGATTTTCTAATTAAATTTAGTAGACTATGCACAGGAGCAAATAGTTTCAATTTAAAGACAAGACCACACTCCAAGAGTGCTTGTCTGAAATGAATGTAAGGAACTTTGAGCTAATATAGCTAAGTATCATATCTTAAAAAGCTGGTCATTGTGACCTTAAAAGTTTTCAAGCTATAGGGAGCACTGTGTCTCTCTGAGCATTTCAGACTTGATGTATTTTTTTTTGTTGGAATTGTGATGTTAGTATATAGCTCTTGAGAAAAGATATACATTAAAACAGACCTAGTCTGTTACTTCATTACCCTCACCCAAGGAGTAAATATCAGTAGGACGGAGCTAATTTGCCATAGAAATAGGTTGGTGTTGTATTAGCAAAAGCCTTTTGATTTAATCTTCTTTTACTATGTCAGTCCAAAAGAAAACAAAGGTGTTTCTGGGTCTCTTTGACTTCACGTTCTATATTCAATGCCTCATTAAGTTACGTTTTCTCCGTGTTTGTCCTTTGTTTCAGCTTTCATGGAAACTTATGAAAGATTTTTTTACCTTTGTATATGCATATAAAAGTTGCCAAATAATTTGCCCTATTTTTCAGGTCGGTGATATATCTCTGTTCAAGTGGAGGTATCTGTTTCTGATTTATTAACATTTGATCCCCTGGTTTCCTGCCATTGATCAAGACTAATACTCAGCTCAGCTGATGAGTTTTATATGACATCTGATATTGCAGGAAGAGAGAAAAGTTAGTACCACTTTTTAATATTTTTCTATTTCAAGTTTTCCAGGACCACGACATGCACTCAAAACACTTAATAATATTGGGCAGTATGTATTTCATATATATATATATATATATATATATGCAATGTTTTCTTGGGACAAAAATTTTTGTAAGTAAAACAAGTATTTATCAATAGAACAGATGTTTGCTTGGTGTCATTCACATCCTGTAAACTGTATATACATTTACACCCTACCGCCAAAACATGGTTTCACCCTACTACTGACCGTCTGTCTGCCATTCAATCTCTAGTTAAGTCACGGTCAATAAGGTCAACTCTTTGGCAACATCTGTATTTGATCAGTTCACACAAAATAGGAGCCTTCCTAATGCCTGACTACCCTGAAGTATTTTAAGAGGCAGCGTATTACAACAGTTGATTCACCGCTGCTGCAGACTCTGCACTTGGAAGATTTTTGCCTCCTCTGAGGAACTGAAATGGGAAGATTAAAATCCTTTCTAGCAAAATAAATCTCTGAAATGAGCAGGTTTAGCAGTGGTGTAGTTTCTAGACTGACAAGAAAAGTTTAACAGTTTCTTTCCCCGAGTCTTTGGTCCCTCGGTGTAGGGATTTCAGTGTATGATATTTTATATTTTAACCCTGTTCTGCACATGGATTATACTTAAAGCATGTCTAGGTTGTTGCAAAGATGAGAAGTAAAGTCAGAGGATAAAACTATCTGCAATTTTACTTCAAAAACCAACAATGGGGATTAATGCAGCCAATTGTTTCCTGTTGGTGTTTCCACTCTCGGCACAGGCAGTACTTTCAGCAAGTCGGTGTACTTTCCTTCAGATGAGTGAATGCAAATTCTTCTCTCAAAGAAAGTAAAGTATTCTGGGTGGAATCCTGGCCCCACTGAAGGTGATGGAAAATACGCTGGCAAAACTGAACGAGACAGGATTTAACCTGATGTTACCACTGCATTGTTTCAATGCTGAGAGTTATCTGAAAGTACAAGGTTAGCAATTTGATTCTAAGCACAGTCGGACTGGTGCCACTTTATTGATGTTCCCAGTTTTAGAGCAAATGAGAATAAAATCTGGCCTCTGGGAATGGGATCATGGGATGTGTTCTTTTTTTTTTTTTTTTTTTTTTTTTTTTTCTTTTTAATTCCAGAAACTCAGAAAAGCAAAACCAGTGCCCTTTGATGCCTTTACATTTTGGCATGGTGAGATCTGACTACAGATGATCATACATTGATAAATATTGCCACCAAATATTGCCTCCAGTTATACTGCTGGTCTTTCTGCTCACGTTGAACACCAAGAAAAGCTTGAACACTGAAATAATTTCTCTCTGTTGGGTGCTGGAAAAACAAGGATAGAGCAGCAAGAGTACGACAGCATCTCACCACCGGTCACAAGGTTTAGTCCTTAAAATGGGACTAGACTGAGCTGTACCATGGGCAAGGGGTAACTCTTAGCTTTTTTGAGATTCACCTGAAGAGAGGATAGTTTTATAAAATGTTTTTATGATGGATGTTTTCACAAAATACGGTGTTGAGAAATTACGTTTTGTTTGCTTTGCCCTCCTCCCTGCCAAATAATTCTTTTTATTCACTTTCCATCATGTTGAATTTTCAGTGGAAACATTTGACTAAAAAACATAACAAGGAGCAGTTCAACTAGTTCTGTGAACAGTTGGGAAAAAATCTGAAAGCACCTTGAAGCAGTGAAATCAATCTATTTTGTGAATCTATTTTCATTTCTCTCAGGAGTCCTGGAAACCTCAGACAAAACTTCCCCTGGGTGCACACATTTGGTCTGGGGACTGTTCACAAAGAGCAAATCCAAAACCCTCCTAAATATTGAGGATTATAGAATGGCTCATTTGAGCTGCTGACACACAAGATATGCAGCAGAAAATGTTCTTATCCCTCCCTTTAGTACTACTTGTATAACACTGATAGGATTTTCCAATACTTGTTACAGTGTATTAAATATACTTTAGGTTTCCCCCCACCCTATTGTTTTTTCCTGTAAAGCCACCTTAATACTTCTGTTTTAAGAATAAAATATTACATCTATTCTGAATTTCTTTATTAGGAGTAACTCTACCATGCCCATGACTTTCAGTAGCACAGCATTTTGATCCTTTAGAAGACAAGGGAGATGTAGCCTGAGATCCTCTTCTGATTAGTAAGAAAAAAACCAAAGGTTTACAGATATTTCAGGATTGTCTTGTCAGAGTAAAGAATATATAATTTTCTTAACTTAGGCAATGGATTGTTACCAACATATAAATATCACATTAAATCAAAATTGTAATGAAAACTATGGGAGAATGCCAAGTTAGCTGCAGACAAAGCAATTGCCAACAAAGCCAACAGCAACCTAGACTTTTACTTCACTAAAACCTGTGTCCAGTTCTGGTCAGATTCAGCTG
The DNA here is from genome assembly GCF_022539395.1 of Myiozetetes cayanensis. NCBI lineage: Eukaryota > Metazoa > Chordata > Aves > Passeriformes > Tyrannidae > Myiozetetes > Myiozetetes cayanensis. The sequence continues at coordinate 26,339,895 of NW_026087411.1, read as the reverse complement.
GTTCTTGTCTCTGCAACTGATTGCTGCATCAGGCTCCAAGCCTTAGGGTATGTTACCTCTGAGCTTGGAATGTGTGGAAACCAGATGACTCATCACACAAGAAATTTCCTTTACAAAATATCCCAAAATCAGTAGTCTAAGAAAATAAAGCAGGTTTTGAGAGTGTAAAATTCATTGAAGTATTGACAGATGGTGTTTCTGGGGTCTCCTTCTTCAAGCATTCTCAAATGGGCCTGATGGATTGGTTAAAAATGAACTCTAAAGGTGAGAGATGCTGAAGAGATATTAATGGAGACTGGGAAAGGTACAATCTAACAGTCTCTGTCACATAGAGAATGTTCCCTGGGATTTCCTCATGTGGTTTAAAACACACACAGAGAAAAAGGGTGGCGGACAATTGTAATAGCAAAGAAAGAAACCACAGATAATACTACAATCTTATTTTCACAGTCCTTATTCTTTTACATCTGAAGGAGCTGGAAGCATCAGTGAGGTAATAAATGTGGAAGTAGTGTGATTAAAAATATAGAGCTGGAAAATAATAATGACATTCATGGGAAAATGTAACCCAGTACACCCAGGGAAACGTAATTTGAAACACAGACATCCAAAGGGAGGGAGAATCCTAGAAAGCAGCAATGCTGAAGGAGACCTCAGGGTCAAATTAGACATGAATTTGCAATATGATCTAACAGCATGACCAGCCAGTGCAGTTGTGCTTTACAGAGAGGGGTGTATCTGGGAACGTGAAGGTCGTTCTCCTTCCTGGCATGGCTCTGACCACACCAAGAGCTATGTCTCTGGTCATTGGGAAGGAATTGAAAACAAGGGAGAGTTAAGGAAGAAGGAGAAAGTGTACTGACACAGAGCGTCTGTGGGCAGAAATGCAGTAAAAACTCAGGTCCATATGTTCCTAAGGCTTCAGGCACCAGGTAAGTACCTTTGCTTTGGATCTAAATCAGCTGGATGTGATGGCAGTGTGCCCTCTTCCGGTGCTCATAACTGCCCTGGCGTGAGCTGCAAGGTGTCTCACTGCCCAAGACACAGAAAGTCACCAGGTTTGGGTCTCATTGCCCTCAACTAGCCCCTCCCCACTGGCTGAGAGCCTGCAGACCCGTATCCTACAGGAAGGCTTGGCAGGGACCTGCAGAAGCTGGACCCAATAAAGCAAGAGTGCAAATCACAGCCTGCAGACCCCATGCTTGTTTAGAGGGAGGTGAGGTGTCCCACCACACAGGACCATCAGGCGGAGGTCATGTGCTACCCTGCACACCACTTCTGTACCAGCACTGCCCCCATCAGGAGCTGGGAGTTAGCAAGGGACCATGTGAGCAGGGGGCAAAAGGGCACCAGGAAGGTATCCCAGCTCCCAGCCCCTATGCCATGGATGAAATGCATTTCACACTGACAAACTGGTTAAGCATTGTGATCATGGGGAGCAGAAACAAAAATTCAAGACTGCTCCCTTCTACACTACCCCAATAATTGTTTTGTAAATAAATGGGTGAAAAAAGGTTTAAATTCTTGAGTGATCTTGCAAACCTGTACTTCTTGGACAGCTGCATCTAAAATGACTCATCAGTTTGCAGCTGTTGCCAAACATCTCTGCTCTGATTGAATGACTGCGGTGACAGGCAGGTTGTACTGGTTTTGGCTGGGGTAGATCTTCTTCACAGTAGTGAGGAGTATAGCTGTGTCTTGAATTTGTGCTGAAAACAGTATTGATAATACAGAGATTTTTTTGTTATTACTGAGCAGGGCTTACACAGCATCAAGGTCTTTTCTGCTCCTCATACCACCTCACCAGTGAGGAGTCTGGGGGTGACAAGGAGTGGGGAGGGGACATAACCAGGACAGCTGACCCTAGTCGACCAAAGGGATATCCCTTAGTGTATGGCATAATAGTCAACATATAAAGCTGGAGGAAGAAGAGGGAAGGGAGGGAACATTCAGAGGGATGGTACTTGTCTTCCCAGGTAATAATCATACATGATAGAACCCTGCTTTCCTGGAGGTAGCTGAACACCTGTCTGCAATGGGCAGCGGTGAATGAATTCCTTGTTTTGCTTTGCCTGGACATGTGCCTTTTGCTTTAGTTAGTAAATGTCTGTTTCTTCACCCACAATTTTCCTCAATTTTACTCTTTCTTTTCTCTCCCCTACCCTGCCATGGAGGCATGAGTGGCTGTGTAGGGAATTAGTTGCTGTCTGGGGTTAAACCATGACGCAGATTCACTGGGAAAGCGTGCACAGAGAACTACCTTTACACCTCCCTTATTTTGTCACTCCAGACAGCTGTTTCGATCTCCTAAAGGAGCTCAGAGAAACCCTCTAACTGCAATTCCTCTTCCTGCATTGCTCTGGCAGTGCAAACGTTATTCCTTGTCTCATCACCTCCCCGCAGAGAGGCTGCCCTGGCTGGGGAGAGGGACAGCACGTGCTCCCTGGGAGTCACAAAGCTGGCTTGAAAGCTCAAGGGGAGCAGCAGGGCACTGTCCCAAGGGCCAGGCCATGCTTCTTGGCAATCTGCACGGAAAAGAGCTGTGGGAGTTTTGTATTACTGGAAGTTTAAAGATATCTGTTTTTCAAAATCATTCCATCAAAGAATTTAAATAGAATAAAGCCACACAGTATTTTTAATTTGGTATTGCTTCCTACTTTCTGGTATCTCTATCAATGGCAAGACATTTGGCTATTATGCAGAAAAAAAATTAAATTTCTCAACTGAGAAAGCTATTTGTTAGTTAAAGCTGGTGTATGAAGTTGGAAATGATGGTTATAAGGTCAAAAATTCATTTCTTCAATACAACCACAGAGGTCTGAAATGTAAATTTAGACATATACAATATAAATTTCTAATACTGTCTATCAAAAATTTTCCATACAGATGAGTTGATGATGTTTGCATATATGGAAGCATAGATTATATACATCAGAAACCACTGAGTTTAATAGAATTCCAATGGAGGTTACATATTTTAGGTCACTGAGGTCTGGTGAAAGGAATTATTGTGGGCTGACTTTCATTTTTTGCTATTATTAGGAAGAAAGCTAACAGTTCGAAGCAAAGCCACAGCATGAAAAGATTTTTTATGTGAAGCCAAGTTATTAAGATGGTAAAGTAATATTTTCTCCAGTAGATGGCCAATTATCTGTTAGTGCAAATTGAAAAAAAGTTAGAAAGCTCTTTGCCTTGCTATGCCTTGTCTTCCCTCCCCTACCCTTCCCAAACAATGTCTTGTGCCAGGTCCTTCATCCAGCAAAATGTGTTCATGTACAACACTGGGTGTGACCAACAGCATCATTTGGCAAAAGCTCTATAAATTACAGCTATTTCTCCACTTACTCCATTTTTCTCGAAGGACTTAAAAAAAAAAATTAATTAGGTGATTGTGCATCAACTTCAATATTTTGAGTGCTGTTTTTTCCAAAGCATATGATTTTTATCTAGAGAATATAATAGCTAGTAGATGGGAGATGAATGTCCAGCTATTATCAGTTTCTACACAAGTAGTATATCCTATGATTGTCTGACAAATTTAATTAGGATAATTCACCAGAAGAATAATTAAAAACCCAAAATAGTTTACACTAGGTCCACCAATTTTAATCTGTACCTTAGAGATCATATTTCATTCTGTCAAGCACCAGTATTTAACTAAATTAAATGAAATCCCACTCCATTACTGCAGAACTGAAGAAACATTAGCCTGCTTTATTTTTCTGCTGTGCAGGCAATGAGTTCTAACTCAGCTATGCAATGTCTGTTGTGAAAAGCAAAGTCCAGAAACTCTCCAAATAATATTTTGCATTGAGTTTGAGCAGCTGAAGGACTATGGAGAAGTAAAAAGAAGTAAGGGATTGCAGACCCTTAGTCTCTCAAGCACTATGCAAACACAAGCTCATTGCTCCCAGAAATGGTGCAAAGACATAAATGAACACTGCTGTGAGAAATGGTGTTACTGGTAATTCTTTCTATTTTTTCTTCCACCTAAGACCTCGATCTGTAGATTAAGTGGTCCTTTTGGCTCAGACTCCTGTGCAACGGAGGTCTGCAACCATGGCTCTTGCCTCAGTGTGTCGTGATCAGTTTGTGTCACCATGGGGATGTCTTGCGGTCTCTTTCTTGAGAGTTGAGGTTTGGACTGGCTTGGATTAGTGACCTATGCTTTGAGTTTTGGGAATCTCTGGGCAAAGTGTGTCCTATTAACCAGGGAGGCATACCACTGAAAAAGAAATGGACACTTTTCTCCCTCCAGATCTACTGAATTGCTTTTCACGGAGCTGAATGCTGGGACAAGGTGCAGTGGCCCACCTGCAGTGGCCAAGGCAGCCTGGTGCTGCCCACCCTGTGGATGGCTGGGACAGCCAGGGTAGGCTCCTGCCACTAACCCAAGACATTAATACCAGAGGCACTGTGCAGCCCAGAGCCCAAGAAGGGCTCCAACAGGTTTCCAGGGGCTAATGTGGTAAACAGGACAGCTTATTCCTCCTGTAGAAGATCCACAGGGAGAAAGTGCTTTGTAAAGTAAAAATTCAATAAATGCATACCCAGTTTCTGAATCTAGCTAGTTTTAGCTACTATCCTAACTGCTTGAGTCTCCTAATAATTCCCATGATACTCCCAATGCCACCTTCATCATATAACCCTGTGTGAACTTCTCTGCCTGGGACCTTTCAAATTTATTGAGATGCTGCACAAGAAAAAAGGTCTTACTTCACTAAACAGTCTCAAGACAGGGAGCAAGGAATGAATCATGAGTGGGGTTTTTTTTACTTTCTTTGGCTGCAGGGAAAGTGACTGACTGCCACAATGGAGGCCACATAATGGGCTGAATGTGACCTATCATAATGCCCCAAATGGGTGTTGGGAAAAGTAACTTCTCTCTAATATCAGATATTAACATTAATTGAAAACAGCATCTTTCTAATTTATTTTCACCCTCCATAAAATAGGAATAAGATAGCCACCATATTGTTGGTGCTATGAAAGCTTTCTGAGCCTTATTTAGGAAGTTTTGGAGATGATGAAATAGAGTTACTTCAACTCTGTGTTTGTAAGCTAGAGTACTTTTTCTTTTTTCTGGTATCATCCTACAAACAGTATGTCAAGAAAAAGAACTATGAAATTTTCTAAACTAGAAATCTCATGAGTTTTGAGCTGTTGACATGACTTTCAAGGTTCAAACTATCAAAACAGGGATTTTAATATATTTCCTTAAGATGCATATTTTTATTTTGATATATAGATGATGTTAAGTCACTGCAAGAAATGCCTTGTTGTCCTTGAAGGACGAGTCATGTGGACCATTGTGGGAGTGTGAATGCCCCACCACCTCCACATCTAGCTCCCTCCAGCCCCCTCATTGCCAGGGATGAGAATGGCACCCCCACCTCCAATCTTCTTTGGACCTCTGGGTGGCTCTGGAGAGGAGCCTGGCTTCTAGCACAAGTTCAGTGTCTTTTCTGCACTGAAGAACCAACCTCAATTCCAAGCCTCTTTCCAAAAAGGAGCCTGTACTTTTATTTAGAGTATATAACTGGAAAATCGACTCTGAAGTAAAGGACTTTGTGAGAAACACATGGTCAGACAAGATCAGGAGCAAAAACCAGATACTCTGTGCAGTGGGGCCAAGGGTTGAGGTTTGAAGTTGGACTCTCATTAGCTCACTGAAGGATAAAATACTTTGATAGTTTCAAGGATCTCTCCTCAAATGCATTACTGGTATTTCTGAACCTTTTCTGCACTTCAAGACATTTTAAAATAAGGAGGAATTTGTAACCTTCCTTCTTACCACCTCTAAGCAGAAGGGGAATTTGCCACAACCTGAGAGAGCCCTGATGCGTGACTGCTATTTAATGTGAATTACAGCATCAGACACCTGCTTGCCACAGGAAACTGTGTGAGAAGAGAGCCTGTCTCCACAGCCATCTTGGGAATGTTAGACTTTCAAATGTTCTGTTGTTACTTTTAAATCTATATTTGTTCCTCGGTATTTTGCAGTCATGTTGTTTTAACTTGAGCATGGGACTGACTCCTCTTGTAAATCTTAGTGACAATATTAGATGATGGATAATGAAATTATTAGGGGTATTGTTGCAGGATCAATCACCAGATTTTATCAAACATTAGAAAAAATTTAGGTCAAGGGTGATTGAGCTGCCTAGGTTCTTTTGTCTTCTTCGCCTGTTTTCCTTTGATTCGCTTTTCATACTGAAGTTTTTTCCTGTGCAAATCCTTAACTTGAGTTGTTTAAAGCATTTCACTTATTTGTTTTTTCCCTGTACTTTAGTTCAGGAAACGTTGCAGTTCTTGATAGACTGCTTTTTCTGTCTCCAGAGGTTTCTTTTGAAAATCAGGGGGAAAATAATATTTTGCATTCCTGGTATATTCGGAAAGCAGTGACTTTTCAGAGATTACTTAGGATATGCTTTTTATTAATAGGATCAGGAGAGCCAGCTTCCTAATGATTAGAATTTGTGGTTTTATCTCAAAGTATTGTTCTCACTAAAATCTCTTTAATATCATGCTAAATTATAAAAACATTAATTAGATAAGTGGACATTAATCCTCTAGCTATGTGTAATGCACCCTCTGATGTAACCTGCTTAGGAGCTTTAGGTCTGTCCAGCATTTCCTTTTCCCCAAGTATATTATTTTTTCAATAATCCAAGCAGGTATTTTACTGTGTTTCTTTGGTTGTTACTAGAGGAGAATAAAGTTCTAGTTGAGTGGAAGTTGCTAAAAGAGCCAGTTTCCAGGGCATGAAACCCTTTCATTTAAGGGGGCAAAGGTCAACTCAACAAGAAGTTGAGTCATGCCAAAAGCAGGACAAGTGTGTCCGCCGGGAGAGAGCAAGCAAGAGTGAGCAGAAGAATGTCACATAGAGGAATTCCCTGCCTGAGGAAGAAGTTCCAGTATGGAGCGAGTTCTGGGTAGTATGGATCATCAAAGTATATTGGATTTTCTTAATCAATGATAGTCTTTGGCAAATGTAGAAATAGTCATTATATCATCTTATAATCATCAAGCAGTTCAGATCCAGCTTCCGGACTCTTTAGCGCACATTCTCTAATTAAAACCAGGGACATTTTTAATGCTAGTTACAACAGCATATCATTGCTGTATTTTTTCAGATGTCTTCATTCAATACACAGATTCCAGTGTGTGTATTTTGCAATAATTCATAATTTTTGTTGTTTGTAGTATTAAAGAAAGCACGTGTGCAGTGCTTAGCACAGAATTCACATACAACAGAATCACGTAATGTGCTGAGTTGCAAGGGACCACAAGGAATATCAAGTCCATCTCCTGGCCCTGTACAGGACCATCCCCAAGAATCACACCATGTGCCTGAGAGTATCATCCAAATGCTTCTTGAACTCTGACAGCCTTGGTGCTGTGACCACTTCCCTTTGGGGAGCTTGTTCCAGTGCACAACATACTCTGGTGAAGAACTTTTTTCTAATATTCAGCGTAAACCTCCCTGACACAACTTCAGGCCATTTCCCTCAGGTCCTGTCACTGGTCAACACAGAGAAGAGATCAGTGTCTGCCCCTCCTCTGTCCTTCATGAGGAAGTTGTAACTGCAATGAGGTGTCCCCTCAGTCTCCTCTTCTCCAGGCTGAACAGACCAAGTGACCTCAGCCACTCCTCATACGGCTTCCCCTCAAGGCCCTTCACCGTCTTCGTTGTCCTCCTTCGGACACTCTCTAATAGCTTAATCCCTTTCTTACATTGTGGTGCCCAAAACTGCCACAATATTCAAGGTGAGGCCACCTCAGTGCAGAGCAGAGCAGGACAATCCCCTCCCTCAACCAGCTGGCGATGCTTTGCCTGATGCCCCCTAGGACATGGTTGGCCCTCCTGGCTGCCAGGGCACCGTTGACTCAGATTCAACTTGCCCTCAACCAGGACCCCCAGGTCCTGCTTTCCATGGCACTGCTTTCCAGCATCTCATTCCCCAGTGTATCCGTACATCCAGGGTTGCCCCATCCTAAGTGCAAAATCTGGCATTTCCCCTTGTGGAACTTCATGTGGTTGGTGATTGCCCAGTCCTCTAATTTGTTGAGGTCTCTCTGCAGGACCTCCCTTGCCTTGGATTTGTTTTTATAGGAACTTTGGAGAGATTTCTATTTGTTCACCTGGTGCTACTTTACCTTCAGCCTGTCAGCATCATCTGAAAGAAAGTGCATAAGCATGTAGGAGTGTGTGTGATTGTATGTAGAAATTTATTATATAAATATATATAAATATACATAAATTATTTAATTAAATTTGTTAAATTTATTATTAAATATAATATATTGATTAATTAATAATTATACTATAATTAATTGTAATATAATTAATCATAATGAAATTATGTTTATAATTAATCTATTTTAATATAATTTTAATATAATTTATATAGTTAATTATAATAAAATAAATATTAAATATATTAACAGATAATTATATTAAATTATTAAATTATATTTATTATATGTAGAAATGTGATCAGGAGAAAAGGAACAAAAAGGCGACAGCACTTCATGGGGCTACATCTTCCAAAGTGCATGCATTAAGGGTTAATTGACTTGATTATACAAAGGTGAACAATAAAACCCTCCACGTAATGTAGGCTGTGGCAATACGATTTTTACAAAGGTGTTACAAAGGTTTTAAGAAGTGCTGACTGCAGATTGCAGATGTGATTGATGGTTGTGGGTGCGAGACATATTCACAGATAATGTGAGTAGCTGATTGTGCTTCTCATTTCCTGCTGAGTGCAGTCTGCTTCCCTGGGACATACTCCTTTTGGCTGTTTGACAGCTGGAGCAAAGATCTTTATGATGCCTCAGAAAACTGGATCAGAGGTTGGTGATTGGAAAATACTGATAGATAATCTTAGAACATGAACTTGAGATTTTACAGTATCTTGACATATTTTATACCACAACCAAGTGTTTGCAGGTTTATTTCTCTTTTGTTAATCACCCAAAAGTGTGACTCCTCCTTCTGCAGTTTATCTGGCAAGACCTATACTGACTCGGTCAGATGTTTGTCCAAAAAATGCTGTGGGAAACAGACTCAATCATGACAGTTTTTGTCATAACCCATTCTGCCTGAAGTTTTCTCATCTTGTGATCAGCCATTAACCAGCCAGTTGTTATTAAAAGACTCTCCTTTTTTAGTCCAAACCCCAACAATATCGCCTAGTAACATTCAGCAGACTTCTAGCTCTAACCTGCCGGTTCATTCCTGTTGTGTAATGCATTCACGCATTCCCAGCAGATTTTAATTTACTCTGGCAGTGCCTAGATGAATTCACACGCAGCACATTGTAATGCAAATGGAACAGTTAAAATAGATCACACATCTCTCTTCCATCTCAATTTCAGTCTAATGTATCATTGCAGCTTATTCTGTAAACTGTTGAAGCCATCTTCATTCAACTGTAAACTAAAGAGACTAGATGTCTATCAGACGAAACCAAAACACTTCTTGATTAATCACAACCTCTTGACCTAATGAGTGATAGCTGTGTTAAAAATGTTGTCATTACCTAAATGGAGTACCCAAACGTCCTGCAGATCCTAAGCAAATTGACTCTCTTCTATTTATAAACAACACTGGAAGATGAACTCCTGGGTTTATACTGGAAAAGGGACATCATTCATTTTTATCCAACATACCTGCTTTTAGTGATATTACCCACACACGCAGGTTTTAGAAAATCTTAACAACTGAAGTGGTTTATATGCTTTTAAGACTAATTTTGAAGTTTATGTGTACATTCATCACACCGGAGCTGGGTGCTCAATATCTACCTAAAATGCACAGTACTCACAATACATGTTAAAGTTCCTTCTTAGGTTTTCTGTTAGATACTAAACATCATTAGCACTGGATATGGAATTCTGCCTTTTTAGAGTTTGTATAAATGTTATTTGCTGTGCTGAGGGCATTTTTCCAACATGTAAAATGTGCATCTCTTTGTGTGCGTGACAAAGTAATGAATCTTTGAAAAGCCAGTTTTATAGCTATGTATGGCCAGTTTTTTGATTGATAATCTGGTCATATGCAAGTAAAGATACTGTTATAGGAAAAAAATCAAAAATATACAGATTTCTTTTCCTGTTACTGTTAAAATATTGGCTGTTTCTTTCTACATGTTTTTCCAATGAAGCCTTGAGAGAGAAGAGGCCTGGATTGCACATGTCCCTAATGATTTACAGTTCTTCTCTTCCAACATATGCCTATTTGTTATGATATTCCTAGCAGGTATAGTAGTTCTTACTCCTATTAAATTAAAAAAAAAACAAAAAAAAACCTCAAGAAATTCGTGCATAACTAGCTCTGGTTCTGAGAAAAAATATGAGATCAGTCCCAAGTTTCTGTTTTGGAAAATAATTAAAATTTTACGTAACTAAAAATCCTGTCAGTAAAAATAACAGCAAAATCCATTCCACATTTGTAATTTATAGCTACTATTCACTGTGAGATGAATGAAAATCCTTAAATAACAGAGACCTTTCTCAGCCTGTATGGGAAGATCTGATGGTACACACAGTGTTCTAAAACAGAGCAGATAGGTGTGTTATGCCCTACCTGTGGCTACCATGACTTCTTGTACCAGCCCTGGGGGCAATTCTGCTCTACAGCCTGGGCTTGAGACCAGCGTTTTTGGAAAGATGCTCTGAAGCAAGCTACAGTATCCTTCTTCCCACCAACATGTGTGTGCAGCCCAGAGTCAATATGACCACTAGGATTTAAAGCCTCTCTCTTACCTTGTAGTGGATTTAGAGATTAACACCTCACTAGGAGCCTGTCCACAGGCTACAGAAGACTTTCCTATTTTTCCCTGGTACTTTTCATTTTTATATGCCCGAGGTTTTTGTCAGTTTTTTGCCACAGCTTGACCTGAGGCTGCCTGTTGAGGCAATTATCCAAATGACACCATAATCTTTCCTTTGACTTGTTCCTTTAAGGATAAAACCTCTCATCCTCTAAGAACGGACCATATTCCTCAGTCTCCCATTTAATACCTGGAATTTAGGTATATGAAAATACATGCTGTCAGATCATGACTACTTAATCAAATTTTCACCCTGCAACAGTAATTTCTCCTTTTCAGTATTTTTTACCTCACAGATCTCTAAATCCTGTGCAGATTTTTCCAGCAAGGACTCTACAACATTATTCAGGTCTTCCATATAAATGCAAAATACTGCTATAGCAAGAGCTGGTCCCACTGGAATCTGACTGCGAACGTTGTTTGACATTTCCTTATTATCAGCCACACTTCAGACATATCTGCAATACTATTTTCAGCTAACCTAACCTGTGCTTTTCCATTCTAATATCATGTGACACTAAATCTGACGTCTTGGAGAAGTCAAAGTATAATATAGCAATGCAGTTGTCCTCTGTAAAGAGAAGTAACTTTACAAAGAAAGGAAAAAGAAGTAATTTCATCTAATCATGCCAAATTTCCATGAGACTATAATAAATTATGTTTTTCTTATTTTTGCCCTTAATTCTTTATTGAACCACAATTCCACTCTTTCAGTAATGATTATTCATCTGAAATTTCTCAGACCTAAAAGCATCTGTCTGTAGTCGCTCTAATATTTAACTTGTTCTAAGATTGAATATTTCCAGTCTTCTGGACTTCTGAAATACTTGCAGCATCCAAGTTCTTTAGGTGGTTATAAGGAATTTGGTTAGTGCTTCCTGGCTAGTGGTGTACCAGGAAGTTTGACTGAATGATCTCAAAGTCCCTTCCGACCATAATTTCCATGAAATCTTTGAAGCTGCCTTTGGCAATATTACAGAGGAAATCTATAAGGAACGATGAGCAGTTCTTGACCAAGACTTTGCACTGTGGTTGTGCCTGCAGCATGAGGAAGAAAAACTTTGTTCCGTAGGAGTTTTACCTTCACCACAGACATTTCTTTCAGCCAGATCTGTTCTCTATAACCTTCCACAGCATCACTAGAATTACAAGGCAAAAGTCGTTTTTATGTGATTTCTCTCTCAAGAAAAAAAATAAGTTTCATAGAAAATTAGTTTCCTGAGGCATATTGTTTCATACAATAAGCATAACACACTGACATTTCTCAAACTCCAAAGGTGTTAGTCTAGTATTAAAATATTGTTCCCTTATGTTTACCATTGTGACATACTAATTAGCAACAAAAAGATTAAAATATTAAACAAGGGAAAATTTTGTTCAGAAATTAAATGCTTCAACTTTTTTTTTATTCATATCACAATACATAGACTATTAACATACTACTATATATTATAAATGTAACATAATGTATGTCTTATGATAATACATATGCAAATATATAGAATATATATATTATACACATACAACATATAATATACTGGATTTACTAGCTCCTCAGAGAACATACTGACATTACTGTCCATAATGTGCCTGAAGCATGAAGAAATTTTCCTGACCAAGAGCTGGCCAGGTAGATCAGGCAAAGGTAGAAGCTTCTGCTGGTTCTACGCAGAGCTGTTCAGCTCCTAATAGATAGTACTGGTACGAGATCAGTAGTGCTTAGCTTATGTGGAGCAGGCTGCTGCAGTATAGAAGCGTGATGGTGTTTCGCCAGGGTCCACTGTCAGGGACAAGCAGCTGCTTACCTGCACTGTCTTAACTCCTTCTTAAGGCCTGATACTTTCGTGAGCTGGACTTGTCCCCAAGGAAAGGTCCTCCTGAAGCTCAGCTCAAGTTCTAACATTTCAGGTCAATAGATGGGCTGACATCTGATCCCTATTTTTACATTCTGCTATTAACCAAGCCAACAGAAAGCTCCCTGGATCAGTGAATTTCATGTTGAATCAGTAGTAGATAATTTCTACATGAGTGTGTTTAGATGATCACACCTTACATAGCATAATGTGTCTACTATTGATTTAACATATCACAGTGCACTGAAAAATACATTGCTTTGTATTGTTTTGTTGACTCCACAGATACATTAACTAGTCCAAGATGAAGTAGTAATGTTTGACTTGTGTTGCAGAAAAGGAAAAATTACCCAGACAACTTAATTCACTGTGAGTACACAGAGTATATTGCTGAGAGAGCTGCCAATTAATGCCAGCTGAGTCCCAAATTACCAGTCTCTTCAACAGGCTGCTCAGGTCCTGTCTCTGGTTGCACAGGTAGAACAGCAGCTCCAAGCAGGCTCCATGGAGATGAGTCACCCATTACTAGCTAATAACCCAGAGCTGCCATAAACTGCTGCAGACCCTGATGCTGCTACCCTGATACTTTTTGTGACTCCTACAGGCTAAATAAAGGAAAGTGGCTATGATCTGCTTGCTTGCAGTCCTCAGTAGAAAGAAGCCTAGGCTGGCTGTAACTCATGCCACTGAACTCCTCCCTTCTCTGCCACATAAACCATGTTTCTCCATAGGGGTCTTGGCTCCAGAAAACACCTCTCAGCAAAGCATTCCCTTGTGCCAAGGCTAGGCATTGACTGGACACAGGCCCAAAAGGCCCAGGTCACTCCTGTGCTATAGAGCATGCCAATAATTAATACCATTGAACATTCTGGGAAAGTGGTTAAGTCCTAAATCTAATAGATGAGATGTAAAATCTAAGAAGGTAATTAGCCCTGTCTCACTGTTGGCCATATTTGGCTTGTGTTGATGCTAAAGATAATCTGGTTTCTGCACTGTGCTCCTCAGGTCTCCAGGCTCAAGGAGCCCTGGTTCTCTCAGGAGCTGTATCAGACCTATGTCAACTCTTCAGGAAGTCCATTCAGGATATGAAGATATTGGAAATGTCTGAGTCAGTGGGTTTTCAGGATCTATCTTTGATCCAGCAGGACCAGTGATGGGTTAAATTAACACGGGCACATGCTGAATATATGTAGAAATGTACCAAGTACAGTGTTCTCCAGGACTAGGAGATCCAGGAGTGTTGTGTGGAAGACTTGATGGCTTCTGTACAAAGTTGCCTTGAGGCTCCAGACTTTTACAATTCAATCTTCAGTGTGTGTGAAAGAGGCTAGGGCATCTGAGCTAAGCTGTGACCTGACAGATAGCTTTCCCCCAGAGAAGTTAGCTCTATACAGAACCATCTCTGGAGCCTCTCCATGCACGATGCAGTTAATCTGCAGCCAAGATAAATCTCTGAAAAATAATCAAGAGTTGATAATACTCTGATTCTTTGTAACTGGTATTTAATCGGTGCAAGAACAAAAGACCGTATCGCTTCCACTTTTCCATGTACAAATCTGTAGGAAACCCACTTCTAAAAATAGAGGTAGAAGGCAAACTACAGCATCTTCACAGAAACAGAATTGGGAAAGTAGATCTGCCAGACATTTAGCTCCACTTCAGCTTCATGATCTGTCTGATGGAAATACCAGTTCAGGTGCAGACAGTGGGGGTGGAGGGAAATTGTGTTCTCTATTACTTACATATCTCTAATTTCAAGCTCCAGTTTTTGGAAGTAAAACAATTTGCCCCCCACATGGGTATCTGTTTCTGGAACTTATTATCTGCTTTGTTAAGTTCAGCTGGCATTCAGATAAGGATAATTTAATTAGACATCTTAGTAATCATACATGCATACTTGCTGCCACAGCAGGGGGTGGCTTCTTCAAAACAAAACCCTTCACATATTACTTTGGACAGCATGTTTTCCCTGAAAGATTTCACATTGTATGCATGTATGTGTATGTTGTCTCCTTTTTCCTCAAGATTTCGCATCACCTGGTGTTTCCCATTTAAGGATTTTCATATTGTTTGGAAATATCCCTACCTAGAAAACCTTCCTATGCTTAGGAGGTATTCCTTTGAGAAAATGCTCATTTTACACTGATGGTCCACTTTGAAGACAGTGATAACATCAGGGGATTGCTCCGAACTGGAAATTTTCTCAAGCTTGGGAGCACATTGAGGGACATACATGCAGATGATATTTCTATGGGAAGCTGCCTGTTGCAGAGATGTCCTCACTTACTCCTTGATGCTTTGCAGTTTACAGTGTCATCATATTTTCCATCTGAAAATCCAGGGAGAAGAGCATGTTTACAGTAGTTCCATTAGGAATAGCTTGAGAAAGTGTTCAGTGGGAGAGGTCTGAAAGTGAGTGAGAAATGGGTTTTTATGGCTTGTGCTGCTGCTTAGTATTTTGCCTGTTCTCATATTTGCAGAACTACTTCAAACTCTGTCTGGCAATTAGAACCAAATTAGTGTCTAATAGTAGAACAAAATAAAATAAATAAAAAATTGTATGACCTAGTTCTGCTGAACTTTTGGGAGGTTACAAAATTGAACTTAAAGTGAAATCCAGTTTCTGCAAATAGCCCATACTTTGGAAAACAGCTAAAATTAAACTTTTTTGAAAACTTTCCTAACATTTTGAGTGCTCAAAATCTATATTTGAATTTGAGTCTGCAGTCAATATTTGTGTGAAGAGCAAACACGTTGCACAGAAAACTTCGGAAAAGCAATTCTATAAACTGGAAACAACTTATTCAGGACAAAATGGCTTGCAAAAGAAGCACAAGCTAAAATATTTAGGTTTGGCTGAAGTAGCTATAAGCTTGATCATTCTATGTATACCATGCAAGTAAATAGTTTGTGGGTGGGTCTAAAGCCAATACGAACCTTTATGTGGAAAATACTGCCTATGTGGGTATGGAAAATTGCCCACTTAAACTATAACTATACTGATCATGTGCAAATAAAACCTGAATATAACACCCATGTAGAAGAGGTATTTCTTTTATACTTCTCTGAGTAATACTTGTAATACTTGGAAGTAAACAACATATAAAGAAGTAAAATACTTTCTTACAATACACAAAATAACAGTGGAAGAATAAAAGATGTGCAAAGTTAGATTGTTACAACTCATTGATTCACTTTGCTGAGTAGGAGGCTTGGCCAAAATTACTGACTCCTTTTTTAAACAAGTCAGAAAGACACATTATTTGAAATAGAGACACCAGTGCATTGAAAAATCTATCAATTTCACTTAAAAATGTCTTGGAGATGGCATTAAACCTCTCGATTAAGTTTTTCTGCAGTAGAGTATTGTAGTAATGGGGCTGAACTCAAAAAATATTGGAATTGGTGAGGTTTCATTTTTGATTCTCCCCTCTCACATCCCTCCTGCTTCCAGCACTCCCAGAGATGGGTGAGAACAGGCCTAGTGGAGCACTCTCTGTAGGGGTTCTGCTTTGGTTTTAGCATCTCTTGTGCTGTGGAAGTCCACATCTGTGATCTTAACAGCAATTTCTGTCTGTGGGACACAGTGGCTCCAGTGATGTCCAAGTGATGCAAGTCTCAGGTGTAGTATGAATACATACAAAGATAAAGATAAAAAACTATTATTATCCAAAGGACAGTAACAAGGATAGTAAAGGGCCTTGAGGGGAAACTGTATAAGTGGATGAGGTCACTTGATCTGTTCAGCCTGCAGGAGACCTAGGGGGGACCTCATTGCAGTCTACAACTTCCTCATGAGGGGCAGAGGAGGGGCTGACACTGACTTCTTCCTTCTAATGATCATTGACAGGACTGGAGGAAATGTCCTGAAATTGTATCAGGGGAGGTTTAGGTTGGGTATTAAAAAAGTTTGTCACCCAGAGAGTGGTTGGGCACAGGCTGCTTCCCCAGGGAAGCAGGGACAGCACTAAGCCTGTCAGAGTTCAAGAAGCATTTGAATGACACTCTCAGGCAGATGGGGCTGTCCCATGCATGGCCAGAAGTTGGACTTAGATGATCCCTGTGGGTCCTTTACAACTCAGTATATTATATTATTCTGTGATTCTACGAACAGCATTAACTAGCTGCCACTGCACAGCAAGCACGGAAACCAGGGATGGGAATCCTCCCTAAGGTAACTAGCTATATAATACTGCTTCCATGTATATAATCTCTTGTCCACAGCAGCACAGTGTTGTCAGTCTCCAGTTTTATCCTCATTCTGCAGCAAAGCAAAGATGTTATCCTCCCTGTGATTGATAACAAAGGATACACATTGTATCTGAGCAATTCGAAGTGTGGAATATTGACACGACCATGGAGGCAAGCTGTGAATGAATGAGACCTTATGAAACGTACTACTTGGTTGACTAATAAAGAGAACCTAGACTCGTTATGGTATTGGGTTTATGGTACTCTGGCCATTGTAGAAATAACCCTATACATATGCTATGCCTTTCTTAGAAAACTATTGTAGTTCATTCAAAGACAAGTTCCCCTTCTCAGTGAAGGTAACAGTTCTCCTCACTTTTCCCAGATTTTGTGGAGGGTGCTGAAATCTCATGCATAGAGTCCTTAAGTTATTGTCTGTTTTCGGTTGTCTGTGAGGACATCTTTAGCAGAACCATGTTTTGCTTTATTGCTTCCAGAATCTTTTTCTTATCTTCATCTGCAATGTTCAAAAACACTCAGCACCACATGGTACTTGAGGGTGTGATAGTACAGACATTTCACACTAATATCCATTTGTTGCATTTACTTTTATACACCAGTATGAGAAGTTCTGTCTCACAGATTCAAGAGAATTTTGGATCTTGTCTACTGCCTGAGGCAATAATCACACTTGCTTATAGGGCATGCTAAGCTTTTGTGCAGACATTGCAAATACTGTGGTTTTCATGTGTTTGGGAGATGAACACTTCATGCTACAGCAATGGTAGCTCGTGGGATAAGTATGAGTGGGCAGATTTAGAGAAGGTGTTTGCATCAGGACCTATGTCACTGGATAAAGTTTAACATCTTCATTTTTGAAGACAGTGTCATGTGTTATTCTTTTTATGAAACAAACACAAAAACACAGAGGCAAACTTGAATTGTTTACCTAGAGTGAATTCTACATTTGAAATCTTTAAAGTCTAGATATCTTCCTCACATATGCATACAACAACAACTTTTGATTGAACTGACAAAATGATCACTGGGGTAAATATTTTGGCCAGTCCTGTTCAGTAGACAAAGCTTAGTATTTAAAGGTGAATCCATAAAAGTGGTAGCTCATAGAAAAAAAAGAAAAAATCTTGGAGTGACAATGACTATGGCAAAACAGAAACCAGCAAGATGTGTGTAGGAAATATGATGCAAACAGCTTTTATGGTTGGTTTGTAAATGGAGGATGAAAATGTTATTCTCACAGAGGAGACAGAATGTTCCTTTTTCCTTTACAGCCCATTCTTCCCTCAAAACACAGGAAGAAAGTGTTTAGGAGAGGGAGAAAAAAATTATGGTTGTAAAGAAAGTGATTAGGCAAGAACAGGGTACTGAATTCAGCATGGAGGACTCTACTCAACTCTTTGAAGTTACACAGATGTAGGGTAGCAGCAGTGAATCAAACCCAGGCAGAGGAAGGCTTCTCAATATCCCAGTTAAAAATTCTCGTGTGGTTGCTACTGGTTCCAGATGGCAATTAGATGTTGGAACAGAGTAACAGGGCTTCTGCTCATCCAGCAGAAACCAACTGAAGGATTTTAATGGGACCTGGTATTTCTACTGAAGTAAGTAGGGATTCTGGCAGTTAGAGCAACAGATCCATATTATTTACTAGCTTAAATCAGTAACACTCAGATAGAGCTATAGAAATTCAATCCATCTAAGATTCTGACCTATTATAGTAGATTTATACAATAACCATCTCCTTGTGCCAAAAATTTCAGTATTCCAGTGGTTATAATATCATTTCCCTATCTATGGAAAAGAAAAATGAGGAAGAGAAACTACAACATGCAACAAAAAAAATCATCAAAGGTTAGTTCTTTGAAACAAAGTAAACTTGCTTTCAAAAGGACATCAAAGGCAGGGGCCATAAAAAGGATCTGTTCATCTGAACTTTCTTGCTTGCTTTTGGTAAAAAAGGAGTTAATGTAAAAGCTGATGTTTCCCTTTCTGATTTGCTCTGTCTCTTGTGGCACACCCTTCATTAGCAGGATCAGATGGATATCCAGTAGCTCATTAAAGCAATGTACCATGTGTGGTTCTTACCCTCTTTCCCTAAGAAGAAGCTGTGCACAGATTTGTGTAAAAAATCCTTTTTTTATGTTTTATTATGTGTTTAGTAGAGAAATGAGGTTGGGGGAGTTTCTTTTGCACTTGGAAAAGAAGTTAAAGAGGTACATGGGATTTTCTGGTGTAAGAAGCATTCCTTCCAGTCCTGGACTGGCTTCCAAAAGGTATGTCCACAACCAATAGGTTAATTCTTCTGTAGCTTCTTTTTGATACTGTCAAAAACCTAAAAAAAAAAAGATGGAGATTTGAATATGGACTTAGCTATTCAAGATGCATGAGCTGAGAAGTCATCAGAAAAATGTTCAGCTTTACAATTAGCACCCTGAAAGCTGGATCCTGCCAGTTTCATCTGCAGAAAGACAGTGGTCCTATAGGGCTTATCTTCACTGAAACTGGTGACAGCAGTTAGGTAGGTAATAAATCCGCAAAACAACCTGTGGGTCTTTTTGCCACCATTGGTACAGAAGTCCTCAACATCCATGAATCTGCAGGTAGCTATTTTTCTGAAATGAAACTTCCTCTAACACAGAAAAGTTCACCCAGAATGACACAGATCATCTTGTCACTAGGCAGTCTGACCATTAAACCTCATCAGTATTTACAATAGGTTGCTATTCTCACCTGAAGGACGCTTTCAAGTAGGCATCTGAATAGATTCATACTGAACTATATATTCAATTCATCCATGAAATACTAACCTGAGAATTCAATCCATTTTCAAGTGCTTTGAACTATGAGTTGCAGAGGGGTTCTCAAATAAATACCAGACAAGAAGGCATTCTTACAGACACCTCCCACCACAGGAGGTGCAGGGCTGAACATCCTCACCTGACAGGACAGCCTTCACAGTACAGGCATCCTTGGCAGGGGTTTCAGCTGGCCACCTGGCTGTTCCCCTCTTAAGAGAGCAGCTTTTGTGAAACCTGATGTTCTTGAGTAATTTTACCACTTAATGACTGAACATGCCTTTTCCTAGGTAGCAAGATGCCTAAATATATGGTATATATATATCAATCTGGGAAAAAGGTTGTAAGCAACTGTCTTTTCCCAGTGACAGCATTATTTAATACATTTAATTGCACAAACTACGAAAGCTATTTATAAAGAAGCAAAAACTAGCTTATATCACTAACGTGCACGTCCAAGTTGTTGTCTTTCTGGGATGGGAAGAAGGACCTTGAATGAAGTGTTCACACAGACAGTATCCAGAACTCAAGGTTTAGGCTTTCTTTTTTGATTTGTATACAGCATTTTTTACTTTGTTTTCTGTTCCTTTCTTGATTCCTAACATTCTACTTGTTACTTTACATCTACTAAGCACTGATCTGACATTTTCATTGAGCTACCTACAAGAACTACTAGATCTCTTTCTGAGTGGTAATAGCTAATCTAGAGCTCACAACTGATTGTGTGCAGTTGGAGTTCCTCACCCCATTTATATTTCTTTGTCCTTCATAAGAACTGCTATTACAGCACAATCATCTGTCAACCCTACAAAGTCTCTATCAGAATTTCTGCTAACATGTTCGAAAAAAATATTTTGTTGCTACTTTTTTATGCCTTCAGTGTGCTGTTCCTAACAATCTTTTTGTTATTGCAAGCTAACATTTGACTTGCTACAGTTTATGTTATTTTCTGTTTTCTTCATTGCTCCCCATGAGCTGCACTATTCGAAGGATTTCTTTTTACCTCAATTAGCTGCCCTCAGTATATTATACAGTCACACTGCCTTTTTTGTGTGGTCCTTTAAGTTTTGGTTTCTGAGGGTTTTTTCAATACATAATGTACAATTACTCTGAAACTTTAATAGTGTGTATAAACATGGGATCTGCAAATTTTTATTCTTTTGTTGCTCCTTTTAAATTCCATTTTAATAAGAATCCTCATTTTTATGTACTTCCCCCTCCTTAAAATACAATTTTGGCTGTTCGCTGCTATAGGAATGTTGGTTTCAAGTGCTTTATGGTCAGTCTGAAAGAGTGATCCTTCATTTTGGAGGAGGCCCCAGGTATTGCTTAGGACTAAATAAAAAATTGCTTCTCCCTCTGTGGATTAGCCTGCTAGTTGCTGCAGAAATCATGTCATTTATGGTAACTAAAACTTTAGTCTTCTGCCAAGGACCTAGCTTAATATTTATCATGTAAAGGTGCCTGAAGTGTTTCTGAAGGGCTTTCTGAGGAAGTGGTGCACAGTAAGGCTCTGTGAAGCTACAGGGCGAGTCCTGCATGACATATAAAGCTTTCCTTTGTGCATTTCCCACTTGTTCACAAGACTGCTGCAGTGAAAAATATCCCTTCCCTATGGTATGGGTTGTCACCTCCCCTCTCACTTAATTTCACTAGGATCAGCAATGGCTGAATTAACAACACTAAATTTTGTGAGGCTCTGAAAGCAGAGGAAAGCCCCAGCACTTTGGTTTCAAGTTGTCTGGTTAATGTTGAGTAACTCTCTAGTCCTTCATTGTAACTTTCAGCTTGGACGGATGGATGGATGGATGGATGGATGGATGGACTGACGACATGTGATGATGTTTCACCTTGAGTAGTTTCTCCACCCCACTGAATCATACCTATGGATTAACCCAGACTCTTCTCAAATCTCCATGACTTCAGAGGAGAACCTGGGAAGTCCTTGAGGTAAAGATCAGTATTTCTCTACTACCTTAAATAAAGTTATTTTTTCCTGAAAACAAAACAAAACAAAACATTTTCATCAAAATCAAAAGAATAACAGGTTGGTTTTCCTCTTATACCATTTTCATCCCAAATGTATGACTGTAATATTGGAGCCAGAGTGAAGAACGTTTGTGTTGCATGATGTAGGCCAGACACCACACAAATTAGTCTAAACAAAAGCCCAGTGATGACATATTACTCCCTTTACTTATTCGTCCTAACAGCAGTTATTAATTTTAGATGTAAGCATACAATATGCATATTCTTGCAGTCTGCTGTACTACAGGCATTTTATTTGATACACATAACTATTAAATTTGAAATTGCTCAGAAACTGTTGCCAAATAGCAATCAAGCAGTTAAAAGAACATGGCATATCCAATCGGGTGTCTGCAACAAAAAGGATGAATGTTTTCTCTGTTCAGATATGTGCTTGAACTATAAGGATACCGACTCTGTGTAAATTCTCCTGTGTCCCATTTGCAAAAGGGCTCAGAAAATGAGTCTTGAAGTTTGGTGCCCAGGGACTGTAAAAACTCAGCCTGGTTGATCCGATAGCTCTCCATACTAGTCTTTGATCTTTCAATTTATAAACCCCACAGAGTCCCATGAAAACATTCCTTGTAGCATAAGAATTCTTGAGGGAAAGGGATGAGAAAGAAGGAGGGAGAGGGTAGTTCCTGTGAAAGGTGGGGCTACAACCTCCGTGCAGTTACAGTAGCAGAAAAATGCCATTTACCTTCTCTCAGTCAGAAGAGCAAGGAGTCTTGAATGGAAATCCCACTTGTGTGGGGTACCTGTCCCAAAATCTCAAGAACTTTTGGAAAGTGAGCTCATACTTAACATCCTTGGTAGGCCTGTAGGCAATGTGCACTTCCTCTGCTAGTTGTTACTGACTCGTTACCAGTGCTGGTTGAAGCCTGGGGAAATTATCTGCACAGAAGCTGTGATAATTAAAAATTGAAGCTGATTTATACTTCTTGATTACTTTTATTTTGCACAGTACTGTCTTCTAGATAGTCATGGGGCTATTATTTTTCACTTTGTTAATAATGTCCAAGCTCTGACAACTTTCTGATATAAAATAGGTCAACATGATACAGTAGAACAAAAAGCCTGATTCTGGCTTGGTGTAGGTAGACTCTTCCAGGCTGGTTATAAAGTTTCTTGACTTTCTGACTAAATTAACATGAAGTATCTGTTTTCCTAAGTTGACTCTGCTGGTGCAATCTCAGAGGCAGAAATGACTGTAAGGGATGACTCTCTGGACATTATTTTACTTCAACATAAATCCTTGTGTGAGGAGGGGATTGTATTGGAAGTGAAAGGGAGAGGTGTTGATGAAGACCAGGAGTCTGACATCCTTTACTGCTCCCCTGTATAACCAGTGGTTTAAAACTGTGAACTCATGTTTGGAGACTGGATTATTAGTAGTAACTTCTCGCTCTTGCACTGAAATTGTTATCCTGCCTTGAAGCAGGATGTGCACATATTTCTCTCAAAAATTTGAGCTTATCAAAAGTATTGTGAATACCAAGAGGCCCTAAAGGAGTGTATTTTCCATCATAGGCATCATTTGGGAACTGCTAAGGGGGCTCATTTTGGATTTATGGACTCTTCATTTGATCAGTCTATACTTGTGCATCACAATGTCTAGAGAAGTTTAGAGATTTAAACTGTGCCAAAGGTGTAGAGAACTGTCTGAAAACTATCAGGACTTCACATACAGTAAGTTTTGTTTTTCTACAACACCATGTTCTTTGGAACTCGCTATGATGATAAAACATCAGAAATTGTAGCTTGCAGTTTTAAATGTGTTTAGTATTTAACCTGTCATGTTAAATGGCTATATCAAGACCCATATGGTTAAAATCAATTACAACTGGATTGTGATTTAACTGAATGAGTCGTAACAACCAAATTTTAATATTTTGCCATTTTAAAACACAAAATTAGCTTATTGTAATTAAAATGCTAATATTTTTCCATAGATATGTGTAAAAGTCTTAATGATTTTCTTCTCAGTTAGGATTTTGTTAAAGATGGTACTTAGGTTTGACAAGTGTTCATTTCTCAGTCATGGTCTTCAGAGTTCAGAAGGAAATCAGCACAGATAGAAAAACTGAATAGTTAAGTGATTTGCCTGTGGCTTTACTGCAGGTCCATGCTGACTCTCAGGTCAGCACCCAACTCTCACCTTCACCTTGTTGCTTTTGTGCTTGATTTAAGAGGACACTAACTAATCATTGAACCCAGAGGTTCAGTTTTGTGGATTTGGGTGGGTTTTGTTTCTCAGGAAGCCAGCAGCAGCAGTCAGAAGACAACCTGAGCTTCTGAGTCCATGCTGGGTAAGTAACACCTGAGCAGAGCACTAACACAGACATATGACTAAAGCTTTTGCATTTTCGTTATAAAAATAGAGCATATTTTCCAGCAATTTTTATGAATCCCTCAGTGGGACATTGAAGGACTCTGATGGCTGGATGAGCTCAGTGATCACAGCAAATACACCCACTAATGTGGGCAGAAGAACAGGCCTGAGGCCATTTAATTGTCATCCTCTCCACCAGCTTCAGATCTTGCGGCACCTTGATCCCAGTGCCAGGGTGCAGCAGTTAAAGCCTTTGTTGATCCAAGAACTGTGTTGCGGGTTGCACCAGAAGAACAAACTGTGGTCTGCCAGTAGCACAGCATCTCTGACTTAGACATATTCACTTGTAAAAATTAGCAACATTAAAGGTATTTTACTTTTGAATGTTATTAATGAAGAAAGATTTACCAATAATGGTCCACAGCTGTAGAGAGGAGGTATGAGAACCAAGGTCAGTAAAATAAATACTGTGACCATGACAGACTAATATCATCCAAGTAACTCTGCTCTTTTTTTCCTGGTTTTTAGCAACCATGAGTTAAATGTTTGGCAGGTCTGTCTCACAGATTTTGAAAACCAACTCCCCTCTGAACTCCCTCAACAAGAGAAAAAGTGAGCATTCCTCACCCCATTTGAGTCACAGGGTTTTTCTGACAATAATCTTCATTACTTCCATGGAAATGAATATGGATTCAGGCATTTCCCTGAAGGCAGGGTATTGATCCCTGTGAAGCTCACAATGAGTCAGGAACAAGGAGCAGTCACAACGACGTGGACAGCATGAGCATCAGAAGAGCAGAACTGGGTCATTGGAGATCTGTCTAGAAATCTGTAGCCCCTAAGGAGAGCTGAGCATCCTCACCCTCTGATTCACAATTAGCAGGATTAGTCTTATAATATTTTTAATGGGTATCCATTCTATTGCAATGTATAGGAGTGCAGTGACCCTTAAATGTCAGCATCTAACATTACATTAATTCACTCTTAATGAAACTAAAGAGGACTCAGAGAGTTTTGTGACCAAAGGCTGTTCACTAGAATTGCACCTTTCATTAACTGACTTTGGAGAGATGAAATTAACTTTTTGAAATATTTTGATATTGGATACACTGATTTTGCAAGCAGCAAATCCCTCTGGTTCAGACCCCAAATAAGGGCTTCTGATGATTAGGATATAAAATGAACTGTGAAATCCTATATGCGTAATATCCCTTTCCTAATGCAAATCAAATTTGCTGCCCTGCCAAGTAGTTTGATCCTACACAGCACAGAAGCAGGGTAGTCTGCAAGTAAAAGCTCACATTTAAAGGATGAAACATTAGTGGTTAAACAAAACGGCCTTTCAATGCTTAACACCCACGTATAAAGGTGAATAGATACAAAATTAAAACTTTTAATTGTCTCATTGTTTTCAAAGGGCAGAAGAAAAATACTTAAGTGACCAGGATGTGCTAGAAAATAAGGCTGATGCAACCTTTTCTTTCTGGACTGACTTTTAGATACAAGCCCTAGCCAAACTGGGTTTGTAAGCCGAAATCTTGGGACCTACCATGAAAATCTACTATTACAATACATCAGGTTGTCTGTAACCTGAATGAGCCACTGTGGTTTAAAATAAAAATTTCTTTGTTTCCAGAAGTATTCAAGTGCTGCCTGTGGTACTTGAACACTTTAAGTCTCTAGAATGATAACTTACACAATTCTTGTTCACCCTGTGTACATTTAGGAAGGGATTGATCATCCTGCAGTTCTGCTTTACTCTTCAGTTATGTGCAGGGGTAAAAAAACCCACACAATATGTTATGAAACCCCACTGACTGTGTTTGTTACTAATTAAATAAAATCCTCTTAACTACTTTCTAGGACATGGACATAAACCATTACAAAGCACACAATATGTTAAATCCATCACCATGACAATCAGATAGAATCGGAGAGGATTTTTAGGTCTAACATTAAAGAAGAGACTGTTCATGTAAGCAGACTGAAGAAAGTGTACAAGAACAATTTATCCAACTAAAAATACAGCCTGCAGATCACTTGGAAGGTCAGTAAGTTCTATTTTGATCTGGTGTGTAAGTCCTGATAACATGTGCAATGAGTATCCTAGGGAAGCTCTAAGTTACGTATCTAATTTTTAATAATTAAAAACTGCCTGAAATTTGATGCCAAGACTAGCAGAATTTAGACATAAAAACCTTGTTTTAGTGAAAGAGACTGCTAAGAAAATGGGCAAAGAAAAGGAAAAACACTCACAAAAAATAACTTTAAAACTTTTACAAAATCAAATTTACATTAATAAGAATTAATTATCGTAAAATTATTTAAAGCATGGGGGAGAAGTTGTCATGTGGCATTAGTTTTCATCAATGACCTTGCTTGATGCAGTACAGATGGAGTTTCAATTTTTTTCATGGCTAGGCTTCACGAATGAAGATTTGAGAAAGGCTCTACCCATGCTTGCTACAAGCACGCTGATGGCTAAAAAGGCCAATGCGAGATAGACAAGTCCGGTTGCAGAAGGCACAGCAGAAAGACTCCCCAGGTGATATCGACGAGACGCGATTCTTTCTGCGTTGTCTTTTCTCCTCGAGAGTGATCCTGCGTGTGTTCTCAAAAGCAGCAGCAGCGTTATAGATGGTGTGTCTCCAGGCCTCCTGATTGGAGGCCAGAGTAGACCAATGGTGGTGATCAATATGGCCAAGGCTGAGGGATTGTTTCAGGCAGTCCTTGTACCTCCTCTTCGAGGCTCCTCTCTTGTGGCAGCCAGTGGCAAGTTCCCCATAGAGCACGATCTTAGGGAGGTGGCAGTCCTGCATCCTGGAGACGTGCCCTGCCCAGCGCAGCTGTGTTCTCAGCAGCATGGCCTCAATGCTCGTGACTGCTGCCTGTTCAAGGACAGACGTGTTGGTCACATAGTCAGCCCAGTGGATGTTTAGAATTGAATGGAGGTAGCGCTGATGGAAGCGTTCTAAGAGACGCAAGTGGTGCCGGTAAATGACCCATGGTTCGGATCCATATAAAAGAGTAGACAGTACAACAGCTCTGTAAACACTGATCGTAGTACTTTTCTTCAGGTGTTTGTTTTGCCACACTCTTTTACGGACTTTACTGAAGGCTCTGTATGCCTTTTCTAGCCTGTTGTCTATTTCTTCGTCAATCTTACCGTCTGAGGAGATGATGCTTCCCAGGTAATTAAACTGTTGGACTGATTTGAGCTCTGTTTCACCAATGGTGATATGGGGATGATGGGAGACTTCCTGAGGAGCAGGCTGGTATAAAACTTCTGTTTTCTTCAAGCTGACTTCCAGTCCAAACAGCTCAGCAGCCTCTGCAAAGCAGGATGTTAAACGCTGCAGAGCTACTTCTGTGTGGGCGACGAGGGTGGCATCATCAGCGTAAAGCAGCTCACGGATAAGATGATTTAAGGTCTTAGTGTGGGCCTTCAGTTGCCTTAGGTCGAATAGGCTCCCATCGGTACGATATCGAATGTAGACACCGTTTTCATCATCGAGGTCTGCCGTGGCCCTTTGGAGCATCTTGCTGAAGAAGATTGTGAATAAGGTTGGTGCAAGAACGCAGCCTTGCTTCACACCACTGGCTATTGGAAAGGGCTCAGAAAGTGCGTCGCCATATCTGACTTGATCACGCTGGTCCTCATGAAGCGAGATGATCATTTTGAGGAACTTGGGAGGACATCCTAAACGCTCCAAAATCTGCCACAGACCTTTTCTACTCACAGTATTGAAAGCCTTGGTGAGATCAACAAAGGTAACATAGAGCCCTTTGTTCTGTTCCCGACACTTCTCTTGTAGTTGTCTGAGAACAAATACCATGTCTGTGGTACCTCTGTTGGCTGCCTCTTGTCCTTGTTTCCCAAATGTTCAGTTGCATTAATGGGAGCAAAAGAAATATACAAAATGCTCTCTGTGTAAGCATTTGAGGTAGATACCGTGAATACCTAAGTGGGCATTCAGCTGATGCTTTATGAGCAGAAAGGAAGTTTTTGGAGTGACTTTTCCTTCATCTCTCCTATTAACTGTAAATTGGATTTGCTTATGTTGATTTGCCTTTTCTTTGTTGGTTTGGTTGGGAGTATTTTTTGTAAAGGGGAAATATATGGACTGCATGTCTCAACATACATATGTCTGCATATTTCCATCGCTGTGAGCTGTGCTGGTGCTGTGGCACAAAGGGCCTAACTCATGGACTCCACTTTTGCTTATTCAGAGCAGCACCAATTGACTCCCAGTTTCCCTGATCACTTTTGAGTTTGAGAGCAAAGAAAAAAAAAAAAAGAAAACCAAAAGAGATGTGTAGGATGTGGCAACAGGGCAAGAGATTCCACATAAGTTCACTATGCTCAGTGCACTCATCTGACCTCTCTCACACACGTCAGGAGAAACAGCAGTTCAAGGTATTCATTTGCTGAACTTACTGAAAATGAGTTGGTTGTATTTGGGTGAACAAATTGGGTTTTTTCTGTCAGTGACAGAAGCAAAAAGCCATAGATCTGAAGCTATAACATACATGCACTTTACTCCTGCTGAGCAGAAGAAACACGAAAATAGTTGTCTTTAAATACGTTTCTTCTCCTTTTTGTTTTGAGAGTTGTACATAAATCTGCCATATTTTCCTAAGTGAAGTTATCAGGCAAACAATAGTCCATACGTTTCAGTAATCAAAACTTGAAAATGACTGGATAAACACTATTCATAAAATCATCTTTCCATCAAAATGCTTAAAATTAAGAATTCAGGAATTAATCTCTGGTAATATCTTTTAAAATTGCTAGACATAAGTAGTGTCTGTGAGCTTTCTTTTCTGACAATAGTTCAAAGAGAGTCATAGCAGATGTGTTTTAAAATGTGAACAAATATTCATAGGGGTATTTTTTCCTGGAGCAATTTCTTAGACAGTGGTTAACTTTCCTTCCTCACAGAGAAACAGCACCAGGAACCTGCTGATTCTCTTTTCACAGTTCTTGGATATGTAATTTCACACATAGAGAAGAAAAATTGTGTGAAATGTTGTAACTGACATTGTCAGTCAGCAGGAAACCTGAAAAGAGATATTGAGATGGAGCTGTGAAAAGTGACAGTAGCGGCGCAGTACATTTTTATGTGATAGATAGAGCTGTAGGGCGCAGGTCATTGCAGCTTGCAAGGGGCAATCTTTGTGTTACTGATATCCCCAGGGCTGCAAAGGCCGAGTGCCATGCCTGGAGAACTGATGGGCAATTTGCTAATGTAGCAATCTGAAAGCAAGAAGAGGCAGCGTAACCATGAGGGCCAAAAAGCGATAGCCAGTATGTGTATTATATAGCTATATTGTCCCTCTCACTATTTGTTCTAGTGGCTTAGAGTGAGTGGTTCTAAAAATCAGCTTTTTCCCATACAAATGTGAAAAGCTGTAATGAGATTTTAAGTTGGAAAGTTTTACTACTGAAAACTAACAGTGAGTATATTAAATTACTCATTTTATCTATAGCACTGCACGCATTTTAAATCTGTGTGCTTTCTCAGGTATTTTATATGTAGTAGAAATTAATGGTTAAAAACTGAAAGAAAAGTACTATCCCCAAAGTACCTTCTAATTTCAAGAGCAACCCTCAGAGACCTTCCTTTTTTCCCCTTACTGTACTATAATTTTACAAGTCTTAAAACAGGAGGTACATTTCCTAGATCTTCCCTTCTGAGTATGTTACTCACAAAGTTGGCTTAAAAAAGAATAAAATATATATAAAAAAATAAAATAAAATAAAATAAATCATAGACTTAATTTTAAAAAAATGTTCCACTGAGAGTCAAAATTATTTTACGGTATCATGCTTTTGATTTCTTTTAAATCTCCTTTTCATGTTTGAGGATATTGTTGATGTATTTCATTTTGTCATCTTTAGGATAAATGCTTTGTTGGGGTTTTTTTTGCATCACTTTTTATTTTAATTATAGCATGAAATAAAAAATTATTACACTTTAAATACATTTTGTCAAAAAGAAAACTTTTAGTTAATGTGCCATTTTTGTAGTATTTTCCTTTGCAGAGAATGTAAACATTTTTTGATTTGACATGAAGCTAAATTTGGAAACCTCAGAAACATTTGGGGAATGAAATCAATTGTCCTCCAGCCAGTTTTACTGTCCAGGCTAGTCTGGACTGTTTCCACAGCTGGTGATGCCAAGAGGTTCTCTGACCTCTTGCTCTAAAAGCATTGTTTCTATATTGCATTTCAGCTTGTAACTCTGGCATTGCCCATTTCAATTTCTTCTGTACTTAATTACTATATTAGTCTAGAATTAAGATAATAAGAATAATTGCTCCTCTTTTTTTAATACCACTTCATGTGTTTATGAACAATCATACACGAAAGTGTTATTTTCCAAATGATTTCTCATTTTTGTTGTTCTCTTCTGAGTTCTCCAATTAGTATGTATTTCTCTTTTAATGTGGTGCTCACAACAGCATGCAGCGTTCCGACCGAGGCTTATCAAGTGAAGTAGAGCAGAATAATTACCTCATTTCTTTTATGCGTGACATTCTTATTAATGTGACTCAATGCCGAGCATTTGCCTCATTTTGCCACAGTGTTGCATTGCTGATTCATATTCAAATAATTAGTCACTGCAAATCCACACGCTGCTTTGCAAGTCCATGTGCTAGCACAGGCTATCCCTCAGCTGCCAACAGGAGCAGGCAGGAGCTGCAATCGTGGTGCCAAGCACTGTACAAAAGAAAAAAGGTACCCAATGCTTCCTCCTAACCTAGGCTGCCAACTTCTATACTCATATACTATTACCGGTTTCTCAGAAAATTTACAGTATTTTAAGTATATCCCAGCTGTGGGTGATTTCAACTTGATATCTCATCAATTGTCACATCTCACTTCCAAAAATGAAGATGTCTCCAGAAGATGTAGAAAGAAGGACTAGAATAATAGAAACTGCCCTTGCCCCAAGGCAAATATTACTGGAGTCATTGTAACAATAATAATTAGAAAATATTAATTTCTACTGTTGTACTAGTAGTATCCCAGAACTCTATTGAAGGCTGTGAGCTGTGCCAATGCAAAAAAAGAAAAAAAAAAAAAAGAATGTGGTAATGTTGGATATTTGAGACATATCTCAAGACAGATCCCTGTGATGAAGATTCAAGGGATCATCAGCATTATGATTATAGTTCTGTTTGGACTTTGTTCTTCGTGCCTGCATTCTGGCAGTGTCTCCCTGAACTGGAAACTGGTATTTTCTGTTCCTGTGTGGGTCACAGGACATAATTTTCTTCAACTACTGGCACAGAAGTCTGCTAAAAGTCTCCTAGGAGAGCTTGTGGCTGTCACTGAGTTAAGAAGCTGGAGAGTGAGCATTCTCGTGCCTGAGAGACTGCAAAGCCTTTGCTTCCCAAAAATGCACCTCATGTGAGAAGCATAGTCCCACTGATACATTGATCAATGCATGATTTTACTCCAAAATGAGTCTAGGCCTTGAGTTCAGAGAAGGAAAATTTTGTGTCTGCACAGCTTTTGACAGGTGGTATCAAATCCACGTGGTTGCCCTGGCACAATCCTAGACAAGGCAACTTTTTCACTCATCCATGTAAACACGTTCTCAGTTTTTGCCCTAGAGGCTCAGGTTTAATTGCTTGGAAAAGACATATACACACAGAAATTAGGATTGTACTTAGCTCACCCTCCCAGGATGTGTGCTGCTTCCCTGAAAGTGGTGGTGGTAGAGGGATGCCAAGGTTTGTTATGCAGACTTACCTCCAAAATATTACATGAGACAAAATAATTGATCTGTGTTGTCCAGTTTCTCATCTCCCTCCTGGGTGGTTTTATCCATAAAAACGATAGGGTCTGTAATCATTCTGGTCACTCCATCCTCACCTGAGAAGGGGCTCTACTGCAGACGTGGATTGCAGGAATTTGGCCCATATGGTTTGTAGTAATTACTTGAACTTGGATCTCCTTGCACCCCAGGTGAGTGCCCTGATAAGGAGGTTGTTATTGTCCCTCTCCCACTGATCTTATAAATGCATAATGATTTCTATAAAAGTGAAGCAGCTTCAATAGAACAAACTAAACCCAAAGGCCTAGGATGTGGAAATCCAGGGAAGGAGCCTTCTCCTGAACAGGCATCACAGAACATGGTCTTACACACTTCCAAAGAGACCTATATAGCCATCAAGATATTTTTTTTCTGTTTGAACCCCTTTTCTCCATGTTTCTTATGCAAAAATAATCAAGACCTTCTTTTTTTTCCAAAGGAAAATTACTTTTTTTTCCAATAACCCTTCTAAGAACCTCAGTGAGACATGTAATTATAGACTTGTTATTGATAATCAAAGATATTCAAAACTAGTTCAGACTTTTCCCTCAAATAAGGAATTGTCTTAAAAATGGAATCTGTGTGCAACATAGTAGAGTATGTTGTCTAGAGAATCTTAAAGAATTTCTCTCTGCCTTTTCTTCTAAAAATTAAAATTTAAGTACTTATGGTATTGTGGGATCCCAGGAAATAAATCTTGGGAAAAATACAAACCATTGCACCATAATGTCTTCATCTGACAGTAACATAAACAAGGATTTTGAGACAGCTGAAGAAATACAGGGGCAATGTCTATCAAGGCAGATTTGAAAATACTAAGTGCTTCAGATTCCTTTCAACATCCTGGACATGAAGTATTTTATATCTGCAAAGGTAACTGATTATCAAGAAATATAGTATCAATTAAACCATTTGCTAAGTCTGGATTCTCTGAATGCAGGGCACAATATTAAGAAAAAAGTCCCAGATTCATACCAAAAGAATTTGAGTTGTTATGAATTTGGGTCAGGAGCCACAATGTGTTTTATGATAGGAAAGAAAAATGGCAGGCAGTGGTTAAATATATTAGAAAGTGGGTTTAGATTCCTCTGAGATCATGAATCCCAATGGGAGCACTGTTGATCTAAAGATCACAAAGAGATAGGACCAGGTCACGTGCTGATGCAAATGAGCATAGTTTTCTTGACATCAGTGGACCTGCAGTGATTGATTCCAGATGAAGTGATGAGATGATTCGGGTGTGTTGTGCCCTCCTGAAAAACTGTTGAGAGATGCAGTGAGATCAGTACTGGGATAGCCTCACCAGAGGCAAATATACAGCACAGCAGTGTTCCCTTTAAACAGACATGGAAAGGAAAAGAGCAGCAGCATCTCTCCCTGTATTGGTGGAGAGACAGGACTTGGTAAAAAGACAAAAAACAGCGCTGCTCTCAGTGGTCGGGAGTTTGGAATGGAGGCAATAAAATCAATGATAAGTGATAGAGGCAGAAAAAGCACCAGCAAATTATCTTAGAGGTTGTAGGGCTCTGCTGCTCCCACCATCTCCAGAAAACCTTTTTCTCATCCATCTTTAAATGGTCCCTGAGGTTTGCAAATGGTCATGTGCAGGGCTGGGAGCTGGGCTCAATGATCCTGGCAGGTCCCATCCAACTCAGCATATTCTGTGATTCTGTGAAATGTGTTTGCCTGGGAACAGGAAGGAGCAGAGATGAGGACTGCTCTAAAGGCAGTCAAGCTACAGAAGTAGCACAACCAAGGCAACTTCAGTAACTAACAAAAGCCAGCACCACCTACAGTTTAGCAATAGCCTTTTGGCATCCAATGTGGACTGCTCCCTTGGCTCTAGACACTAAGTAAAAATTCAGGTAGATGGTTTTAGCTGAGTTTGATGGTGTTGTGGCTGGTGAGGCAGCTAAGCTAATTTACTTATGTTCTCTCAAATGTTTTTTACCTTAGCACTATAGATAGACCAAAGGGTGACTGCAGGTACTCATCAGCGGTTCCGGGACTATCCAAAATATTTAGAAGCTTGGTAATATATTCCCTCTGAAAATAAAATTGAAAGGCATTTATTTTCTCTGAAAGCCTCAAAGCACTGTAGTAAATTAAATCACTCCTTATTCAAAATGGTAGCATCAAACTGCAAAGACACAAGAAGTCTTCTTTATGCACTCAATAAAATCTAAACATAGATTTTTTTCATAAGTTTTGTTTTTCTTTTTTTTTTCTCAGAACATTATTTACAGTATTTAAAGGCATTGCAGACCTTTCACAGTTGAATCAGTTTCTTTATAGGGAGCTGCAAACCCACTTTAACTACTGCTCTAGCATTATCCCACGTTTGCCTATCAAAAGAAAACACAGAAAGCTGTATTCAGAGTAACTCATTTTGCTAATATTGAAACAATTTACTAGTAAACTACCCAATTAAAGCTATATTAACTAGGATATTTTATCTGACTCTTATTTTCAAGAGTCAACAACCCAAGTACAAGGAGACTAATGACTTAAAATTCAGTCTTCTCTGTACTGATGGAGTTTTGTTCCTGGGCTATCTCCTCCTCGTTTCATTCAGCGTGAATGGCAGATTCCTACATCGTGTCAAGTTTCAGATCACCATAGAAACAAACTAGGAGGCAGTTTCATTAATCATTTAGAGCACAAGAAGTCTAGGTCAGTCTGATTGCAGCATATAGAGTATCATCCTAGCGCCACATGGGACTCAGTTGATTTGAATTAAAAAAGATTAAGCTGCCCCTAGGACGCTCAGCATCATCAGTTTAAGTTCTCATGTAACAGTGGTCTCTGGAGCCACATGGATTAGGAGACTGAAGCTATGCATTTATTTTTCAGGGCTCAGTGAAACATTAGATGAGTGCAGGTGTCTGAGGGGAAAAAAGGACAAAGATCACATATAGTTTTTTAGACTTGTTGCTGTTCTTTTGAAACTGGAAACAATAACTCAGTTTTATTTCTCCAGTGACAGTTACCACTCTTTTTTGACCATGCAATGGTACATCTGTTACCCAATGTTTACAATTTAGGTTTACAAAAATTTCGTACTATGAAGCACAATTTTAGCACAGAGCTGCAAGTTGGTCAGAGACGTTTATGTGAAGGCTGACTTTTTCTTCTCCTGATGGGGTAAAAAATGTATGAAATAAATACTGGTGACATTTTAGTTTTGCTTGAAAGAAGATTTATTGCTCCCAGGAAACTGACGTATGGGCAGCTACAAATCAACTTGACTATGAAATAGTTGTATATGTACACCACAAAATGAGCCCCCCGCTCCAAAGTACTCACCTTATTTATGGGTCTTCCAGTACTTCAAAGACCTTCAGTAACTTAGTCCAGACTGGTTTATTGCTTTGTAGAACTAAGATATTTCAAGGGGAAAGTTGTAGGTTACAGTATATTAGGACTCTTTCTCTTGGGGGTCTGAGAATCCCATGATGCTATATGAACTGTTGATCTAAAGCTTATTATAGCCTGACTTCCTAGAGTATAATTCTTAAATCTTTTAAGTTATTCAGTACTGTCTTTAATCACAAGTGCTAAACCTTAAAGCAGGATGAGCTTTCCAAAATTCAGAATACCATCTGTGAGTTGATGTAATTACACTTTGTTAAAATACGGTTCACTTACTTTCCTGGGTTGTCTACGAGCTTTTTCAAATTAGTTGTTTTAATTTTCAACAAATGTTTTACACAGAAAAATCATGGAGCCCATGCCACAATGTTCCTCCTGGAGCGAAAAGTGATTCTGGGGACTGAGTTTTCCTAATTTACTCAATAACCAAAAATCCCCACCCTGTGTATTTTACCCATTTGCCCTTGCTGTGCCAGCTACCTGGGCTGTGATAGTATCATCAACAGTGAAGCCTCCTGGCACAGCACATCTGGAGGCATGCAGACCATATCAATACTGTTTTACTGATGTACTGTCATTCTGGGAGTTTACAGTCAAAAAATGTCACTGTGATCAAGAAACATTTATGGAATTTCCTAGCACAGTGCAAATAGGCTGATATGGGAAGGGGAAAGTGAGTATTATCCCCGTTTTACACAAGTGGAAGTTGATACGGAGTCATGCTGGGCGAGTTGCCTTGGGCCATGACAGAGAGCATGGACCACCAGTGGGAGTTGCTGTTTTCCTACCTGGTGTTCAGCCCAGGTCCTCCTATTTACAGCTTTCTGTCAAATGCCTGGAAGATGGAAAATGCAGGAACCAAAGCATATGCAGAGAGTCCTAATGGAAGGCACAAAATGCTCATGGTTAGCTTGTATTTATTGAGTGCCAGCAATGTGCTGGTTGCTATGCAAACAGAAAAGAAAACATGGTCCCTTGGTTGACACATTTCTATGGTCTACTTCAAGTGCTGCCACCCAGCCATTTCCAGCCAGGCTGGAGAGCTTTGCCATCCCCTGGTTGCCTGTGTGACAGTTGAATTTGCCAGCGCTAGGAGGGGTAGCTGTGGCACCCCCACCTGCCAGCAGTGCTGATGGTGGCCAGGCTGTGCATTTGTTGAGCTCCAGTAGACCCCCAGTTGACCCACACGTCACCACTCCACTGCTCTGGACCAACCAGGTATCTTCAATCACCCTGGACATCTGCCTTCAGCCACAGCAAAAGCCTTGAGTCTGAAGAAGTACAAGCATCCTGTCCACAATATAAAGCAATGCTGAGCCAGTGGCGTGGATTGTCCACCACCTCCACCACCTCACCAGATGCTACTCTATTCATCTACTTGTTTGTTCCCTTTGATTCAATATTATTTCTCCTTAATTGCTCTTTTTCTAACTCGAGAGCAAGCACCTTTCCCTGTAGTCACTGTTCCAGCTCCCAGTGTCTCACAGTTCGTGGGCCCCCCTCAACTTTCACGAAGGGCCCCAGCCCTGCAGCAAGGCTGCAGCAACCACACATACCCCTCTGTGCCCAGAAATGGGGAGGTAGCTCAGGTACATTAGGGGTTGTCTGTCTCTAAGGGGAGCTGCTGCTATGGGCTGTTGTGAGTCATGTCTTGGATATGCCACTTTATAGCTACCTTATTATAGCTCTTCATCTTGTGCTCAATGACAATTTTAAGGCCCAAACCCACCTGCTCAGCTCTATGGATACTTAATTAAAAGTGCCATGGAGCTGAAAAGGAGATAATTTCATTTTTCTGCCAGACACACATCCTCCTGGAGGGCTCAGACAGACCTGGGAAGCCGCAATTTTACTCATGGGGTCCTGCCAGCAGGAGGGAGACATGTCAGGTTTGCAGTGACACAGAAGCCCATATGGGGTCCCTGACTTCTACTGCTCCTCAATGCCATCAGAGAGAAGACAGCTTCTGTATAGCCCTTTCTAGCCAAGCAGTTGTGGTAGTATTGGTTTTTAATAACTGTGTAGCAAAATCAATTGCCTATGGTTAGTCTCCAAAACACTTTTTTGGCACAAAACATGAAAAAAAATATACAATCACTCTTCTATGTAAAGATAATATAAAACATTTCTAACTCATTACATTGGCTGACTTTTGTTTTATTTTCCTGCTTTAACTATAGTGATAAAAAAAGTTATGTTCTTTTTTCATTGCATTGGAGTGGAGCAGAGCTACCACAAGATTATCTGAATTCCTGCACACAGATCACCATCTGAACTGTGTGCTTGTTCCCTTCACTGTTAGACATAACCAGCGTCTGACATAAGCAATAATTTGAAGATGCTGAGGTGTCAAAAAGGATCTGAATCATTCTGACAATCGTTTTGTCATTCAGCTATTGACCCATAGCTCTGTTTGAGTCTGGGAAGCCTGAGGTCAGAATGAAAAACATCGTTTTTCTTGTAAGCCAAACATATTTGACTGAGAAAAAGTGAGTTAATAAAGATGGAGAGGCAATTCTTAATGTCACTTTTTAGAGTACAGTAATTTGTCTAATCTTATTGCTTTGGAATATGATTACACATAATACATTCACATTACACAGGAGGGAGTATGTTTGGGAGAGAAATGATACGTTTGTCTTCAATGCCCAACATATGGAAACATGTATAAAACAGGAAAGTCTAAGCTCTACCAGCGCTCACAACCTCTTGTCAGTGGAGGAATAATGGAATTGCTTGGAAATTTCTGGTGACAAATGTACTAATTTGAATTTAGGTGAATACAGTTCTCTCAATTTAATACTTTTGGGTTATGGAAAACATATATATATACAGCAATCTCTCTGTCCATACACTAATCAGTGCAAAATTCTTGGCCACTTTTCCATACCCTCTGGTAGCTGCTGGTAGCAAGCAGTGATTTACTGAAGAAATTAGAGAAGATTCATTCCTGCCACCACCAGCAGCTGTTTGGCCCTGCAGTCTTCCTGGGCAGGGCAGAAATGCATCAACCCATGGTATGCATGACTCATAGGAAAGTAATAAAAACCTGGGGCTAGAAAAGACCTCAGGAAGGCAACTAGCTGATAGTGAAAGAGCTGGAGCAGCTCATGTAATATAGAAACATAAGCAATCAAAAGGCACATGCAGAGGAAGCAGCTGGGAGAGTCATCTTGGATGCTGGAAGTACTGGGTGCTGGAAGTACTGGGACTCCTGCCTGCACAGAAATCTCCATGTGCAGTCTGGACCTCTGTGTAATGCCCATGACCAGAGCTCTTTCCAAAGGGAGTTATGTGGCTGATGCACAAAAGCACAATGCAAAAAATGCCCTCTTCTAGACTTACCAGTCAACCACGTGCAGATCGAGATGTTCAGAAAACCTGTGGGCTCCACAGTTTTAATACTGACTGATTTTGTTGTCACTATTTCCCAATGGATAAGGTCCACAACCAAAATACAGAAGTCTTTTTTCACTGAATAATTCACAAATCTGAATTAATCCATTCTGGGATAAAGTCCGTGCCTTGGTTCCAAATTGTGGGTATCATATGTGCATTTCTGTTTCATTAAGGCAAAGTGTATTTGGGTAGCTGTCATGTAGTGCCTGGAATGTGATGAAAACAAGAGGTCCTGGCTGCCTGCTGCTGAGGAACTCCCAAGGCACTTCTCACAGGAGCAGGGGTGTTAACCCTGATATCCTGGTCAAATTCCAACATGGCTAATTATATCCCACTTACCTAAAGCTCTGCCATACTTTCTCTGCTTGCTGCAAGGACTTACTGCACTCAGCAGGCTCTCTTCTGGTCCTCTCAAAACCTTTCACAGCAGAGGCAGTGGTATTTGAGGAGCAGATGCAGTCACTTATCAGTTTTTAAAATTTCCTAAACAGCACAGGACTGTTAAATTAAATTGCGGTCATTTCTACGTAGGATCTGAGGTGAAAGAGGCCAAAGGTATCCGAGAAAGCAAGAATAAATAAACTGCAGGGCTGCGAATGAAGTTACAGGCAATCACTCGTGCAATGGCAATGACAATAGTAACAGTATCTATCATACTCCCTTATCTGGCACTTACCTGAAGGAGATTAAGAGAAGTATAAATGTGGGTAAGGACAGAGCACCAAACAAAAGTGTGGGGGAAGAGCAGCACAGGTGAATATGCCCTGGAGATAATACCAAGGAGACCAAGGGAGAGAGGGAGAGGACTATGCTTTCTGAGTTCAAGACAGGATAACTTCGTATGGACTACTGTCTGCTGACACTCAAGACTTTAGAGTAAGTGAATCTTCCTGAGGCTCGCAGGCCTATTTCTTTTGTGTACTTATTCAATGGTATTAAGAGATATTTGTAGCTATGTAAAGCTACAGTGATATTGAAAGTGGGGAAAAAAAAAATTAAAATTTTGACTAAGCAGTAGAACATGAAGGATGACTTTAAAGCTGCAATATTGCATCTTCTTGTTTGTTCAGAAAAACAGTGCATGTGTGGTATATAATACTATTGGAAATGGTTGCATGATAATCCCAGTGAGGCTTTTTGCATTTTCCTTAGAAATAAATATTTCCTTGGAAATAAATATAGATGCTACCAGGGTGTACTACACTTTTCCTAAGATAAATAAGGCCTGTCGTCAACAAACTCCTCATACTCTTTAGAGCATGGTAAGATAGAGTGTTATAGAGTTCCAAATTGTTATGTAGTTCCATATTCCCTCCCATGTCATTAGCTCTCCTTATTCTGTTTAATGTACATAAATACTAATTATGTGATTATGGGATAAAATACCCTTTTACCCAGCTGTTTTACATAGCCATAAATAGGAGTTTAGAGAAAAAAATGACATAAGAAATAAATTCGGAACTGATGCAATCTAGGACTTTACATTTGAGCCTTTTAAACTGTTTTTATCTAGCAGCAGAATTTCACTGAATCGCTCAGAATTCCCATAAAAAGCAACAACAACAACAGAAACATTCTTTTTTTTTTTTTTTTTTAGAGGAATCTTGGATTTCTCATCCTAGAACTGTAAGAGAACTGGAAACAGGGGACTCCCTCTTCACTGAAGATGACTATAGTATTTCTTTTGTATTGTAAATGTAAGCATAAATCACATAAATGAGTCCCACAGCTTCTCTGAGAGAGAAAGCCATCCTCCAGGTTAAAAAGTGCAGATGTCAACTTCAGTTTGTTGAGATACATGCAGCACAAAAATTTAGGGTCAAATCTATAATTTTGGTTTGTCCCAGCAGACCCAGTTTACAGTTTCTCAGCTCTGTTAGTACAGCAGAATTTTGCTACTCCTACAGAGAAATTCTGTGTAGAACATAGTGGGTTTTGTAATGTAATATCTCTTTGCTGAGTGCAAGCCTGAAGGAGCTGGCTCTCCTGGCCCTGTCTCTCTTCTCTTGTCCTTGAAATCTTGTCCCTTCCCCCAAAGTGCAGAGTTAGCTGGACAAGCTAACAATTAACCTCCTCCTCCCCATTGGTAGTAGGTGGTTTGCTGCTTCTTGTTACAGGCTGATGTCCTCAGCATGGCTAATTTTTTTTCACGACCTGGTGTGGTACTGACTCCACTACCTTGTTTTTGGGAGTCACAAGATGCCATAAGCCCAAGAAATACACACAGTAGATGGCAATAAGAAAACCATTCCAGACAGGAGTTTCTTCCCAGACCAAATTCTCAACCCTGTAGTATGTCCTGCATGGTCTGAACCACCCAGTGATGCCTGGAGCACCATAAGCCACCGAGCCTAAGAAGGACTGCAGGACAAAACTGTTCATGGGTTTTTACATGTTTGCTCTTCTATCTGTTTCTAATTCTGATCTGCTATAATTGCGTTATTATCCTTATACATTTCTAATCCTTTTTGAATCCTGCTATGCTCTTGATCATTCCTGAACTCGCCTGGAAAATTGGTAATTGTCACAGTTTGACTTACTAGTAAGACATTTATCTAGGTTTTTCCAATTATCACCAGATATTTCCCTTGTGTAATGGAAAACATGAACATGTCTGATATTAGAGCTGGCTCACATGAAAACTGCCATAAATGTTATTAGTGGCAAAGTCAAGAGGCCTAGAAATCATAATGTAGGATATATTGCTGTGAGTTTAAAATAGTGATTATGAAAAAACCTTCCACATCCCAAAATCTGGATCAGAGGTGTGTATGTGCCATTTTAAGCAAGAAATTCCACTGTGCATTACAATTTTTCCATTCTGAAGAAAAATATTTCCAGGCTTTTATATAAGGTGAAAATCAGAGTGGAACTATAGAAATGTGAAAGCAGACATCTAAATAACATTTATAGAGTGCCACATGGAAGATGGGTCACTTTTCAGTTCTCTCATGTTTCTTTTACACTGTTCATTAATTACTTCAATAATCAGAAATGTATCATCTCAACTGATTTCTTAAAAATTTATGCATGTGACATAACATTACAACAAACCTTAAGAGGTTGGTTTTGAAGATAGAAAGATGGAAGGTTTGGACTTCATATTTGAAATAATTTCCTTGTGATAAGCTCTGTTGGTCTCTGGAGTCTTCTTGTCCCAAGGGGAACTGGTGAGATACATCTGAGACGGGATGGTCAAAGTAAAACTTCTCAAAACACTTGAAAATATCTCCTGTTTATGTCTTTTTTATACAGACAGATGGACAGTTCACCTTCCATCATAATGGTTCCATTTATTGTTCCTGGTTGGCAAAATGTTCTTTCTTGAAGCAGTACCAGTTGATCTCTCAGTTTAATTCAAGAAGACATGGTGAATTTTATACTGGTGTTCACCCTTTCATTCCTTGCATTTGAGGCATCGTCTTCATCAGACACTGCAATGTAATGTGTCTTCTTTTCCATAGGGTTGATGTTTGATGTACAAAATAGCAGAATCACAGAATATGGTGAGTTGGAAGGGACCCACAAGGATCATTGAGTCCAACCCTTAGCCCTGCACAGGACCATCGCCGAGATTAACACCATGTGCCTGAGAGAAACATCCAAATACATCATGAACTTTGTCAGGCTTGGTGCTGTGACCACTTCCCCTTGGGGGAATACTGTGTTCCAATGTACAACCAGTGAAGAACCTTTTCCTTATATCCAACTTAAACCTCCCCTGACACAGCTTCAGGACATTCCCTCATGTCCTGTCACTGGTCACCACAGAGAAGAGATCAGTGTCTGCCCCTCCTCTGTCCCTCATGAGGAAGCTGTAGGCTGCAATGAGGTGTCCCCTCAGCCTCCTCTTCTCCAGGTTGAACAGATCAAGTGACCTCAGCCACTCCTCATACAGCTTCTCCTTCACCATCTTCGTTGCCCTCCTTTGAACACTCTCTAATAGCTTCATATATTTCTCTGCATTTAACATCTTTCTTTCTAATAGACACAATATTTAAGGTGAGGCCACCTCAGTGCAGAGCAGAGCAGGACATTCCCCTCCCTCAACCAGCTGGTGATGCTTTGCCTGATGCCCCCCAGGACATGGTTGGCCCTCCTGGCTGCCAGGGCACTGCTGACTCAGATTCAACTTGCCCTCAACCAGGACCCCCAGGTCCTGCTTTCCCTGGCACTGCTTTCCAGCATCTCATTCCCCAGTCTGTATGAACATCCAGGGTTGCCCCATTCCAGATGCAGAATCCAGCACTTTGCCTTGTTGAACTTCATATGGTTGGTGATTGCCCAGTCCTCTTATTTGTTGAGGTCTCTCTGCCTATGAGGGAGTCAACAGCTCCTCCCAGTTTTTGTCATCTTCAAACTTGCTCAGTATCCCTTCTAGTCCTGTGTCCAAGTCATTTGTGAAGAGCACACAGTCTAAGATGGAGCCCTGTGGAACCCCACCAGTGACTAGTCATCAGTCTGATGTTACCCCATTCACTATTACCCTCTGTGTTTGACCCGTGAGCCAATTGCTCACCCACCACATGGTGTGTTTATCCAGCTATGTGCTGGACCTTTTGTCCAGAAGGATACTGTGAGAGACAATATCAACAGCTTTACCGAAATCCAAAGAATTTACATCAACCTTGATCAGCTAGGTGGGTTAACTTGTCATAGAAGGAAATCAGGTTTGATAAGCAGGACTTTCCTTTAATGCAGGACGTAATATCTATTACATTGCATTGATTACCCTGCCAGCACCTTAACAAGATTCCCTGTTCTGTATGCAGTTCCAAGAGAGGACTTTCACCAAGTTGTGCTGCCTTAAGATGTAGAACATTTCTTCAGCCCTTCACAAGAAGCTGTCAGCAAAGTTAGCAAATTCCCCAAAACCTTGAATTGGATGTAGGATTTTGGACTGGCTTGGTATTATTTACAGTGTTTTGCTGTTTGTGATTAAGTTTACAGGGAGGCTGGCTGCAAAGTTCCGATCTGGATTTCTCCAAAGTGTTTGGTTCAGCTTTGTGTTGGAGCATGCTGTAGTCAGCAGTTGTTCCTATCAACATCTGTAATACATTTGGCATTACTTGAAAATATTACTCAGAACTGTAAAACTAATATAAGTCCTTCTTTCATGTTTTAACTATAAGGTGGTCATATATTCTGGGCACTCATCATTGATTTAGATATTATCTCTCTGCTAGTAATATTTTTGCTGTGCTTGTTCCAAAGCCTGTATTTTTGATCCAAGAGCAATTCTCAGCTGAGAAAATTAGTCTAATGAAGAGTTGGGCCAGAACTTGGAGGACTTGTAGTTAATTTGCATCCAGTTTCTCTGTATTGACTTGTACCAGTTCTTGAGCCTCTCAGCTAAACTCTATGGCAGATGCCCAGTGCGACATAATTAGCAGAACTTTCCTATTAAAAAGGAGGCTTCTCAATTGATAGCTCAATTAATAGAGTCTATAATAATAAAGATGAGGACTTTGTGCAAATATTTTAAACACTCTAGCTGAAAAATATTAGAATAGTGTCAGGAAATAAGGACTTCTCAATATATAGGGGTTATCCATGAAAGATAGTCTTGTTGGAAGAAATGGACTAAATTGTGATAT
This sequence comes from Myiozetetes cayanensis, assembly GCF_022539395.1. Taxonomy (NCBI): domain Eukaryota; kingdom Metazoa; phylum Chordata; class Aves; order Passeriformes; family Tyrannidae; genus Myiozetetes; species Myiozetetes cayanensis. The sequence goes on along the minus strand of NW_026087411.1, from coordinate 26,295,643 downwards.
GCTTTCCCTTGCACATATTTCCTCTTACTTATGAGAGAAGGCTGAAGGAACTGGACTTGTTTAGCCTGGAGACGAAATGACTGAGAAGAAATCTCATCCATCTCTATAAGTATCTGAAAGGAGATGGTGCCAGGAGGATGGATCCAGGCTCTTCTGAGTGGTGCCAAGCAATAGGACAATAGGCAATGGACAGAAACTGATGCACAGGAAGTTCCACCTGAACATGAGGGAGAATTTCTTTACTGTGCAGGTGACCAAGCACTGGAACAGGCTTCCCATGGAAGTTGTAGAGTCTCCCTCGCTGAAGATATTCAAAAACCTTTTGAGCACAATCCTGAGTAACGTGCTCTGGAGGACCCTGCTTGAGCAGGGAGGTTAGACTAGATGACCTCTAGTGGTCCCTTCCAACCTTAACCTTTCTTTGATTCTGTGATACATGAATGAAATTTGGTCAAAATGCAATACTGGCTGAGCAAAGTCGTGATTGCCATGTGGTAAAATGTGCTTTTCATGTGGCATAAGGACTCCATCCCATGCCCTTGGAATTAAGATCTATTACAAAAGGTAATTGATGGGATCATACGAGATATTTGTCAAATGTGTGTCAAATATACACTGCTTTCTGGGCCAGGGAAGTTTCAGTAATTGTGTGTGCACCATGTTTCACTATGAACCAGATTAAGACAAAACACTTCAGAAAAGCTTCAGTGATTGTCTCTGTGTGTGCCATCTTTATTGGCTAAATTAAGCCAAAGTTTTGATGTGGTTTGAAATATAGACTCATATATTAAGTTTCAGCATATTTTTAGTCTGAAAAAATTCAGCCACATGGCTGAGCTCTGGGGTTGGGTATCTCCTGAGCCACCACTACATAAGCTACCTAGTAATAAAGACACCTCAACTGCTTCAGGCTTAAAAGTCCACCTCTTAACATATGACAGCCCATTCTTGCCTGGAATTTCTGTGCTTGGCTCCCATGCAGCATTTGTCTCTTTGACAGTTCCCACTGTACCCAGGGCCAGAATGACTCTTTGAGAGTGTGTAAAGTCTTCTAAGCATTGCTGTGCAACTGATCTATTTCTGCTCCAGTCGAAATCGGTCAGAAGGAATTGCACCAATGAAGCTGAGATAACCTGGTGCTGAGTGTCCTTGAAAATTCGCCCTCTAGGCCCATTAGTAATAGTACATGATTGTACTGAGAGCTTCAGTGATGGGTATGAAGTCTTTGCTTATATAATCCTTTCCTAAACCAGGTCCAATGTCATATATTCAGTATTATTAATCACATTTTTGACAATTGTTAAGTCATACTATCTGCAGTTTCCTCATAGCTGATTTAGGCCTAAATGAAATTTTCTTTTTGTTCTGGAGATTAGTTTTCAATTCTACTTCAGCAGAGCTTCAGAGTACACATTTATCTGCAAAAGTCACTGCACTGAGTCAATTCACCTACCTGAAAGAGGAAGCTCCTTCAAAGTTTCGTTTGTTGGTCTTTATAAAACAACATCTAAACCTGTCTTAGATAATGAACTTAAAGGCCATGTCTGAGATAACAGGCATATTAATAGCATCATCTTCAGCAATCCCTTATGCTGTTGTTGTATATTGAAGAGCCATCAATGGCTCAGGAAAGATTGTAGACACAACTTTTCTGCTAGTGGCTTTTGTTGTCTATTGTTAGTAGACACTCTGTCAGCATACATTTGGTTTGTTTGGGGCTCTTAATTCCATCTGACCTTTACTGATTATTCCCATTCATCCATGAATATGTACAAGCAGAACCCTCAGCTAGTTTCCACTCCTATTCTGCACATCAAGGAAACCAGGCACAAGAGAGGTAAGCACAGCAAGTGGGCGATGCTTCCTTGCCTTCCTGCTCACGTGGGAGCAGGATGGGGATCAGGACCAGTTGGCACATGTTAATTATGACAGTGGCTTGAACATCAAAGGATGGAGATACAAGAAGCAAAGATGTGAGCAGATGGGAAAAGAGAAAGAGGAAAGAATAGGTGTGATGTTACAAGAGGAGGTGTTTGCTAGATCTAAGGGCTTATATTCCATGAGGTAATTATAGAAGTATAAACAATAAATCAGTCTTTATCTGGCAAACCTTTGACCATAAGAAGAAAAAAAGAAGATACATCAATAGGATTATAGGATCTAACTCTGTAGGGTATAGAGTATAGCTGTAACAGTTTTGGGCCCTAAGTTTCTCTTTGAACAGCTTTATAGCATGGCATGCATCAAAACTATTACTGAGAATGTGCTGTGGGTTTCTTGCATCTTCCACTGGAGGGAAAAGCTGTTACTGATTACTGGCTACGGTGGTTGTATTTCAAGGCTGGGCTCATGCGGCAGTTTTCTTTTTAGCTCTGAAGTCAACTAACTGTGTGATAACCTTTTTCTTTCCCTCCAGGAAAGACCTCCAAGAGTCCATTCCTATGAGTGGTTTGTGCAGAGAGAGTGCTGAAGATGGGGAGGAAGGCTGTCCTTCTGTCCTTTTGCCTGTCTCAATCCCTTTTTGCTACAGCTCTGCAGGAGCGGAATGAAAGCCAGCTCCCTCTCCCCTCTGTGCTTACAGCAGTCTTTGTACGACCATTGTCTGATAAACAAAATTATTTGTAAAGACTTTATTTTACATTTGATCTTGGAAAAAGGGGTAGTTTTAAACAAAGCCAGACACTTTGAAGATCACCACATGGTTTTAATTGTATTTTCTACTTTGTGTAATAACTGGAATGAACAAGATATGAACAGTATTCCTATTGTCACCACATTTCACTGTGTTATCGCATTTGCTAATATTTCCTAGCTTAAAAAATATTGGCAACTACTACGAAGCTGACATCATAACCAAGTATCTTCTGCTAGCTCCATTGTTAAAGCCTGTTCCAAAGCCTACTGAAGCTGCTAGGAAATCACTTTCTGACTTCAGCCAGCCCTGGATCTGAAGTACAAAAAGGGAAATGGTATGCTCTGGAGGTTTCCCACCTCTCAGATCCCATTCCTCTGCTCCCTCCAGCTATACTAAAGCTCTCACCACGTTCCAGAGAGCAGTGTGGTTTGGATGCTGTATGCACATATGTGAACATGATGGGTTTATGGGTGCATTTTTGCTGACAAACTGAAATTATGGGAGGAAGAGAGGGGAAGTACTTTGTGATTTGAAGTTAAATTTTTTAATTGATCTTGTAAATAAAGTGCTTGAGAAATTAAACAAAAATAAAGATGTTTTCATTTCTCTGCAGTTGAAAAACATACACAATTAAAACTGAGGGGAGAAGGGGGAGAAAGGATGAAGTCACAGATACTTCAGTCTCCCTTTCTCCCCAGTAGTGCCATGCTCTTTTATTTACATACTGGGGAAGAGGCTGAGCTAGTGCACAGATCTCTTTTCCACTTCATAGCCATGCAGCTGCATCCTGCCCTCATAGCTAATTTCATTTATGACCTTTCCAGAAGATGGCCTGCCCTGGGTGGCAATTATAGTTGGTTAATTTTGGCACAATGTGATTAAAAGCAGACTGGTATAAATCACTGAAGAGTATAGCTTATGAAAATGCAAGTTGAGGTAGCATCCCAACCACAGCACCATCATGAAAGAAGCTGAGAGCCAGATGTTGGGCTAATGATGGAATCAATCTAATAATGGACTTCGTTTATCCTCTAGAGCTTGAAAGCCTTGCCTGATGTCTTTTGTCAGACAGATATCTCCGTGTTATGATACATATTGTACATTTTAGAGGTTCACACATTGGTTTAGTGGCTTGTCTTGGCTTATAGCTAAATGCCCTAGGAGAAAGTTAGGGAGCAAGCTCTTCTGGAGCCCTGGAAGTGAGAGCCTTAATATGGGATATCTTAGGAGGGATATTCGGAATATTTTAGGTATCTACGTGTCTTAAGCACTCTGAATCTTACCTTAAAGTCTAAAGGGGTCTATTTGAGTAGGTGATGTCATTTATGGACATGAAAGTGAGAAGTATATCTGCAATCAGGACAGATAGATGTATATGTGGAAACCTAGAGTGAGTAATTCTGTGATCGGAATTTCCTGCATATCCTCACATTTGTCAGAGAAAAGACATCATGTCCGCTGAAAATAGAACTGTAAGATAAAGTGTTTTTCTTTTTCATCAACGGAGATGTGATAGGACACTTTTAAGTTAAATGCAAATTCCCTGATTACAAGTTCACATTAGGTTCCGCGTGGCTTAAAATGGGAGGCTGTCCTGGCTACTGTGAATTTACAGGTAATCTCTGCTGACAGAAGATGAGCATGGTGGCTCCTGAGCCAACCTCCTGCCTGCCACCTACATTCAACATGCTGTCACCTCTTCAGAGATGTCCCACCTGATACAGAAGTGATATAATGTACAGCTAGGGAGGAATGACGTTCTGGTTCATAGTGACAGAGTACATTATAGTAACTGCCCATATGATACTGTTTTAGATTATGACAGCAGATTAGTCACTGGCCTTCCCAGTAAGAAAAATGACAGATGTAAGAAAATTGCTTCATTACTTTGAATAAATTCATTAAATTAGCTGGGGATTTGATTGAGTAGGAGAACCTTGTAAAGGTTCTGCTTCTATTAAATGGACAGCCTAAAAGCACAAGGCTCCAAGAGAACCCGCGCCCAAAAAGGATGTCTTTTTTTCTTGGGACAAACCCTCAGTCTCTGTCAGAGTTACTTTGCACCTTGTATGTGCACACCAACTGTTGTAAGTTTGCTTTAACAAAAAAGGAGTGGGAACTATTTCTGCATTTTGTTTGTGACTTGCATCAAAACAGTCACTAAGAAACTGGTAGTGTCCTGATCACAGATAATTTGATTATGGGGAACACTTTATTTATTTATGCATTAATCTGCGAGTCACACATTCAGAAATGACAGTTCAAATGTGAAAAAATCCATTAATGGAAAGAGAAAAAGAAGGAAAGAAGAGAGAGACAGAGAAAGACTAGGGGAGCAGGACCTGATGAGAGCACAATTCCTTAGTTAGTTACTCTGCAAAGGTCAAACAGACTGAATGTCTCTACCTGAAAATTCAGCCTTTTTACTCTATGATATGGCTTTTCATGTACGTAAAATAAAATTTTCTTGGTCCTGTTTTTCTTGTCCTACTAAAAAGTATGTTCTGGAGAATCTGTGCTAACTTTATTACATTGTTTTTACTGCACAAAACATGGAAAAGCTCACGGGAAAAAGCAAAATAAAGAAATTGAAAATATAAAAACTTGGAGTGTTTTACCTAAAATAAGGTTTCATTTTGCAAAATATGGGGGGATTTTTCATTTGTAACAGAGTTTCAAAAGGTGACGAAAAATTATTTTTCCCGTCCCACCAAAAAACCAGAATTTTTGGCTTAGATTTTCTAAATCAGATCATGCTTTTCTTTAATGATGAATTTGTTTAAGTAAGGAATTATGTTTCTGTTCAGCAGATTACTCAAAGCAGAACCTCACTGGTTCCTCGGACCAACTTTCACTTGCACTGGACTATACACCATGTGCCATTTAAAGCCCAATGGACACGCCTGTAGGGTCAAGGCTTTATGAACTCTGGACTATTTCTTTCTTTGACAAATAGCATATAGTGCCAAGATTTGCCAGATCTTGTCCGTGTGAAACAAAGCTTTAGAATTAGAAAATGTACTTATTTAATGACCAAAAAAAAAGCTGTTAAGGTCTTCTGGTGGAAGACAGTCTTACATATTCCAATATCTCTAGGTTATATTCATTACAGACACAAGGAATTTTCCATGATAAAATTACAATTGAAAGAATCAAATAGATGATAACCAGTTCTTAGGATATTGTGACAACCTTGCTCAAGTGAAACAAGGAATTTCACAGTATTTCAGTAGCTGTGCTCTTGGTTAAGACATGGAAAATAGAGTGAGAAAAGCTAAAACTAGATGATGAATTGTTCTCAAATTGAGAATATTTAATCAGTAATTTAATGCATGATGCTGTTGTGTTTGTCTTCATTCTGCAGTCATCAGTGAAAGGACTGCAAATTCTCTGAAATTCAGCAGCATGGCTTGTTGCTGGTGTAACACTTCGGCTGCAGTGCAGGACATTTTCAACAGTGCCAACCACATGTTGTGCATCTGTTCAATACAAGCACTTGCAAGACAGTAAAAGAGTTGCTAGATGATGCCAGTTGATTTTTACCCCTTAAAAGCTTGCCAGTGCTATGAAAAGCTTTCCAATTGTCTGAGAGTTGTCACATCGGAAGAGGTATGCATCTGCAAGCCTCCATATGTGATAATGGTTTTGAAAAAGCAGCCATCACCGCAACCAAAGCATTCGCATCTGTTAAAAGCACAGCTTGCTCTTTCACTTCTGTCAAAGCTGTTGGCACAGAATTCAAAGCACTGGATTGGCAACTTTATCAGGAAGCAAGTGCAGCACAAAGCTGTAATAGCCGCCTTCGTTAGCTTTTGTTATCTGAAAAATTCCAAGTGCTTTGGATAACATAAGGTGCCACATATCTATGGAAGCTGCTGGGCAGCAGCTTGGCAGCCATGTGCTTACATCTATAACGTGCGCTTACCCTCACCTTTAACTAAATGTTTTCCTTAGCAGCCGTGGCAACAGTAGTGAGCTTGAGCAGTTCCCACACAGCTAAAACACAGCTGAAGGCAATGGGTTCTCTGAGAAAGGGACTGAGGCCACAAGCACCCTGATCACTTGAGGATTCTCTGAGGGGCAAAAGCAACCTAAACACCTACTGACACAGGTGTGACTGTCTCTGTGGTAAGAGTTGTGTTGCAAAGATTCCTGCCATAACACTAATGCTGTGGAGTCATGCAAAATTGCTGGTGCAGTTGGAGAAGAATATTGCCAAGTTGGCTCAGCATGGCACTGAACCAAGAATCTTCCTTTTGGTTCTGGTGCTAACTCATGTGGGTCATAAGCACTGCCCTTGGATGTGACTGCCTTCTGTGACACCTGTGGTGGGAATCTTCCCTAAATTCTTCTGAAATATCCCTCTTTGCCTCTTCAGACACCAAACATGGATGAACTGAGAGATTATAGGAGCAGTTGGAAGTGAATGCAAGGAGAGGCAGGAGGAGGCATGGTTAAGTATGGCAATCCAAACCACTTTCTTTTTGAAATGGCAAGCAAAATCTTTCCATACCAACATGTATAAGGTTCGTTTTATATCCTGCCTTACAATGCTTCATGAATAACTCCTATTCAAAGTCTGACTATTAGATGCTCCCCTGACCAAGACAAAATCTGTGTTCCAAACTTTCTGATTGGAAACACCAAGTCTTTCATTAAAATAAACCCCTCCCTCCAGTAGCTGGGGTCTGATGAGTATAAAGAGCCTGTCCATCATTTAAGCTATGCTCCTTTAGCAAGGAAGGCACTTGTGTCAGTAAGCATCCTCAGGATTTCTACTGTAAAACTGAGACTCTTTTGTCCTCTCCACTGCTTTGGATTTGTTCATTCTTCCTAGGAAATAATTACTTCTTCATTTTTCACTTTCCACAGAAAATACTTGGTGTGTCTTTGAGTTTGCAGTTGAGGGAAAGGTTGCTATACATGATGGTGTCATCTTTGTGCTCTAATACTGTTTACAGGCTGAGTATTGCCTTGTGATAGGATGGAAGATTTCTATACCAGCACAGGGTACAGAAGTCACTGCCATTTGTTGAGCTGCAGAGAGCCGCAGAATGCAGGACTGCATGCGGTCCCCACTTCACCCTCCCCACCTGAAATATTTCATAGCACATTTGGAATACAAGTTTATGCTTCTGAAGTTCGACCTTTTACAAATGAAATAGATGAGAGGAATCTGTCCAGACAGTTTTTATTGCAACAGCACTAGCACTGCTTCATTATTAGTCTCTCTCTAGACATGGGAATTGTTGTTCCCTTTCCAGATAAGATGATGGTCCTGCACATGGTGGGATAAGGAATAGAATGGTGCACAACTCCAGCTCCTCTCACAGCTTTCCACAGTGCCAAGAACACCTGGACTGACTGTTCCTGAGAATGATAAAAAGTACTTTACTACCCTTCCAAGTATTGCTTGAGAAGCATCTGGCTTACCCATTGGGATCCATTTGAGAGCTGTAAACCTTGGGGAGAGGAAAGCAGATCTCTTCACTCTAGAATAAAGCATCTAAGTTTCTGAAAGAGTTGAGTTTAGACTTGCCCCTTGTTTAGACATGGCTAGTTTAGACATTGTGATCTTCCTTAGACAGCTTAGGGGATCCCATTCCATACAAGGGGATGGCTCACGTTCATTATTCCTTAATTTTATCTTGGGTTTTCTATGATTGCTATATACACTATTCCAGTTTAGTTTAATTGCTTATATCACAGATACGATTGTTTCTAACACACGACACAAAAATAGAAGACTTGAAAAAGTATATTTTAATATATTGGTTTGGAAAAAAAGAAAACAACACACATACACACACAAAAAAAACAACAGCAAAAAAAAACACACACAGGGAAAAAAAAACGCACTGTAAATCTATCTAAAAGCAATTCACAGTAGTAATGCCATGTCATTGTTTTCTAACTATTTGGAGATTAAATTGGGCTTTTGGCAATCTGATAACTTGAGCAAACAACTTTAAACTAGTTTTAGCCTCCCCCCTTCTTTAAATAAAGCTCAGCTTGTAATATGGAATGTGAATTGTTTTGACTGTTAAACCATTCCAAACTCAAAACCCACTCATCATAAATGTGTTGAAAGAAGAATATATTTCAATAGTGCGGCAGACTCTTTGAGTACAGTAGAGCAGCAGTCTTCAATCAACTAGACTTTCTTTCCAGAAACAGAAAATGAAAGCCTAAGTGCCATACACATTTTTAAATGATTTATCTAAATTGAAAGAACTAACTTTTTGTGACTGATTATAACTGCGTATATGAATGGCTATGGATAACAGGTTTCTTTCCCTTTTCAAAATGATATATAACAATGTTCCATGCAGAGACCTTCTATTTACACATCTGTTCAGCACCTGCCCATAATTACTTAGTTCATTTTTATTATTGGGCTTGTCACCATATTAATGTAGCTGTACATTCAAATTGATTGTAATTGCAAATTTCCTGAAAAAGCTTGCTTTCTGCAAGTATTTAATTAAACTGATATCCTAAATTAAAAATAATTATGTAACTGTACTCCACTACAATAACACATGCATGTCTCCCTCTACATTCAAAATGGATATTTCACATAATTCATACAATATGTGGATTAATATTGTACAATTAAAGGTCAGCCTTCCGCTAGAAAAGAAGGGATAATTAACTTTAGTGTTTAGAAACCTGACATATTTCAATTAAGCAAGCAATTTGTCACAAACTTCATGAATCAAGTTATGAAGGAGTACGTTAACAATGTTTTTAATAAATAGAGATGGTGAAAAGTAAGCGTATTCCTTTTTGTGGCATAATTTTGCTTGAGTAAATGGTTTATATAGAAAGCCTTCCATTTCTAGGTAGTGAGGTCATATCTAGTATGTCTCAGTAGCTACCAGTGTTTATTTCCATCTACTGGTTGTTTGAAGTCTGTGACGGTCAGTAGCCTCTGCTGAGCAGTTCTCTCTGGTACACAAAACACCCCATGATGCTGCATTTGAAGCCTCTTTGATTCTAAGATAAATCAGGAGAGGAGCTGGTCCCAGCCCAAGCACCTGAACAGCTCCGTTCCCACCAGCGTATTGTGGGAAGCTTGACCGCAAGCTCAACTCGCTTTCTCCAGTGAGTTTGATCCTGGTGGCACAGTCACAGTGACCTGGAAACAGCTTCTACATCCCTGAGTGATTTCTGAGGCAGAGCTGTGATGGATTGGCACGACGATACAAAATTACATGTCAAGAAACCCAAAGCTGCCTTTGCTTTTTCCTAGTCCTTCTGTGTGCGCTCAGGGAGGTTGGTAGAGCCTGGGCAGGAAAAAGAAGGTAGATGAACTGACCAAAAAATAGCCAGATTTTGGTCAGATGCCTGCTGGACTAGTTTCAACAGACTCGTCAGATTCACAGCTTCTCTACAGAACACATGAGCAAGCCTTTTCTCTTGGAAAATGTCCAAAATGTTTGCTCTAATGCTGCCCATGCTTATCTTGAAGTAAACTACAGGATCTGTATTCCACAGTGGCTGAGTTAATCCATTCAGAAATACTGAAGCCAATGAATATATATCCACTGAACAGCAAAGCTAAGATCTGGAATTTGAACTCATAATTCAAAGAAAATGTGAAACAGGCTTTTGATTTGATCAACCGTGGTTATAAGAATCGAGTATGAAATACTGCTCCCAGCTCTGCTCCAAACCATTCAAAGTCCAGGGACTGCTCTTAGAATTTGATTTGAATTCTTACTACAATTTTGTCAGTAATAGCTGTGTTCAGATTTTTGTGTGTATGTGAGGTTGGGATATATGGCAAATAGGTAATCGTGTTCCCTATGCCATACACATCCTGAATCTCAGCTCTGATCTCAGTCCCACTTTCTGGGGATGCTACTGACACAATCAGTAGAAAAACAAATTTAATTTTTATCTAAATTATCACTGTTCAATCTGAAAGGAAATGGCTGCAGAAATTTCTGTTTCCTACTATCTCTTGCCTCAATTCCTTGTGTGCATCCGTAGGAATGGTTCATTCAAATTGAAGGTATCCCTTTATGATGACAGAAAGGCTCATGGCCAAAGTGTCCAGACACATATCTAGAGCACTGTTGATGGATTATTACAGTGAGGGAAGGGAGAAAAGGAAAAGTGAGAAAAGGCTTGGGTTCCCATCTTGGAAGATCACCTTCTTCGCCTCCACCGTTGGCACTCTTCAGTATTTCTCCACATGCAACATCAATTTGAAAAGAAGCAGAAGAAAGAAACGTTTCTTTGCCTTGTCTTGCAGTTGCCTGTCTTCCCTAACTCTGTTACATTCTTCACACAAGTACTAGTTGAACATTATTTTGAGATACTAATCCTAAACCAAGATCCTAAGGTTCCAAAAGTATACTTTGTCTCCAGCTTTTCTTACTTTTCTGAACCTACTCTTTTCCATTTCCCATCAGTGTTCGTGTTGGGTAAATTTGGCCCTGCTAGGAGAATGGGGGAAAGGGAGGAAAAATGAAAAGGAAAAAAAAAGGGTGTAATTTCAATAAAACTATTTTCTCATAAATGTTTTCAACTTCTTTTGTTACAAAATGACCAACTTGAATTAGAAACTGATGTTTCCTTTGTCTGAGAGGTGCATCTTAAACACTAATGTCCTGAAATGAAATTAAATGGGAATTATTTCATGTTCAGGGATGATATTTTTTCTGGCATTCTCTCTTGTCCACATATTCACATTACACTATTTTTTCCTATATCTGCATTGCCATATACTTGGCAGGTACAGCAAAATAAACAGTAGCGTAGTTAATCAATCCAATCTTGTTGGAAAGAGCCTGAAAGGAGATTTTCATTGTTGTGGAAACCTAGTAGTGACAGAAAACCGTGTGCCTCTCTTTGCCAACAAGAATTGGTTAGAAATGGAGTGAATTGGGAAATAATAGCTATAAATGCGGTTATGAATTACTGACTTGATCTCACAAAGCATTTTTATTAACATTCAAAATTAAAAAGTGATAGAAGCTCAAGTACAAGCTGAAAGTATATGATTAAATGCATATTCTCTTTGTGAGGTAGTAATAAAAGTCTACTTTTTCACTCTTATGCCTTTTACACTGCCAGGAGAGCTTATGCTCAGAACCAAGGGGACAGAAAGCTTTCTGTAAGGCAAGAGGTTTACTTCACCTTTACCTACACTACAGATCACAGAGATATAAGATGGCTGCCTTCAGAAGATGGAAATAATGGATCTGCTTCTTCTCTGCCATTCCAAGTTCATGAAACTGAGGACTATAGATCATTTCTCTTGCAGCTTTTTCCTTCCACTCAGTGCTGTCAGAAAAGTGTGATAACTCATTGTGACCTGTACTTCAGGCAGCTATCAGATCAACCAAACATTGATCAGGTGATTACAAATACTGCAAGGTAATGCAATGTCTTACAGAATGTATATCTCTGTGTCTCTTGGAAGTAAATATTTGTGTGAGTAGAAGTGATCTTGGAGCACACCCTGACTGTAACCATGGCTCAGTCTCTCTTTCTCATGAGCCCATATCATCTGGATCCTGTTCAAGGACTTCTGAATAGTGGAAAATTTTGTAAGTTTGCATTTCTATATGGTAAACTTCCTCTCTAAGGTCTGTCTAAGAATTAGGAGGTGATCCTGAATGAATTTGGAAAGTTCTTACCATCAAAGACAAGACCATACAGTACTTCCATAGCATTAAAACCAAAACAACTTCACCCAAAGGAGCTGTCATTACCATATAGAATTCTGTACCCACAAGAAGTTTTGTGCCATTTCCCACGTCAGCTCTGTAGCCCCAACCACGTTTTGAGTTCCTCTGAGCTTTTGCTCTAGACTTGGCTGAGGAGGGATGTTGCCAAGGAGCAGAGCTGCAACTGCTTTCCCTTCTTTCTCATCCAGGTGGTGAGATTTCCATTGCAGAAGGCATATTGTTGGATATCTGAGGGGATGGAAAACCACCTATCCCATAAGATGCAAATAAGGGACAGGTACACAGCCAGGAAGAGTCCCTGCCCTGTAATCCTCTCCATGCACATACCCCTCATGCTTGCACTGAAAAGCCATTTAAAGTGCTACCCTGGACAGCCCAGAGACTGTTCTGTTCAGCCCTCTGAAAGTGGCATTGTTCCAGTTGCCCATAGCTTCAGTCAGAAAAGGTATGCCTTGTCCCTTTAAAATGACCATGAAACGTGGTCTTCATTTGAGCTACAGCAAACAATGCAGAAGAAGGCTTTGTTACTAATTAGAAGAAATATATAATTTTAAGGATCCACTCTTATCCCAAATCTCCCAGAGAAACTGCATCTCTCCTACAAATATGTTGTACATTTTCCATTTAGAAGCGGCTGATGGTTTCTCCAAGCTATGGTGAGAACACCAAATGCCTGAAGGGCTCAGGCACTGTTGATCAGCATGACCCTGCTTAGTTCAAAGCCAAGTCCTTGGAGCACAGGTAATATGATACCACCTTCACTCTTCCCAAATGCTGTGACCAAACGGAAGCCAATCTGACCACAATGCTAGAAGAGCCTCCTCAGAGCTTCCCCAGCTGACAAGTTTGCCCATGGTCCCAGGAAGACACCTTGGCTTACGAGGTTGCACTTACTGAGGCACATCTCCTTCCACCGGACTTTTTCAGGTGCCGATGATGCTGAATTAATTCCTCTTTCTATCGTTCTCCTGGCACTGAGAATATGACACCACCAATATTTCTTACACGGCATGGTGCAATATATTAAGACACAAGGGGAAATTTGGGTCTCTATGTTGCTGTTTGATAAATAGCTATCATATTAGTACAAGAACTTGTCAACACACTGCACATTCCATCAGTATTTGAATCTGGCGTGGCTGGGGGAGAGATGTGTGTTAGACTGAAAATATAAACCCTTAGACATGAAGAGTGGGAGGATGTGGGACTGTATATCGCCGTGACATCTTGGTCAGTCTTGGCAGGAAACCTTTCCCATTTCTGTCCGTTTACTGTATTTGAAATCCAGTGAGAACCTAATTAAATTAATGAAGAAATAAAATGTTGGGGGAAAGCAGGGCAATGTAAAAATAGAAATGCTAACACAAGAAAATATTAGCTCTATATGAACTCTCCTACAATGCTTTTTTTTTTCAAATTAACATATCAAAATATTGCTCTGGGACTTTCAAAATCCCCAGAGTGTAATATATTAAAAAGACTATGTAACGGAAAAATGAATTTTATTTTACTTTTACCTCTCTGCAGTGCTGGAAAGAAAGAAGGAAGGAAGGAAAGAAAGAAAGAAGGAAGGAAAGAAGGTAAGCAGGAAAAAAGAAAGAAAGAAACTCTACTATGCACTCATCATAAAGACATCATTATGCAATGGAGTCACTACTGGACAAAGTAAATTGGAGTGCCTTAACTCTGTTTTTCTAGTACTTAGTTTGTGCTTTTTTTTCCAATGTTTGTTTTGAGGATAATTGCAACCCCTTGACACTTTTGTACCCTTGAGTTATTGATACATATTCTTAAGCCATAGGAACAGAGTTGAGATCAGCGAATACTTAGTGAGATTGCCTGTCAGAGAGGATTTTAAGCAGAAAGCTCACAGCAATTTTGTTGCTTTATAAAGGTCTATAATCTTTACACAATGAGGCATTTAACTAATAAAATCTAGAAAACCCATGGCCAAGTAAGCAATGAACTGTCAGTAAATTACCTCTAGCAGACGGGTGGAAAAAATAAGTCCTGAAATGTTGTTCCAAGGGTTTGTTAAGAATGTCAAGGAGAATGAAAGAAGCTAATATTTTCTATCCCAATACACCTCATGAGTACAGCTTAACAACTGAGGTAATTCTTATTTATTTGCTCTTGCGTCATCTGGGGTGCCTGATGCCATCATTTACTATATGCTATAAGTGCAACCCAGACTATGGGTGTGTGGCTTTGGCACACCACTGCCCTTGCTAGAAGCCTGCTGCTCCCCTAATTCACAGAAAGACTTTTTTCTCTTCATGGCAGAGGACAGAGTTGTGAAGAGTGCGGTAGAAGGCTTGTGCTTCCTGGCCAGCTATTAGTTGCAATAAAGACATAAAATTATCTTTTTTTTGTATCATTAAATGAAGATTGACTGTAGATTAAATTGTTTGCTGGAAGCTTGTGATTTCATGTAACTAACCATGGTTTTGAAGCAAGCTGCAATGCACTTGTAAACTATTTAGAGGCACTTCTACATTTACCTGAAGCAATCTCTGCAAAGCTACAAGTTAATAGCAACATTTATGAACTTTGATTCCAAGTGAAAAATTGTTTCAATCTTTTAAGTCACTGAGTTATAGACAATAGAGTAATAGGTACTTTTTTTATTTCTTAATCCAGAGAGATTTCAGAGATCATTCGAGATATTAGTTACAGTTTTTGCAGATGAATCATGCACAAACATAAAGTCAGACAGATATGCCATGCCTGGTGCCAGAAAAAAATCCGTCTGTGACCCAACCAGCAAGTTCCAGACTTTAACCTGAAGGGTGTCTTTACTGATGAGAGAGTAAAGACACGCTTTGGGCCAGACTGCCTGTCTCTGTCAGTCTGGGGGTTTGGGGCACGGTCTCCAGTAGGTGCAGGATCTGCTGCCAACAAACCACGATGCTGTTTTAACAGATAATGGATGCCTTTTTTCTGAAGATAAAATCCACCTAGAGTACAAGGTTTGTTTGCCACTCACACTGTCAAAGAATGTGTGCATGGATCTTTGAGTGAGAAAGATTTCTTCCCTAAAAACTGGCTTAAAGTAGCTAGGCACTTGGAAAGACAGTTTGGAACTAAATATCTACTATCAATTTTTGATTATTGTTAGCCTGGTTCCATGCAAGTTTGTGAAGTTGATGCAAGACAAAAGGGCCCTCCAGTGCCAACTATTTCTAGAATCCCAGCAAAAGAGGTTTTGCTACTGTTGCGTTTCTGTACATGCATTATTCCTAACATGGTTGGCATTGCAGCCCTCAAGCCTTGCCAGCACTTTAAAACATTATTTGGACGAAAAATGCCATACCTAGCAACATGGTGGTATAATACACTAATAAGCAAATTCTGAGCAACATTCATCAGGAAACAATTTTTATTTTATGGAGAATTTTTATTTAATGTATTTTTTCTTAGAAGTAGTGACACTATATCATCCACAATATATATAAATCATTCTTGATTCTCACTAATATTTTTTTATCCATTTCTGTTTCTAAATTATGGGAACAAGTTTTGGAGTTCAGTGGGAGACAGATGAATGCTGCAACATTCTGCTGTGAATCCAGAGTACTCTGTCAAACCTTTTGCACTATTTCCAAAAAAAGTTAGAAATAACTTCATGGCAACAGACTACAAGGGGCTGTCTTTTTCTATAAAATTCTAAACACACACACACATATTTTCCTTCCTGATTTTCTCTGCATGTGTCAAAGTTAGGCAGGAGCTCTACAGCACTTAGTACATGATGATGTCAAAATGACTGCCAAATGAATGGTTTATACTGGAATATCTCATTATTTATATAAGTATGCTACAGTATGGACATTTAATTTAGTTCTCATTCCAAACCCATGACAAGTCACTTTGACACCTTTGAGAAATGTTTCCCGTGTGGTAAGATAGAGTACTCAAAACTGTAAAAGGCAAAAAAATAGATGACTTGAATTAAAACAGAGATTTTTAAACAATCAAAGGAAATTCTTCAAGACTGTAATAACACATCTCAGCCATTTACTGTTTAATAATTTTAATGATGAATTAACGTTTCTGGGGAACAAGGATGGTCCAGTGGTTTTGTGGGCTGTCTCCTTTTACTTCCAAAAGAAAGGCAGAATTTCACATGCATTAATGGAAATAAATTTTTTAATATGAAGAGTAAATGTTCTCATTTGAAGTTCTGATATGTTGTGGTGCTGCTGTAGATCTGAGCGTGGGAGAATTCAGGCACCAAGCCCAGGTACTGAGACAGCCAGGCAGGGATTTGGAACTGCACCTGCACTCCCTATGCCTGTCTGTTACCATATTATAGCCTTTTGCTTTACAAACAGAATAGTCATGTTTATCCCCCAGTCTGTGAAAAATACCACTTTAACCAAAACACATCTCTGCCATAAAACTAAATCAGACTACTTGTGTAATGGAGCTGGACGGAAAGCACCACCAAAGCTTGATTTACAGTGCTGACTAGGTGTGGAAGTGTTTGGTTTCAAAGCTGACAATGTATACAGGGAACTTTCCCTACGAAGTGTGAATTTGAGCCATGAAGTCTGGCTTTGGAATGGCAGCTGCCTGGGTACTACCAAGATGTGCTTCTCCTCACTACAATGAGTGGCCCATTTGCCAGGATCCCTCATAACAAGGAGCACACACTAGTACTCCAAAATACCAATGACCATGAGGGCTAATAAAGCTAAGTATAAGACTAGTAACGCTGGGTTTCTGTCATGTGAAAGACTGCTGTGAACCCTTTCCATGCCTGCTTGCTTGTCTCCAAGGTAACTAAGGTATGAGTGGGGCTTGAAAGTCAGGACGGCCCCAACATGCAAGCAAAGCACTTAATGGCCATGACATTGCACCAAAGTAGTACTGTTTTGTCATTTAGAGGGCAACAAGCAGGCAAGCATACACAGGGAAAGACCTTAGTTACAGACATATACATCTCCCAAGGAACACACCTTGCAACATCAGGTGAGTGCCTTTCAGCCTCTGCCACAGACATAAAAATGAATAGAGGTGTCTGAGCTCTTGCCTGGGCCAGCAATAGCCTGTTTTTGTTGTGCAGGATGGGAGTGGCCTCCAAGGTCCATTGGGTTCTGTATGCCATTGGGTATACAGATACAAATGCAGAGAGAAATAGACAGGTATCGCATTGATATCAATCAGAAAACAGAAGTATTTCTTCTACAAAAACGCTTAGTGTATAATAAATAAAACAGCAAGAAATTGCAAGAATTGCAAGAAATTGCCATTTAGACAAGGACTTAAAAGACACAAAACACAAGGTCTTTAGAGTGTGTTTTGTTCATATTTTTAAAAAAATAAATCTTTGACAAGCTCTTTTGAAGAACAAGATCTTTTAGCCAACCTGGATAACATTACCCAGTGTTACTAAAACAAAGATAAAATACTCTCAGTTGTAACATCTGAAGCTTCTTATAATCTGTTTTCTTCTTTTTTTTCTGCTCACCTACATCTCCCCTAACTCATGTGTGCTCACTCTCCATCCCCATCCTCACCCCCTACCACCATGAGCTGCTCCCTTGACCCTAAGTGTAAAAAGCAAGATTATCTTCTGAGAGTATCTAAAAGGGAGGAGAGTAAAGACAAAACTTTCCTAGGGATTTTTGTGGTTTTTCCTTCAGACTATATTCTGTGTCCTTTAGAGGGGTGGATGCACTCCCTTGCTGTCCCAAGCCCTTCCCTTTGGATAAACAGCCACCAGCCTGGCCACCTGGGAAGGCTCCTGTAGTGCACCAGACAACCGTGCAGCCGTGAGACTTACTGGAGTACACGGGAATATCTCCAGGAAGGCCAGTAAGGTCACCTATCGCAGGCCCCACATTTTAAGGTAATCTGGAATCTGTAAGATGGGAAGCTGTTTTTTTTCCAAGGAGGCTCATGTGTATCCCAAGCTAGTTAGTTTCTCCTAAGACTGATGTTGTAATGGAGTACAAGAATGTTCATGCTAAATGGAAAATGAAAGGGGACTACCCCACATTTAATGAAACGAAACACAAGTGAGTCAGTCTTTAAATCTTTCACCAGATAATTTCTGTGTCATAATGTGCTCTTTCTATCCACTAATTTGACAGTGTGTTCTTTTAAATGCAGATATTTGATCGATGTCCCTGGGTAAGTTCATCCATCTGATGAAACAAAACAGCAATATCTTACGACAACTGCTGGCACGGGTACAAAGACAGTCAGTATCTCCCATTTATCTTGAGATTGCATGCAAAGTACTCTGAAATAAAAACACACTGCAGCTCTTCTATTTTTTGGAGTTGAAAGATTTTAAAAAGTGTAATCCACATTAGCTTCTGCATTTCACCAGCCAAGACTGACTGAAAAGTGTGTACTTTTAGATGGTGCTATTCGTTGTTGCTACTAACTCTGTGCAACTGTGTAGGGTTCGGGTTTGGGTTTTTTTTCTCTTTCTTATGGAATTCCTGAAAGTGCTTTGCCAAATACTATGTAATGTTTAATTCATATTGCTTTCCTTTGCTCCTGCTTCTTAAGTGAAGTCATTAAACTAAAACTTGAAATGGAAACTCCTGCATCCACCTTGAAGACTGAAGAACAAACCACAAAACAGACCAGGGCAAAGTTAAAACTGCATTTAAGAAATGTTTAGATTATTCTGAAGGTTTCTAAATCAGGCACTCTGTTTCTAGTATTTACAACTGGATCTATGTGCTTTTTTAAGAGAGCACTTAGTGGTTAATGATACATGTTTTAGGTATTTAGTCAATCAGAAACAATTACCTATCTTTGAAATGTGTTTCTATTGGTTCCACCAAATGAATAAAACCAATAGTGATTTCTATGCCTGGAAGAGTACTACAAGGAAAGGTTTCAAACTATCTTCTTGCAAGAAGTACTTTTAGAATACAGTACGTGTGTCAGTTGGGAGCCCCTGGTGGTCTAGTGGTTAAGGGCGCGGCGCTGTCACCACCGAGGCCCGGGTTCGATTCCCGGTCAGGGACACTCCCCGGGCAGATGAAGCTCGTTAGCCCTTAAAGGCAACCCATCTATGTCCTGAGGACCTCGCTGCCACCGTCCAAGCTCGCTTGGCCCCGGCAGATGAACCTTAGGATTAAAGGGTGGGCTCAGTTCCGCGCACACTGTGTCTCACCTAAAAAATCCAATGCGCAGGCTGGAAGGTGTAAAGACCTTACCCGGATCTTCGCTCGCGAAGACTGGCCATTATTGTTATATTATTATGTGTGTCAATTATTATTACCTGGTAATCTATTTTCAAGACAAAGACATCCGGTAGTTACTGAGGCAGGCTGGTTCATCTCTAATCCCTACTATGCAACAAGCCACATCATCTGCCTCTACTCTGTCTGACACAGTCACTTTTCCTACTGTTCAGCTAAGAGAAAAAATTCAGGTGAACTTCCTTATGTAGCTTTAAAATCAGTCGAGAGCGAAGGAGAGGTAAATATGTCCATACATTTTTTTTTCTTGTTCTGGTGTAACAGAGAGAACAAGGTCACAGTCCTGTGTAAATGTGCTACGGAATGTAGAAACTGAATTAGACACATGTTCCACTTTCTTTGTGCACTGAATCACCCTTGTCAGGAGCTTCTTTGGAGATGTAGCAGTGCAATCTGTCATTCACAGAAACGAGCACGTGGAGTGTAAAATGCCATTACTGGAATTTATCAAGAGCAGCTTCCATAACCTGCTATACTGTAAAAATGTTCACATTTTAGCATGCCAACAGAGCTTCAGCACTGATACCTTCAACAAATAGGAAGCATATGGCATATCAAGCTTGTTTCCTCTCAAGTCCACAGTTCGGTTTTCGAGGATACATATGAAGAGAAAACCCATACATGAACTGCCCAGGTTAAAGAGTCAAGGCCTTTTCTTGTGTGACTGAAGTGAGGAGTCACATATAGCAAATGAACTTGGCAACTTTCCCTTTTTGTTTCTGGGCCTGAACAGCCATCAAAAGATACCCAGAAAGTACTGTGATAGGTCAATAACCATCTGCCCATGAAAAGCACACAGTGTTAGAGTGAGGCCAGGAAAGGGGATTCCATGGGCAAGGTTGTTCAGCCTTTCTCAAAAAAGACATCAGTTCAGGTAATCATACCCTGGGTTTCTGTTCAGAGGTTTGTTTGATTTTGACCTCTTGTGGCTCCCTAACTTTAAAATAGGCCCTCCTAATTTACTGAGGATATGCGGTGTATGAAGCTGAACAAGACACAGGTCCCCTCAGATATAGGTATTTTCTCTATATTTGTACTCTTTCCCATCTCCGTTATGAATATAAGTTGACAATCTAAATAGTCAAATCAAATACTGCTGGAATTTAGCATGGTAAATAATAGACAGTCTTACTCAAGAAGTTCTGTCCAATAGGTAAACTTACTATTAATTATTATTGCTAAATCACACAGGTTTATTGTAGAATTTATCATTAAAAGATAGGATTATTCAAGTTCTAGCTTCTAATGGGAGTTTGGAGGGTGATGGTTGACCCTTGGATGTAAGGTCATGTGCTTCTTCTGGTTTATTGTACGTGAAACAGGAAAGTTCTGATGATTTTTACAGAAATCTAAATTCTCCCTTTGTATATTAATGAAAAGTTTTTAGAAGAAAATACAGAGAGTTCTGTACCTAATACAGATTTCATAAAACTATACATTCTTGGCAAACTGGTTAGAAATATTTGACTTACGTGTGCCCAATCTGTATTTTTACAGGATTTCTCTATCCAAGAGTTCTGCTAGCTGCATTAATTCCACACAGAAACACACACATCTGGGTGTTAACATTTGTGCAAGATTTGATTGGTTGCATACTTGCCTCTGAATTTATTTTCAGATGTGGGCAAAGAAAATATTATTTCTTGAGGACTATATAAGGAAACAGTTCAAGTCTTCACACGACATCATATTATTCAATGGCAGATTTTCAACCTGCATCACCACACAGTACACAGTAAGTAGCTGTTTATTTAACATATGGCAGGAAACATCTGCTTCATCAAATTCTTCATATAATGATCATTTAAAGTTTGCTGCTTCTGTAGTACCTAGAAAAGTTCCCTCTATGATTGAATGAGGATCACATTATGGATCTCCAGAGATCAAATAAGACTTTTCAGAAGTAGATGTGCATATGCTTAAGTGTTGAAGGTTACACAATATCAACAATATCAACAATATCTCAACACCTTTGGAGTCTCGAAAGACTATCCAAAAGGAAACACACACCAGGAGCAAGATCTTGCTGTTTTTAATGTATTCCAAGAGATGTAACCAGAGACATAAATGTTCATCTTATTGTCCCCAAGGAATAGAATCAATTTAAGTGAGTCATAATTAATAATAATGTGACTTGTCTTCCTAACATGCCTACCTGACACTGAAGAAAAACAGGTTTATGCATTGTTCAGGAACAGTTCCTCCTTGTGAAAATACTAGTCCCATAATACTGCCAAGATCTGTGCCATCCCATATGGTCTGCCACTCCGTGTGCCAGATGCCTAATTGGAAGAGGCCTGAGGAAAGTTCATCAACACCATTTCAAACTTTTACTTTCATAAACCTCCTTCTACTTCTTATTTCATGGCAAATCCTCTTTCCCCACTACTCATTCAACTGCTTCAGAACCCTGATCCAGAGCTCACAGACCTATTGGGATTCACTCCATTAAATTTTCTGTGTTCAGGGTATATCCCCCACTACATAGCTAAGGAAGGAGGCTAGAAGAAGTCTTTCCTAGTCTCTGGACACGTTACAATGTTAAATATATTGCACAACAAATGATGGTAAATACAAAGTGTCCTAAACAGAATGGGAACAAGGTCCACAGATGTTCTCAAAATTCTGTCAGAGGTGCATCACCCACCTACATAAAGATTTTTGTCAGGTGAGGTTGAAAAACGAAAGCAAATCAGTCACCAATGTCAGGCAAACTATAAGCCGTCTAATCACCTGAACACAGTTGATGTGCTTTAGGTTTATATTGCACCTTTCTACCCTGGAGTTGGCCACAGTTTATTTGTCCAATAGGGATTTTCTGGAACCTTCTGGAGCTGGAGAAAAAGAATACAGCTATTGCCTTTGAAAGGGAGTGTGTGAAAATAAAAAGAGCTCCAACCTCCTTACTCCACCGTCTGTGGCCCCAGGCCACAGAGGATTTTGTGGTGACCACAAGCACACTGACTCCTTGAACTCTTCCTAGCTGAAACCTTCCCCCATGTCATAGCATCCTCATTCATTCTGCAGCTGTGGGGAAGAAAGATGTCTTATCAGAAAAATTCATACTGCCCCAACTCTCCAGTAGTCTCTCACATAGATGAAGGTTTTGTCTTATTTGAGACCAGAGATCACCGCAGTCACTCTGAGCTAAGCCTCCAGCAATCCCTGGATCATTCAATAAATCTACACCCTCCTCTGGGATGTTGCTGGTACCATTCTTGGTCCTTTTGTTTTGCAGTCTTCATTCTTTTGCCCCAGTCCTTTAAACTAATGGCCCCATCTCTGTCCTCTGTATTCAAATGTCTCAAAGAACAGTTTGATGGATTAAGAGAACCATCTTCAGGCACATCCTTCTCTTTGATGTACTCATACCACTCATTCACCACTGCCAGCCTCAAATCTGGTATCCAGTTTGGCACTGAGTACATTTCCTTCCCTTATGTGCACTAAACACGCTCATTACATTGCAGCTTCTACATCATAACTTGTATTACTCACCCAATTATACTTCTTTACTTTCTTCTCTTCTTGGAAGCTAAAGTTAATTTTATGATGACTACAAGGCCCAGTTCTCAGACTTCTTCAGCACATGCCAAATGCTGCTGCTAACATCTTTTCACTTAAAAATAAACATGAACACCCTCACACACAACTGTATTTGTTTCAGAATGTTGATCGGGGGGAAAAAAAAAAAGGAAAAAAAAAGAGAGAGAAAAAATTCCTTTTGTTCTGTAAAATTTGTTCTGGACTTACCTCATGTTCTGTTCCTTTCTTCAGCCAACTCTCTTATGTTACTGAAGTGAAAAAGACCTCATAATTACGGTAGTGTTTACCAGGTTATGTCACTTTGATGTGGTTATCTTACTGTTTAAGAAAAGGTTTGGATTTAAAGAAATTGCAATCTGTTTTTCCATTAATTAAAATTAAGCAAATGTTAATTAAACCATCTAGACGTATATAAATACACATAGATTCATGCATGTGTGTGTGTATTCAAACATTTTAACAATTAATATCCTGAGTGTTTTCTGCCTCTATCAGGTAGCACGTATAGAAACACTGAGAGGTAGTCACACAAGAATCCCATTTTGCAGCTCCCTGTCACTCAGTGAAACCTTCAGCCCTATGCGTAGTATTGCCTTCCCCTGCAACTTATGGTGAGAATGAAACAACTAAAAATCACTTCAGCACTGATTAAACTCTGTTAGAAGAAGGAAGAATTATTTAGTCTCAAGAAGGTGGGAAGCTAAGTCACATCTTGCAAAGATGTTTGAACTATGAAGCTATTGCTAAATAAACGACAGGTGGGAACCCTTCTCTGTTCCTGGGGCTAAGTGGCATTTGTCACTAGGTCTGTGGGTCTTTTGGTGTCTCTGTAGTTCAAAATATAACAATTTCTTGTTCTGAGTATCAGAGCTAATATAAGGAATGCATCATAAATTGTTCAAGTGATATTTTCATAACACGAAGCCAAAGGAGGGAGTGGACTGAGAGCATGGAAGGATTCCTGGGACTGCAAAAACTTCTGGAAGAGTGCTGGAGGACTAGAATGGTGCAGGACAGAGAGAGTCAAACCAGGTGTCATCTAGTACAGCCAAAGTTGTGCCTGAATGCATGATAGCAACCAAATGGAGTGCTTAAGCTCATGCCCCCTCCTTGCAATACGCAGTAGCAGTGGTTGCTCTCATTAGCATCTACTTCCAGCATAGATGATGTGCCCTTATGCACCTTACCATGTGCATGTGAGTAGGCTGTTGCAGGAAATGTGATGTGGGTATGGTACCCCAGCAGCAAATTGTTTCTTAACCAGTACAGAGAGTCTTGCCTGCTCAAGTGACTTAACTGACTGAAACCAACTCAGTGTTTGCTGGATTGGCCTTTTCTACATTTTAAATAAGTAATGAAGTCGACCTTAGTCTAGTACTAAAGTCCTTGATTAGGGGGGGGAAAAAAAAAAAAAAAAAAGGAATGAAAAGGGATACCAGGTTTTTCTCTGGGAAGTAAATGGTCCCCAGCATATTTGAGCTGATTCAAGAACCTGTGAAATAAAGAGGACATCAAAGGACAGAGACAGAATTAAGCCAGGAAAAAAGGAGTTTGAAACAATCCACAGGGGAAAGTACAGAATGTTGTCACAAGTTCAGAAGTAGCAAATTTTCCACAGGAAAGTCAATCACTTTGAACTGATGTTAAATTGTCTCAGCTATCTAGCTTTCCACAAAGCTTTTCCTGTATTTTTGATCTGTACACAAAGCTTCTCAGAGAATTGCAAGACATGACAAGCAACTAAATTGCACTTCCTTATTTTTGCAAATAAGGCAATTTACTTATTTTATGAAAACTATTGGGAGTTAAACTGAGTGTATTCTGAAATGTTATGAAGTTTCCCTTACAACAAATAATTGCTTTAATTTTAATTGATACTGTATTTTCTGTTTTTATTTATTTCCAATGGCAAATCTTAGCAAATATTTAAAGGGGAAAAACAAGTCCCCAAACCAGGGTGAATTCCAGTTAAGTTCGTTACTGTTTGATATTAATATCTCCGTGCATTACTTGCTAATACTACATTACATTTCAGCTTGCCTTGGTCTTGCAGAATTTAAACAATGGATGTGTTTATGGACATACTACACTGCATACCCCATGGAAGAACTCACACAAACTCTTTCTCCCCTGTAAAGGGAGGGGGGGAATCTACATATCCGTATATAGAGCTTGCTCTCTAAATGTTGGCAAGGATACCTGTGCCTGAGGCCCTTGACTGTTTTAGGGGCTGCGCTTTCTTCTCTTGCCATGTATAAAGAAGAGAAAGGGACTTCCAAAGTCCTCATGTACTATTATGCACCAGGAAAGGGACATCAGTTCAGGTATCAGTTGCAGATAGGCAGGCTGGTTGGTGGCTGTTACGAAGACATGGTGACAACCTATGTAAATCACCTCTGACGGACTGGGAGAGACCTTACCAGGTTGAATCTGTCTGGAAGAATAAAGGACGTTAAGGACGAGCCTTGTTTTCTCTCAGCAACGATGGGAACTGAGTATTAGAGCCCTCTAGTGAGGTTTCTCGGAGTGGATCCCCGCCTGCAGCCCGTGGGGCCGAGGGAGTGGCTTTCCTTCCTAGGGGGGAACCGAAATTCCCTCTCCCGCTGCAGGGGGAGGCCGGGGATTTGCTTCCCTTATGGGAAAAGCGGCCGGCGAGAGCGCGGGCTCACCTGCGACGCCGCCTTCTGATCGGTGCCCTTGCTCTGAAACACCCCCAGCCGCTGCCGCTGAGCGAAGGGGCCCTGTGCTCGGCCCCCACCCCACGCAGAGCATCCTGCACCCACGGAGTGGCAGCACTATGGCCGAGCCCCCGAAGCTGTCAGCTGCCTGGAGAAGGAAGGCAGGAGGGAAGGGAGGGCGCCTGTTCCTAAAAATACTCCCCGGTCAAATCCCCGTGAGCCAGGGATGGAGATGGTAACAGAAGTGCCCTGAATCGGTAGGAACAGTGAACAATCTTCGTGCTTTCCTCATCATCTTGGAATAATCAGCGGAATTAACTGAGGTCGAGGAAACAGGCTCTTGGGTTAGTTGTGGGAGGCTGTGAGAATAGGGGGCAGCCATTAAAAGAAACCTGATCGCTATTCATCAACTCGGAAGAGGGGAAAGGAGGAGGGAAAAAAAAAAGACCTTCGTGGCTGAAGCTCATACCAACCTGGTCTATCTCTGATCAAGAAGATCCCTGGAAACAGGAAGTTTACAAATATTGTCAAATTGATGCTTGTAGTGTGCTTTAAGTTGTCAATCCCGCAGAAGCCCACCAGAAGTTTAGATTCAATACCCTGCATTTCTGGCTAGTTATTGCAAATCCCCTAAGGCAGAAAGCTCTCTCTCTTTCTTTATTTTAACCATATGTGCCTTTTGTTGTTGTTGTTGTCTTGTCTGTAAGCTGTACACTGTCTGCTGAGAGAGACCCCTTCTGCCGCAGAGCATATGAGGCTGTTCTTGCAGCCGGGAGCGGGGCAGGGGTTGGGTGGGCACCGGCCCGGGCCCCCGTCGTCACCCTCCCCGGTCAGCCCCCCAGCCGGCTGTGCCCTCCTCAGGATCTGAGTTTCGCTGTGGGCCGTGGAGGGGGGATACCCCAAATAAATACCAGTGCTGAGAGTAACGGCCGGGGAAGTGCTGATAGCAGAAGTGAGTGAAAACTCTCAGCCCCTAGACCGAGATCGAGAAGGGATAATATAAAAGTAATCAGGACCGGCCGCATTAGTCGGTTGGAGGGCTATCGTGTTTCGTGGGGAGCGCGGGAGGTTACAGTGCCTTGAGCTGGGGACAGTGCCGCTCCTGGAGTCCCATTTCACCGAGGGACGGCCGGGAGGTGGGGGCGGGAAGGTTCACCGAGGCCAACTCAGTCACGTCGCATCAGGCCCCTATCTCCTAATTAATACATTTATTTCGAAGATGTTATTCCAGCATTTCAGATCCAGCCGGCGGGGAAACATCTTCGTGACAGAGAGGAGTGGCAGAGATGCGAGCGCGGGCAGCGGGGACGCTCCCCGGGGCAGAGGCTCCGCTCCCGCCGGAGCCCAGCCGGCCGCCCCTGTCCACAGCACCCCGCTCCCCGCCCCGCAGCCCAACAACGTTCTCTTTCAAGCGGATTTTGTTAGCATAATCGAGTTACCCGCTACATATCTGAAATCCTTGACCGGTCCCCTTGAGGAACGGCGCATTGCGCGCAGCAAAAGCTTTGAATTATTCCTTTCGCCCCGAATCAAGGAACAATAAGCAATTGTTGCTTGTTTTAACATAGTTGTGTGCAGTGATCCTCCGCCTTGCTTTCTTTCTTTCATTCGGAACAGGATCTTAGTGCCATCTCTGATGGAATAGACTTGGGTTTTAAACAAAAAGCAAAAATAAATAAAAGTGTGAATAAATAACGGGAGGGCGAGAGGACAACCCTCGGATCCGGGTTGCAAAATTGCCTCCGAGAATCCAGGGCGAGCTTTGGCTGCCTAAAGAATCCCTAGTCTCACCATGGAGAAACATGTGGTCCCGGTGAAACTCGCTGAGCGCCCGGGTTAGGGGGTATGGGACAGGTAGGCCTGATATCCTGGCAAAGGTCGCTATGATTCATTTAAAAAAAAAAAAAAAAGTATCCTAGTGGGAGTAGCAATTTTATTGCGGCAGGCCTTTGGTCTCGGTAAACCCCACCGGTTTTAAGAGAAAAGCATACTGCAGCCCCACCAAAAAGAAAGAAAAACATGGGAAAAAAAAAAAAAAGAAAAAAAAAAGAAAGAAAGAAAGAAACGAAAACTTGGAGTTCTGTAGCTCTCGCTACAGTCCTCGCCATCTGCGAGGAAGATGTGATTCTTTCTGGCATGTGAAGGTTGCGGGGTTTATCATTTGTTAGCTACCCCTGCCGAAAAAAGCGCCCTCGGAGGGGCCCCGTGTCCCTGCCGTGTCCACGCCGGGAGCCGAGGCCAGCCGGCAAGGGTGCGCGTGTCCACAGCCCTGGGAGAGTGGGTGACAGGCTTGTCCCGAGCCCCGCGAGGAGCTGAGCGGCTCCGTAAAAAGGGTAAGGGGCTCCGCAAAGGCAGTGGTCGTGGGGGCTGGCGGAAAGGTGCAGGGCAGGAGTTTGGGTGAATCAGCTCCTGTCTTTAGTCGCGTCTTTAACGGGAACGATGCGGGCCTGGAGCCTTCCACACAGGCTGCTATCTAAGAGGAGACGTTAAAGGCATAGCCGAGAAGGCGATTTCCAGATAACTGCAGTGCTACCTTTGCGCTCACTCGTGGGCACTAAGCAGTTACGTGCAAGGAAAGGCTCCTCTGAAAAGACACGGCCGTCTTCAGCCTGTTCCTCAGACAGTTTGTGTCCCCGTTAATGAAAAGGAGCGTTACAATAAAAACTACCTTTTTATTTCACAACGATGTTGACACTGACGATATCGTACGCTGCTGCGTGTGCGGCAACGACTGCTCGGAGGGGTGAGGCGCTTGCCCAGTGGGCCCTCGGCAAAGTGACAGCCGGGGCAGGGGCCGGGATGAAACCCGCCTTTTGGGTCGCCTCGAATAAAACCTCCCACAGCAGCTGAACGGGAGACAGCCGGCAGCAGCCAGGTGAAACCATCCCGTCGGACCGGGAGCAAACGTGAACAGGCGATTCGCGTCTCCTGCTCTGAAATGTAATGGCAGTGAAGGAGCTCCTTAGCAAATACCAAAAAAAGCTCGCCCGATCTCATGTTTCCCTTGCCAGGCACTACAATGTTATTCGCCCCGTGCCGCGGCTTTGCAGCCAGTATCTGCTCTGTTTACTTGAATGTACGGGATTTTTTTTTTTTCCAGAAAGTTAAAAGCAGTTATACAGAATTTGGATCCAGATGTCACTAATTTGCAATTGCTGTAGGACGCAAACTGATACAGGGTGCCCGGGAAGGGGGTAGCCCTGCCTCTGCCCAGCTCTTTGGGAAGTGAACTTACGCTACATGCAAGCTGCAGCATAAAGTGAAAGCGCCTACGGAGAAGCTAGCGTGTAGATTCTGTACTCACATTTTAGGGTGCTAAGAAGACTCTCAGATCTAAATCCACTCAATAGGTTTTGACATCTCCTTTCCGGCTAGGGTGAACAGCTGCTCCCGTTCAGATTCAACCACTGTGGTTGTGAGATGGAAAGAGAGGAAAAGCAGGCAGGTATATCCCTAATAATGTTCGTTCGTTCGTGGGGCGAACAAGTATGGTAGCGGGAAGGCGGGAGACACAAATCAGATCTCTCTAGCACTTTTCTCTATTTCCGTGGTCCCCATTACGGGAGGCAACAGAAGGCACACGGTGTGTGTGCACGGAGGTCGGGGATGGGAGAAGGGATTTGTGTTTCTCCCCTGTTTCTGCTAAGAATAATATTTGAAGTGGGTCGGTTGTCCCGTCCCGTCACTGTGCGCTACGGCTGCGAACCATCCAGCTGCTTAGGTTGTCTAGGAAGCTCTGGGACCGAGATGCTTTCGTTTACAAACAAGTACAGCTTGAATCCTGAAGAGATCGGCCGGAATAGAGGCACTAAGCAGTCGAGAGCTCATTTTGTAAAGGGACGAAGGGAAAATCATGCAAGGGGGCTTTACCGAGCCATCACCAACATCCCCGATTTTGTTTTAAACGAATTTGGCTTGTTTCTTTCTCTCCCTGAAAAAGAAGCCTCTATTTTGCGTTCATGGGGGACCCAGGGCGGGAACTGCCCGCTTGACACTGTTTCCTTATGGCAGCACTCGGGAAAAGCCCGGACGGACAGGTGGGAGGACACGTAGTTTCCACAGTGGAACGCACTCGAGAAAGTACAGACATACGCCGCTGATACGCACAGGCGTCCGGACATGGTGGGAGCTGGACGCGGGCTGATCCGCTGCCCCCCTACCCCGCCCTCTTCCTCCTCCTTCTTCTGCCTCCCTCCCCCGCCGCATTTTCCCTGGCCGCAGCCCTGGCGCGGCTCCTCGCCGGGAGCCGCCGCCGCCGGGAGCCGCTGGGCTGCGCGCCGGCCGCCCTAGCCTCGCCTTCCCCCGGGACGGCCGCTGCGCCCGCCCGGGCCGGCACGGAGGCTCCGTCCATCGGCCGCGGAGGCTCAGGCTGCGAAGCGGGAAGCCGCAGCCCGGTCTCTTGTGACTTCGCTAAACCCCTGACGCGCCGGGGAGGCTAAAAAGGTACCGTGGCAGGAACCCACAATTGCAGAGACCTCTCCTGTCAGGGTTGCAAATAGCGTAGAAAAAGCTTGTGGGATTAATTATTATTTCTCCGCAAAAGGGGTACATTACAGGCCATGGAAACTCCCTGAGTTTGTGGTCGGGAGGCTCCTCCCGAGTGCCCTCACCTGGGCGAGCCCCGACGCCAGCCTCTGCCCCGGCGGCTCCGTCCGGCTGCGCAGCCCGAGAGCCGCTCCCGAGGAAGTACCGCGGCTCCCTTCACCCGCTCGTCGCACTCGCACCCTCTCCCTCGACCTTCCAGCTTGCGCAACTTTCTCTCCCGCCTTTCACTTTGTGTAGACCGAAAGGAATGGGAAAGGATACGGATCTCTGCCCCGCAGAGTCAGTAAACTTAAAACTCTGTGTGTAATGGGCACGCGTGGGTGATAAAGGGTCCGTCTAATCAAGCGAAGTGCCTCTGACTTTTACACTTTTACACGTGTACCTCTCCTGGATGAAACACCCCGACACGCTCCTGGAAATCGAGTGTAAATAAGTGTCCGGCGTCCAGTGATCACAAATGCCAGTGCCCTGCACGCCAGAGCGTGGTGGGGCATGGCCGGCGATTCATGGAGAGGCAGTACTTCTCCGGCCCCGTATCATCGTGCCTTCTCCTCGCTCCCGGGCAGGTACGACCAGCGTGTAATGGGATCCCAGGTCACAAACAGGGTCTCCATTGTACATGAGAGGCCCCTTCCCTATAAAACTCTCCGACAGTGGTTACTGGGCTCTGGGGAGGGAGGCTAAGCGAACGCATTTAGGAAGAAATTTTTCTGCAAGGGCCGGAGACGGGCTTTTCTCCCCACCGCGGGTGCCGAGGACGGCAGAGCCCGAGGTCCGGAGCGGCGGGACCGGGATGGGGCTGCGGGATCCAGACGGGACGGCGGGGTCGGGACAGGACTGCGGGATCCAGACGGGGCGGCGGGGCCCGGGCGGGATGGCGGCTCCGTCCCGCCGCGCCGCAGCGCCCTGCGGCGAGAAGCAGGGCCCCGGGCTCCGAGCTCCGGCGCTCCCCCTCTCCCCCGACGGGCGCCTGCAGCGTCAATCACGGCGGAAATTTCTCTCTCGCTAGCTAATATCTCAGCTCGCAGGGCCGCCTCTGAGTGGATCTGAGCAATCTGTCAACCCAGCCGGGGAGCCACCTCAAAACAGATCGGGTTACCCCTGATTGACAGCGTCACCATGGCAAATAATTTGACTAAAACTATTGTCTTCTGCTGGCAGTCCCCGGGTCAGATAACCGGACCAATCACAGCGCGGATAATCACTTTTCATGCCAGCTTAGAATAATATTATTAAAAAAAAAAAAAAAAAAAAAAAAAAAGGAGAGAGAGAGAGAAAGAAAGGGGGGAAAACTCCGAGAGGGAGAGGAGCGAGGGAGCAGGGCTTTACCACTATATTATGTGGGATCTGGCTGTGGGGGGTGGGGGGGAAACAGGGAGATCCCAAACCGTCGGCCGAGGGGGGTGGGGGTGTGAGAGCCGCGGCCGCTGCGAGCGCTGCAGATAGGAGACAAAAGAGGCACGAAGTTACTCTCGCAACTTGGACTTACAAAAAGGAGGCGGCGGCCGGGGGAAAAGCAGCCCGCGCTCCGGCTCTCGAGACTTTTTTTCGTCGCTCTTCGCCTCTTTTCCCCGGCTCCCGCGACCGCCCCGGGGCCGGGCGCCGCCGATGGCCGCGGCCCCCCGCGCCCGGCCGTGACGCCCGAGCGGGCCCCGCCGGGCGCAGCCGCCCCGGGGCCGGCCCCGTATGCCGGGCGCTGCCCGCAGCCCCGCGCCGCTCCCCTCTATGCGGCCGTAGGGCGCGCGGCGGGGCAGGGCTCACCATGTCGATGCTCCCGACTTTTGGCTTCACCCAAGAGCAAGTGGCCTGCGTCTGCGAGGTGCTCCAGCAAGGCGGCAACATCGAGCGGCTGGGGCGGTTCCTCTGGTCCCTCCCTGCCTGCGAGCACCTCCACAAGAACGAGAGCGTCCTGAAAGCCAAGGCGGTGGTGGCTTTCCACCGGGGCAACTTCCGCGAGCTCTACAAGATCCTGGAGAGCCACCAGTTCTCTGCGCACAACCACCCCAAGCTGCAGCAGCTCTGGCTGAAGGCGCACTACATCGAGGCGGAGAAGCTGCGGGGGCGACCCCTAGGGGCGGTGGGCAAGTACCGGGTGCGCCGCAAGTTCCCGCTGCCCCGCTCCATCTGGGACGGTGAGGAGACAAGCTACTGCTTCAAGGAGAAGAGCCGCAGCGTCCTCCGCGAGTGGTACGCCCACAACCCCTACCCGTCCCCCCGCGAGAAGCGGGAGCTGGCCGAGGCCACCGGCCTCACCACCACCCAGGTCAGCAACTGGTTCAAGAACCGCCGGCAGCGGGACCGCGCCGCCGAGGCCAAGGAAAGGTACGACTCCCCATGGCTTCCCCTGCTCCCGCGGCTGCTCGACCCCTCCGGTCGCTCCGCGCCTCCCTCTCTACCCCGGCCCCGGCTGCGGGAGGCCCGTCGGGAAGGCATGGGCTGACCGCCGCGGGGACGCCCAGAGAGCCAGCGACGAACGAGCTGGGCTCTCGGGGAGGGCTTCTGTCTGCCGAAAGTAGCCCTGGGAGAGGTGGCCGAGACCCCTTCCTTGCCGACATCCCACTCCCTGCACAGCCGGCGCGGCGGCCCCAGGGCAGCCTCTGCTGCTGGGGACGTTCCTTACGGCCGGCGGCGACTCCCGGTTAAGCAGCGTGGCTGCTGCCTCTCCGGGGAAACCCAGAGTGAAGCCCAGCCGGGCGCCGGTGGCCGGAGGTGCATGTGGGGGTCCGTCGGGACAAGGTGGCTGCGGCGAGGCCCAAGGGCAAGGGCTCCGCGCCCCGCACAGCTCAGAAGGTGTCCTTGAGGGTGACCCCGGTGCAGAAAGGGAAAGCCGGGGGACAGAGGGGAAGGTGTAGGTCTGAACGCGTTTAGCAAATATGTCCAGTGTCGTCGGCTCCTGGCGTGTGGCGGGAGACCTGGACAAGGACTGAGCAGAGCAAATTCTTGCCTCGCTCGTGACATTGCAGTTCTTATTCCCTACCCAGTAAGGTGTTCATGAACGCGTGTCAATAGGTGTATGTTCTTAGGACGAACATGATTCTGCTACTGTGCTTTTCACATTAAATGGAGTGAAGGGACTAATAATCGCCGGGCAGAGGTATTTGGGATGACTGAAAAGTCATCAGCAGTCCCTATGCCTTAGTAAGACGGTTCGAAGAAGCAAAAAGGGTCCTCTAAATGCATTCACTATTTCTCTGAATTACTCGGTCCGTACGGATTGTATGACCTGCTCGGTCAATTAACATCAGAAATCTCCTGTAGATCCTTGCCTATGAGGTAACTTCTACCTTTCGAGACTCTCTGCCTACCGTGTTTTGGAAACGAGCAGCGCCGCAGCTGTGCAGCTCGGCAGGTTCGAACACAGATTTGTTCTATTCATTTCATGAAACGGTGCTAGCGATTTAATTTTAGTTCAAATCCTCTCAAGTGTTGGTTTTACGAGATGGTAGAGATCCTTTTTATTGCTGATATCAAGGACTCACCTTCAAATATTCAAAGGAAATGAAGGTTACACTTATTCCATTCCTTTTTTTTTTTTTTCTTCCCGCGGAATCAAATTTTAAAGGTCTCCAGAGACAAATAAGATTTTTGACATTGAAAAATACACTCAACCTAATATTACACTCCAGGCGTTGGAAAACAGACCGTTCATGGGATTGCCATTCACTCAAGGAAACTTGTTCAAACAGAGCTTTCTTGTCTATTTTTATTTTTTTGGCACTAAGTGTCTCCAGCCACATCCTGCAGCCCTCAGTGAGGAAAAACCGTCAGTGCAATGGCTTAACTTCTCGACAAATCCTTCAGGATAGGGCCCCTCTGCCAGATAGTGTGTTTCAAAACTTCCGCGGAAGCTTTTAAATAGACTTGCATTGCCTTCAGTATTTCAGGCATGGCTCTGTCTAAAGTATTTCTACAAGGGCTATGCCTAAAGACCGCCTAAGCCTTGAAGGGGCGGCCGCCCCGACCCCAACTTGCTCCTCTCATTTCGGAAAAAAAATATAGATATATAAATATATAGATATATCTGCAAGGGGTTGGCCAGCCTCCAGTGATTTCTCGGTATTTACCCGGTGATGAATTTCGAAACTACGTCCTGCCTTTCCGAGCCTTTGTCGGTAGGCGCACCGGCGGTGCCGACTATCCCCGCCGCAGAGCCGTGCGAGGGGCCACCCTGGCTGCGCCCACCGCCGCCCAAGTGGGGATGGAGGGGTAGTGACGGCTGTGCGGAGCATTTCCCGAGAGGGCCGAGTTAACTCTGTTCGCTTGCCTTATCTTCCATATTGGGCTATATTTTGAGCTTTAGGCTCAGGGCGAGGCGGGAAAAAAACACGTCTTAAGCGAAAGACTTGACCTCCTGATGTGAGCCCCGGAGGCTGTTCTGCTGCACGGAGCCATTCTGCCTGGAGCTCGCCGGACTTTGGCCTTCCTAGGAGAAATCGTGGCCAAATTTCTCTTCAGGTCCTAGAGCAGTTTTAAAGTTAAAAAGTACTTTTTTTTTTTTTTTTTATGTCTTCCTCCCTTCCCTTCCGCCCCCTCCTCATGCTGTGCAAACCCTTTGGAGGCAGAAAATTACGTTTTGGCAAAGTGACACTTTCCACTGGGCTAGTGGGAGACTCTGTTTACAAGCTCAGCGGACCTTAGACCTTAGTGCCAGATGAAGAGACCTTGGAGGTTTGCAGTTTTCAAACCTACTGTTTTTGCACTCCCCTCCGCTCGCTGCTCCCCGGAGCCAGCTCCCCGCCGCCCCCGCTCCCGCGGTGTGCGCCCCAGAGCGGCGGCCACACGGTGATTTCCCTCCCTCTTTTGTGTTTCCTATAGGGAAAACAACGAGAATTCCAACTCCAACAGCCACAATCCGCTCTCGGCGTCAATGAACGGGAATAAGACAGTTTTGGGGAGCTCAGAGGACGAGAAGACGCCGTCAGGGACCCCGGATCACACCTCCTCCAGCCCCGCGTTGCTGCTTAGCTCCAATCCCGGGCTGCAGCCCCTGCACGGCCTGGGCCACCCCCAGGGCCCCAGCGCCATCCCCGTGCCCAGCGCCGACCCCATGCATCACCACAGCTTGCAGGACTCCATCCTCAACCCCATGTCGTCTAACCTGGTCGATCTGGGCTCTTAAAACAGTGTACACGCTCCCTCCTTCGCACCGGCCCTCCTTTACTCTCTCTTTTTTTTTTCCTTTTTTTCTTTCCTTTTTTTTCTTCCCCCTAAATCTTACCAGAGACTTTGAAAGCGATGACAAACACCTTAGTGGATGTGTTGTGCCCTTTGGCGGAAGGCTGGCTGCAGGTTTGCAATGTAGCGGACTCGACTGTGGGCAGTGATGTGAAAAGCCTTAAGAGTTGTTTACAGGTGGTCTCAGACGTGTAAGGACTGTTGGACAGGAGCTGTGATTTTCACGGCAAGCTGTAAGGGGGATCAGTTTAGCAGCTCTTTCCAGCCTTAATTTCACGAACCTCTCAGTGGTGTCACTCGATCGGGCCGGTCTGTGCGGTAAGAGGCACATTGTAATATTTTTTTGGGGGGTGCTGTGAGGAAAGTGGAACACGAGGATGCTGTTGCCATGCCTGTTTGGAAGTTACACATCTCTCCCGTTATTCTATTGTAGTTATGTATCCGTGGCAGGTGTACGATGTACAATTTCAACTAAGAATACAAAAATTGTAGTCAAGTTATAGCAGCAACACGCGCTCTAGGCAGACTCTGTAACCTTCTTGTAGCTGACGCTATGCAGAGAGACAGCTTCTTCGGCCTTGTCCATGTGGTGCTTTAGCCATTTGCTGTGTGGAAAAG
This sequence comes from Myiozetetes cayanensis, assembly GCF_022539395.1. Taxonomy (NCBI): domain Eukaryota; kingdom Metazoa; phylum Chordata; class Aves; order Passeriformes; family Tyrannidae; genus Myiozetetes; species Myiozetetes cayanensis. The sequence continues at coordinate 26,259,513 of NW_026087411.1, read as the reverse complement.
GAAGTGATGGCCCAGCTCCGGCCCGGAGGAAGGCAGAGACAGAATTCCCCCCTCTGTGTGCAACGTGGGCAGGAGCTGGCTTTAAAAAGAAAAGAGGAATTGCTGCTCAAGTTTAGACCTAAACGACAGTATCAACAGCAAGTCACTCACCTTAGTTTTGTTTCTTGTTTATATTATGTGAATACATTCTTTGGAAAATATTTCTGCTTTTATTTTATAATAAAAACTAGAAATCTAACTCGGCGTACGGTTGCTTCACTCTCCCGCGGGGTATTTTCGGACTCAGTCCTGAGTGGAGCAGAGCGGGCGTCCTGGTGGGGGTCGCCGGGGAAGGCGGTGTCGGGTGTTCAGACCCCCGCAGCCTGCCCCATTTGGGGTGACCCGCGAAGCAACGCCCGGGCACGTTGGTCCGGGGAAGCGGCGTGGGCCGGGGGGAGCTGAAGTCGCCCTGCGGGAGCGGGGAGCTGAGGGGTCGGAGAAGGACGAGCGGTGCGGGCCCTGAGGGAAGAGTAGAGGTCAGCCACCTGCTCCATCGAGGGCACAGCGGTGCAGGCTGCGGGCTTTTCCGCCCGGTGTCCGCTGGCCCTGGCAGAAAGTCGACCCCCCGCCACCCGCTCCCCACCTCTCTTAAAGGGCGGGTGGGCAAACCAAGTGTGGCCAGCCCCTGCTCCGCAGTTCAGCACGGCTGGGCTGCAAACGCCTTTCCAGCGCCTGCGGGAGTGATGGTGGGAAAGTGATTGCTCTATTCCTCTCCTTTTTCTTTCTTTATTTTTAATTCCCTTTTTCTGTAAACACCAGGTAGCAAATGAGACAGGCAAGCTTCTTTCCAGTTTGCCCCATTAAAAGATAGGTGATTTCAATGCATCTTGCGCCCTCACTGCCAACTCTTTGCTAGAAGCTGAATGTCTTATATCATCTGCTTAAAATGTTCCTCATAGCTTGCAAAGGGGTTTACACTTTCCTTTTTTTATTTTTTTTTATTTTTTTTTTTACTTTTTAAAATTATTTTCTTGTAAAAAGTAAACCGAGAAAACGATATGGCTTCGAGTGGGATAGAAATATGTGTAGTTCAGCAAAGATTGTGTCCAGGTTTCAGACGTTGGCTGAAATTTCAATCAGTGAGAGTATTGCGCGGGCAATGTCCTAATTTGATATAATCTGAGGCTGGATTAGCGCCTCTGTGCGTTTGTGGGTGTCCGCTAAAAGCACGTTTCTCTGAGGTCCCGTTAAAAGTCTGTAGAAGGGAATGTATGGATGTCAGTTAGGGGGAGGTTCGGCCTACGGAAAAAAGTTTACCCTCACTCGTGGCTGTATGTTCTCGTTATGCTGGGGTGCAGCGGGGTGCAGTCTTATATCGGAGGCAATGTGGTATATTCAGGTTTATGTTTCCTCTGTTTCTGCTCTTTGGGGTCATTTTTTCAGCAGCGGAGATGATGTGACTGTTGTGCTGTGGGACCATACCAGTGCGACCCTGCGTGCATTAGGGTCTAAATAGCAGATCCTGTTATTTCCTTTGAGAAGCATTTAATAATTTTAGCTATGAATTTTAATTCTTTGAAAATAAACATTTTGCAAATAGAAGAACCACTGCTTCCTAGAGCTATAGAAGATTCCTGCTCCATGTAAAATAACACATGCAGATGTGCAATATTGCAAAGAATGAATTAATTGGATAGGTGATTATTCTGTATTTTTATAGGCTGAAATGCGTTTTGGAAGGATAACAGAACGTCTAGGTTAATAAAACATGGCCCCAAAACCGAAATAAATCCTTAAAGCTTTACCCTCTGGAGAAAGAAAAAATGAGAAAGAGTAAAGCCAAAATGGGGAATATTTAAAGAGGCAGTATGAAAACAGGATGGGGTTTACATAGTTAATAAAAGGTCATATTGCACAGAGGAGGCACAATTCGATCGGGGAAAGTAAATGAAGGGCTGACACAGTGAGAAAGACCCTTGGAAAGAGTGGAATCTGTAAAAACTCATGTAAATTCAGTGTGTATCTCATATACCGAGAAATCAAGACAGGGCAAGTGGCTGAAGCCAATTAAAGATGGCTAGAAACAGAAAACATACACTAAGAAAAAAAATCTGCAGGTCAATCCGGCATAAAGGGTGGCACATACAGCTCAAAGCCTCAGTGATGGGACGTGTGTAATTCAACCTGAAAACTCGTACATGTTCAGACTCATTGTATTGGACCATACTTGCCTTAGTACTGATGTTTGGTAAATTACCCCAAATCCCTCCGATTTTCCACGCACAAAAAATGTTCCCGATAGAGGAATATGCCGAAACTAACGTGACTAATCCTTGGTTTTAAACAGATTAGTTATGATTCACTAGCATTGGGTTACATGGGGCATATCTCATCTCAGGGTTGGTTGTTTCTGGAGTAGTCGCATGGTTTTTGAGGTATGAATAAAAAGGTGGTTCAGTCCCGGCAGGCTTTATCCATGAAACTCCCCCTGACTAACCTCAGACTGAGGCCAGGATGTGGCAGGCAAACTGCACGGCCAGACAAACTGGGGAAGAACCATGCTCGCTGTTTCTCTCATGTACGCACATACACATGCACCTATATGTATGTATGTATCTACATATAAGCAGTATTTGACCTCAAACTAAAATCTTCCCAAATTACATAGTGTATTCAGCATTTACAACCCCCAGACCTGTAACTGGAGCAATTCCTTTAGATAGCAGAGAGCTGAATATTCACATACTGGGGTAGATTTTTTTCTGCTGCATTTTACTATATGAGTGTTCACAGAACTGATGCTGTGCTGAAGACAGTCATGAGAGAAATATCTCATTTGAGACATAAAACATTTCTATCTGTCCTGACAAGGCTCAGCTCATCATCCTGAGGGGGAAATACTGATGGACACCGTGGGAGAGCATCCCGACAGGCTACTGGAAATGTGGCCCAGTTTCCAATGCTTTTGTGGGGACAAAAAGCACGTTTATTGGAGAAAGAGCCTTTCCTATGAGTAGGGGAGCGTATGCCAGAGCTTGCTGGCTAAACACCTTCCATCCACTAGCCCTTGCAGACTCTCGGGGGTAAACAGGACTCCCTCTGAGAAACACAGTCACATCTCATCTACAAGGCTGTGGCTGCTTTTTCCTTTGGATAATATAAGCCATTTTGCAAACACTCGATATGTGAGAAGTCACCCGCTTGGTATGTTTTTTGTGGGCTACTGCGGAAAACGCTACTTTGCCCCTTCTCCCAGGACTTAGCGCAGCAGTTTGGGCCTAACCAAAGCCTCAGTGTGTGTTTGAGGGGGCTGCTGCAGCACCGGAACAAAAAGCCTTGGGAGTGCCCCTGCCTGCCCAGCTATGTTTGTGTAAGGCACAGGGGCTCCTGTTACCAGACCCGGAAACAAAATCTCTTGCCTTCTTTAGAAGAAACAAATGCAGCCCGGTATGCACAGGCTTTGCCTTGAACAAACCCTCACTTGAGCATGACAAATAATGTAGAGGAGTGGTGATGAAAACACTGGGCACTGGCCCTTACTGCAGAGTTCTTTAACTTCCTCTGCTTAGTGAATCAAAATGCTGCGGCTCAGGCAGCCAAGGAAAATACACTGAAGGGAACTTTCAGTGCTTCAGTACACAAGGAAAAGGTGAGGGTTTTGTCTGAAGGAGAGTAGCTCTGGGATTTGGAAAAAATACAGTAACATCGGAACTGGGATGTGGGATCAGCTTCTTCCCATTTTGTTGAGGGTAGCAGTGCTCAAAGCTTCCACTCCAAGTATCGGGGAGGTGGCTTCTTGTTCGGGAAGAAGGTCCATCTCATTTCCATAAAATAAACGTGAGGCGGGGGTTGTTTATTAGCTATTGGGGAGTTTTTGCTGAGTTTGAGCAAAACGCTCGATCTCCAGCTTTAAATATCAAATCTGCCTTTATCCGGTGTTCCGATGTGCCGCAGAGCCCGTCGCGCTTCGCACCCCGGGGTACCAAGAAGCAGAGGCTGCCGAGTGGGCGATCGGGTTTGCTGGCCGGCAGAGCACCTCCAGCCCAAGCCGCGTACTGTAGGAAACAAACAAAACAAAAAACCCCAACAACAACAACAACAACAGGACGAAAAATAATTACTTCTTAAAAAAATATCCCCCTCCCAACCCCAAACAAACAAACAAAAAAACCAATCAGACACACAGAAACAAACTGGGACTTCACCGAGAGTTTGGGACGGACAGGCTTGTTTAGTGGGAGCTAAGGTGGATGAACAGATAAAATGTTATATCAGCAAACACTGCTGGTAAGGAAAGGAGGGTAGGAGAGGAGAAATCTCTTGGAAAGATGAAAATCGCACATGTGCTTCTGATGACCCCATCAGATGAGAAGTCCTCCAGGAAATACATATTTGAAACAGCCAGGAAAAACAAACATGCCTTTTATAGACTTGTCTGTCCCGCCACGAAAAATGCAAACCTCGGTATGGTGCGTGTGTACCCAGGGGGTGGGAGGGAGTAAGGGGAATAGATTTTGTAAAGAATCCGGTGAAAGCTACCTTCATCAGGAATATTCATTTGCACTGCTCTGCTCTCAAAAAATAAGCTGTAGCATGAAAACCAAGGCAGCAGTTAGAACTAATGTGTGTGAGACGGACATCTGAGTCTGGAAACTGACTGTCAGGAGCTCGTCTGGATGTCAACCCAGGCAAGACTGGCTGGCAACAGGGAGGAAATAAAAAAACACGGGGTGCGTGAAGAGTTAGAAAGCGGGACTTTATAAAGCCTACAGTTTGCTAAAAAATGTTGGACAAAGTCCAGTGAATCATATTGGAAGAGCGATTTCTAGACGTGCCGGAGTTTGAGTCTGGGCAGAGGTACTCCCAACCGCACCGTTCCAAAGCGCGGGGTTTAGATGCAGTTGTACTGGAGGTCTGGAGAGAGAGCAGAGAACTCGATTAGAGAGCACTTAGCAGTAAAGGTTACATCGTTCGTCCCACACACACCCCGACCACCCCGTCCACAGAGACAAACATAGCCCAGCAATGCTCCGAGGGGACATCTGGTCCCGCTCCGTGCTTTATTTCTCTTTCCTTCCCACCTCCTCCGAAAGGTGGACGTCTGCTGTCCCCGCTGCGGGGCCGGCTTTTGCCCGGTGCTTCGGAAACCTCTGCGGCAGGTGCCGGGGGCGAAGTGGCCACCTCGGCAGCAGGCGGACCCACGCCGCGCGGGGACACGCAGTCCTTCGCACGGAGGTGGCGAGGGTGAACGGCCAGTCCGTCCCCCGCCGGTGAGACGTCTCTCCCTCAACACCTGGCGGTGCTGCCGCGACAGTGGTAGGTGATTGAGCACCGCTGGTTCAGTGCGATGCGCTTAATTGGAAGAGGCTGTTGTCCCCCTGTTGTCACCGGAGAGCTGCGTGATGGGGGAAAGCATTACCAAAGGCTGAGCTAGTGACATGCCCGGGGGAGGCTCGTCCCGAGCACGGCCGATCCGGGACCCCTCGTCCATTTACCCCGGCGCCGTGGAACTAAACGGCCGTCGGGGGCTGTTTGTGCTGCGGCAGCCAGAACTTCCCCGTCGTAGGGAACCGGCTGTTTCCCACCGTCGGGGCGCGCACGGCAGGTGGGGGGTATCTGTGCCCTGCAGCGCTCTTCTCCCAGCCCGCTCCGATCCGCCGCCATGGAAGTGGAGCAAGCCATAGAAGTGGAGCAAGCGCACGGCCTCCCCCGGGCACAGGGGCTGCTGGAGCGGGGGTCGGGGCTCCCAGGCTTCTGTAAGGCCAGGGACTGGTGGGTTTCTTTCGGTACCCTGAGATATTCGGTTACCCATGAGCCTAGAAGCTGCTCAGGGCGGGGATCCGCAGCTCAATGCACCACGCAGCGAGAGAGGCCACGGCTGGAGTTGAGGGAGGGAATGGACATTGAAAAATTATGAAACAGCTTAGGACATCGTTTTTTCAGAGAATGCTGAGCGCAAACCCAACAAAAACATCAACAACCGTCAAAGCAGGATGCTTTGGAAACCTCCCGGAACCAAACGAAACCAGGGGTTGGCAGTGCTGCGCGGGGCGCGGAGCCGGGCGTCCCACGGGTGGCTGTGGAGAGAGTGGTGTAGGATTCGTCCCCGAGCAGCTCACCTCGCTGCTTTCCCAAATTAGGAGGGCCGGAGGTGTACGATCCCACCTCAATGTCGCTTTTAGCAGAAACCAGGGCGGTCAGAGGGAAGAGGCGACGCTGACTGACAACCAGACTCTGCTGCTGAGAGTGTGTGCGTATCTGGGCTCTGTCTCCCCAAGTGTGCCCAGAACATGCTTTCTCCCTCATAGGTGCGGCAAATCTCCCCCGGTGAGGTGGTTCTGCGGAGGTTTCAGTCGGAGAAAAGCCCCAGATCCCTTTTAGCTTAGAAAGGTCTTTTTTTTTTTTTTTTTTTTTTTTTTGGCGAGGCCGGCACAGCCAAAGCAACGGTGCTTCCCACCTATATGGTATTACTTTGAGATCTGATGGTTATTACTGCAAGCTCTCCTAGATGCCGTCCCCGCCGGGGATCTCCGGAGGTGGAGGGCGGCCAGTGGTTCTCCCATAATTACTCTAAATCGGGTGTGTTTATTACCTCTAATATTGCCGGCTGTGAAGGGGCCGCGGAGACCAGTCCCTTCCTCTACATTGCCCCCTCTGGGGTACAACGGGGAGCTGTGTCCGAGGGCCCAAGCTCCCCAGCCTGCCTTTCACCCCTGTCACACTTCGAGGCCACGGAATGCCCCCGCGACTGGCCCGAGGGTTGCGTTCCGGGGGAATCCCAGCCCCCGGTAAGTGTCCAGCAGCGCCCCGGCTCCCCCTCCCCGGGGTCGGCGCCGCTTGTACGGGCTCACTGGAGTCGGGGCAGCCCTGAGACGCAGAGAGCGGCTGCGGTGTTAGTACGAGGGAAGGCTTAAGCCTGCTGCCTACCCTCTCGCTTGGCATGCGTTGCCATTTCGATGGTATCTCCCTTTTGGAGGCATTTTATGGCTGGGGGAAATCTAATCCGGTGAAGAGAAAGGAAGAGAATACTGTTGGCATTGAATGAACTCCGTGCGGTAATTTTCGGGCAAATGTGCGAGTTTCCATGCCAAAGCAAAGTGTTTTCTCGTCGGGTCTGCTCATATTCTGAAGGGAGGCGAAGACACCATTTAAGAAATCCAGCTGGTTGCAAATCATACATTTAATCTCTCAGCTGGAATGATTTAATGGATCAGTATCGAGTAACAGTCCTGGAAAAGTAGCCTCCTAAAAAAACAGAGATAAATCCTGATTGAATAATAGTAAATGAAAACCGTGGATTACAGTGACTGCAAGACAGTATTTTCTTTGCAGTTCTCGAAAGATGCCGCCTCAGAGGGGCCAATCGAGCCAACAAAGCCCCGCGTGCCATTTTGATGTTGGTGGGAGCAGGTCCCGGCAGCTGCTGTGCCCCCGCTTAACCCGCCTTGGTGCAGGTTCTTCCCTCACTCCTGAAGCCCCGGGCACCCTCTGAAGCGGCTTATCTGCTATGCAAGCAGCAGAGGCAAGCTCTATCTCCGCGCTCCGTGGCCGGGCGAACGCCGACGTGCCTGGGCCAGAGGCGGGTCTGAGGCGGGGGGCATCGGCGAGGACACCGGGGGGCTCACCTCGAGGGGGCATCGTCAGCCCAGACCCAAGGCGGCGGCCGTGCAGTAACACACCCGTCTGCCTGGGGCCTCTTTGGGATTTTTCTTTTTCCAGCAGGGAAGACGCAGAGGCGGGGGAAGGAACTGTTAACGCCGGGGAAACTGGCATTTTCCCTCGAAATGTGAAAACAGGAGAACAAACCCGTTGCCTCCCTCTGTCATTTTTGGACGTATGAGAGACAGAAGCGGTACCAGGGTGATGGGGGAAGACGCGGGGCGCTGGGGCCGCCCTTCGCCCCGCGCTGCCGCAGCCCACTGCCGGTGGGACCCGCGGGGATCGCTGACGCGGCGGGGGCCCCTCCGGTGGCCAGGGCTCCTGGGGCTTTTTTAACCCTCCTGTTGCCGCAACTTTAACATGGGTCGAGCATCTCCAGCAAAGCCGTCAATGAAAGCTGGATCACGGCCGGGAGTGCAAAAGCACTTGACTCGCCTCCCCCGGCCGAGGAGAAGGTCATTACCGCTCCTAATTAAAAGCGGTTCCTCGGGGGGGCAAGTGTGTCCCTTGCAGCAGCCCCGGGAACTGGGCGGGAGGGCCCTCATCAGCCCTTCCGAGCCCCGACTCGGGCCTCGCGGCGGGGGCGAGCTGCCAAGCGAGGCCACGGCCGCTGACACCAAAAACCCCCAAGGAAAACAACCCCGCACCTCGATCTGCCCTGCGAGCTGGGGGAGGGCAAGCAAGGGACGAGTCGTCAGCACACGCGTGGCCGCTCCTCGCACACCGGTGGGAGCTATCCCCACATCTTCCCGTCTCCCATTGCTGCCTGGCGAGTGATGGGGTCCCGGTGGAGCTGTCCTTCTTGGTCCCGCGGCAGCGTGGGGATGGATGTTTATTATATTTATATTTCTATATATTCATATTTATACTTATATTTATATTTATTTTTATTTATTTATCGTCTAAAACCCCCCATCCTTTTCGTAGCTCGGAGGAGCAAGAGTTTCAGAGGGAGAGGTGGGTTTGCTTTCCCGTTTCCCGGTGTTTTGTTTTACCGACCGTGAGGTCGGTAGGTGAGCTTCCCTGCAATGGGCTGTGACGGTCCTCCTCGTGGGATGGGGGCACACACCTTTGCTTTAGGTTGTTTTACTCGGGACAAAGATGAGAGGGTGGCTGGGACAGTGCGAGAGTGAACGCCTCTCGGCAGGGCCGCCCCGCAGCCCGCTTGGCCGGGTCGAGCAGCATCGCCCTTATAAGGAATGTAATTCAAGGACGAATGTCGTCAGCACGGCATTAGCACATTTTTGTCATTAAATGTACTCGAGTCGTAATAGTTGTTTATATTTACAGGGCATTCTTGAACGCAAAACACATGTTTAAGTCAACCCTAGATGAACGTGGAGCCGGTGAGAGTCAGTACTTCCCGAGGACAGTTTTGATGACAAGGGCAGCTCAGGTCAAAACCAGTTTAGTTTGGTGCCACCTATTTATAGAGATGGAAAATCTAAAAGAAGTTAAAGAAATGAGATATAGAAAAGAGTCTCAGAAAGTGTTGTGAATCTCAATCTATTTTTTTCTTTGTTCACGTAGTTGTGAACACAATCTCAGCCTCTTTCTAAAAATACTACTGTATGAATACACTGTATATTAATCTAAATCTAAATTTAATCAACTACTCCATTTCAAAAGACCTCTCCAAAACTTTTCAACCATTTCAATGTCTTAAGAGGTTTTTACATTGAAATGTTGTTAAAATTCTAATTTCTTTTTCTGTGGGCATATTGCACAAAAATGTACTTTGACAAATGGATATTTTATGTTTTCTATTAATACTTTTCATATTGTCTTCAAATTTATCAGTATAAGCTTTTGAAAAATCTCCACCTGCCTGGTCTGTTGAAATCATAGTTACTGACACCCAGCTCATTTCTGTAGAGAAAAGCAAAACAAAACAGCTATTTTGAGAAGTGGTCATCTGCGCTAACCAGAAAACAATTGATTATAGTTCCAAAAGACTCAAAGATGTTATTTAATATGTTACTTTCAATCTATACGACCTTATGATTACATTTCCTATTAAGTGATTTATGTAAAACAAATATGTAAGCAGATATGCACACAATTTCTATTTAGGTACAACACACTTTAACACATAAATTCATGGCCATTTAATGTTATCAATAACAGTATGGCTACAGAAATTCAAATAATAAATTCTTTCTAAAGCTTTTGAAAAGGATTTCTGTCTTTTTCTTGATTTGTTTTTCAGCCAAGAGCTAAAGCTTGGCCCTGTTCTTTTTGAAGACAGTGGCAAAGTTCCCACCTACACTCCAAGGAGCTGTGAAGTCAGTCAGAGTTTTTCCATGGACTTTGGATCAAGCCCATAGCATGAGTCAATTTAAGAAGTGATTAATTCTCTCTCATAGAAAAGCACATTGCATTTGCTTAGATAACTAGGTCTCGAGGACTTTTTCCACCCCTATATTCTAGGATTCTAAATGAAGAAATTCTTTCGTAAAAATTTCCTTGAAATGGGTCCAGCTGTTCCGTGCCCCCACCAAGTACTCACCTCCAGTTTGGGACTTGCTCTAGGTGGCACCATCTTATGCAAAACCTTTATTTTTGTCACTGTTCACCTTCTGACCTCCTCCATAAATCTCCAGCAAATGTATCTTTTTTGTGAGAAGAGAACCAGGCAGTTCTGGAGAAGAAAACACAGGGAATCAGTAGATCCCAAACAACAGCACCAGACACAGGCAGGACGTGAAAAGAAAGACCCACTCTCCCCATTCTTCATTTCTGGCATTCACTCCCTTTCCTCACTCTGCAATCTCCTTGACTTCTCTTCAGTGAATGTGCCTCAGGATAAGTAGTTTTATATGAGTAGGAATGGGTTTAATGCCCTCCACTAGTTACAGAAAACTCACTCCTTGCTGCTCACCACCCCTTAAAAGGAAAGGACCAGGGCCTCTTTGGAAGAGTAAGCTCTTTGGGTAGATTCTGGTAACAAAAACAGCTGACTGACCAAATCATCTACTACAAGATCCTCCAAGGACAACAATGCCTGCAGCCTTGCACCCAGCACTAGGCAGGGGCAGGCACTACATGGAGAATGACGGGGCCCCTCCTGCAGCTTGGCCACCCCTGGGTGCCCCCCAGCAGCTGGCGCATGTTTGTATCTGCCATACCTATCTCTCCCTTCTCAGCCAGCATCAGCAGGAGGGAAAGGTGAGCCCCTTGCTGCATTTCCAGCTCGCTGTCAGTCTGCACTACATGTAGCTTGGCTGGACCCCAGAGCCTGCCTGGGAATCTTCAGATCACATCTGTGTTTGATTACATCTGTTTGGAGCATCTGTTTATGTCTATCTGTGGCATTATAAAGGAATCTCCAAGGCCTGTTCTGTTATGTCATGCAGAAATGAAATGGTGTCAGTGAGTCAGCTCTGCAGCACAGTTAGTGACCCAGCAATCAGTGGAGCAGACTGAATGTGTAAGTAGAGCCCAGTGAGGAGCTGAAATGAGGCAACATGGAGGTAAAAATGGGTGGCTGGGTTTTATCCACCTAGAGCCAGCCCATGCACCCACTGCCACCAGCACTCACTGGCACTTCATCTGCAAAATCTGACTGTGTTATGTGTGTCAGGAGGACATACTGGCATAATCAATGTTTCCTCATTTCTTGCAAATCCCTAGTGTCCAAGGAGTGAATAAAGCTGGGTAGATCAGAAGAGTTAGTACAACATTTGTGTGTATTTCCTAAATACAGATTTGGAAACCTGTGGTTGCTGGTCCCAGTGTTTCCCACTCAGGTGTAAATCACCAGCATTGCCATGTCCAGCTGGTGCAGCAGCACTGGCTGGGGAAAGCTGGAGGGGAGGTAGTGAGGACAGAAGCCAGATAGAGCTAATAAAACCCGACATTTATTTATGGCATAACAGCAACTAATCTTGCCTTTTAACTTTGTGGCAACTGTATCTAGTCTCTGGTTACATGAAAACAGAAATAAAATCACTGCTTTGCATACAAGCAGATCAGTGACATTGATATTTCACTGATTTTGTTCTGTAATTTACAAAGAAATGAGTTTATCCAATTTAAATAGGGGGTGGAATGCAGTGCTGCTTTTCATCCGTGGTTGTGCTGAAATGGTGGACTTGCCATCTGTTTGGTTTTTTAACCAGATCCAGGGATATAAATGACAATGCTTAAAAAAAAGAAGGGGACAGTATGTTACTTGGAACCCACATCCAACTCCTCAAAACAGATAAATGGGCTAATTTGACTGTCCATTACAGAGTGAACATCAGCATGAGAAACATTCAGTGTGACCTGTGTGCTTCAGGACACTGGTACAGCTACAAGCACCTGTAAGCAAAAGCAGTATGAGGATCTCACAGGTGAGCAATCTGTGACAACAAACTGGCTAACAAGCCTGGTAACCCGACTTACTGATAGCCCAATGTTAAACACCTTTTAAGACTCATTTGTAGATCAAAACTCTCAACCAAAAGAGCCTTATAAATTTCCTGAGCATCTGAGAAGCACAGGTGGAACTATCATTGACACATTTTATCATGTCCTGCACAAAGTCTAGCCTTCTTCACCTATGACGTGTAGCTTCCTCCACTGAGACTGGCATTACTGTGATCCCTAAAGAATGCTGCTATTGATTACACAGCTTTGTTTTCTCACACTGCAAAGCCATAAACCTGTATTTTACCTTTCACTACCATCAGTGTTCTCTATCACAGTTAGTAATAGTGCAGGTTTTGTGATCTGATAGGACATAATATAGTGTACAGCAAGCATTTCATCAGAGTCTGTTCTCCCAGAATTCCCAATCACATCGCTAAGGAAATGGTGATTGTGGCAGAGTTTGACCAGTAAAACAGTGTCAGTAAGTCAATTACTGGTTCTGTGCTGACAAAATCTTCCAGGTAATGTACATGGTCTCTAAAAGGTGCTAATTTCCTTTTATCTACTCATAAGACGTTTTCCTCCTGGACACAAATATGGGCTTTAGAGGAAATACTGTTTTGCCACTCTCATTTTGTTGCATGGAATTCACAGATTAAAGTTGTAAGCTTATACTTTAAGTGTCATCAGTGACAGAACAATCCACCTCCAGAATTAGACATGAGGCATCCATAATGAGCTTTAGAATGAATAGTATCCAGTGCATGGATTATGAGTCTTATTGGCACTGTCTTGAGAACTGTCTATGTGTCTGTCCTGTGCATACAGGATGATATTTTACAGTTCTCTGCCTTTACTAGGGAAAAGACACACATCCTGATTTGTCCCAGCCTAAGGATAAATCCCCTTATATACATCTCACATTTTATGCAGTTTTACATATACACCCCTACCTCTTTTCTGTTAAATCTCAGATTGCTTCTGTTGATTTTTCCCAAAGTTTCACCATTTGTCCCTACTGTTCAAATAATACTGCCCTGAGTTTAACATAACATAGCAGTAGAGTGGGATCACATGAGAGCTGTCGCAATTCTATGACATAAACAAACATGTAGATCAGTTACCCCACCTTGGACTGACACAGCATTGTAGTGAAGGGACATATCCACCCTGACATTAATTAACTTGCCTGATTTTTACTATCCATGAATTACTTTTCATAGACATCTCTATGTTGTATTCGTTTCTCAAAAAAATCATATTTGAACAAATATTTATGTTCTCAAAGATATTTTCTACCCTTATTTTAATGTCTCTGGATTTATTTTCTTCATTCTCAATTCAGCAACATTTCTTAACCCAGTGTGACTTGAAAGTGTCACTGATATGTATTGCATTTCTTCTGATTGTTAATGAAGGTGTCAAAGATGGTGTCAAATACTGCTCTCACTAAATATTTCTTTCTTGATTTGATACACTACCATTAACCTTGATACTTTTTTTCAGAGCCATTCAGGTACCTTTCCAACTTCGTGCATGCTCTTAGGAATTTAAAATTAATGTCCAGGTAAGACTTCATTATGAACCAATCTAATAAAATGCATATATAGTTAACATACTTTTTTCAACATCCAGTTTTGTGATTACATAGGAAAAGGAATGATTAATTTACCTCATCAGGATTCTTTCTTGACAGTCATGATCAGTTTGCACATGTAAAAGAGGTCTAATGCTTCCCTGAAGTGATGAGTTTATTGCACATACGGTATTAAAGACTAATTTTTAGCCCTGGGTATGAGGAATATCCAGGATGGAAGGTTGTACACAATCAGAAAGTCAAACTAGAAGTGGAAAACTCCTGTTCTGGCCAAAACTAAGAGAAATTCACAATGAAAATATTTTGCCATCTGAAAACACAGAATTATCTAATTAAGAAAGGCCAACTTCCTGGGGAAAGAAGGGAAACTAATTCTTGATGAGATCTGTATTAAATATTTTTGTTTTGTTTTGGGAGTTTCTCACCCTGTTCTTCCCAACATTGGTGGTTTATCTCTTAATGTACTGATTTCAAAATGAAATGGCTCTTAACATCCCATTTAGAGTAGGCTGCAAGAAGCCCCCCAGTCACCATCCCACAAAAGGGAAGGAGACAACCTTCTTGAGAAAGAGGAGAGCTCAAAAAACTCTAGAATAGCCCAGCGTCTGGATTGGTAATGAGTGGAGTGTTCCCCATTTAGCCACACGACATGAAGGCAAAGACAGTAGACAGAGCAGGGCTCACCTCTTCCAGCTGCAAGCATTAGCTTTAAAAATACAGGCAGCACCATCTAGGTGGTCAGCATGTTAGTTTAGACAGCCCACAAAATAATGGGTAAGCTCTGAAGTACGATGAGTACCTCACTTTGAAGACCTACTCCATCTGAGGTAACAGAGAACCTCAGATTAGAAAGAAGCGAGAACTATTGATGATAACCGGGGTACCTGCAGAAGATTTGGATGGACCTCTAGGGCTATGAAATCTAGGCATCAAAAACAAAGTAAACCAAATCTTTAATTTGGTTCAACCTAAATGTCACAGTGGAGACACCAATTTTGAGCTTCATATTACAACAAAATGGTCTTCACTGTGCTGAGAACTAATCTCTTCTCCTCTAGCACCTAATAGGTGGCACTTCCTTCACTCTCTACCATCTGCCCCAAAGACATTTAATTTCTTCAGCTTCCATAAAATATAACAGTCCACTTGCCGCGGCCACAGGTCAGACTGGTCAATATCCCCTCTCACGTGCCTCTTCTGCGGCCGGCCTGGCTTCCACGCCACGCCGTCAGGGGGAACCTGTGCCGCCCAACGCCAGATTTTGTCCCCCTCCTCCAGCCTGCTGTCGCCACGGCGACACCCGGTACGCCCCAGCTCCGTCCACGCTCTCCGTCCCGGCGGCCGCTGCCGCCCCGCTGCCCTCAGGCCGCCCCGCTGCCCTCAGGCCGCCCCGCCCCGCCCCGCCCCGGGCGGTGCCGGCGGGCGGGGGCGCGGCCGCCGGCCCTGGCTGAGCCCGCGGCGCCACCTGCCGGCCGCCGGTGAGGCAGCAGCGAGGCGCTCCCGCTCGGCACAGCGGCTGCAGCCCGGCCCGGGACACCGGCCCGGGGATACCGTCCCGGCCCCAGGAGGAGGAGAGGCTTGTCGGACTGATTTACAGAGCGCCGTCAGAGGCACCAGTAAGCTAAATGAGGGTTTCTCACCTGAAGGGACAGGCGGCTGCCAACTGATTATTAGCGGAGTTTTAGAGAAGAAAAGCTTCGCGACTCCCATTCTCCCGGTGTGTATTAATAAACCCCCGACTTTTATGATACAGTGATACTTTACGACACCTGAAGATCCATTAAAACGTAGTGAAGGTCTTACATTCCAAACTCTTGGTCTCTACGTGACCTAGACACATCAGACTAACAACTGCGGGGGAGCTCGCCCGTGACGGCCTCAGGCTTGCACATTGCACATGCACAACATGCCTCCAGTGGGTCTCGGCAGCAGCAGCGAGGGGCTAAAAATATGTATATATAAATATATATAAAAGGTGAAACTACCCCAGTTGTTCTCATTTCACCTCCCCCAGTTCTGTGGTTGTCTACTGAATCAGCTTGGAGTTGCTCCTCATTTAAACCAGGGTGAGAGCAAAGCCATGGGTTTTCCGGTCCAGAGATGAGACATGAGATGGTTGGAAAAGAGATAGTGGTGAGTACTGGGGAAAAAGACCTGTTGCCAGCACTGCAGAGATGTGGACTAGAGAGGGAAGACAGGGGCAGCCTTGGAACAGCAAGTGAAGTAGGGATCAGGAACCAAATGCAATTCACTGCAGAACACTGCCAGTTTTCTCAGGTGAGAAGCATCAGAAGATCCAGGTGGTGATTCTCAGGGCTGTTTTCTAAACCACTTTTCTCTTAGGAACATAGGAATAGGCACCCAGTCCATTGGCCTGTCCTGGACACTGACACATTGCAGGTGCTGCAGAGAGAGGTGTAAGAACCTTTGTAAATACCTGCCTCATTTCTGTGGGCTCATCAATGACTAGACCCCAAGGCTTGGGATTTATTCTAAACCATCGTAGTAAGTATGCAAGTGTAGGAGTACTCTCCACTCACTGAGAGTGTTAGTTATGATTCTAACTTCTCTAGTTAGAGAGTCTAAGGACACTCAAGTTCAGGCCATTTGTCCACACTCCTTTCAGCCTCTTTCCTGGCTTCTTGGCAATGACAGCAAATACTTTATCTGTTGCTCATCAAAGTGCTGGATTCTCTTCCTATCACCCAGTTTCTATCCAGTGGGTGGTGGTTCACATTGCACGCTGTGATCTTAAAAGCAGAAACAGATGCTGTTCATGTATATTTCATTGAGCCGATCTGTTATGCAAACCCAGGCAGTGACTGATAAAGCCTGCAAATTCCTTTGTCCATAGATTCACGACGTGCCCTACATTTTGCCGCCATGCCGCTGTACACAGCTCTTCAGGATAAAGCAGCTTCTCCTTGAACCTAGTAAATGTGACAACTGTTAAAATATGTTACATTATCTGCAGGAGTCATGTGTTCCTTCTTTCTAAATGAGCTAATGCAGCTACAGTTTAAATTTTTTTAAATAATCCATTACCTGCTTAACTGATTAGGTGTTGACATTGATTTCATTTGAGCATGTTGAGGAGGTCTTGTCAGACCTTGTTAAGCTAGAAATGCTTCTGCCACCACTCAACATGACAGCAGCCTCATTTTCTAACTTAATGGCATTGGCTTTATTAGGAGTGCATTTGCCATCATTCATCTGTCCAATCAGAGCTCTATAGCACTTGGCAGAAACTGCAGCAGGGAACATTTCTCTTCTATAATGATATGTAGGTCAGTCATACAACACAGTATTTAGCCTCCACTGGGACAGGTACAATGGCACAAAGCCAGCTACTGTGATATGCTCTTACAGGCAATTTGAATAGAGCCGACTGCCCTGTAGCCCAGCTATCCAGAGGTCTTAGGATCTTAGGTCCAGAGTCACAAAGGTCATGAGTGTCTAGCACCACATTTTATTCATTAAAAATAGATACATCAAAATACAGTATCTGTGGTGTTGAGCCATGGGAACTGTAAGGGTTTACTTTCCTCAAGATCAGTGCCATTTCCTATAAAAGTTTAATCATAGCATCTAATTTTTTTGGTTCATAGTTTCTTTTCTAAAGCTCAAATTTTCAGAGTCCTATGAGATTTCTCCTCAGTAGTCTTTCTCCCCAGCTCTTTTTAGAAAAACCACCTTTTTATCAACAAAGCTCACACAAGCTTTGCATAGATCTTATGAGATCAGAGTTGGGTCCAGCATGGAAGATCTCTTGTCCTTTTTCATCTCTTGAGCTGGCATTCCCTGCCTTCCTCACTCTGTGCACTGAGCTCACCCCGTCCAGAGGAAAGAGTGGTCGTGTAGCCACACAACATTCCTTAAATATATATCAATACAATCACTCTTAGCAAGATGGCCCCAAATACCCTGATGTGCAATAGCAGAAGGAACAGATTTCCTTTTTGTGCTCAAAGTTTGTCCTAGCATCCTTAACAGATGAATAACAGCTGATCAAAAATAAGTAAGAGGTCTTGGACACCTTATTAGTAGATACACAGAAATGAGATTAAATGTCAACAATTTAGTAGATCCCAGGTTACCAAACACCCTCATTTACAAAAACAACCTCAGAAAATACTTTCCCTTAGTCAAGACATGCTTCAGGAAGGTTGAGTATGCAAACATCTGGTAGCAGAAGAGCTGAACATTCATAGTTCTTGCTAGATTTAGATAAGACCAGGTAAGACAAAGGGTCACAATATGAAAATTAAAACTGTTGCAGTCTCAGCTGATGCAGAGCCAGGATGGTAGACTGCAAAGTCCTGGACTTCTCTTGCAACAAAGACAAAATACAGACCATATTTTCACTTATAATTAATGTCTCTAAGACATGTTTCGTCCTTCATACTGTCAAAGCTTGAACACAGATACAGACTGAAGTAACTATTTGCTATCTCCCTTAACTGAGCTTTCTGCCTTTAGTGCAGGACTGTCCTTGCTTTTGCCATCCTTCCTGGCCTTGTGACTTTGCATTTCCAGCCACACAGCAAGCTTACTTCTCAGAAGAAAAAGGAGGAATGTGGCATTGGTATGAATGCCTGATAGACTGGAGGTAGATTCTGGGGTGTAGAGTCACAACTCTTCAATGTGGTAATATCCTAGGGATGTTTTGGTTTCTATGCACATGCCCCAGTGAAAGGATTTAACTTTTTTTTTTTTTTTTTTTTTGTGCTGACATTCCTCTTCACCCATAATCTTAGCAAAGCATTCTAATTCCCAGGTGAATGAAAGCATCTGAAGCCTGAAGAACTTTCAGATATTTTGCTGCCATGCATCTAGCATGTTTTGTAATTTGTCTCTTCACAGTTCTCACACAACACACCAGCTTTCTGGATTGCCATTCAGAGACTCCTGCATCCACTTATTAACTGTACGTTTGGCCTATCTGACTCATTTAGATGCACCAGATCTTCTTCCTGGAGCTAAAGGGGCTTGTAGTTAAGTGTTGCTGTACCTAAATTAGGTGATTTGGATATGTTAATTTGTACAAATTTATTGTATTTATTTACATTCATAAGGATCAACTACTGCCTTGCTGCCTTCTGGGGAAATAATGCTCAGCCTGTCTGAGTAAAGATATTTCAAATTGCTTATGGATTCCAGCTCCATATAGTAATTCTAAATCATGGACCAAATTTGCCACGAGTTTGGGTTTGTAGTACTGCCATCATCAGTGGTATTACACTTTGGGATTTTCATAGGAAGTCTATAAAAAGACTTTCTTTAGGTCAGAGGCTAAAGGCCTCAAAATTCACCCTCTCAGAAATATCTTCATAAATCCTATGTGATGAAAAGTCTTTCAGAAATATGAATCCCTTAAAAAGAAGACAAAAGTTTGCCAGTCAATGTTTTTCTCATTTTCAGGTGACTATGACCAGTGAACAGTAAGGCGGCAGGAGAGCCTTGTGATTAACACTCAGCAGACCTAGTTCATATCCCAACTCTGTCTCTTATTTCCGTACCTCTTGGTCAGTCCCAAGGAAGTAACTGGATGTGTCTGAGAGGTGCTGATCTGCACAACAGCCTTTTTGTCTGGGAGTTCTTGATGGTTGCCAGACAGCCAGAAATCCAGTAGATTCCTGGTGGAATCTGTGTAGGCCACTGCATTGTCTTTAAAAACAATATAGTCCTATTCAAAATGACAGACCTGTCAGGTCTGTATTCCTTGACTGACTGCATGCATCTTACTGTATGCAAAATTTATACAATAGTGTCAGTTATGTAATTTATGAGATAGGGACAGGAATTATTTTTTTCCTCTTATCTAATGAGGTTGTATATTTTTTCTCCCAGATGACAACTGAATGCTAAAAAGCCCTGATCCCATTTGGGACCTCTAGATGGTACTGTAATATAATAATATAATAAACTGACAGATGGATACTTCTAAAAAAATAGTGGCCACTTTGCAGGAAAATGCCACAAAAGGAATAAATGGGTTAGCCAAGTTCCAGCTTCCGTGACTGGACTGTATAAAATATATGTAATGAGTAAACACAGTCAGGAAAGGGGTTTTTTTGTTCATCAAACATACCTGATGGAAAGTCTAAACTACTGCTAACCTTTTTATGTCTTACAAATCCACTCTCCATACCTATCATTAAATACCTTCCAGGTTGAAAACAGTCAAGCATAGAAAATGGCCTCTTGTTTTAGAAGCCAATGCATGTTCAATAGGTGACACAAAAGTCAATTTTCTCTCTGCATTGCAATGGGCTTTCTCTGACAGTCCCTTTGAACACAGGTCAGCAGGAGGCTATCACACCCTGCTCCAGAGTTTCTGAAAAAGAATGTCAGAGATTCAAAATCCCTGAAAAGGGAACACACCTGTCAAGGGGAGGCTTTGAAGTGACACTAAACATATATTTATAATTACAGATGAGGTGATATAGTAGGCACAAGGAATAAAGACACACAGCATGTCCTACGGGCATGGCAGCAGAGGAGACATGCATCATGAAGCCCTGTTAAACTGCTCACTGGGGCTGAGGAAACCTGAGGCTGGTGCTTCCTAGCACTTTTCATGTCACAATGCAATCCTTTTGCTTGCAGGAGTGTGCACACCTCACATGCACTATTGATATGCCTTAAATACAGGACATAACTCTTAAGTCTACCTCAAGAAGGTAACATAATCTTGTTCACATACCCAGCATGGATGCCAGAAAGGACGCAGGGCAGATTTTTAGGTAGCTCAGCTCAGTGTGCTCCCTGTGAGAGGCCTGAACTCAGGCAAACAAGCCTCAGGAGGATCGCTTGGAAAGAGTCAGAGCCTTGCTGCCATTTGCCTGGAAGGCTTGGAGAGAAAAGCAAAGCCAAAAACAGCCAGAACGTGTACATTTCTATTTAGAGATCCAGTTGTCTCTATCCCTTTGTGTGTGTGCACATATGCATGCAAGAGTGATTATGATCTCAGAATGAAAGCAGTTTATTAAAGCAGTCAGTTGTTTTCATAGTAGGAAGACATATGTGTATGCATATATATATATGTATATATATGTGTGTGTATATATATATATAAACATACAAATGTGTATTTGTGCACAGACATTTTCCATGTTTAAAAGTCTGCAGCAGTTACTCCCCTATTCAGGAAAACACATGGCTGCTATTTTTTATTGCATGAAATGCCTGAATGAGTGTCCCTAGGGTGTCACAGCCCCCCAGTATCTGTTGGAGAACAGTGATTTACCTCTACTACAAGTGTAGTATTACATACTTGGTTCCAAACCCAACATATCAGAAGCTCCCTACTTAGATGCTCAAAGATGATTTGAAAACATATGTGAAAGTGTCCATATGTCAACTTTCTTCCATCCCACCAGGTGGGAAAAAAGAAAAAAACTGGGTTACAGCTTTTAGCCAAACTGAGCTATGGGTATGGTGAGTAAACATTCCTGTAGATTGCATTAAAATCTCAATGTTTGCCTCACTGAGGTATCTGCCTGCGGCACATGCAGTGATTTTCCTTTCCTAGGAGTGGAGAAGGCTACAAATAGCAAGGTTTGACTTCAGCAAGTGACATCCATCATCATTTAAACCATGGTTTCCCAGAGTGCTTTATCCTGAGGGAGAGCAGACACACGAGGCCTGAAAATGATGCATTTCCTGTGCAAATCTGATTACAGGATCACTTCATGAATGAAGCGTCCATCTGAACTACACATCAACCACCACATCAAACAATAGATGGCAAGAATCCCTGACATACTGCTACTTCTCGTTTATGTTTCATACATTCCTCTTCACCCATAGAGTTTAATTGACACTGCTCTTTGTGTTTTGCCTGCCAGTTTTGATCAAGCCCATATACAGAAGGATGCATGTTCAAACTACCACAGCATGAGTAATTTGAATCAAATACAGGTTTGCATGAAAGCTTTGGTGTATTATTTGATGGTAAACTTATTTTAAATCTTCAGGACTGCCATTATGAGGTGGGATGCCACATACTGGTTGGAATAGTAATTGAATGTGAATGCAAATCATCCTTTATATAGCAAGGCTTTTCTCCTCTCTGCATGTGGAATTGTTTTATTTTAGGGCTCACTCAGGCTACAAGATTTTCTATTCAATTCTTTGCAGTAAGATATGGCCCTCTTCCAAAAATATTAAGGCCAGACCACGGCTTTCTTCCTCACTTTCCTTGTTTAACCCAACAGCCAACCTGAGTATCTTTACACAGCCTTCCAAGTGGAAAGTCCCAGATGGGACTTTCAATTAGATAAGTATCCCATTTACGCAATTTATTCTCAAGAGCAGATAAGGTTGATGAGTAACTCATGTAAAACTTGAGTCCTTTCTCTTGAAAGTAACAGCCTGTTCTTCCCTAAGGAATAGTTAAACATGGCCTTGTTTGCAGCACGGTTTGTCCTGCAGACTCAAGGGAGATTGGTCTGGTCACCTCCAAGGTCTTTGGAAAATGTTGAGTGGTAGACACTGGACAGACAAAGATAGTTAGCATTCCCCAAAGAGACCCCTCTGGTACCTATCTAGGGGGTAGAAAGAATTTAAAAGCACCTCTGTCCATAGAGCAACTGTACAGATAGGAATTTATGTCCTGGGAGCAAAATGATCTTCAAGGTATTTGCAGGACTGCACAGCTGACACATAAAGCATACACGTAGCCTCTGTAGCTATATGGTTCACTTAGAGGTACAGTGGCATGGGCAATGATGTCATCTGAGTTTTCATACTCTGGCCTCTTTCACAGAACAACAAAATGAACTACCAGGAGGCGTGTACACTGCTCTGCTCCCTTGCCATGTTAGTATCAGAGCCTTCCAGAGAAATCTGGGTAGCTCCCTTTGTAGTCTTCCTCAAAGGATACCTGCACACACTATTAACACAAACTTTTTCTTCTGGGATGTTTTACTGCATATGGGAGAGCTAGAGCACTGAAAGACCAGTCAAAATATTTACAGGATAGGCACAGTGAGTAGATTGTTCTACTTGAGGAACCAAGGGTTACAGCCTGCCTAAACGAAATCATCAAAGTACCACTTCAGGTCTTTGGCAGAGGCAAACCATAAACTGTCTGATGTAGTTATTATATGAGCCTTAACTGTGTAGATATGAGCACATAACATATTGCAACTCAGACATGATATCAACTGGTAAAAAGGTGTAGAACAGGCAGGACCTTTGGAGAAAGGGCACACACAAATGCTCCTGCTGAGTTTTCCCAAACTGTTTCTGTGATGAAAATGTCCATGAGAAAATTTGACACTCATAAGCAGCTCACTACATATGATGAATCTTACCATCCTTTTCTGAGAATGCTTCTCTTTCATTTCTATACTCTATGTGCTGCATGAGCCTTAGTGAGGGAAAACAACATCCTGCTAACAAAAGATGCAAGATTATTTTGCAACATGCTTGTTTACAAATCCTCTGCTAAAATGTCATGGTGCCAGTTTTGTTGCCCAGTACTTTTTAAGCAACTTTGCCATAGATCTAGACTGAATCATTCAGGTCAGCTACAAATACTAAATAAAACTATAATTCCTTCCCAAAGGATTTGCAATAAGTACTTCAAAGTTACAGGCTGTAGACCAAGGGAGTGCTCTGAAAGAGTCATAGTGGGTGCAACCTACCAGGACTTAGCATTTTTAGTTTCCTCATTGATTAGTGAAGCTGGAATGATTTCCAGCAAGACTAACATTTCCAGCAGTTGTTTAGTGAAACATGAGCTGGTTTTAAAGACATTTTTTCTACAACATCACATTATATGTACTTTCTTACTATATAATCACATTTTATAGTATTTGTTCTAACAAACTGAAAGCTTATTACAAATATTGTTCTTTCTAACATACTGGTAATTTACTGATTCTGAAAAAACTCTAATCCCTCTTTGAAATAAGCACAGCTTACTACTATTAATGTAAGTTTTATGTTTTGACCAGTTATAACAAAACTGCTTTCAAAGTATTTGGAATAAAAATAATATACATGAAGATTTGCTCTGCTGTCATTCACTGCAGTCCTACAATGTCTGACATAGGTGATGTCTGATTGGAAGCAAACATCTAGTTCTCTTAATTGGAATGATACAGATATGATGTGACATTGTCATCCTACTCTAATTGTACCTTAAGATCCTTTCCTGTGGTTGTTTTCCTGATTGAACTGCTATATTCAAAGCACTATATACCCAGCTGCTGAATATTGGAAGGCCCTTATATTATTGGCTTAGCAGTGGTCTGCTTCCACCTTCTTTCTCACTGTTTCCAGGTGTTCCACCTACCTTTCTGCATCAGCATTAGTGTTTTTGCATCACCCAGGGTGCCTGATGGTTCACTAATCCAACTGAAACTGACCCTCTACAAAAACAATGAAAAATTTTCATGATGAGTAAAGCTGCACACAAAAAAAGGAGGAATTGAATGATGGATGCCAAGACAATCACAGAACTGACTTCTTGTAGTCTTTTCTCTGAAAGTGAATGAGCTATATCTACTTAGAGCTGCTGAGAATCTGGCCCTGTATACATACATGAAATGCTTTCTCTGCATAATTCCTGTAATCACATTTCCTCATGAGCTTCTTGCTTCATTTTGGCCAATATCTAAATCATATCTCCTTTATTTTTTCTGAAATCCTTACTCTTCTTTGTCGGATGTCTGTGCATCTCATTACTGGCTGTATTCTCTAATATGAAAATGCTGCGTTCCCATAAGTAAAACTAGGGGAGTGATTTATGCATTTTTCTGGAGGAAAAGGCCCCTTGTGTGCTCCTCATGTAAAGGCAGAACAAAGCAGATCTCTACGAACATTTGTTTTCCTTTTAGCAGTTATTGCCATAAAAAGAGGTCAGAATGAAATAAAACAACTTAATGTTTTGTCCCTTGTCCAGCTCTGGTGCCTGATCTGGTTTCAGCTGTTATAATTATGGGTCTCTTTCTGAATACATGAGAATGGACTCTGGCCCCTTAAGGATTACAGCTCATTCAGTGGTTCCCACAACTTTGGACCAACTGGTCACAGTCCATCAAGCCAGCCCTGTGTATGCTTTACTTCTTAATACTTTCTACAGCCCCAGGTGCAGAGCACTCACGATGGCCTCAAGGACCACCCAGTTTTTCTGCAGTGCAGCAATGGAGCCACTGGAATAAGTAACTTGACAATTACATGCTATAATAAATAGATCTCTTTGGCCAGGAGTTCCAGCACAGCTGAACTAGTCGGGTGTGCTCATCTTTAGGCATTTCAGGAGTGGTCTGAGGGGAGCCATGGCTGGCTTTACTGTCTGGTTTTGTTCCTACAGGTAAAACAAAACCAAAAGGCAAATAGTTCTTCTAAATAATATTATATGATTTCTGAAAATTAAAATGACGATTCTGAATCCATTAGGTTAGTACTGGCACTGTGTACTTGAACATCTAGTCTGCAAGGAGCATAGTGACTGGGAAGGGGTAATGGACTGGTAAACCTGCTGCTTGAAACTCTCTTTTTGGACAGAAAGCAAACATCATAGGGAGCATCTCTCTGCCGCATCAGAGTGCTCCCAGACCACTGGAAGAGTACATAGATGCAAACCTGATGTCAGCTGTGCTTTCTGCTTTCTAAAGTCTTCATTATTTAGTTAGAATTGACAGGCACAGAGGTGCTGGATGGAGCAGCAGTTTGACGAGACACCTGTCCAGTGCTGAGAGACTGCTGACTTATATCACACAACACTGTAATACTTCAGCTGCACTCAGTCCCACCACAGCCAGCTGCACCTAGTTAAGTCCCGTGACAGGAACTCCAATGAATACTTTAGAGGGTAGGGTAGGAATTACAGCAGGTACATATTGCTCTTCTCCCTTGTTTATCTACCTAGCTCTGGGTGACAGAATTTGTGAGCTCAGTGTTGAATCCAAATCATAGTTTTTAAAACATACCAGTGGACCTATTTTCCGTGAGGGCATATAATCCTTTTCAGACTTTTTTTAGAGTTTTGCCGTCTACCATGCCCTGCATCAATGACTTTCTCAGTTTAGTTTTGGGTTGTGCGAAAAAAAAAAGGGCTTCGTTCGCTTGGTCCTTTATTTGGCAATTATTTTCCTTGAGTGTCTCCATGTCCCTATGACGTTAGAAGTAATGACTGTGTCTACACTTTTCACCTTCTTTATGCCCTCCATCCTTTTACAGTCTTTAATACAAAGTAAGGGTCTTTTGAATTTCTCCTTAAATGGAAACCATTTCCTACTTCTTATCAAACTTTTTACCCTCTTTCTATATATTTTTTTTTTATAAACTACACCCTTTTATTGGTGCGAAATGCAAGAAATGCATGCAATATTTGAGGTGAATTCAAAGACATAATAATATTTTCTGTGTTGTCCTCTCTACATTCTTTCCTTAACAACTCAGTCCCTAGTTTTGGTTTTACCAAACATAGGAATGTCTCTTGCTTCTGTTGAAGTTGATAATGAAAGTTCTGATCTGTTTTCCATGAAGGCAGGTTGAACTGCTAGCCCATAGCTCACCCAGCAGCCTGCACTGATTTCCTGAGTTATTAGGCTGCCTATCAGGACTCTATTGTTCAGTCTTTTGTTCATCTGAGGAGTAGGTCTGTATGGATTCCACGACAGATCAATGATTCCAGGCTTCTCTTGAGAGAAAGGGAATATTTTATCATTGCTAATGGTTTGTTTTGTGTATTGATCTTCTTACCTCCTCCTGACATGTGGCTCTGCTTGCAAGGAACTGCTCTCAGAAATATCCCCTATAAAAAAGCACTTTATTTCTAGATAGAACTCCATATGTTGGACATAACAGTTTTAGGTCCTTCTGATCAGGTGGGATTATTTTTGCCTGTGCCCTGGCTATTTTATGACCAACTAAAAAACTGTTGGAAGGTGTTAGTGTAATTTTTACATAAAATATAGGCAAGGAAGTAAGCTCAGAAGGTTCACCCTGTCTTCCACAGTCAGATGGCATTGGCCACTCCAGCAGCCTCTTGAAATTTCAGATAACTGAACTCCGAAGCCTGACACCGAGACGATGACATGAGAATTGCAAGGTCAATTTTTAAAGCAATTTTCCCTTTCCCATCACACCAGAAATAAAAGAAAATCTCTCAAACACATTCTCATATCTCAGAAAAACACAAGGATCTCAAACGAATAGCCTTTCTCTCTGTGGGTTTAGCCTCCAAAGCAGGTGTGTATTTGAGCTTTTGGGATCTGCAGGAGGGTGATATTTGGAATGGCAAGCTAGTTCTGCTACAGCAGTAGTTGCTTCATTATAAATATGGTTTTACCCAAGGGCTTTACCAGCTAAGCAACTGTTACTCTATTTATGTACACTTAGAGGATGCATGATGTCAAGTGCCAAGCTTTTCAGGTAACTGCTGCGTAGCATCTGCACAGACATGCATAGAAAATGTCACAGTTAAGGCACTTTGATTGTTGCCTTTGGGTTAATCATTTTGTTTACAAAGACAGAATATATAATGAATTGATTTCTTCTAAGTCCTAACTTTATTCCCTGGAGTAGTACATTTCAAGGGGATTGGTTTGATCAGCAAAATTCCTCACATGCATATATCTTCACAGGGTCAGCACCTAAATTTGTGTAATTCTTCTAACAAAGCAGTTACTTTTCATATTTGATTTCGACAATGTTAGTTCCCAATTCAATTAATATCATCACTATTTCCTCTTGACAATTTCATAGCAAGTCTATAGGGATCCCATTAAAATGTCATTATATTGCTGCTGTGTTGTAAGACTTCAGTGGGAAAACAATTTCAGTGCAAGTCTACAGAGATCTTGTTATGAAGCTGTTAGAATGTGAAATGCAAATAGCATCAATTATTTCAGTGTGAGCCTGTGGAGTCCCAATCCTGATGTCACCATGACAAGAAGTTGAAAAGAAAAACTATTCCAGCCTTCATATATGAAGACACCAGGATGATGTGAGAATTAAGGGAAGAAAGGAGAGATAAAGAGGCAAAATGCTCTTAATGCATTGTTACAGTGATGTGGGACAAAAATAGAATTCATAATTCATATATTATATCACAGTATGACCTTGGCAACCCTAGTCCTGAGCCTTCCATATATACAGTCCACTAATCCCATAAGCAGAGGGTTTACACAACTAGATTGTAGTGACAAGGAGTATTTTTAGATCCCTTCAACGAAAGGATCCATTCCTGATGCATATATTTTGAGCAGAATGCAGCTTCCCACAGCTTCCCCATGACACACGTAAGTACTCCTTAAATCCATGGTAAGTCTTATCATGCCTGTACACTTCATCTGTGTAATTCTCCAGAAATAATTAGAAGAGAAGGATCATCAAGTCCCAAGAGTGGATCCCCACTGTGTGCTGGGGGCAGCTCCAGAGCTGCTTTGATACCAGGCACATCAGTCATGCAGAAAACAAACCTGCGAAAGGAAGCTCAGATGTAACTCAAATGTGTCCAGTGGAGCTCATCTGACATTGGTCCTCCCAGCACATGATCAGAAGGAGGCTTGATACCCTGGACACTGACTGCATGGAAGCTGCCTGGATGGTCACTTGACTGCCCTAAACCTTGTAGTTTCCAAGTGCAGGAGAGAAAGCCACGGGGGCTCTGTGAGTGAGGCTGGAGATGGCTGATCATGCAGTGCTGGGTTATTACTATCCAGGTGAGTGAAGACAGCAGTATTGACCCCAAAGACAAGAGTTTGGTGAGGTTGGTTAAGGAGGGGGAGCAGTGGCTGTAGACTACCAAAAAAAACCCTCATTTTGCTGATATGGCCAAGGATGTTGATGACTTCTACCCACACTTCTGCCACAAAAAATATGAGTCTGTAAGGACAGCCCCAATTATGAATGAATGATTGCTTTTTCAGAAAATTGTCATCATCGTCACCATCACCTTTGACCAGTCTCAGAACCATCAAGGGCCTTGGTATACCTTCGGAAATCTGTGATTGGGGAAGAAAAGGAATTTCCTCTTTTTCTTCTTCTTTCTTAAAGACAGATTTGACTGACTGTGGTCTTCTGTGGATAAAATGAGATGTAAAAGGCTCCTAAGTGTTATCTTAGAAAACATCTCAGATTTAGGAACTACCCTGGCAGAGTTATCTGACCATATCCATGTGCCTACAGGTACTTAGCATGGCATTTCACAGGAGACACAGCAGAAGTAACACACTGCACCTACAGAAGTCCACAATAAATAATTCTGTAGATGCCACAATGCTTTCAACACAAAAAGGCTGAGTTAAAAGAGTTGTAATTGCCTTATGTTTCCTAACATCTGTTCAATGAACCAAGCTTCCAACTTTGTTTATGCTTTCTCCAAAGCCAGGTATTCTGTGTAAGCTGAGTTTCTACTCGGACCAGAAGAGTTTCTACTTCACTGTAGCACAGTAGTGGTATCATCTATCTGCAGAATCACTTCAAAAAGTGTCACAAAAGAATAACAGTGTGGAGATTGTATGGTTAAATATTCCTTTTAACTACTTACTGAAGTGTGAATAGGAAAGTACTATGGTAACACCTCAACATCTTCCTGCTGATATTGCCAAATCACGGCAAGTCTGTGATGTTATGCAAGCCCCTACAGTTTGTCTATGCTCAGAAATCTGTTTCAAGCTCATCCACATGGGAAGCATTGGACTAGAGTATCTGGTGGAAGTTTTGTCCTCACTCTGTGTCTGCTGAAATACACTGAAGACAGCTAGTGGCTTCACTGCAAGACTAGAAGATTTTTACATTCTCTTTTCTGAGCTGCGTATTAGGAAACAAATGCTTGATATCATTTGCTGTTAGAGCGTTCAGTGTTATCATAGTCTCCTCAGCTGAGCAGCTGTTGGAGGTGACTGCAAGGAGGATGAATCGTACCTGCTGTGGAAGAAAGAGTTTCTTGAGGAGAAGAGTAGTGACCCTGCCTTTGTCTAATGGACTGTTTGCAGGGACTGTTTGACTAAAACCTATAGTTAAGTTGATGCTATTGTTTCAGGATATGTTCAGGCATGTTCCCCTGTGTGGCTGTAAAGTTTTCTCCTACTGGACAACTTACTGCGATGTATGTGTCCTACCCAATCAGACCCCTTCCAAGTTACCTTGTGCTCATGTACCCACCTCCCTGTTACATATTCATGTTAACCCCTCCTGGTTTTACATATCCACTCCCTTTTTCCAGAACCCTCCTCAGCCTGCCCTATAAAAGCTCCCCATTTTGAATAAAGGCAGATCTGCTCAGGATCTGCTTCCCTGTGCTTTGAACCCTGCAGGTCTCGTATGTTTATTCCCGAAGTGTGGCAAGCAGCTACGTAGTTGGTGGCAGCTGCTATAGCTGTGAGTTGTTCCCAGGAGTAACATCATACGGGTAGCCTGTGTTGTTTATATGTGAATAGACAAAGCTCAAGAATGTGTGCATCCTGGCTGACTTCTTTCTGCACTGCAAATAATACAGGCTTATGGAAACATTCTTGATCTGCATAATCAGGACAGAAAATTAATATGAACATATTCACTCATAAAATTTCTCTTTGTCCTGTTTCTGTACTCCCAGACCTCCTCTCTGAACAGCATCTTCTGCAATGTATTTTGCTATTTCTGGATCTATTCCAAGACAGAAAGCAGAAGAGTACCAGCACTGGTCAGAGTTAGCTGAGTTTAAAAGCAAAAACCTGAAAAACAAAACTTAGGTAAACTAAATTGTATCTGAAACCACTTTAGGTTGCCAGAGGTTATTTAACCTAAATCGGCTCACGTGCTTCCTCAGCCCTTTATTTCCAATGTTTATTTTGCACAGAAATTGATAGAGATGGTAAGCGATTACTCTTTGCAATTCATTTACAAATGAAAGAACATCCCAAATTTGCATCACCCAGAGCTGGTATTGTAAGTTCAGCTTTTGCAAACATTCCTGCAGAGTGGGATGTCTTGTTGAGTCTGTGTTAAATTCATCAGGCTGCAGTGGCTATAATGAGAACTAGACAAGAGACCAGTTAAGAGTTGCACTTGCTCTGGATAGCTGTCTGCCAGCAACCACTTTTGCCACAGAATAGAAGAAATAAGGCTAGAGCACTGGCTAGAGAGGGCAGAAGAAAGGCAGCAAGAGAAGGAAGTTGGAGATGGATGCCAAGGCACGAGGTGGAACGAATCCACTGAGTGATACACTTGCTCCTGTTGAGCAGAAGAGGATAATATCTCAGATGCTTCCCTTCCCACAGAGGTGGTTATCCCTGTTGTCTAGTCCTAGAAACCTTCTTCCTATCTCCCCTTTTCCCTGTCATCATGAAGCACAAGTTCTCAGTCTGTTGGCTGGGACATGATGCAGTCCTACCCCACAGCCACTCAGACTAGGAAAGGGGTGAAGAGAGAAAGAGACATTGTCAGACTGGATGTCCTGTCACAGGGCTGCACCACACTCTTGGGTACAATCCCAGTGCAGCCTGGTTCCTTCCCAGGGTTCAGTGTGGGCCTGCTGGGACTAGATGGCAGGTCCTGCGCTCTCCTGTCATACTGCAAGGCTCAACTTTACATCGAGTGATTTGTCAGTATTTTCCTGCTAACATTTGGCTTTTCTCTTGGCTTTGCTTCTCACTGCTGTTAACTGTCCTGACAAATGAAAGTCATTCTGAAACTATGTGGCTTTGTAATTATTATCTTTGGTAAATGTTTTGAAAGCTGAAGAGTTGCTATTTGCTCCCTCACAAGCTGCAAATGCCTGCCAGAAGTTCAATTTAACTGTCAACACCTCTGCTCATGAACTTAAATATTTTGGAGTCTGTCTTTATGGTTACATATATTAGCATGTTCTGCTTTCTGTAGGACAGACAACTAGTTGCTAATAAGAATGTACTCCTGTTTAGTCATGTTTCTTTATTTAAGGGTGCTGTTGAACTAGTTTTTGTCTCTCTGAGCTAGAATTCATGTCAAAAATAGGTTTTCTGAGTTCACTGTTGATTAAAGACTTTTAGGATCCCAGTGCTTAAAAAAAACCCCAGATACTGGATAACGTCATATTTGACATTGCTACCAGCTTTTTGCAGTTGAAATGGTAATGCCTGGAAAAACCTGTGGTAGGTCCCTCCTACTTCCATGAGTACTTTCACACACAGATACAAGCACGTTTGGTAACTGCAGGGGAAGAACTTGTGAGCACTGAATTAGGCACATTGATAACAAGGTAGAGAAACAGAGTGAGAATGGAAGTTTAATAGATGTATTCAGTCTGTAACAGTTCCATTGACCTCTGTGTTTCACAGAGGTAGATGGCAAACCCTGTGTCCTCTTCTGTGGAAATCAGCGAGGTTATATGCAGTATTAACAGGAAATTGCTACCTTGGGCACCTCCCTAAGGTTTAGGTCTTCAGACTGATGCTCAACTCCCATTGACTTCAGATGGAATGAGATACCTTTGTGGTCTTGAGATTCGAGGCCACAGAAAGATTTTTAAAAATGCTAATGCACCCAGTCGCCTTTAATTTCACATGACAAATGGAATCTGCATCTTTAAGCTCCAGCAAACTGAAAAACTCTAACCCTCCTCATTCCTTTGCATCCTCTGTCCTTATAAGGAGTAGGAATAGGAATTATTTGTGGTGGGATATACTCAGACCTCCTGGGTCTTGGCTGGGTTATTAAAGGAGGCTAAAAGGATTCAGTAACATCAATCTTTAAAATATAAGGGGAGTTTGGTATGATTTGTATTGGATATCCCAGAAATAGCCTGTTAAACTATATTAAGCTACTCTTCACTAAGAACCCTGTACAATCCCAAATGCCTGTTCTTTCACCCAGGCTGGACAGTGCTGAGAGGCAGGAGGTTCTTGTTAATAGAACAAGAATAGAGACAATATGTCCTAAAATCCTCACATGCTGAAGAGCGCTTGGGCACAATCACAGTTAGTTTTGGAGGGAAAGGCAGAGTGGGCAACTCTCCCCTCCAGATTTCATACACCTTAAGAGCCTTACATCATCTTATGGTTCATAAAGAAATGACCTCATTTTCAGGATTGTATTTATACTCCTCTGAAAGTCATTTCCCCTAAGTGTAAGGATATCCCACTGCTATCTGTGTAATAATTCAGTTAAAAAGTAGAATGTTCATTGTTCAAGATGTTTCTGTGGATGACACCAGGAAATTCCTTAATAAATGCCACTGAAAATAACTATGTCTACTGACAAAATCCCTGGAATGGCGAGCCATTAATTAGGCCATTTGTCTCACATGTCACCACCTAATCTGTTACAGTATATCCCTCTAAATTTTCTAACAAACATCCAGCTGCTTTTATGTTAATTTTGGTCTTTGTCATAGAATTAATTGGGTTGGCATTTTTGTTGGGGTTTTGTGTGTGTTTGTGTTAGGAACCAATACATTACAGGAAACTCAAAAGCAAAGAAACTCTTTAATGTAGAAGAGAAATAATTTCCTATGCAGAACAGAGCACACTGAAGCATAAATAGGACAGACTGTATGACAGTAAGTACAAGCAGCTGGCCAGAACAGATTCACAGACGGAGAGGAGCTATATGGGGATAAGGGATTCATTTAGCTTTAGAAAGTGCCTAATGTGCCAAAATAGTCCAAATGATAGGATTTCCCTAATCACCGTGGATAAATTTCATACCAGGGCTGAGAGCCTCATTGCACTAGCACCTTTAACTCACCTGTATTAAATTGTGGTCCTGTGAGAGCTCAGAGGACGCAGGCTTCTGATGCTGCCTTTGTGCAACCCCTCGTTATCAGTGTAGATTTCACCTCACAGCCTGACAACGTGCAGTGTTGGTGCCAAAAAGTAAAGTGAGAACTATAGTCTTCAGCAAGGTACTTAAAATATGGATTGCTGGTCAATAGAGAAAATAATCCCACAGCTCAGATGTACAGTTAGGATATGCTTATGAATGTGCTTGGAACTTGATTTATCAGAAAGCAGTTACATCTGAAGCTGAGTTTTAGAAGTGTCAAGTAACATTGCCACCGGGGCAGTCTGAGAGTATAGCAGCACATGGAGCAGCAAATTAAGAATAAGCCCACAATAGAGCATTCTGGAGGAGAGAGCAAAAATATTCTTTTATGGAGAAAGCTGTTCTGGAAAATGGTTTGAAGAACATTTTTACTATGAGGAAGAATGACAGCAAATGAGCAGAAAGAATGGGAAAAATGGCAACTGAAAGGCAGTTTCTCAGCATCTAGGAACAAAGGCAGTAAACACGGTGAGTAGTCTGGAAAGAGTTTCAGGGGCTGGGATCAGTTCATCACTATGTGAATGTAACCAAAACTGTGTGTTCTACACCCTCTATGTAATTTCTGATGGACTGGTAACAAATAGATTGTTTGCAGCAGCTGCCCAGGGCACACCTGACACCTCAAGCTACAAGCTGGGTGTTAAAGAACCCCTGCAGAGTCAGGGGAGTTCTTTTTGTTTTCACACCAATGACTCAGCTGTGGTAACTCCCCTCTGGAAAGGCATTAACACCTTCACACCCAGCCTGAGGGGTCATCTCTGCTAATGGGACACAATGGGCTGGCATAATAGGCAGCTGCAACACCTAGACCATCAAAGATGCCAAAAATATCCCATGATATTTTTAACTCACAGAGTTAAATCACCCATTATGAAACTCCCCACCCTGGGGGAGGTACTGGACATTCCCACCTGAACTTGAGCACATATAAACTTTGGGTTTGGGGACTTCTGGTAGCACTCATCAGATCAAGAGGAGGATCAGAACTTCAACAGAACTGCGATCATCATCAGGCCCAACAGGTTTTCTTTTCCTTCTGCTTTGAACCCAGGGGGGTCATGTGGTGCTCGGCACAGGGGCTAACAAACACTGTTCTTGTCCCAGGGTGCTTGGCTATACACCTATTTTTGTGGGTTAAAGCCAGTTTTTCTCTGTATCGCTGTATTTATTGTCATCTTTTTAGTAATGGGAACTCTGACTTGTAATCTCTCTTGAGCTGGGTTCATTTCACCCGCTGTTTATTTTAAACTACCACAAAAGCTCTGTGAAAGGATATTTAAATTTATTTTAAACACCACATAGGTAGTATTGAAGGAGGAATTTGTGACGGCTGTTGTGAGCAAAAGAGGTGGTTCTGGTGACTAAACTAGGATTGATGGTTTCTATCTACGGTCTATCTTTTGGCTCCCTAAATAGCCCTGGGCAACCCACTTCGGTGCTAGTGCTGCACAAGCCTCAAAACCACTCCGTAGTCCCCAGCATGGACAAGCAAAGCCTGAAATGCAGAGGACCAGCACAGGTATGATGTGAAATGACTGAGCCAGCTGGTGAAATGGCTACCTGAGCAAGCTGTACCATAAGGACACTGCCTGCCCTGTGTGCCTGTTCAGCTTCCTCACACCCCACTACACCTAGAGCTGCAATCCTCTTCAAAGGCATTGCTAATCTTCGCAGGGGGAAGGAGGAGAACTGCCTTCAGGTCCTTAAGATCTGAAGCTGTAATTTGCAATTGGTAATCCCAGGGATGAAAAATTACTGTCTAATCTTTTTGTAACACTGAAGTTGTACAGCCAGGTGCTTCTGTACATGGCTTCCTCTGTGTTGCATGGCCAAGAGAGGTGTACTGCAGTGGAATATATCAGCAAAAGAGAGATGGAGTATCCCTGGTCCAGTTCTCTGCTGATAGACCTGCTCTCTCACAGTAGAAAATTTGTACCCATATTTAAATCTGAAGTAAAGAGATCTTGATACACGGAAGGATCTTCTCAAAAGCAAAAATAACGGAGATTTATACTTCAACAGCACTCATACCTTTTGCAATTTTACCTTCTGTGAGTTTTGGGCTAATTCTCTGTGTTCAGTGAAAAAGAAATCATGGGGCATACTTCAGATTTGGAAAGTTTTTAATTAAATGCATCGTGAAAAAGACCCCAAAACTGTGTTACAGATGCACACACATCCCACCCCAGATGCTTAAGAAGGGTTGTCTGCAAGATTTTCATCTGCCCATCTAATTTCTTGATTTCTCACTGTGACCCTTTCTGAGAGAGTCTCAGAATATGCACAGCTGAAAAGCATCAGAAAAGCCAAAATCAGTGTCATCTTTGTAGGTGAGTATAACTGGGAAATATCCCTTCCTCATCTCATGCTGCTGCGATGCGCCTTTGTTTTTCACACACAGATGCACAGCTCTGACTTCTGCTTGACTCTCCAGGGGAGAGAGATGCTGAAATGCCTTATTGCAGATGCACACGCTTGTTCAGTGTATTTAACAGTCCTCATTCATCAACAGGCCCTGTACTGTCACCTTCCAAACAGCGAGTAACACGAGAGAGGAATGTGTCAAGAAGTGAAAGTCTTCAGTGCTGTGCAAAAAGTTTCACCTCCACCTCCCAGAACCTGCAGGCTAGGTAAAGTGGCAGAATCAATATAAAGTGTATTAAAAGAGGCATGGTTTTGGCTTTTGGAGAGAATCCTGTCATGTGAGCCAAGGAAGTGCCATCAGTCCCTGGAACTACTTTCCAACAGAAAGTCAAAACATTCTTCCATAGTTTCCTCCTGAGCACTGAGGATTATGCAACGCATGCACATCTTGTTTCTTTTATAGGTCTGTTAACATAACAGGACACAGTGGCTGGTTTAGGAGCCCCCATCTACCTTGACAGCCTGCAGTGACATATTCAGATCTACCCTGTTTGTTGGTGGTAACCTCACTGCTATATTGGGAACAGCCTTAAGTTTGAGTGCTCTCAGACAGGAAGGCTCCTGATGGCAGGGAGTTGTCCATCTTCATTTATTCCCTCCTTCCAAATTAAAACATGAAAGAATATACATTTCAGAGTCTCATTAGGATTTCTTTTAATCTCTTGCCTTATCAGAGGGGCCAACGTCTGGTGGGCATATGACATCAGATGATGCCAGGACCAACAGGTGATCAGACTGACCTGTAAACTGAGTTTAGCATCAGTTCCAAGATGCGATTTAACAACCTTACTTCATAATCCCAAATTTTATATTTTGCTTTATGGTCCTTGTGTTTCCTTCCACCTCAACAATGTGACATCAAGGATGTTGCCTTAAGGAGCTACAGTAACAAATACTGAGCTTAGGCAGTGACTGAGCTGTGTCTGAAATATCACCAAAGCTCTGACAAATCCTCAGTACCTTGAGGCCTCATACCAGCCTCCATGCCAACCTATTACTTGAACAAAATTTTGTGAACGCTGACATCTCTATCCAACCTCAGTAATGTGGTGTGATTGAGATGAGGTCCAGTGCAGGGAAATGGATTGGGTTCAGTGTTAGTGACTGCTTATATCAATGTATTGCACTGTTTCTGCAACCCACAGACCTCAGAACTGTTGTTCCACCTGAACACTCAGTAGCCACATAACCGCATGCGCCTGGGCTCCTCTGAAGTTTCTTCACTGCTGGTGAATTACTTCTCAGTGAGTCCAGAAGCACAGATCACAAATAAAGTCAAGATTGTCAGCATCTGAATGCACAGGAACTGTCTTGTTTTCAAATAACTCACAATTATTGTTCAAAATATTCATGGCTAAATCTTGGCCAGCTTATTATCAATTCCCTTGTCAATCCAGTGGAGACCCCTGGATTCAAGGCCAGTAATTAAATGGAAGTTTCACTTCCAAACTCAAGGATGGAAGAAAAGTGCATACTCTTTGGAGCTTTGCACAGTAAGGCAAACATAAAATATCATGAAAAGTGACATTGCCTGAATGTTCCAGTTCATGTCTCAGATAACCATTTGCCTTCAGACAGCAGAGGGGGAGGAAGAACTGCTGTGCTGTTGAATTGTTTAACAGTAGCTGTAACCACTGTCTTGACCCATGCCCTGATGCAGTCTCCTCGCTTTCTGGCTCCTACTGACAATGATACCACAGCAGCTTGTCTCTGTGGTATAGACTCATCAGTCTGGCTATACTTGCATGCATTAATGCATTTAGAGAGATCTCTAATCCATCACAAGCTGAAACTCCGATGCAATCCAAAAGGCTAATGCATTGCTTTTGCATAGTGCAGTGAATAAGTTGAATTTATATGTTATCACTCATTGTTTAAACACCATAACACCTCACAAATGCACACTGTCTTTTAGACAGGAACATGAAAACATTTTTCCAGTCACCAGTTTAATCCCATAAGGCACCAGCCAATCAGCTGGCAGATACAACTTTCCTCTTTTTAGGTAGGTAAACTGAGGCAGAGAAAACTCAAACATGGATGTTCAATATGGTTTATTGTTGAAGACATCAGCTCCTTACAGCTGCCATTGCATTAGGGTTTCTACATACTTCTGAACTTCAGATAACATTTATTGAAGTAAATAATGAAGTGAACAATGAAGTGAACAAAACATGAATAAAGATGACAGCATATGAATGTATTTTCCTGTCCTTCTTGTGATCCTTTAGACCTCATAACTTGTTTTATACATACAGGGAAGATGTATGGAAGGCCAGGGGGTTGGAAGTTATTTTGCCAGAAGGAATGGTCTGTGTTCCTGAAAAAAGACACCTAATTTTTAGTGAAAGCTGAAAAGAGGAAGAGAATTCCATACTACTGGTATTATATATCCCCTGGTTTATGCACACTGGCCTGTCTCCAAAGCAGAGAGTGTGGAAACCATATGAGTACTATTGAATATGTGCCTAAATCAAATTTGCAGTGTTTTTGCTTTGCTTGCCAAGCACAAGCCTCCAGTGGGGTTAGATACCATATGTTAGGTAGAAAACAGGTTTCAGTTTTATTGCCTACCTTTCCAGGTACAGGACAATCTTGCCAAACTAAGTGACATCCAGTTGTATAGAAACTCCATACATGTCTCATTTAGTCTGGGTCCCAAAGTCTATCCTAATATCTCCAAAATGGTTGACCAAAACAGACACCCACACCTTCAAAAGCAGTTTCTTTAAGCAAAGAGGGCAAGGAAGAAAGTAATGCATTGGCTCTTTTCTCCCTTTGAATGTGGGGAAAACACACTTGCAGGAGAGATTGTTAGAGAAGGCATCAGGAAGCAACATGCACCCTGCACTTTAAGGCATCGTTCTCTTTGCAGCAACACTAAAAATTTCAAAATGTGTTTTTGTTCTTTGTTGGCACAAACCCAAATCTTTGAGAGTGGAGTCTGTGCTGTAGATTAAATATGTGTTTTGCTACTCATGACTCCAGGCACAAATAGAAGACCCTGGTCCAGCTACCAGGTTCAAAGGGAAGGGGCTCAAATATGGTTTTCCACTTTTGGCTGGGAACTAGAATGGAAAACTAACCACTGGGCAGCTGTCATTTTGTTTAGAAATATGAAGTCTTCTAACATAAATGCTAAGAGCAGCCACAGTGTATCAAAGCAAAGATCCATCCAGTACAGCAACCTGTCTCTAAGAGAGGGCAAACTCATATAACCACATTCCAACAGCTTGCTGCTCAGGGATTTACAGTTCCAAAATAATTTGTATTTAGTAAGTCTTGATTGAGGGGCTCAGAACAACATGCAAAATGGCACATATAGCAAGAATATGCTGCAGATTTGAGCCATCATCCTATATGGGCTGCTTTTCCCCCATATGCATTTGCATTTATTCATATAGAATCTCATCTATTATCTCAGGGCAGAATTACTTTACCTGTAGTACATTAAAGAGCATGACATTAGTCAGTTTATGGAGGTTCACATCAAAGAAAAAAATGTCCCGAGCAAGAAAACGTAGCATAGCCAGAACAAAAAGTACACTGAAAAAAACCTCACCTGTATGCGAGGACTCACACTTCTAACAGTGCTGGATTTCCAGACCAAACATTTTTTAAAAGCACTAAAGTAGGAATGCAGCTTGCATAACAAGCTAGGCATGAAGGATAACTGTATGAGAATGTGAAGATTTTTTAAATCTTTCTTTGGGAGGAAAAGTTGTGAAAACCTATCTAAAATACCACATGAACTTTCAGTTGTATTATAATGTATAAAACTACTTTCAGCACTTACCTAACAGAGATGATAACTGGCACCCACATGTATATTTTTAGGCAACAACAGTTGTGGGGAACACAACAAACAAGTCAGGGTCACCTGAGCCTCAAACATAGAACACTTGGCATTGGTGTTACATACCTCAATTGGCATTATCCCTGTTTCCTACTTCATTGCAGACAGACAAGCATATCCAGACACCACAGCTCTGCTCCAACCTTGGTTA
The DNA here is from genome assembly GCF_022539395.1 of Myiozetetes cayanensis. NCBI lineage: Eukaryota > Metazoa > Chordata > Aves > Passeriformes > Tyrannidae > Myiozetetes > Myiozetetes cayanensis. The sequence goes on along the minus strand of NW_026087411.1, from coordinate 26,219,742 downwards.
AAATCATTTGTTTACCATATTTACCATTTACGATCAAAAGCTGATCAAAGACTGATTTTACTGTTGAACTAGAGTTGCCTAATTATCTACAAATCCTAGGCCAAGCTTTCTTTTAAGAAGGACCTATGATCTCCACGCTTAACTTTGATCCTCTTGGAACTCACATGTTTGATCTGGTCTTTTGAGATTTATGTACTGGAGATCCATGCAAGAGTTTGAAAAATCAAAATCTTTCACAAAGCCCCAGTGTCTCCATTCCAGAGTTGCCAGTTAAACTGCTGAATATAGAACAATTTTTCCTGGCTTACCATGATAATCACATGAGCCTTTACAGGGTTCTCAGAGATGTTGTCTCATGTCCAGTCACTGGTGTCATTTCCTACCACTATGATGGTGTTGCCTGGGACTATCCATTGCGGCTTATAGAAAAGAATACAAAGAGGCACCAGCCTGAAGCAGCTAATCCAAATAGTGAGAGCAGCTGAACTGTTGGGGAAAGGGTTGCAGTAGTGACAGAGAACACCATTGCCCAAGCACTCTAGTTAAAGGCAAATAGCAAGCTAAACAGACAGACAAATGGAAAATGCAGCTGTCTGGGTCCAATGGAAAACAAGAAGGGAAAATGTTCAACCTGTAATCAATCATGGGAACAGCGGAGCATTACAAAAAGACTCATGTTACTGGAAAGACTCATTCCAGCACCATGATTATCCCATGGTAATGGGGAGCTGCCCTAGGACTGGTCTTCTGATGAAGCAGCAGTATCTGCTATATAATTTTACCAGCTCTGAAGGTGTTCTAGATGTACACATTATAGAAGAAACATATTGACTAAATGATTGCAACCCTTCTGCTGGATTCATTTACAGCCACTCACAGGCTAGTGGATCAAGTCACTTCCAGGTGGATGGGAAACCTTCTGAAACTCATTCCAAGAAACACTGCTAAACAACAGTAATAGACTGTAGTTATCCTCGCAAGGAGAATAAAAAATATAAAACAGGGTCAACAAAGCCCTGGGAAAAATGTGTCCAGTGGTTGGTTATATTATATTGGAAAAAATTTAAGGCCAGTGTAAGAAGCTGGGAAACCCATGAAAACAGGAAAGCTTTCTCACTGGACACATGCATAAGGGGCACTTTGGAGTCCTGTCCATTGCTGGTGAGCAGGGCACTGCAAAGCACAGATCTGATTGCCACATGACACTCTATGAATGTGCACAGAGAGAAAATCATCATGCCTTATGTAGCCTCTATAACTGCTTCTCTCACAGGTGAACCTGAAGGGAGTGATGGCCAAATGAAGAGATCTGGCCAACTACACTTAACCAGTTTCTTGTTTACTGCAGTTCTCTGTTCGACTCATTAGTCTACCTGAACACCTCGATGAAGATATCAGATCAGGTGGGAAGACAGTCCAGACCTGCTATTTTGCAGTATAAAAATTCATCCTCCCATGTGCACAGAAGACGTGGGCAGGAGAACCAAAAGTCTGCTTCATTTGAAGCTACAGCCTAGTGGTGCTATGACTAGTCAAACATGGTAGCCAAATGAGCAGCCCCTGAATGACAGGAGAGAAGTGCCTGAAGCAGCCCCACAATTAAGCAGATCTGGTAGTCTTCAAATCCTTTTCCAAAAAAAAAATAACAAAAGGCACCATTGTGTTCTTCACTAGGAAAGAAATCAGACAAGAAACACAGACACGTGACCATGGAGAAAGGAAGCTTTAGATAGCTCCAAGAAATAAGGAAGTAAATGGCTTATTATAGTATATAAACCAAGATCTCAGGTAGAAAAGAGTATATAAGATTATATAAAGTATATAAGCCAAGGCCTCAGGTAGAAAAGTCAGGAGAAACAAGGAGACTGTGTAAAAAATCAAAACAACATGATATAAGACAAGAAAATAAATTCAGTGACCATAGAGAAGGTTCACTATGTCAGCAGTAACATAAGCAACAGGAGATAAGTTCATGGAACAGGATTCACAAAAGGGGTATCAATCATTTAATCTCTGATGAGTTGCTGGTAAAAGAACATCTTAAAGGGGTACAGACTCTCAAGTGACACACTGAGCAATACAGTTGACACTTGACCTGGGTATCACACTCTCATGCCGTCATACTTGTGTCACACCTGTTTGCAGTGCAGTGATCCTGCTTTTGGTTCATGGACTTACAGGGTGAAACCAGGTAGTTGGTCTAGTCTTTGACAGGCCATCCAGTTGTACCTCATGCAGGGAGCTCTGGGACCATGGAGTGTGAAGGTCACATTACAGGTCTGTGACTGGAATTGTCCTTCCAGAGGTTTCAGAGAAACCCCACTGAAATGCTTGGCCTCTGGCAGCAACCTCTTTCTCTTCTTCCTATTGTGCACATTTTTCCACTGGACACAAGCTCCCAGAATCTCTCATGGGAGCAGTCTATTTGTGCTCTAGCCAGTCTCAGCGTCTCTGTTTTGGTACCAGTGCCCATTTTCACACAAATTGCACATGCACAGAAAGATTTGACACCAAGGCAAGGGCAACAGAAAATAAGTTACCAATTTTTATAGGAATTTCCAAGCGTTTGTTTTCTCTGAAATTAAGGCTTGTTGGGTTAAAACTTCTTAAATGCTAGAAACATTAATTTTAAAAGACAGTCTTCCTTTGGGCACCATCGGAGCAATGGAAACAACTACAGAAAATACAGAGGAATCAGGTATCACTTGTAAGAAAGTAACTGGGGATGTAGTATTCCATTACATGGGATGCATTTGTACCATTTTAGCTTGCACAGATGGAAATATAGTTCAATGTTTCAACATCATTTGACTTTCACGTGTTAAAATATTGATAAGTGCTGCACAGGATAATGCCCCTATGGTTTCAAGTAGTAACTGGAGCATGATGTTTATTGAAGTGAAATACAGCAAAGCCTTTAACAAGTATTTAAAATTCTGAGAATCATTCTCAACACTGTCATAGATTATTTCTTTATTTTTCTCTGCCTAATCTTTGTTGATATCTTCCAGTCTGAGGGTGTTAAAATATAGTTCATCTTCTGATCACCTCAATGCTTCGTGTAACAAGAAACTCTTTAGAAAAAAATAAAAATGTTTCATATTTGAAAACTACAATGCAGATGTCATACATGAAAATAACAAACTTCAATACAGAAAAACAATGCTACATCAAATAGGCATAAATGGACCGTAGACTCGCTGTTCTAAATATTTATGGACCTTTACATTGCAGCAAGAATATTTGAAAGCCATAAAACACATTATTATCCAGATTGCTCAACGAGGTCCAACTTGTATCATGTCAAAGCTTCAGTTCTAAAAGGCGTAGTATTTCCTAAACCACTTACAATTGCTAGGACCAAATTAGTCCAACCAGAAGTCAGCAGAGGCCAGAAAATATGTCACTTCAATATATTTAAAGGGAAGATGAGCCATGAAGCATTTTCTGAAAGTGCATATTACAGGGATAAGACCATCATTCATTCAGGATTCATCTATCCAGTCTGCAGCATCAGATTTAGCACAGAGATGCTTTGGTCCCCTATGAAAACAAGGCTTCATTTTATGCTTCCCCCTGGCACAAGGACAGAAGAATCAAAGAGGAGGGCAGTTCACCTGAAAAAGGGTTTAACACTCTCTGAATGTAATTTACAGGAAAAAGAAAAGTTTTCAGGCACTTGAGCAACCATTCTTTGAGGTATATAGCTCTGTAAGGGATTTAGGAACTTGACTCTCAAACAGGCAATTCTTAGGATGTACTCTTTAACCGCATCATCTGTTGTGAACATTGAATAGGCCAGATCCACATGGGAAGCCTGAGTAATTCCCAAATGAATGATCAGTACCAGTCCTAGTGTATGCAATTCATGTGTAAAGGTGCATGGCAAAGCTTCTCCTCTTCACCTAATTTCATGGTAGTTTTAAAGACCAAAGAGCATTCATTGTTAGACTGTAAACAAAATATTGTTTTCATCTTCTCAAAACAAAATAAGAAAAAGAAATCATATGTATCCCATTGTACTTTGTCTGACGGTAGAAATATCAGCTTAGATGGAGTATTGCTGAATGTGTACTTAAGGTCGCAATATCTCAATAGTTGTCCTCTGATTAGTATTTAAATTAAATGTAAGTTCCCTTGTTTCTTAATACATATACGTATTTTAGCACATAAATCATAGAGTGATAGGAGTGATAGTTTCAGTGTAAATTATTATTTTGCAGAACAGTAAGTCTCCTGTCCTTCTAGCCACTTTATTGTCTGATAATTAGAACAGGTTAAAAATATTCTAATTTGTCGATTTCAATACTGGTTGCTGAAAATTCTGTGAATGTTCTTTGCAAAGAACACTGGAATATTTAATTTCTAAGTTGCTGGAGTATTTTCCTTTAGTTTTATAATTTAGATTAAGAGAGTAGAAAAGTTGAAATTATTAAGTCAAAAGAAATCTATACAGCATGTAGTGTTGCAGTCTCACTGAAATGGAAGATTTTAGTAATTCATTTAGATATTCCTAAATATCTAAGATTTCAAAATGTTGCCTCTTTTTATCTTAAAAGTTTGAAATGTTAGTATTTCCACAGAATACAATCCTTCAGTTTTGAAATCTATTAATGATGTTGAACAATAGGCATCGATTGACTTTGAAGTACCACTAACAAGTGGTACAAAAAGTACTGCAAACCGTCCTGGAAAAAAAGAATTGTATTACTATGAATTAGTGATGCAACAAGATGTTCAGGCTACTCATTATGTTTCACAGTGTCATATGTTGAACACTATTTAAAACAACAATAACATAATTTTTTCCACCGGGCTTTGCAGAATCATTGATGTCTTCATTCATGCAAGTTTCTGGACCATTCTCTTGAATAAAAATTATCTCTTATTTAATAAAAAAGTAGTCAACAGCCTCAGCACAAAACTCATTTCCATGATCTCTGAATCATTCAAAATGTGCAAAATGACACAAATCTTTCTCACACACCAAAACTCAAGCTGAGAACATGCCTCAGCTGCGTCCTCAGTATGCTTGCATCCTAGTCACAGAGGACCCATATGATCATATGCTATACTGCCCAAAAAAATAATTTTCTCATGTGCAGAGAGGCATTTAACCAGAGATATCGTGTAACATCTTCTATGGCCATCTGTTCAACCTTGGAAGCACAGGTATTTTAGAGCAGCGCACAGGTTAAATGCGTGCACCTACTTCATGCCTTGCATTTTGCAAGTGTAAGTGAAAGTTGCAATCAGATTAAAAAATGAGTGATCACGGGCACAGCTATCATGTGGGTGTCACGCTGGCAAAACAGAACCTAAAATGAACATGTCCTGCTGTTTTTCAGCAGTCCTGCTAAATACTTTTACAGATAATGCTCCATTTCATGTTATGGCGATGTTCATATATGCTGAGACAAAATCCCTGTGGACAGTCAGACTAACAGCAGTAAAAGAAAAGCAGGTATCTGGCCAGGATGGCTGGCTAGCTAGGCACTCAGGAGCCAAAAGCTATCACATCTGCTTCCTACAGGTATGATTGTCACTGTACTGCTTTATCAGAAATAAGCAACACTTAAAAGATGGAGTGACCCTCAGAGATCTCATACAGATGGATATGATGCTGCCATTTTGTGAAGGCCTTATTCTGCTGATCCTTACCTCAGATACCTCACACCAGACTGCTCCTCTGCTGAGATCTCATTGAAACTGTTTGCCAAAATGGACAGAATATACATGAGAGCTTGGGAGAGGATCAACAGGGTATGTGTGTTCCATGACACGTTGTAAAGGTCTTTGGTCTTACTCTAAAAATCTGCAGTTTCAAAATACATATTAAAATTCTTTGCATATCCTTAAAAAGACCCACGTGCTCTGTCTGATAGTGAAGCCAATGCCAAATGGGAATCTGTAGGTTGTAGCTTTACCCATTGATTAGCAATATGAAGGAAGGCATGGTGTTTCATGACTCCCAGCTTCCTTGTGTTGAGACCATACTCTTTAGTTGGCAAGCTGTTAGGCATGGACAACTGAAGGTCTCAGCATTGCATCACTTGCATTGTTGGTGTTCTCCTGCCAAGTGGAGTTTTAAACTTTGGTTTAGTTAGGTGAAAATCCCTGGTACCAAAAGTCAGGTGTCCCAGAAACTGTGACATGGAGCAAGCAGAGGGCTAAACTAGTCAGGCAGAATTATGAATCAAGAAAGTAAGGCAACTCAGAAAGACTACCTCAGAAATCTATCTCCAAAAGATAAAACCTAAGACATTAAAGGAATTAGGACTTACTGAAGTTACTTCTCTAGAGGGTTGTGGCCCATCCAGTCAGAATTTCTTTCCTTATGTTGGATTTCTGTCACATGGAAGTAGAAAGGTTTTCTGTGGTTAACTGTGGTTAAACCCTGCCTGGTTTGGAGTAAGAATCAATACTGAGGTTTCTCACATTGTAAGAGACCATGAAGGTGGCAGTATTTTTAAGATGATAAATCATTGCCCCCTGAGTGAGGTCCTACAAATAAATGGGCTCTGGAAAGGGATGCTTGACCTGAGGTATTAGAGTCCAAGGCCCAAAGCTTCTTGATGCACTCAGACAATTGCTATACACTGTGTATCTGCAGTGTGGGTGTTACAGAGGCTTCACTGGAGGAATCATAGGAATCTGGGTGACTTATCTCAAGCCTCAGTAATTAAGTGATCCTCATGGATCTGACCTGGGCAATCTACAGTAAGTATTACCCTATCAATTTCTCCTAACCATACCTTCTCTGAAGAAGTTACGTATATGGTATGATTTTCATGGGATAAAATTACTAGATGGTGTCATTATTTCAAATCAGCAGTCATTTGGAAATAAACAGACAATGTGAGATGATACCTTAGGAAAAATGCTACTGCTATGAAAACAAAATACCTTCTAGAGAAAGGGTTGACAAAATGCAGACAAAGCCAAACTGATATTACTTATGTAGTATGGCACACCTCCTGCCATATTTTGGGAGCGGAGTTGAGATGGATACTGAAGAGGAAAAGGGAGTAGGGAAAACTTTGGCACTGTCTGCCCTTAAATATGACTTTGGTAATGATACAGAATATCTAAACTTTTTTTTCTGCAAACAAATTGTTGTTCTTCGAAGAATATATTATTAGAATCTCTTAGCACCAAAAATAGGAAATTACTGCCTTGTTTGTGTAAAACCACCTTACACTCAGAGCTGATTCTGCAAAGATACATGTGCATGCTTAGTTCCAAGTGGTGAGTACAGCTCCAGTAACTAAAAGAGGAGTTATTCCCTATACTTAAAATTAATGGCATGGCAACCTCCCTAGTGACACCGGCGACATTATCACGGCTTTTCCCATTAGGTGCATTTCGCGCTGTTTGCCATAGACCTTTTTCTTCTCGGCTGTGAAAACAGAGGGATGTTTTGGGGATGACGGGCTCACTCAGAGCTGTGGAACCAGTAGATGGCAGCAAGAACACACTGAAAACGCTTTCCTCGCCCAGCCGGGCAGCCTGGCAAGCAGTACAACTTTAAATGAATTCAGTATTTGTCTTCCATATTTGGAGAGTGAAAAGTATATGTGACAATTAGAGGGTAATGCAATATTACAGTGCAAATATGAGAGTGAAATGACTGTGTAACCACTGAATAGTTCCCTGATTTAATTTGTTTGTACTGACATAACTTCTCTGCAATTGCAAGTTCACCTCTGAGGGACTTGAAAAGAGGGATGGAGATCTGACTCCTGCCAGTCACCAGAAGCTTCCCCAGGCCTCCTTCTCTGTGACACCTTCTGTGCAGGATAGAGGTAATTAACACTACTTTTAGACTGAAAAGTCACAGCAATCTGCAAATGAAAGAAATATCTCTCTTTACATTTACTTGGCCTTCATAGGGTATTCTGCTCTCTGCTATAGACCCTTCTGGGGGAAAAATAAAAAAAAAATTAGTTAAAGCATAAACACAAACCCCAAATATGTACATACACAAGTATGATTTTTTTTTTGCGGTTTTTTTCAAAGGGAGCTGGAGTCTGGGCTGACTCACCATGTATCGTAGTAATTGCAAAGATGGAATGCAACAGCTTCAGAAAACTGCCAAGAAGCAGGCATAAAATCTAGGCATCCGGGAGGCAGCTGGGCTTCTTAATTATTGGCAAATATATTTATATATAAATATTTTGCCAAGCATGATTTGGCTTAAGAGTTCCTGTGAAGTGACCTTTTGCTTTCCTTTGTTTTGTGTCTGTACACATGTCCTAGATAGATACATGGGGAGAGAGACAGAGAAGCACAGACAGAGATAAATGAGCGGATTTCACACAGCCCTTCAAAATCCCAAATGATGCCTAAATTAAACGAAGAGGGATATGAATCGAGGCATAAGTGCAAGCACAGATTTCAGAACTGTGAAAATATGTCAGCAGAGCATCATTTTTTTGGTTCAGGCTGATAATCACTCCCTGCTCTCATTATAAGATCAGAAGGGCCATCTGTCCTCTCTGGATAATTTGGAGCTCAGATACAGTGAGCACCCTTGTTAGAAAATGACCCTCCTACTCTCTGTAATCACAAGCATTTGCAGCCCTGGGATCCGCACGAAGCTGGGGAGGAACAGATTGGTTCCAGATCAGTATTGATTATATATAGATTTGTGGTTTATTTGGTGCTTTATTTTGGTAAGGAGGTTTTTATTTTGGAAGTGTGATGGGTGTTATTTTCTTCCTGCATTTTCCAAACTGTCACCTTCGCTTCCTCAGACTTTCCTCTCCCTTCTCAAGGTGTAACACTAGGATGTTGCATGAGATATAGGAGTATCTTGATTTTGTAATGAGAGAAATAAGCATCAATCTGAACAATACAGCTCGGGAAGCTATTTCCTAATATGCAATCCCTGTTTGCAGGTAGTTGTTTCCTCTCTGATACACAGTAATTCTCTAGTGAGCGACTGACTTATTCACAGCAACAGCAGAGAGGTGTAAAATTCAAGAATTCTTCAATGTTTCCTCTGGTCGTGCAGATAAAAACAAGTCTTAGAGACTTCACTGACACAGGACAAAGTCATTAGCCAAAGGGAAAGATCTTGGCAAGGGAGCATAAGCTGCCTTTCTCTTCTGACCCAGATTCAGTGACAAAGTCCCATGTCCCCACCATGTTTCCAGTCAAGGAGACAACTTGGTCATCGGAAGGGCATTACCAAAGTGAAAGTACCTATTTTCAGAGAAGGGTCCTTGCAGGAATTCATCAGGGATGAGATCATCCCATCATTCTTGTGGGGACCAGTGTGTATGGTATCGCTAATAGCCGAACAAGACGGACAGTTTCGGGACATCAGGACACCGAGAAGTCGCAGGTGGGAGGAATCCGATTTTAGGGCTAAGAGCTTCGTCGTCTCTAATGACCCGCTGTAAGAGACTTGGGGTTTCACGAGCTAGTTTATTCTGACGTAGCGGTTTCTCCTCATTTGTAAGACAATGATGTTTAATATTCACCGAGGAGCAGTGAGGTAGCATTTGAGCACCCCCCACCCGCCTCCCGCCCCGCGCCGGGGGCAGGGTTCCCGTTCGCACAGAGATGCGGCTGGCAGGCTGCGGTGCGCCCGCCGGGGACCGTTCCCTGCTGGGTCGCTGGGCCGGGCCGGGCCGGACGGGGTGGGGCGAGACCCGGCGGCAGCCGTGGGAATGATCCCGCCGGGCCCGAGCCAGGCACCTTCCCGAGCGGCTGCAAAGCCATCCCATCCGCGGAGGCGGACAGGTACTAAACGACATTTGTAAACTCAACCGAGTTCAGACCACAGTGTTAGCGCAGTCGGCGGGGACAGGCGCTGCCCCATCGGCGCCATCGTCCCCGGCTTTCCTGGGAAGGGAGAGCCCAGCGCCGCCGGACGGGGAACGGGCAAGGTCTAGGCACACTCTGGGCGAGATTTAGCATGCATCCCAAAATCGCTTTGTTTTGCATTTGACGTCCATAAAACATCTATGCTAAAAATCAGAACAAAGCAGAGCTCAGGTAACTGTCTCTGTAGACGCTGGCTGGCTTTAAGGACGGGTACGCTTTTGGGTAATCAAAATAATATATCCTTTAACTCTCTTTGTCCAGCAGATAAATAATTTCAAGTGTTGTTTTACTGGTTTAGGGGAGAAGAGAGTTGTGTTTGATTTGGATTTTTTAAAGATTCCTAATCTACACAATCTTTCGCCTCTAACAACAAGTAGCCCTGAATATGTGAGTGATACGTATATGTTTCTTCATCTACTAGGCAAGACGTCGGGTTCTGCATCTGCCCACTTCTGTGTAGTTCCGTGGAAGAAAACCCAGTGAAAATGCTTTACGTGCTTGTATATGTGTGTGTACGGCCGTACAGATAGATAGGTAGATAGACAGCACTCACGTAATCTGCCCGTGTCTACCTAGCTGGGAGGATTAGTTATCTCTGCATCTATTGAGAATTAACAAGGGCGAGAGATTATGTATCAACGTACAGACAACGGCTATGAATATGAAACCTTACGTACATAGGTAAGACGGATTCTGTCAGCCACTCAGCTGAAAAGCTCGTCTTTAAAGCTGCTCTGTCTTATCCTCCTAAAGCCCTCAGACAGTTTCCTCTGAGTACCTCCACCAGGGAATAAGGAGAGGGCTCGGCCCTGCACATCCCTGCTTTTCACATCCGAAAATGACAGACATGTCACCGCCGTGCCTGGACTTTACTGGAAATGGAACGCCTCCCCCCCACACACACCTTTTGTTCCAGGCAAAATAAATAATTCGGAGGAGCTGGGAAAGGGTGTTATGCCAGAAGGAGAAGGACGAAGAGAGGGCTCTCTGTCGCCCCGGCCCCGCGGGCGCGGCTGTCTGCTGAAGGGCCCGAGGGTGCCTCAGGGCGGGCGAGGGTCCTTGCCGCACCCAGCCCGGAGAGCGGCGGCGGAGGGCAGGGCAGGGCAGAAGGGTGTCGGGCCGGGCCTGCCGCACCTCCAGGTGCGGGGAAGGGGCCGGGGCTTCAGCCGGGGGGCAGCAGCGGCAGATGGGGTCTGAGGGACGGAAGAAGGGTAGCTGTACGACCGAGGAGGCCGGGGCGAGGGGCCGGGGCCGGGGCAGGGGTCGGGGAGGCGCACGGCGAGGTCTCTCCGCCGTGCAGGACTGTATTTTGCGGCAGAAACTCTCTTGAGCGCAGACAATGGAGCGGGATGTTTACTGCGGGCGGGAAGACAATTAGCAATTCATCGGGAGAGATGTGTCACCCAAATGTCACGGGGAAGCTAACATGACATCTGTTTTAATGGCTCCGTGCTAATAAACTCCTCTCGAAGGGCGGCTTTGTGGGGACGTCAAAGATTATTTACAGAATGAGTCAGTTTCCAAACGGGCTGAGGCGCCGTCGGTGCCGGCGGGAGCGCGGCTCGGCGGGGACACGGCGCCCGGGACGCCGGGGCGGGAAGAACCCGCCGGGAAGGGGGCACCTGCGGGCAGCGGTCCGGCACGGCTCGGCTCGGCACGGCTCCGGCAGGGCCGGCCTGGCGGGGGACGGTCAGAGCGGGGCGCTCCCCGCGCCCGGCCCGGCCCGCGCAGCTCTGGTGGTGCCCGGCCGAGGGGAGGCGGCAGCCCCAGGCGGGCGGCATTGCTTCCTTCCTCCCCGCGATGGCTGGCTGTGCCGGGCGGGAGCGGGGCCGGAGCTCCACAGGGTCCCTAGTCAGTGCCCCCGAGGGAATGCACGTCCACCTCTGGGGCTTTGCCTTCTGTTTAGCTCTGCCCGGAGGGTAGGGGAGTCACAGTCCCGGGAGAAACGGCGCGGTGCGAAGAGCCCCGGAGCAACAGGGAGGAGGGATCTCCGTCCTGGGGCCGCAGACGCGGGGCGCGGAGGGGCCCGGCCTATGAGATGGAAGTTCCTCGACACCGGGAAGCAGCGAGCCCCCAAAAGAGCGACCGGATTTTCACCGAGTGCCACATCCTGCGTTATTGAACAAGACACACTGCAGTAAAATACATAAGTAGACAAACTGAGAGAATCCATTTAGAAGTTAACACAGTCTGACTCTCTCACAAGCACACAGTGGGGGGAGACAATTTAATTTCCCTCAAATCCATCCAAAGATTTTTATGTTTAGATTGTTGTTTAGACGACGTAAAAGAGTTCTTTAAAACAGAAGAGAGGGGGAAACCTAGCAAGTCTCTGGTAATTGGTTTGTGTTCCTGTGCCTCCTAGATTTTCATGTTCTTTAAGGCCAGACTGGGGAGGGGGTGTGTGGAAAATATGCAACTGTCCTTGGAAATACGTATGTGTATAAAGAGAAAATGTACTTCTGTTTCTCTCTGTATACACATATATGTGGATCTCAACTGCAGAGAGAATGGATACTGCACCTTTTTAAGACAGGCAGAGCAAGCCAATCCAAAACTCTTTACTCGGGCAAACCCAACACTGAACGTAATAGCAGGTTATTGCAAACCTATCCTCGGTACTTATTAATCGTCCAGATCAAGTACATTAATGGATAGCGAGAATGAAAATAGGCTGAGAACCGTCTGTCGTCCTTTCAAGGGCAAAGAAAACTCGGGACTGACATCGGGTCTGAACGCAACAGCGTGCTCTATAACCTGGAGAGGGAAAGGAGGTGGGCCAGGAAGTAGATGGGTAAGAGGAAAATTGCCGTTGTCAGAAAAGCTAAATGCAATTTTATGTGGCCCACACCTGAGATGAGTAAATAAGCCATAGATCTACTTTGCCTCCTTCTGTCTCTAAGGCCACTGTAGTCTCAAAGAAACGCTACGGGAGGCGGGCGCCAGTCCCACATGTGCGAGATGATCCAGGGGACAGGGCTGCTGGAACAGGGGCTCATCCGGCCGGGGACCACGGTGTCCCACTTCCCCTGATCCCACCGGGGTCATTCTCTCGCAGACCTGAACTCATCTTCGCAGTTTAATACAAACCTCGGGACGCAGATCTGCTTCCTCGAGCTTCGACGGGAGAGTCGCTGTCTTCCGGGCCTCAGGGTGAAACGCACCAGCAGCTTCCCGGGACGTGGACCCCGGAGGAGCGAAGGGATGAGGGAGGGTGGGGACAAGGAAATTGTTCCTACTTGTCCTTCACTGGCAGGCTGTTTGTTCCCATCTACCCGCACAGACCAATTCTGTGTAGCTGCCCCTCGTGTGTGCATCTGTGCCACCGACTTTGGGGAGAGCGGGGAAGAGCCCCCCTCTCCTCTCTCCGCTTAAGCCCTCGCTGTTGCGCTTCCCCTCTGCGCGGAGTGCCGGGCAGAGGCTGCCCGCTGCGGTCCTGGGGGACATGGGGGCAACCCCTGTAAGGCGGGAGCTGAGGGGAACGAGCCCCGCGGCACGGCGAGAGGCGGGGAAGGCCCTGCTTTGCACAGTCTCCCCGGCGGCCAAACCTCTGGGAGTAGGGGGAGGCAGGGGAGGGATCCCGCTCTCCATCCCAGCTATTTTCGGAGCTTAGGAGGCCGGTAAACAAAACGGTCTTGCTATCTCCTCGCGCAGATAAGGCAAGAAGTGGCTTTCTTTAATAATATGATTGAAATGTTAGGAGTATGATGCCTCCTCGTTAGTAATATTGGCTTTGCATGCAGAGCACAATCCCATCCCTCTAGACTGCTTAGCCAAAACAGAGCGTAAACTCTGTAATTAGTAATGTGTTCCATCATTAAAGAGCCCTGCTGAGAATTTCTATTTAATAATGGTCTTAAATTAGTTATGATGGTAAATACTCATCTGGAAATTCAACATCTAAAACCATCTACAATCTGGAAATGCTCCAGTGTTGCCGTAATCTCCTGTAACACAGAAATGACTATCACATTCAACCATCGCATTAGAAATTCGCCGTACCGCTTGGTCCACTAATATACAGTATGGATGTGTTAATTAGGTTAACCCATAGACTGTCTGCTTCACAAATATTTAGAAATAAACAATGAAAGCTCCTTTTTAATACGATATAGCCAGGGAAGAGTGGAGGAGGGGCGGATTTGACTTCCAGTTGGAAAGTCTTTTGTTTTCAGATAAGGTGGAACTGCAACGTCGGCCCTAAGAGTTGACCAACACACACCCACGGATACACACTCATGGGCACACACCCACTCCCACACGCACACACCACCTCGGCCGTGCTCAGTAGCTCCCCACGACACGCAGAAGCAGCACCACGGCTCCTCCTGCAGAATGTGGCTTTTACCATTTGCCTCCCGGCTCAAGCAGATCAATTCATACCACACTCTTTCTGTTTGGGGTTTGGTTTTTTATTATTACTATTTTCTCATTTTAGAAAAGAGCTCGCTCCTTCTCTGCCATGTGCCTTATACAGCGGGGCTTGGCTCCGGTAGTTTTCCCAGAGAGCTTTAAAAGCATTCAAGGAGGCACACGGAAGAAGCAGTAAAAGGGTAAATAAATAAATAAATCTGGCTTCTCCCTAGATGCAAGTGGAATAAAAGTTTCGCAGGCAGACTGTGATGCAGGTATAAATAAGTCATTCAGGTACACTTATCCCCACTGGGGATATAAAGGAAAGTTATTTGTAATAACAATAGAAAATCAGTAACTGAGATAGTTGGGGGTTACGTAGCAGTGAAGGGAGGGGAGTGAAGTATATTTCTGTATTTACCTAGACGTCTAAATGTTTATCCTCTCTAGCACTAACCTTTCATGTTTAATGAATGAATCTGCATTGCAGGTTTTTTTTTTCCACTCCATGTGCCGGCTAGTTTTAAATCTGCAAGCACCACAAAGAGGCCGTGATCCCATCTGCCTATGATTCCAAATTAAAGTTCAAACGGATGGCTTACACACTGCTGATCCTGTATCATAGCCTCTCGCGACCCTTCAATTACTATTTAATAGAATTACAGTGTAAAATCCCAATAGTCTTAAAGAATGTTTTATCACAGACTGAAGAGAGAGAATATACAGACACCTCCAATGTTATTGAACTGTATTACTGACCTATTTAGATATTAAAAGGGAATATTTAGTGTTCTACAAGATATTACAAGAACTACTTTAATCTGAAAACATGCATATGTGTGTACACATATATATGCCTCTCTGTGTGTGAACATTATATACATCAGCTCCATCCCATAAGTGAGTGCACACAGCCACACTGTGTGGATGTGTGGGTTCACCCTTGTACACACACCCACGTGAATACACACACTCCTCCAGGTCCGTGTCCAAATTGGGGTGTTCTGGTAAACTGTAGCACTACTTTATTGTTGCTGGATATTGCTAGAGGGGTTAATCCAGTAGGAAAGCAATTTTTCTTTCACTCATTAAAAAATATAGTTTAATTGATCTTATTATTAAATGAACATTCCCTTATGTTGTTTCTATGGGGACCAAAAAAAACAAAAAACAAACAAACAAAAAAAACCAAAACCAAACCAAAACCCCAAACAAGCAAACAAACAAAACCCAACCAACCAACCACAACAACAACAACAAAAAACAAAACCACAAATATTTGCAGTATAGCTAAACTTCCTGCTAATAATTAGGACTGGAATACTGGAATTAAGGTCAGTCACGGTCTGGATTTGGATGCTGTAAATCTTGACTTCTAGTGTAATTCTGGTCTTTCTCTTTCTACCTGCTCGGCAAAGGATCTGTCTGCTGCACAAAGAGACGATTCTGCCACTTCAACTCATTTACAGCGAGGTGATTCTAACCACACACTTCCAGGTATTTACATATGTGTTTCTTTATTCAGTACTCTTCAACATCTTTCTTCTCTTGCAGATCATGAGGTGCCAAGCCACTTTGAAGCCTCCTGGTCTGAAAACACCTTGCTTTCAAAATAAAAAAGAACAGCGTTGAAAACAAAACCTCGCAGCCATCCTTCCCCCAGATACAGGAACACAAATCCCTTTTGTATCATTTAATCACAGCTATAGCCCGACAGCCCTTGCCTTTTGTCATTACCGTGCTAGAAGAGAATATTTAGTATGATTGTCGGTAATACCCTTAGTGCTTTCTCTTCCCAACACTTTCTTGCACACAGAGAGACACAGAGACTCCCACGTCCCTGACTTCTCCATCCCTTAGTCAGTTTACAGTTGGATGATTTGGTTCCTTTCTCCCTTTTTTATATACACCATTTACAAAGTTCTGTGTATCTGGGCTCTCTGCAGGGTGGTGATGTGGCTACAGGCCACGGGTGCCCTCTGCATTTTGGACTCGTGGGTGTGTGTGTGAGTCTGCACACCCGTGTGCGTGTGTGTGCTCTAGAAAAAGGCAATGTTTGTCTATCCTCTCCCTACACGCGGAATCCAGGCCAGTGCGATGTGGAGCTCAATAAGAAACTGCATGAATAAACACGAATAGAAAGTTGTGCTCAGCTAACCGAGGAAATCAGAGCAATACCAGGGCACCAACGTCCACATTTCTTTTCACTTCGGGCCGGGGCAGTAACCTCATCTGGGTATGCTAAAAATTAAGGGCAACGGGCAAGCAGATTCAAGTCTCTCGAAAAGGCTGCTGTAATTGATCGGACAGAGAGAGCTGGGGGTGACCGAAGCCCACGCCTGACCGTGGAGGCTCGTCAGAGGCCGCGGCCCAGCAGGCACACAAAGGACACCCAGCCTAGCTAAAGGGCTAGGGCTGGCCCTCGGGCAGCGACCACGGGGAGGAAGGGAGGGAGGAGGGCAGGTGGCTTCGGTGGTCCCCAGTCCTCTTCGCCGGTGGAACCGCAAAGCGGAGTTCGTTGGGGATGAAGGCAGTGTTATAGCCCCACGGCGAGGGAATGGGCGGTGAGGGGGGTAACTACCGTCTCCAAACTGCTCCGGAACCAGCTGGTCTCGGCCCGACTTCCGACGGGCGGGGCGGGGCTGTGCCCCCGCGGCGGCGGGCGAGAGGCGGTGGTGCGGGACTGGGGGGAGCGGGGCCGACCGGACCGGCTGCCGCGGAGCCAGCGCGGTGGGCGTCCGGGCTTCGGCCATCTGCCTCCCGTCCTTCGGTTTTCTCGTAAATATTGATCAAACGCATTTCAGCTTCCGAGTAATTTCATCTTAATCAACGGCCGGGCTCGGAGAGGATAATAAATTAATGCTGGAGAAGGGCTGTGGATAATGCCGGGCCAAAGGCAAGGAGGAGGCAACCCTCCAGTTTGGTGGGGCTCGATAGGCCCTATCTTCCCGGGGCAGATGGACTTAGTGGGTGAGAAGGCTTAAATGCAGCTTTTCATAGATTTACACCTCAATCAGCCATTCAGGTTTCTAATGCAAATCCTAAAAAAACATCATTTATCCATTACGAAGCCCGGCTTTGAAACGGCATTCATTAGCTGCACCCTTGGAACCCCGAAACCGTGCAGGCACCGGCACTCCCCGGATAAGTGTATGTCTTCCCCCCGCGGCCGCCCCGCACAAAGATCCACGGGCTCCAGGAGAGGGAGACACCTTCAGAACGGCTGGGGCAGCTCCCTCCTTCGGGATTGGGCTGAAGATCCGAGGAGCAACTTTGGGGAATGGGGGTGACAAATGGCTTGGGAGGAAAGGCCCTGCCCTTAAGCTTAAACTGTCCTAAAGCTTAAGTCCAGGTACCCGTAGGGCGACGCTAAGGGCGATCTCTGGCATACCCTAACTGGCACGGCATGACGGGGCGATCTTCTGGAGGATTAATCAGAGGGAAGAAAAATCCAAACCTATCAGTGTGAGGTTGAGCTGAGGTAGATTACTGCTGCCGGCTTGACGCCTTCTAGCTGCAGCTTCGAGACGGGAAAATGAAGAGAAAGGAAAAAAATATATCCCAAACTTTCACGCCTCTGAATCTTTGCAGGTATTAAATTCCCTTAAAAATACTGCTGGATAAGAGTGACACTGCTATCAAGAGGAACAGAAATACTGTGCTTCAAAACAGTGTACCGACATAGAAGATCTTCCTACCCAAATCTGGGGGTGACTGGAAGGCTGGAATTTGTTGTTCTAAAGGCCTTTCCGCTTTCTCGATGCCGGGGAAGGCGGGGGACAGAAAAAGCAACCTGATCTCTAGCGTTAGACCCGGCAAGGGTGCCGGCTACTGGGGAATCTTTTATCCCCTCCTGGGTGAGATTTCTCCCCTCTAAAAACCGCATGGGGGAGGGGGCGAACTAGGTCCATCACACCACCCACGCGGAACACCGGAGCCCTATTGTGTGTCTACCCACAAGCAATTCCCGTCCATTCCAGTTTCGTACAACTGGACGTTATTTCCTTTTAACTCCCCACTCGTGTTGGCAGCGGGGCAGTGACACCGCAGGAGGTGCCCGTGGGGAAGACCCCGCCTTGGAGTCGCGCGTTGAGCGAAGCCCGCGGGGCAGGGCAGGCGACCCCCGACGGAGCGGGGGCTGCCTCGGGCCATATGTGTCCTTCCCCGTGGTGACTCCCGCCACACGCGGGGACATGTTCCGTACGTGCTGGCTGCACGCACACGCGCGGCGTGTCCTCAGGGGAACCAAAGGTGTATTAACGTATTCGCACGTCAGCTTATTTCTTAAAACTACCCATTAGTGGCCTGGTCTAAGATCTCACACCCCATGGGGGTTCTCCCAAATCCACAGGTAGCCTCTCGCGGCGGAAGGGTAGTGGGTGAGAACCCAGAGAGTTCCTTTGGCTTTCCGTAGACCTAGCTCGGACTTCACTAAAAAAGGGGGAGGAAGGAAGAGGGAGAGAGGACTTGAGCAACACAAAGGTAGATCGGAAGTCCATAACAGTTTGGAAATGGTCAAGAAATTCCAGGCACGTTTCTCTCTAAATCCCTGGTAATATTCAAAATTGTATTTTCAAGTAAAAACAAGTTTAGAATTTACTTCTTGTTAATACACAGATGAATAATCTGCCAAGGGCAAAGGGGAAAAAAAAAAAAGAACAAAAGAAAGAAAGATGCTGAAATACTGTTAGTCATGCAAATAAAGGCTTCTTTCAGCACCTTACAATATACTCCGGATTCGAGGGGAGGAGCCGTAGCCCGCTTGGGGCGAGGAGTTTTTGTTTTTGTTTTCATTTAAAGCTACAAAACAAATCCCGAAATGTCTTAACCGCTCTCTGGAGACACCCGGCCCTGCAGACAGGCGGTCGGGGGAAGCCTTTTAGTTCGCAGTGCACAAAAAAATGACCGAGGTGGGGGGAAACGATGGAGTCCGCGGCGGAGGGGACACGGAGGGACACAGCCGTGCCCCGTGCAGCCGTCGCTATTGCAGCACTGTGTCCCCGTTGCCGCCCGCAGCCTCCTCGCAGGGTTGCTTCGTCCCTGCAAAATCCCTTCAGGGTGTCCCGCCGAGCCGGGAAAGGCGGGGACCGGCGGGGCGCAGGGGTCGCGCAGCGCTGCGTGCCCCGTGGGACCGCGGCGGGGCAGAGCGCGGAGCGAGGAGCCCACGGGGAAGTCGTGATTTCCCGTGGCGGACAGAAACACCAACATCGCTGGATAGATAAGAAAATGGAATACTGTATTTGATTTAGAAAGTTTGTACATATAGATAAACACGCAGTTAAGGAAACAATAGTTTAAGCGTCCTACGTGGAGTTTAAGAAGAGACCCCCCAAAGCTGCTATGAAATACTCAAAATAGCTTTTGCATAAGATAACTACAGTTGCACCCTAAGCTTTTTTTTTTTCTTTTTCTTATTTTTTTTTCTATCGCTGAGGTCCCTTTTGAAAACCTAGCACGTCAGATTTTGACAGCTAAGTTTGTGCAAGGAACACCGAGTCAAGGAAAATAAAAAGGAGAGAGAGAGAAAGAGTGGGAGGGAGATAGACAGAGAGAAGGGAGGAAGAAAGAAGAGAGCAAATATCATATACAAGCATTTCTACACATATATTACAAACTGGGAAAATGACCGCATCATTAAGATATACATAATTCATATAAAATTTTGAAATAAAAATAAAAATCTGTTACAGTCATAACTATTCTTTTTCCACATTTATAACCAGTACCCACACAGGCAGTGACAGAAGTGTAGAAAAAAAGGTGCTTACGAATAAAATGATTGTCTGCTGAACAAAAAAACAGAAAATTGCATCTTGGCTGGACCATCACTTGGACTAAAAAAAAAAAAAAAGGAAAAAAAAGAAAAAAAAAAGAAAAAAGAGAGAAAGGGAGAGGAAGAGAGAAAGAGAGAGAAATAGGACCAACAAAAAGGCGATAAAC
Source organism: Myiozetetes cayanensis (assembly GCF_022539395.1). Lineage (NCBI taxonomy): Eukaryota > Metazoa > Chordata > Aves > Passeriformes > Tyrannidae > Myiozetetes > Myiozetetes cayanensis. The sequence continues at coordinate 26,199,615 of NW_026087411.1, read as the reverse complement.
GTTTGTTATTTCCCTCTTCAAGGAGTTCCTTTTAATTTTTTTTTTTATTTTTTAGTTTTGTACAAATTCGATCGGAGTTTGCATTTGTTTGTCTGGTTTCTGTTTGTTTTCCTTTACTATAGAGAATATTTTTTCCCAGATACAAATTTAATCATCATCATCATGCAAGTGGGTGAAATGCGTCCATGGAAAAGCGCAAAGGAGAAATCGTGCTTGTCCTAAAAAGAATACAATTGTCACTTTTGCTTTGTTTTTTTTTCTTCCTTTTTATATATATAATAATTATTATTTCCCTCCCCCCCACCCCTCCCGCTGCAGCACCAGCGTTTGTGACTGTTGAAGTTTTAGCTCCATCTCTTGGTGGTGGTGTTGGCTGACGGTGGTGGTGGATTCTCTGATCCCTGTCTGTTTGTTTGCTATTATGTTTGGGTCGGGTTTGGCCTTTTCTTTCCTCCCGGCTGTGTGTGTGCGTGCATGCGTGTGTGTGTCCTGATTCTAGGTTGCCTCGGTTTGTTTTGCTCGGGACGGGGAGAGGGTGCTTGGCTGTTTGGATTTGGATTTTTTGTTTGTTTGTTTGTTTTCCGATATCATACATCACATTCCGAGTCGCTGGAGGTTACCGAGAGGATGGAGGTGCCCGTCTCGGCTCTTTCTGTCAAACTGGAGACGCTGGTGGTCGGGCTGGCCGCCGTGGACGGAGACTCGGCCGAGCTGTGTGTTGGGCAGCCGGGCTCTGCCAGCGACCGCATGCCGCTCTGTCCTATCGCCTGGTGCTGGAGCCTGCATCGCGCCGGGAGACAAAACAACAGCACAGCCCCGCTCAGACACCGGCCGCCGCCAAGGGCACGGCGCCCGCCCGACCCAGCGCCCGCCCGCCCGCCCGGGGATGGGCCCGGCCCGAAGCGGAACGGAGAGGACCCCTCGGCTGCAGCGCTGCGGACCCCGGCCCTGCCCGGCCGCTTTCCCTCAGAGCCCCGCGGAGCCCGCAGCGGCGGCGGGATGCAGGGCCAAGCCGCTCTCCCGGGCCGCGCTGCCCCCGCTGCCGGGTCAGGCCGCCTCGGGGGACACAACACCCAGCGCAGGCACAGCTAGAGGGGCCACGGCCGGAAAGAGGATGGGGAACGGCGGGAGAAGAGGTTCCCGTCCCCAGGTTTGGAAAACACGAGCAGCGCCTTCTCTTTACCCCGACTGCCAATCATTCCTCCCCGCAGCACGGCGGGCCTAGGAGAAACCGTGTGTGGGTGAGCTCCTTAACACTTGGCCACTGCGAAAAGCTGCAAGGAGGGTTCCGTAGCGGTCAAGAATAGTACTGGGTACCCATTTTGTGCTCTGGGCAATATCTGCCTAAATATTCCCCAGTGCACATACACTCTGGGATCTGAGATAGGGCTGGAGGGAGGTCCTGTCCCAGGGACGCGGCGCTATGGATAAAATAAAAGAAGGAGATTGTAGAACACAGTGCTTCTCTCCGCTCGAAATTTTAGTCCTTTATTCCTCTGAAAGCCAAAATCACCTTTAAAGTGCTGGTCCTTTCACCGTCAACGCTTAAGGAAATACTGTCTTTGAACATTTCTTTAAGAGGCAATACATAATTTTTAGGTTCCCTAGTGTGTTGTGAATATTTCTCTGGGCCCGTTTATTCCTCTCGAAACCCGAAAAAAGCCTGATTCAGGGATAAGAGCTAAAAGTCCTGGGCTGAGCAGCCAGCCTCAAACAGCTAGCGCCTAGCATTGCCAATGTGAATTAAAATACACTTCTTGCTCAAATGCTTCCCACTGGGAAATTTTCTATTTAACTGCTTGCAAAGAGCACAAAAAAATATAGCAGGTTTATTCTACATTTTTCATTATTTTAAGTCGCCTAACTTCAACCTCTTTGATTTTTTTCTCCCATTTACAGTTCCTGATGCATTCATCTGCTGTCAACAGCGTTGAGTCAACAAAAGCATCCATAGGCAACTTCTGTTTATTTACAGTCCTAAGCTGATCTGTTTTCCATTTAATGGAAATTAAATAGCTTGGCACTTTTAGGTTGCATTTTTCCTACAGAATCGTGAATCAATAGCACCAGTGCTATAATTAGGAGGAATTTAAGAGACAGCATTTACAAGAACAAGAAGTTTTGTTTACACGCTTACAGTGGTAGCCAAACTTAAATTAAAATAAAACCAATGAGTCAAGCTGGATTAAGGGTTCATTTTCATTTGCAAAATAAGTTTTACGGAGAGTGACGAGAAAGAAAGAATAAAAAAAAAAAAAAAAAAAAAAGAAAGAAAGATCCCTCGTTTTTATCATGGCAAAGAAAAAAAAAAAGACACCGAGAGACACGCAAATAAATGCAAGCGTAAATGCACAGGAAACACACGACCAGGAGGCCGGGTCGCCATGGGGTGTAAACACAGGAATGGAGATGGGGGAGAAAAAAAGATTCTCGATCTCTTACATGTTTTTTTTCCTTTTTCTCCAAGAGCCAAAGAGCTCTGGGGTATTCGTGTGCTGGTCCCGCTGCGCATGCAGAGCAGCACGAACAATTGGAGCGGAGCCGCTGGCTCTGCCGAAACCCGCTTTGAACCGCACCGCTTGCCTCGGCCCTTCGCCGGGGAAACCGCTCCAGAGCTCTGCCAGGCGCAGATCGCGGCAAGCCGAAAGCCAAACCGGAGCCCACCGACCCGGAGCCGTGGGGTTTTCCGACCCCCGCTGCCGCTGTGGGGAGGGAGGCCGGGAGAGCCGGGAGCTGCCCCTGCCGCAGCCGATGCGCCCCGAGCACACCCAGACAAACACGCGCGGACGGAGCTACCCACGCCTGCCCTGTCTGCAGCCCGGGAGCCTGTGGGGAGCCGGGGCACTGCTCGAGGCACGTCAGGCAACTTTGAGCCGCGCCTGTCCCCGTCGCATCCCTGCAGCTGCCGAGAGGAGACCTACCCGCCCGGAGGGGGGACCGGTTTCTCCCGGTGGCGGTGATGGAAAAGAGGAGAAGAGGGAAAGGAGAGGCAGAGGCGCGCTGCCGCCCAGGCGGCTGCCGACCCGCGGAGTCCGCCCGCGGGGTCCCGCCGCCCACCTCGCCTCCCGCCCCGAAGTGTGGCACCGCAGCCCCACTGACCTGTTTTTAGCCGCTGCTGCTCTGTCTCTTTGCCTTCGGTTTTTGAACCAGTTGCCTACTTGCGTGGGGGTGAGCCCCGTGGCCTGAGCCAGTTCCCTTTTCTTGCTGGGGTTGGGGTAAGGGTCCTGCAGGTACCACTCCCTCAGGAGGCTGCGAGTCCTCTCCTTGAAGCAGTGCGTCTTCTGCTCACCATCCCAAATGGTCCTGGGCAGCGGAAACTTCTTCCTCACCCTGTATTTATCAACCGGCCCCAGCGGGCGACCCCTTAGCTTCTCGGCCTCCTGGTAGTGCGCTTCGAGCCACATGGCCTGCAACTTGCCGTGGGACTCCTTGGTGAATTTGTGGTTCTCCAGGATGTGGTAGAGGTCTCGGAAGTTGCCCGTGTGGAAGGCCACCACCGCCCGGGCGCGGAGGATGGACTCGTGCTTGTTGATGGCCTCGCATGCCCCCGGTGCCACCGGCAGCGACCAGAGGAACCTCCCCAGCCTCTCTATGTCTCCAGTCTCCTCCAGCGTCTCGCAGACACTGGCCACTTGCTCCGGGGAGAAGTTGAGTGTGGGCAGCTGAAACATTGACAACTCTTCGTGGGGTGCCCGGGAGCTGCCGCCTCCACCGCCGCCGGCACCGGGGCTGCAGCCCGAGCCGCTGCCGCTGCCGCCGCCGCTGGCGAGAAGGAGGGAGCGGTGGTGCGGATCGGCGGCGAAGTTTGGCAAGAAGAAATGGGTGGGATAAAGCTCTAGCGGGGACCTGAACACCATGGGATGACCGGGGAGAGGGGGAGATAAATCAAGGAGAAAAGAAAGAAAGGGAGGAAGAAGGGAGGAAAGGGCACACGCACCGCGCACGCATCCACACCCGCACACGCACACACAGCCACATAGAGGCACGGGGGCACACACACTCACACGCACACGCGGGCACACGCACACGCGCGCACACACCCCCCCCACACGCACACGCACTCACACACACCCGGCCCCGCGCCGCCGCCGAGTCAGGATTCAGTGATTCAACAGCGATCGCCCTAATGACAACAGCCTCATAATATCTCCCCTAAATCCACAGTGAGTGCAGCGCTGAAACATTTTGTTTCGCTTTTCTATTGGTCTTCTGAGTGTCGTTGTGGCGTTGCCATGGCAGCCGCTGCCAATCACTGTCAGCCCTGCCAATCATTACGGAGTACGTAAGGAAGGTTTTTACCACTTCGCCCAAATGCACGGGGGGGAGGGAAGCGGGGCGGTTGGTGGAAAAGCCTGGTTTGTTGTTTGGATTTTTTTTTTTCCTCCTTAATCTTTGCAACTCCTAATCTCAGCACTTCCTCTTCTCCCTGTCTCTTCCCCCTCCCTCTCCACACCCCTCCTAAATAAGGGATCAAATAATGCGAAAAGCAGTGTGCACATATTTGTTGAATGGGATGAGCAATTAGAGGGTGGAATATTATTGTGATCTTAACGAGCCTCGTTAAAGCTAAAGGAGATATGGGGGAAAAGTAAATGGGCCAGGCTGGGATACACGTTCGGATAAAGGGCTCCTAACTGAGACAATTTACACATGATTTGCACGTAGTTTCACTTCATTCTGCCTATCTGAGCACTAATAGTGCCGGGGAAGAAAAGAAAGATGAGATCATTAGACCCATCCTCATGCCGGTGACCCTCCCAGAAGCAGGCACATACAGTACAGGCTGGGTTTAGCTCTGGTTCACCGAAGAGTCTCTCCTCCCCTCTCCCTCTCCCTGCCCCTCTCCGCGACAGGAAGGATCCGCTGCTCGCGGAGTTCCGCTGCCACTCCGCCGGGAGCCGCCCAGGGCGCCCAGCCCGGGCCCGCTCCGGCCGCCCGGCTCCGCGCTCGACCCCGGCGGCGCCCCGCTCTCTGCCTCCCTGTCCCAGTCCTCGCCTCCCCGCCCTCCCGCTCCTTCTCGTCTTCGCTTTCGTTCTCCTTTCTCTTCCCTCTCTCCACTTTGTTTTATTTCCATTCTGTCTTTCCTCCTCCCACTCACCTCACCTCCTCTCGCCCCTTCCTTTCTCCGGAGCCCCACGACCTTGCGAGGCTGCTCCTCACCCCCAACCCGTCGGGGCTTGACACAGGACCTCTCCTTTTCCCAGCAATTTCTGCCCCGAACTTGCAGGGCTCTTGTGCGGGCATGAGGAAAGGGAGGAGAGCATAAGCGGGTTTGAGCCCAGATTTTTTTCTTTTTTTTTTTTTTTTTTTTTTTTTTTTTTTTTTTTTTTTAATTGAGAGTAGGAAAATCTCCGTGGTGATGGTTTGAGTCCATCCCTCAGTAAGACATAGCTGGATCGCTAGACCTTGCTACCATGCAACTATATTTATTATTAGGTATGTTGCTTTTAAGAAGATTTAATCAGCATCTTGAGCTGGTAACTCTTTTGTTTGGTTTCTGTAGCTATGGAAGTGTGATTTACAGAGATTTGTACGGGTCATGGACATCTTTCCAGACTTACTGTGTATATTTAGACAGGACTTTGCTTGGTGTTAAAAAGTGTATATTTTGAATAGGTTCACACACAGTAGCAAACAATACCGACATTGTAAAGGCATGTACAACGAGTATTGAAACGCAGCATCCAGACTTCAACTAATCTGCCCTCAATAAAGCTGAAATAATTATCCTAAGCCGCCTTTCTAGAAGAAAAATCATTGAGGAATTCAAAACTTTTTTAAAGATCTTTTCTGCATTCCGATGGAGATCGAGGGGTGAGGCTTGGAGCCCAAACTACTTTCAGACATCAATGGAGGGAAGGAGGGGGGGAAGTGAGATATTACAATTAAAATGTGAAAACATAGCGTGACTTGCCCTATCCGAAGGATAATAATAATACTGCTATGGGTGGTAGAAGTTCTTTAGCTGCGCTCCAAACTGGTTGTGATCCTTTCACTGCGCACTCCTCGTGAAATAATTCCAAGTGGCAGATGAATAGGTCCAGTTGGAAGAGCTGCTGGACTGGAAGAAGCTCGCTGTATTACACATTCGTCTGATTTCCACTAAACTGTCATCGGTGTGCTACATGGCTTCATAGTCCTAATGGAAATAACTCACCCTCTTAATTTTTAGTGATCTGGTTAAGCACTTCTGTTAACAGACTTGGGAAAAACTTCTTTTTACCCTCCCACCTTCCCTGGCTCATATTTCCAGTTGTACAGCTAAGAAGGGAAAGAGACTTCTCAGCCCCTCTACAAATCGACTTGGAGGTATTAATTGGACAACAATATGTTTAGCCAAAGATTTTAATACACACACACACACACACACAATCTTTTTCTTTGTAATCCTTTCCTTTTATGTAAAGGATTACAGAGGGGAGAGTGGGGGGAATTCCTGCGGGAGTTTCTTAATATTTGATTCTATTTTTCTTCAATCTGCAAATTAAACTCCTTTAAAATGTATTTCCAGAAAAGCATCCAAACCGCTTCTCTTTTTTTCCTTTTTTTAACCTTACAGACTATCACACACTGGTCATTCGCCTATAGGTTGTGACCCCTCTATGAGGATTCCTAATGAATCTCTCAAAGCTTCTATATGTGTTTTCTTTCTTTCTCTTTCTTTCTTTTTTTCCCCCCTTCTTTCTTTCTCTCCCTATTTCTCTCTTCCTCTCCCCCCCTCCCCTTTTTTTTCCCCCCCCATTTCTTCCCTCAGACATATGAAACATGTAACTGCATTTCTGGTGAAAATATTTCTTCCAAAATATCCTTCTGTAGGGAATTTCAATGCTTCTACTCCGTGTGCGGGCACGTTTAAAACCAAACAAACCCACAACCTTGCCTATTAGCTAATATCAAGGTCTTCCTGAACCCCTCTCTCCTCTCTGAGCCGCGAAGGTCCAGCGCATGAGCTCTGCTAGCCAGAGGCTCTTGCAAGGACGGAGTCAGCATCCTAAAATGTTTCCACCAGCTCCCGCGGCTCGAAGACGGGGATCGTCGAGGCACGGTGGTCGTCAGCCAGACCTCGGGGAGCGGATCCTGCGCTTGCCCAGCCCGACCAGGGACTCAGCGCTCCCCTAAGCCTGTTAGGGACACACTCTCATGTCCTGAAATGTGCAAGCAGATAATTGTTGGCGCTCCAGCTTTGTGTGAGGAGGCCAGGGTGTAAATGGCTTTTAATGACTGCAGCTGCTGGCTGCAAATTGTCAATGGAATCGGCTAATGCCGAGCCCGGACCCGCCGGGCGGGCGCAGCCGCCGATCCCCGCGGGCGCGGAGCGGAGCGGAGCGGCGCGCGCAGCGGGGCGTCCCGCCGGGCGCGGAGCCGGGAGCGGAGCCGGGAGCGGAGCCGGGAGCGGGCGGCGGCGGCAGCGGGAGCTGCCGCGGGAAAACGGCGGCGGAGGCGGCGGACGGGGCAGGGCAGAGCAGAGGCTGCCCTCTCGGCTGGGGAAATCCTTTCCGGATCCTGTAAGTTTGTTACGGGCAGGCTGAGATCCCGCGGGGGAGCGCCCAGGGGGTGCGCGGCCTCGGTCCCCCCCCCCTTCCCCGGCCATTCCCCACCCCCGCGCTGGGACCCGGGGGTCTCCCTGTGCTGACGATAGCCGCCTTCGCCAGGCCGGGGAACCTGCCGTCCGTTTCCAGTCAATCTTACTTGCTCCCACATGATTCATTGTTTCAGCTGCTAGAATGACATGTGGCTCTGCAGGGCAGGGGAGCAGCTCCCACCCAATTCCCCAAACCTCCCCCTGAACAGACCCGGGCAAACCAGTGCTCTCTTATGGAGGGAGCCCTACGAAGTTGTGAGCGTCTGTGTGTGCACCCACCCTGGAGGACCTTTCTGGGGAGAGGAAGGGAAGCAGAGAGAGAAGCTCTTTTATTTCACTGCTTGTTTTGATGGTCGCTCCCAGGAGGCTGCGATTTTCTCCTGCCTAGTTAGTGCCCCTTAATCCTGACTCGGGAGTGATTCAATCGACGCTTGCAAACGCTGATTATTTTTTTTATCGGGGGAGGCAGGGGTTCAGACGGGGCTGGGGTGTAGCGGTCGAGGTACCGGCGAGAGGAAAATGCAGCACTGCGGCCGCGGCGAGGGGGAAGGCGAGGGGGGGAGAAAGGGAGAGCCCGGGGCAGGTAAAAGAGAACCCATCGTGTTGGTCTTGTTAGGCTTTTTGATATTGTTGTTATTATTATTATGACGATTTAATTGAAATTTTGTCAGTCTTCAGGGGCAAGCGCTGACACATTTGCACTGATGCCATCTTTACCAACACATCTATCTTCTCCCTTTCTTCCCTTTTTCTTTCTTCCTCTCTCCCTTTAGTCACGATTTTCCGGGATAAATGAATGCGCATTTCATGGGTGTGTAAGATGTGGCCCATCCAGCTCCTGTAACAGAGCCCTGTGGATGCCGTGCGTGCTAATAAGAAACAAGTGGGCAAGTGATATTTTTTTAGCTGTTTGGATTAGCTTAAGAAGACGAGGGGGTATTTCATTAGTGGTTCAAAACAGTGCTCCAGCTTCCAAGTTAAACTTTTGGGGATCCCTCCTCTGCTATATTTTGCATAAGCACAGAGGCTGGAGGAGGAAAACGTGAGATACTTATTATTACTCTTACAATAATTATTATTATTTTTAAAAGGGAGAAAAGGAATGCATCTGGCCTCTGCGGCGAGATGCCCGCTCGGGAAGCAGCGAACTTTCCGGAGGAGGTGAGGGAGCTGTAGCCACCTCCCGGCTGAGCTGGGCTGCTTCCCCCCATCCCTCTGGAGTTGCCGGTAGCTCCCATCAGTCGAAAGTTACCTGCTCCTCAGCAGCAGCCATACACTCGCTTGCTCCTGAATTAAACACAACTCTTAATGATGTAGCATTATCAACAAGGGACACTTGATTGACTGATCTAGGTATGATATATGTGCTGGGCGTCTAAATTAAATATTAAGTGAAATACTTAGCTCTAATTAGAAATCGTAACCTAGCAATGAAAACTTGAAGAAACAATTTGCGGGGGGAGGAGGGTACAGCCTTTAAACGCGGCAGCGAGAAAAGTAGCAGTGATGTGTACAGAGTCTGACATATTAGCAACAAGCAGCAACTTTGAAATGATTGATGTATCATTAAAGCCATCAGGCTGATTTTAATAATTCTTCTTCAAGGGAAAAAAAAGAGGATAGAAAAGGAGAAAAAAAGCGTGGAACCTCTCAGATAAGTTATTTATTAGGCACTGCATTAAACTGGAGAGAAACAATATTAAACCAGGGGAGAACGAGGGAAGGCGGGGGGAAGTCTGTTGACGAATTTAACAAATAAACGTCCATAAAGCAGTGACCGTCCAGCTCGGTGCTTATCCGTGAGATGGAGATGTCAGAGCTAGATGCCTTCTCCCCCGAGTGTGCCTTCTCAAGGTAAACAAGCACACAGTTGCTTCAACTTTCTACTTTAGTACAAAGTTCCTGGTGCGACGGAAAATTTGAATATTTTATCAGTCTCTTGTAGTGACCCTCATTAGGTGGGCATCCTGCTAAGGCCTTGGCGTTACAAGAAAGCTGCCCAATCAGAGCATTTGCACGCCTTGTTAGCGATGGTTAATGAAGCTTCCCCATGCACTCAAAGAAAGGCCCCCTCGATGTAGATTTACCTTATGTCAACTCGTTACTTCTAATGAATCGCATCAAAATTCTTCCCTGAATGGGGCCGAGACGCCCGGACCGGGATCCCCCTCCCCGCCCAGTGGAGCCCACCCCTGCCACCGCCGGCACTTTAGCGGAGAACCCGAGGCCAAGGTGACCAGGCGCAGTTTGGCGGTGGGGAGGGGGAGAAGAGGCCGAGGGAGGGGACGGAATGGAGCGTGCGGCCGGCAGCGGCGGGGGCACTGCGGTCTGCGGGGGGGCCCAGCCTGGCCGCGGCTCCCGGCGAGGGCAGCGGCTGCGGAGGCTTCGCTGCTGGCAGGTAGACGTTTGCTCTTCGCCTCTAATTTCCAGGCTCCCTCGACCCCAACCCCCCACCTCCCCGTCCCTCCGGGCTAGCATTTTAAAATCAATTAGTATTTTCAATTCTTAAGGTGAATTATTCAAACAAATGTTTGGGAGACCCTGAGGGAGAATTTGGCCGTGACAAAAGGTTTGATTAGCTTTATTTCCCCCCAAAAGCAACAAAGGCGCAGGGCTGCGAGAACAATCCGCTACATCAGGGCATGTTCAATTAAATGAAAGTCATTAGCTTCGTCGTGAAAGCACTACCTTTAAAATCAGATGGGGCGGGCGGGAAAGGAGCGGGGGGGGGGAGTTACTCTGATAATTGTGGCAGGAGGATTTAACACTCCCCCTCCCCCTATACACACAAAGCCCTCCAAAAAGAAGAAGAAGGGGGGCTGGGGGGGAAGAGAGAACGGGGACTCAAACCCAACACTTCACCCTTTGGAAATTTGTGCTGTCTAAACAATAGGAAGCCCATAATGCAGATTATAACACTCACTGACTCGAATCCATTATCTGCCCTCCACACTGTCTATATATTGATTTCCATATACTTTCTATTGCTCTCAATGACTGAGCAAAGCTCCAGTTAAGAGCCCGCGACACACAGGAGCGCTGCTTGAACTACATCTCACCAGTACAAGCCGGAGCCAGTTGTAAACACGAAATGCTCCCACTTTAGCGGTGTAGCTGTGAACAAGCATACGACCACCCCACACAACCCCCCATAGAGACGGGTGGTCGGGCAGAGACAGGACGCTGCCCCGGGGGCCCCCTCCCGCCACGGGGAACACGCGGATTTCCCCGCGGAGCCGCGTCTAGGTGCGCACTCCGTGTCCGCGGGAGAAATCCCAGGGTCGGTGCCCCGTGCGCCCCTGTCCCGAGAGCGTCGGAGCCGCCTGCAGGGAAGGGGATCTGGGTCCCCGCGCCCCTTGGGGCTCAGAGCTGGCACAGCCGGGCTGGCAAAGCCAGGGTGCTCAGAACCCTGCCCGTAGCCCTCTGCCAGCATCCCCTCTCCCCAAGCCCTGAGCTCTTAACGAGGGATGACGGTCGTTTCTTTGACTCTGACATCTAACAGAGCAGAACTTTTCCCAGGCAGGATCCTCCGGACGGTAAGTTTGATATTTAGATTAAGATCACTTCCTCAGGGGCTCCTGTGGTGTGAGTGTGAGGAAGACGAGGGGAAGGAGCAAGCTCAACAGAAAGTGGTCATAAAAGAGAGAGAAGAAACCACCAAAAGCACTACCCGCTTTTTTTGGAAGTGCTCTTAAAGGGAGGTGGGGTGGGAGCGAGAGGCCGCTGGGGCTGAGACCGGGAGCTCAGCCGAGCCGCCCCTGCCTCTTTACAGCCTTCTTCTGCAGGGTATTGCTCCACACGGAGGGAAAGAAGGTATCGAGAGGGTTAAAGTGCCGGGCGAAAAGTAGAAATTTGGAAGCGAATGGGGGGGGGGGGAAGGGGGAGTAAAGCGGTAATTCTACTGCTATAAAGACCCCAAATAATCCACTCGGAACGTCTATAGATGGGAGAGATCCGGGACAACGTCTTAAATGGTCACATCTCCCCCCCCTCCTCTCCCTCTCTCCTTTTACTTTAATGAAGATTGTTAATTTGCTTCGGGGCAGTGCGCTGAGTTGATAAGTCCTCCCCAGCTAATATGTTAAAGTTTAAATACCAGCAGGTGCAAATTCACTCTACTTAAGGCTATAAAAATAATGTCGAAATTCAAGAGCACAAGAAGTCAGCCTTTGTATTGTGATTTATAAAAGGGAAATTACGCTATACATAGCCAACTATTTAAAAAAAAAAAAAAAAAAAAAAAAAAAGAGAAAAACCCCAACCCCCAAAGCCTTGAAAGTGCTAAATTCTTCTTAATGATGCCGAAGGTGAAGTTGTTTCATATTGGACAAAATGGGAATTATTCTTTGTCATGTAAATCACCCTTCACTTGACCTCAGGTTAGAGGATAATGTTCATTCTTGGTTCACACTAAAACTTATTTAAATTAGAGAGCTGAAGAATCATTTCACCAAATCCGCGTAATAAAGTGAAGAGGACTTAGGGATCTTCATTAAAAAAAAAAGCACAAAAAAAATCAACCCACAACCCATGGGTTAGGAACATGTACTTTAAAAAAATTGATATTTTCTGAAAAACTCAAGGATTAGGAGGTTTTTTATTTAATAAAGTTATGCTCCTTGAATTTCCTGAGAAATGTGTATATAATTTCGCATAACAAGATTAAAAGAAAAGAAAAGATATGAATCAAAGGAGCTATAGATACACAAAAGACCTCCAAGTAACAATTACTGTAACACATATTTTAAAATAGGAAAAGAAATGAAAAGATATTTAACAATTGGGTAAAACAGAAGTGAAGGTTTGATAAAGAAGATGCAGCTTGCGGTGCTGTTTCATTCGATAAATATACTTTTGGCGTGGAGTGACAGGATATGTTATTTTGACACAAAATGAAAGCGTTACTGCAGATATAGAGACACAGATATACACGAAGACAGCTGTATACACTCATTTATAAATTAGTGGGTGCACGTGGAAGGAAATCTGAGCGTCTCTACTTTCCTAAGCAACGCTGAAAAATATCCCATAGGTAAGGTTCTGTGCTGAAGTAGGTTTAATATTGAAGTGCTGGAGATTATTGGAAATCAAATAAAAATTCGACACGCACTGACCCATTAGAGGATTTAGTGGTGAGGAGGGAGAGATTTTCCAGGGCTTTTGTTACTAATGTTTCAATGCTAGGCGCTAACTTTAAGAAAAGTGTCAGTAGAATAACAAATTGAGGGCATGAAAGGCCACGGAGAGAAAGCAAGCAAGGATGCTCTTGACTTCTTAGTAGTTGCTTAGAAAGGATCTCGAGCTTAATATGGGGTCTCAATCAGCGGAGAGCACAAAGCTGGGGAGAGGGAAGTTGGGCTCAGCACGTGCACTTTGGTCAAGTCGCTCGAGTGAGCACCGGAGGGGGAGCCGCGGGCGCGGAGCCTCCGCGGGCTGCACCCCCTGTCCCCCAGTCCTGGCACCGGGAGGTGGCGGGCACCGCCCTCCCGCCGCCTGTCCCGGGGCTGCCGCCGCGGGGGGCGGGGGGGCACCCGCACAGTAGGGCTGTGCTAAATGGGGACCCCTCTTTCGCCTCTGCCGGAGGGCAGGGAAGAGCCGCCCGCCCGGGACAGGCGCACACCGACTCCCCCAGCACACCGGCGTCCCGGTGGCCGCCGAGATGGGGGACTAGATAGAATGTAACTTGTCCCTTTACCGGAGCGCCAGCAGTAGATTTTGTTAAAAGGCTCCCTTATCAAACTCCGTCTTTCCGCGAGAAACGGACGGTTTTAAAGCCCGTCTGTAAAGATTTTTAACAGCTTAAAGAATATCAGAGATAAGGGAAATCTGGAAGATGCTCCCAGGACATCAGACCTTAATGTACTCCTTCAGCGGCGGAGTGAGCTCCACTCTGTTCCCTGTGCGTATTATACTGCAGACAGGATTCGATATATACTCTATTTAATCTTGCTCTATGACAGAGCTGTTTAAGTGTATACCATGCCTACATTCTTTGTATCAAGACCAAAAGGATGCCTTGTTGAAAGAAAACTATTCAAAATCTTTCATCTGATAGAAACGATCCAGCAACTGTGAGGCAGCTACAGCACAATGGTTCTGTCTGCATAATAGGTATCTCATAAAAATACAGCGTGTCATTGCAACAAAAAGTTAAAAGTCTTAAATGTATCCATCTTATATATTGCATGAAGTCAATAATATTCTAACCTCGCCTGCACCCCGCCATTAAATGGTACACGGCACTTTAAAATCGAGGGCATTGTGATTGAAATCCCAGTCTCTAGCAGAGAAAGAGGGGGAGCAAGGTAAGTTAAACGAGGACCATTACGGATGTAATGACCTCAGGGTAAATATTCATTAGGAAGAGGAGATTCCTCTTCTAATACCCAGTCTATTTTCTTTGGAATGCAATATGACGGAGCCTAATGTGGTAGCAAGACCCAAGATTTAAAAGGAGATTATTGACAAGTGTGTTGGGAAGAGTTTGGAAGATTTGGTTTTTTTCGAGACACTTTTCTCAAGTGGGACGCAAATGACAAGAATACGTTGGGTGGGTTTTGTGTTTGTTTGGTTTGGGGTGTTTTTGTGGTTGGTTTTGTTTTGGTTTGGTTTGGTTTTTTCTTTTTTTTTCTTTTTTTGTTATTTTAATAAGCTTTCTAAATTTATTCGGGTAACTAGAGAAGCTTATTCCTTGCTCAGCCCCCGGTAGGAGAAAACATTTAAGCTGCGCGGTTAGCAGCCCTACCTCTCTTTTCCCTTGGTAGGTGCACTTAGACGGCGGAAAAAGCGTCTGCACACCCTCCGGGGACAGAGTTTGCCTCCTGAACTACACTTCTCTTTCTGAAGAATAGTAGCTCCGACCTCCAAACCAACTGAGACTGGCGCTTTAAAGTAGCTGCGAACAGTGCTCTCGTGTCTCAACACGGTCACGTAGGAGATTTGAGCCTTTTAATTTCTTGACACAAGGAAAAACTCTCTCGGAGCCCCGGGTTGTTTTACGCTGTGGGGTTTGAGGTGTTTTGGTTGTTTTTCGTGTTTTTTTTTTTTCCCTAATAAGACAGAAAGGTAGGCTAGGTACGATTCACTTATAGACACAGACACATAAAAGGTAGGAAAAAGCCGAGCCGGGGCACATTTGGCTGTAGGAAACCGCCCTGTGCTCCTGGCCGCTCTGTTGTCCCCGGCGGGATGGCGGTCGGGGGCTCCGGCGCTGCGACCGGCCCGGCCCAGCCCAGCCCAGCCCAGCCCAGCCCTGGCGCTGCGCGGCAGCCAACGGGCGCGTCGCCTGGTGTGACCTTCAGGGAGCACATTTCAACTGCTAAACACCGAGAAAAGTGCTTCTCTCGCTCGCAGGCGCCATATTACCGCCGGGAGCCGGGGCTGGGGCGGGGAGAGGGAGGTTTCACAGTTGGTCTAGGTTTACGCAGTTGTTAATTCGGACTGGACGAGCTCTCGATGGCTCCATTAAAGAAAAAAAAAAAAGTACTTTGGGATTATTCTTCTCTTCTTCCCCACCTCCCTTTTCCAGTTTTCCCCGAGGGGATGGGATGCGCTTTATAACATTGATTTCTGCTCTGGGACCCTACGGAGCATCCTCCCTCTCCCCGCCGGCTGGGGAAGGGTGCCGACGGGGAACGATCCCCGGGAGCTCGGGATGTCACAGGGTCCCAGCCCAAGGCCCCGACATTCCCCTTGCCAGGGGCCCCAGAAACCTCCGGGCAGCGCCCGAGAGCGCCCGGCTTCCCCCATCCTGCTCCTTGCCAGGGAGGGAACTGGGAAGACTCCCTAAGCCTCGGTCCCTCCGCGCACCCCTCGTTTGTGCTGAGAAGGCAACGAGGAGCGAAATAAACAAATCCCCGTCTCCCGTCTGCCTCTCGTGCGAAATGATTTCCCGAGCTGTGGGTCTGCACTCTGCTGAGCTCTCCGCTCCCTCACCTCTCACTGAGACCTGCTGCTCAGTCATTGGCGCTGTTTTGTGTTGTTTTCCGGCATTTTTCTTTTAATGTGAAAAAAACTCACACAAACCCCAACCCCACCCAAAACCTGACAACAACAACTTTTGCAGGGGTGCAGAAGTGGACAAAACAACACCGCGATCGCGGCAGGGACACAGAGAATTCGGACAGAGCCTCTCCTCCCCTGGGCCGCAGAGCCGGTGCCGTCCTAAAGGTTCAAGTCCTATCAGGATTTCGGAACAAAGGCAGCCCAGCCCAGCTCCACTACGCTCCACTGTAATCCTGTGTTTTTCCTTGTTTCCTTTTTTTTCTTTCTTCATTTGCCCTGTTTTGCAGCCTGCGGTTCCTGAAGGTCAGATGGAGAGGTCACAGCTCTGCATCCCCTATAAATAGATTTTGATATTTAGACAGCTATTGCTACTCGATATTAACTTACAGGATAATGGCGAGAGATACCGTATGCGCTGAACCTGTTATTCACGAGTGAGCAGCATCTGTCGAATACAATTCTCGTCTTTTTGCCCTGTTTGGCTGTAGCACACATCAATAGGGCGAAGGACGTCTTGAGGTTGGAGTGGGAACGGGGACCAGGACTGCTCTGCGGGGCCACAGTTGCAAGTACAGCGTTGAAACTATAGAATGACTTCAGACAGCTGAAGTTATGAGCCAGGTAGGCACGGACCGGCTCTAAGCGAGTGCAGGACCAATTCAAGAGCCACTGGAGGAAAGATTCCAGCGGGCTTTTGACACGTCATTTTAAAATATGATGAAAGCTGCTGAGATGGAAGGGTTCTTCCCTCCTCACATTCACAGCCCGATTTCCCCTATTTCTGACTTTTAAAATCATGGGGTCCAGGTAGACCCGAACCAGAGACTCGGAGCTCACCACTAACCCTCTTGCTTTCAAGGGAAGGCAAGGTCTTCAGCTGGGGTAATACTTGGAAGGAGCACTAAGAATTGTCGTTTCCATTTCACATAACATCCCTTCTTTTGCCTGTCACCATAACCTCCTCTGCCTTTCACCACCTGCGAGGCAGAAAGGCTTTTACACACCCAGCGGTCCCTGGTGTCGCCACTTTTCTTGGCCGTGCGATCAAAATGAAATTCGCTGCCGGGACTCCGCTGAGGCTTTAGAGCACACCCGTCTGCAGCCGGGTACCTGCCGGGATGCGCCAAGCGGAGACGGTCAGCACTTTGGAAGCTGGTGGACCCCCCGTGTGCGACCTCCGCGGGTAGCGGCCGTCCCTTCACAGGGGAGGGCGGGGGTGGCATGGGTAGGTGTGGGGGTGGCCAAGACCCCGCGGGACGGGCAAAGAAATGGGACACAGACTGAAACCACCACTCCTCCCTTGTTTTTGCTGGCTCGAGAGTCGGTCCTGTGTCCTGTGCAAAGCAGAATCCTCTTATCACTGGCCAGATCGCAGCTCTAGAAACTAGTTGTAATCAAGGGCTTATGGACGGGAAAGTACGCAAGCGTTTTCATCCACCTACCTGGGCATGGGGGTGGAGGAGGTCGTGAAGGTCGCCGATTGTGTGTGAATTTTTTGGTAAAAAGAGGTAACCTGGGAAAGTGGAGGAAGGAAAGAGGCGCTGAGCGGCTTAATTTAATCAATAAAGTGTCTGAAAGGGTTGTCGAGATTTGATTCTCCCCTTTGCTCGTTTAACTCACTCTTTAATGTTCGTGTGTAACATCTGGTAGCTGTGCGTGTGCAAGTGCATTTCGGGGGCGGCTTGAGATTTGTTTTAAGAAAACGGATTATTGCAAAGAAAGAGACACAAAAGAGACGCTGCGCCTTCCTAAAGCCTTGCGATTTTACAACCAGCCAGCCTCAGTGAAACAAACTTGCTGTCAAAAGTTTCCCGGCGCTCAGGAAGGACGAGCGCGTCTCGCCGCCCGGCCGGGGGAACCGCGGTCTTTTTTCCGCGGGGAGGGAAGCCACAGGAGCTGCCACCGGCACCCCCGCTGTCCCCGGCCGGCCTGACCCCCCCACACCGGGCGGCCGGCCGGGACACTTGGGTGAAGGACTGGCGGATCACTCAGCCGGCCAGGCGGGTGTCCTTTTATGGGGCGGATGGAGGCGACGGTGAGCACCCTTCGCCTGCGGAGAGAAGCGGGAGCGCTTGTGCCAACAGCCTGACGGAAGGGACAGACACGACTTTTCTGCGTGTTTTCCTGGCTTGCCAGGGAGGGAAAGTGTCGCCTCTTCCCTCGTTCGTCCTCCTCCGCCCATCGCTTCTACCCAGGAGCTCCGGAGGGCTCCGGGAGGGGCCCGGCGCTGCACAGCCCCGGGCACACAGGGACGGTCCGTGGGGCCGGCGCAGCCCCCCCCGGAGCGGCAGCCGGAGGGCTTCAGGGCGAAGGTCGCGTGTCCCCCCCATCTTGGGGCGAGAGATCTTAGTGTAGTTGTTCTCGTAAGTGAAATCCGAGTTTTTGTGAGGTGCAGTCCCCATACATTTTTAACCATAGTGATTACTAAATTAATAGCAGGCCCTAAGACAGATGTCAAAACGTCTTGAAAATGTTTATCTGTGAATAATTGAGAAGGTGGTAAGACGCATTATCTGATTGTATAATGAAATATGTATGAGGAACAGCTGTTTGCAATAGTCACCTCCCGTTGTTTCATTAGCCTAGAGCCTCCTCTTTAAAGAAGCGCTTCCCTGAAGTTGGCCATTCATCATCGGCTGCTTCCACCGGCGCCGGCGGCCGAGCCGTGCCTGCCGGAGCCACAGCGGGGAAGTGGTAACCCGGTGTTTTTCCTAGGCCGGTCCACGGGCTCTCCCTGTGGTATTTCTCACTGGTGGTTTGCTCCGAGGGCGGGAGGGAAGAGGCGCGGATGGGGTCCGAAGATGTCTTGCTGAGCAATCTTAACCTGAAGAGGATGCCCTGAGAGGAAAGATCCTAGATGCTCATCTAGGAAGCACAGCAAACAGCCATTTATTATGATTTCATGCCGAGCAGCGACAGCCTCCTCGACTGCTTAGCGTTGACATAAACTTCCAGACGTCGAGCATATGCTGTTGCACAGCATTGTTTATGTGTGGTACCAGATGTTGCTTTGCATCCTATTGTCTGGAGACAATGTTTAGTTCAGGTTAAAATATCTTTACTTAAACTGCTCAGTTGGCCATTGTGTGAGCATTAGTGAAGTGTCATGGAGAGGTAATGGGAAGTCCGGGGAGGTTAGCTCTCCGAGCGTGGCCAGGAGGTCCCTGGTTCATGGTGGGGTTACAGCCACCACTGTCATCTTTTGTTTTCCCTCCTCAGAGAACCCTTGTCCTTCCTCTAAAAGGATGTGTCCCGCTCTTTTTCCCTTCGTAGTTTTCTCTACCGTTTCATGAAACGACCCGATGTTTGTTTTTCTAGTTTCCCTAAATCGCCCGAAAGAGGAAAGGAAAGTACGTTTCTGCGTCACCACCACCCCAGGCCAGGCCGGTCCAGGCGGAGCGGGGCGGCCCCACGCCCCTGCCCGGGGATGCTGGCGCCGGGGGGAAAATCGGTCCCTACCGCAGAGTTCACGCTCCAGCCAGGGCGGTGGCTGCCTCCCTCCAAAATGCCCGGCTGAGCCTCCCCCCAGGCCGGGTGGACGGAGGGGGCCACAGGCCGTCCCCCGGCAGGGCCTGCCGTTCGGTGGCAGCCCCCTCCTGTCGCCCGGAGGGGAAGTGGCCTGCCTCGAGCCTTTTCTTCCCTTTAACCCCGCAGTCTGGGCCGGCTGCGGCAGCTGACCTGTAGCAAGACTTTTGCTCCGTGGGAGAAGGGAAAAAAAAGCTATAGACTTTAATCGGATTTCTCCCCAAACACTTCTGGTATGTTGTTGTTATGCATCTATATGGAGATCATTATTTATAAATGAGCGAGTACGATCAGTCGCAAAGACTTTAAGAGCCCGGATTTGTGTCATTAAGTTGAGGGCGGGGTAGAGTGACTTAGAGGGGGACGGAGGTGCTGGCCGGGAGGCGAGCGGGACCTCACCTGCCACCCCGCTTTCCCTTTAGCCACCCCGTCAGCCCTGGCGAGATCCCCGCTTTGGAGAGGCTGGAAGCCCGGTTTCAGCCCCCGTGCCCAGGGGGTCTTCGCCGCCCCGCACGGACACCCCCGGCCGCGGGCAGCCCTGGGCTGCGGGTCGTGCGGCCGCCAGCTCCATGCTCTCCCCCTGCAGTCCTGCTTAACACAATAGAGGCATATTTTCCCGTAAACCAGGTGCCCTGCTAAGACTGGAGAAGACGTGAGAACATTTCCAGCAGCAGCAGATTTTATAGGTCTCTATGACTCCTGCCTCCTCTGCTCCCCGACATTGTGAAGCCACTTCAGGATACGATTAACATCTCTCTAAAATCTTGAATTAAACAAAAAGCCGCATTGTGCATTTCAGCACTGAAAGCAGAGGTTTTGCGACGCGATGACCGTATAATGTAGATGTATTTGTGTTATTTTCATCATTTTTGCCTGTGCATAATCCCTTATGCCTTTTATTATAATACTACACACTACAGTTCATCTGTAAAGATACTGCTTCAGAGGGACCTGTTGCATACAGTGATGGTAATTAGTAACCTTGGTAACAGTTTTAAATAAAGATTATAACAATGATGTCAACCGTTTTTATTCACCATATCATAAATGGGGTCTCAATATTATTGTGCCTGTAGAGGACAGAGTTTAAGAAACAGTTACAAGGTTCCACTTTACTTATTATGACGAGAGTTATCACTTTTTACCTTGACCTTAAGTAAACATGATAATGGCTCCAAATAGTATGAAGATTTTCAAACTCCTGAGGACTCTGTAAACTTTAATTTTCCGAATGAAGTAGATATTATTGTGAATTAGAGTTATCAGGATCCAAGTACCCTCACAAAGAACATTTTAGTCTTCCAGAGAAATACCTCAGAATAAGTACTGCTTGCAAACCCAGATGAGTAATGCTAACCATTAGTCTTCTAGGCTACCATTAGTCTTCTGCACAAGCTCTCCCCTCTATTAAAGCTTAGAGTAAATGCTCACAAGCTGAAAGCAAAATTAAATATAATTGCTTTTATTTACCTATTGCTTTTATACAATTAAAACATTTTTAGTTACGTTTATCAAACAGCATCCACTTCGAGTATTACCTGTCATATCTGTTAATTCATTTTTCTATATTAACTACACCACCATTAGGTATTAAAATATGTGTATGTATACACATATACATTACATATATTGTCTTTGTCAAGATATATTTCAGTCCTCATTAACAAAAAATATTCTTGTGGAGGATTCTCTGAAGCATGTTTTTCATGCACACTTATTAATAACCACAGTTGTCAAGAATTAGATATGCACAGATTGTAAATGAAAAGAAAATATTAGATGAAAAATGAAATATATAGTAGAATTGAGTATAACTATTTTTCCTCCTAAAATAAAAAAATTTACAGAGTGAAAAACTGAGCTATTAAGCTTACTTAAAAGATGGCTTTGTTGGTTTAATTATACTGTAGTTATTTTATAAATATGTTTCAAAGGAAGCTTGCCATATTGAATGTCAATGAAGCCTGTAAAGAAAAGACTTACAAAAGCTAATGCATACCAAATACCAAATTTTAGTCATTAGCATTCCTATTTATTACAAACTAAAGGAACCTATTAACAGACAAGAATTTCTGTTTAGCTAGCATTACAATGTTTAGCCATTAAAATAAAAAAGGACCAAAAATTACAATCTTCTCCCCCCACCATTTAGAACTGTGTGTTCTTTTTACTCAAAAAGACAAATCTATCAAAACCCCGATAACAGAAACTATGATTCTTCATTATTACTGTCTGTACCAAAGCAAAACCTGTACCTCTGTGTTCAGGCAAACTTTCTACTTTTTCCAAAGCATGAGATCTGTCTGATTAAGTGCTTCAGATATTTTGCACATACCTTAACAGCTGCATTGGAGGGACTTCAGGTTACGGGGAAGCGTAGGTTGGCTCTGGGCTCATGCAGGCCTGCGGGGCCTGGTCCAACATCAGTAGGCACTTCTGTATCATATTCAGTAGTTTGGATCAAGTGTGGGGTGTGAATAGCAGCTTTCATGCTTAGGATGGAGGAAGGAAGGGCTAAACCACTCACAAGTTAGGCAGGCTGCTAACCAGAAGCTTCTTTTCAGTGCTTGTCGCAAAATCAGCATATTTATTCATGTGCTGCCTATTTGTTCAAGAATTTCTTTAAAACCTCTTGGCCAAGCATTTCTGTTTTTCAAATACCCTTTAAGAAATTGTATTTTTGTCTGTTTTGAAGATGAGTGTGTGCAAATATACTATACCTCAGAACTTCTAAAAAAATGGTAAGCATATTATTATGTAACATTACATTTCACACATAAACAGTTAATAAGTTTTCTCTTGCTTTTCACGAAACCGAACATTTTTATGTAAAAAGAGAAGCTTTTGGGGACTCTGATATTCTTGATGAGGTAACA
Source organism: Myiozetetes cayanensis (assembly GCF_022539395.1). Lineage (NCBI taxonomy): Eukaryota > Metazoa > Chordata > Aves > Passeriformes > Tyrannidae > Myiozetetes > Myiozetetes cayanensis. The sequence continues at coordinate 26,177,628 of NW_026087411.1, read as the reverse complement.
AACTGATAGATCTTTTCTCCTTTGTTACATCTGACACGGTCCTTGCCTTCTCAGCTTGAGAGCATCACTCCTAGAGACTCTGTTACGTCTATTCAAATTGACAGAGAAATTCAAAACAAGACCAAAGAAGCAGCACAACATCTACAGACCTTCTGGATGACAGATGCTGTCAAATGCCTGTTTTGCCTCAAAGATTACCTCTGTTTTGAAAGAATCAGGGGGAATGGGGTGGGGAGCGGTTCAGTAAAGTTCAACCCATCTGCTTAATCTTTGTTTTCCGATTTTCATTGTTTATTTCTAAAACAGGCTTTACATTTAATTTAATAAAGGGTTTGGCTTTACTAATAAGGATCACTTTTGATTTTGATTTTGCAAGAATAGAGTGAAGACTTGTACAGAGAAAATTCACTGTATAAACATCCTGCCAAGAAAGGAAGGTTCACCCTTACTCCATCTACAGGATCTGTAAGTACAAGAAATTAGTTCCCCTCAAAGATTTAAACTATCAGGCTTTAGGATGCCCTTGTAGGGCTGGTTGTTTATAGCTTTTACGTGAACATATGTTGAGAAGTTTGACTGAAATAGTTCTACAATCAGCATATCTTAGCATGTATGAAATATTTTGAATAAAATAGTTCCTGTATGACCCCATTTATGTGATCCATGTTGCTGCTTTTCACTAATGAAAACAAAACTGATGTGAAATTTACATGAGTGTGATGTCTGGGGATAACAGTCTCATAAAATCAAAATGATTCAGGCTGTCTCTGATTTTGCTCAGATAAATTAGAACTTAGGAGGAAGAATCTCATGGAAAATTAAATATAGAAGCAGACAGAGTTTCTGAAATTTTAGGAACTCCTACTTTTCCTTGGAGATATTTTCTGAGTCAAAGATCTTCAGTTTATTATCAATGAAGAGCAGTGGCTCAAGAGGCTGCAGACAGCCCAGATTAAAATAAGCTGGAAGGAATCTTGATATTGTCTCTGAAGTGTTGTAACTTTCACAAGGAGAGCTTTTTCCAGGTCAGCGTGTCTATAACCCAAAATGGAGCTGATCTATAGATGTACAAATCAGATGCTGCTGGAAAGATAGATGTCTTGCAGGTCTCTCACTTAAACTTAGGTGGCATGTTAGATAGCTACCATTAGAAGTTTTTCAGCAGAAAAGCTTTCATTTGCAACATTTCTACCTACCAAACCCAAATTATTTAGCTCTAAGTCCTGTTGCTAAAGTGGTGAATGTATTTAAAGGAGAAATGGTAACAATGCAATAGTTCCAACCATGAAGTTCAGACAACAAAAAAGAGCAGCCCTATGGAAGAAAAAGAAAGTGGTGTGATGAATCACTTCTTTGTTTATACTGTCCCTTTAATACAAAGCAGAATACAAGTGCATGAACAAAAATGCTTAAATTCTTGCATTTTCAGCAATGTTTTCCCTTTCTCACTTTAAAACATCCATAGTCCTTTGTAGCCATATACCGTATGCATCAGAACAATTTGGAAAAGATTCATCTATCAAGTTTAACAACTTTATGGTGTAACTTCACAGAGGTTTATTGCTTATTCATGTGGAAGTGAGTACACCCAACTTGTTTTGCCTGGTTTTGCTACTTTTTCTGGTTTGCAGGGCTGTTCTGGTAGCTGCAAATGGCTTCTCAAGTGACATTTGGTGACATTCAGTGGTGTATATTTATCAGTATTCTTCACCTCACTTCTATACGTGTAATCTATTTTATTTTGTTCTTCATAGCAACCTTCTTTTCACTGTCCATACCCTGAAAATGATAAATGGCACAGTGGCATATTTCCTTAGCTGCACTAAAATGTCACTGTGAAAAATCTTTAATGGACTAAGTGTAGCTTTTCAGGTTATAACTTGTCAAGTTACGGAGAAATTCTAGAGTTTCTCCCTAATCCACCATTCTTTGGAACCATACCACTGCAGGCAGAGACTAATTATAAGTTACACCAGTCAGAGCAGGACAAGAATAAATGAAGTAGAAACTGTTTGATAAAGGCTCATTTTATACTTGCTTTCTGTATTTGTGCTGTGTTACCCGATGTCCTCTGTTCAGGCTAATGCTGAATGTGCCTACTGCTTATGTATGAATATGGATGTAAGCTGAAACTTATGTTATTTTAAAGAATTTGTTTATCACTGTAGCACTGATTATATTTATGCTGCTCCTACATCTGGGGCTGCCCAGAGAAACCCTCTGTGCTGGCCAATGTTATATTACACATTAGGAAAGAGTGATTAAAATGCACACTAAATGGAAATAGATGGGTGAGAGGAAATAGTGTTACTACCTTCTTTAAGATCCAACTTACTTTACTTTACTTTACCTTACTTTACTTTACTTTAAGGTACCAAAGTAAGAACGACAGACTGAGGCTTTCAAGTGGGCTCAGAAATACGATCTACCTGTCCTGGATTCAGGGGTCTAGGAGACTATCCTGCTTTCCTATTTCTGCTCCTTTTTTAGCAGTTCCTGATCAACTTTTTGGACATAATGCTCAAGTCCACAATATGCAAGTGTAAGAGAAAACAGTTTTTGAGAACATTCACCCCAAATCTAACTGCAGAGAGTACTTTGGAGTCACTTTTCCTTAATTTTCCCTACCTTTACAATGAGTATTTAGAAGAAACATCTTAGTTCCTTGTAACAGGAGAGCTTTAAAGAGAAACCTGCTTCCCTGTTCTATTATCCCAAAGTATCCTCACCAGGTTTCCTCTCATTTCAGATCTAGAAAGCACAAAAGGAATGAAATGCTAGAACAAACAAGAACACCTGTGTTGCAGCAAATGGTGAATGGTGCATTTTATCTGACAAAGACTACATTTTTTGACACTGAGCAATGACAGCACCACTTTAGTTCATGCCATGAAGTAAGAAGTAGCTAAATTATTTTTATGTTATTTTTTTTCTGCTACTTGCATTTAGGTGGTATTTTCTTTATCAGTGAAGACAAGAGGTTGTAAATCTTGAAGTGCTATGCAGCATAAAATACTTCCTTGGCTTCTTACCAAGAGTGAGGGTGCAAGTGCTTTAGGGTAGAATTTACTTTCCTCTTCTCCGATTTTCTATACCCACTTCCACCCTATTACAAACATGCTATTACAAGGCCCGTGCACTCTTATAACCATACCAGTTCCTCAGGGCCCACATTTCACTCTTGGGATTTAAGTGTTCACATACTCTGTGATGACTTCCTGCAAGGATGTGACTTTAAATCCCTATGCCTCTAAAATATGCCCAGTGGGGAAAAACCTATTTTCTGACTAACTTTAAAATCATGTCAGTCTCAGGAAGTGTTGTGAGTTCATCAGTTTTACCAATTAACATTTTCAATGCTTATTTACTGTCTGGGTTTAGATCACCCAGTATTTTGGTTAGAGCAGAGTTCAGATTTCACTTTGTTTCCAAGGCAAAGTTTAAGGGAAAAGAAACCTCTTTTTCTTTAACAGCTGATACCAATAGCTGGAGGAAGTCTTTTGTATACTAAAGAGGACTTATGTCTGCAAGACTTTTTCTTCCTAGTTAAAATGGGTGGTCTAAGAGAAAATACTGCCTCTCCCAGCAGGTTTTTTTTTTCTTATCCTTAGACCATACTACTACAACAGCTACAGTATTACCATGCTTTGTCCTGTAGGTGTGAGCAAAATAAACTTACAATGTTTTTGAAATGAAGCCTTATCATGTCTTTAAGGCCTTTGCACTGCTATTTTTCTTCAGTTGACACTCCCCTGGAAGTCATTGGAGGCTTTGTGCCTGGATCTAGAAATTCTTAAATTTATCGGCTTTGCCCTAATGTTGTTCCTAGAGGACAATCAAAGACTTTTCTCCAGTTCACTCTGCAGGCCTCAGAAGTTTACCCTGAGTTCGGTTTACTGCATTTACCACTTGTTATAGTGAAACTCAGTGAGTCTTCATGCAGTAGTTGCCAGCCTGGCACCTATTTTTCAGCATGACATCACAAGGGATTCAGCTTTTCACATCTATTTATTTAGTTTGACTGTTTTTGGCCTTTCAAATGCAACTGTCTTTTGAGTGCACAAATGCCACAGGGGATGGTTTGGCTTTGTGAAAAGACAGGGAAAAAATGGAAATAAAGGGGCTTCCCTAAGGGCTTATTCATAAGATACACTGCTGCTTGTGGTTTGTTTCCCATGGAGGACAAAATTTATCCTAGTGTTTGACATATGTGAAGATACCACCCCATCTCTTTGACAGCATCAAAAGGGAAGATGTACTCAAAGATCTCAAATTGCATGCAGAGACTATCAACTGCTTCAGATTAAGCACAGCTAACATCACTGGGACCAAAATGGATATTGTATTACTGTCCTTTTTATCATCCTTTTTATTCTTGTGAGTATGTACAGTAGTTCACTTGAAAAACAAAATATTGAAATAAAAACTGAACACATTTCCTACTGTAATGGTCTGCCTGATAAGAAAATTCAAGTACTTCTTTCTAAAAGATATTTTGGAAAGGGTCATAGTTACAGTAGGAAAAGGAATATTCAGAATGGGCTTTTCAAAAACATTTGCCTGGTGGCCAGTTTTATGACATTTCAGAAGGAACACGGCTAAGGCATAACCACAGTCCAAAGCAATTTCACACATGTAAGCATGGGTAGATTTCCTGGTGAACATCCAAGGGTGTTGCAGACCCTCTGCTCTATCCTTGCTAGATTACAGGCTAAATTGTGTCCAAGTCTCTGCACTGCTCCCTAATATATATTGTAGGTGCAATCATCTCTGCGTAAATCCCTCTGTGGATCTGGGCCTGAGTGTTTTTTAAAATCCCACCCACATGGGACACCCGTAGGTCAAATGAAAAATTGCATAAGCTATTAACTAAAGCTATAGCTTATAAAAAGTTACCCACAAGAAAGGTACACAGGTTAGTGCTGCTCCAGGGCATCCTTAAGTCACACTTCAGCAAGTTATAAAGTTATCTTTGGAGAGCAATCATACCAAGTTGTCAGCCCTGTAAGGATAGATTTATGTGTCTCTGACATGTCAGTTGTCGTCTTTGCCACTTCATTGCGGCTATGATATTTCAGCAGGAGGTAACCACTGCTATTCCCCTGCCTGAAAATCCACAGAACTTTTCTCTGTAAACATTTATTACCCTCAGTATTTCCCCAACGCAAGGCTGCATCTCTGAATTCATCTACATGTTTGCTTAACTCTCACTCACAGGTCAGTGCTTGTTTGTCTCAAATTTTTCTCTTTTTAATCTGAATTTATGTAGCAGAAGATTCATGGGCTAACCTTTTCCCCGCAAAAGACTTTGTAGTTTGCTGGGGCTTTTTAAGCCATGTACTTTAAAAGGAAACATTTTTTTTGTTTGTTTCTGATACAGGTCATCATCCTGCACTGGAAGAGTTACTGTCTTCATTGTGGAGGGACCTGATCTAGTGGTTTTGTTAGTAATCTGTACTGTAAATCCAATATTTTTATTGAACTTTCTTCCAGGATTTTCCTTGTTTCTCCATATATTCTCCTGGAATATTGTTCTACAGGTTAGAAAAATTATTGTTTCTAGCTGAGTCTAAAGTGAACAATTAGAGAATGGAAACTAACAAAGTAAGTTTGAGCTTAAGGCCTTATTTTTCCACAAAGGGGATTGATGTGGCAATGCCAATGCCTGGTAGCGGACTGTGTCCTGATTGCAGTTACACTGGAGCCTGAGCCCTTACCCAAGTTCACAGCCACATGCACAGAACTGGCATTTGGTAGGCAGAAACTAGAGAGAGAATAGTGTGTGGTTCAGTACAGATCTGTAGCCTTAGCGAAATGATACTCCTGATAGTCTTAACTTTTGTACAAAATGCCCTCTGGAGGCATGTTTACAGAGTTGCCATTTCATCAAATGACATTTTGCATATCCTTTGGAGATGCCACATAGGTAGTTCAATCGTACTCAGCTGCAAAGTGATCATGTAAATTGAATATGATTCAACCACTCTCTGGATTACAAACCAAGGGTATTTTAGCCTGGCAGACAGTAAGAGGAGCTGAAGTGGGGCTAGAAAAGGGAGAAAAGACTTCTTTCCTTCAGTACTGCCATTTTGGTACTGCTGCAGTGTTCCGCACAGGTAGCAGCTTACGCCGGTATATGGAGGAGATCTGCTTCATAACAACAGAACTTTTTCTGTAAAATTCAATTCTTTCTCAAGTGTTGCTCTCTTTAGTGTGTTTCACCAGAATTAGTATTCAGAAACTACTAAGAAAATGTTCTAAAAGCTGTAATGGTATCACTTTTGAAAGTTGCTGGCTATTTTCTTTCTCTCATTATAGCACATCAAAACTTACTAAAGCACCATACCACTTTCCCCCTAATTCCTTGCTTTAATTTCCTGTTGTCTTCACTGGACTCTTCTACTATTTGCTTTGGTTCAGTGATCTGATTATTCCCTTTGCCCATGCTTGCTTACTGTGGTCTCCTTCCTCTTGCTGGGGACAATTTATTTTTACTAATCGCCAGCCCTTTTTATTTCTCTTTGGAATTATTTTTAAAAATAAAGTCTCTTTCTTTTTGTTGTGAATGGTCCTCAAATATTTGATCATGATTTATTCTGAACTTGTTGGTCTTCTTTAGACTGAAATTATTTCATAAGTTGAAATATGTCTGATCTCACTGTTAGCAGCAGGCAGGGTTCAGAGCAGAACCTAGTGAGACCGAACAAACCTACCCATGAAACTTCCTAGCATTCCATTGATGCTCCAGTTCTCTCTTGTAGCACACATAAGTGCTTTTAGAAGGTTTGTTTTTATACAAACAAACAAACAAACACACACACAACAACAAAAGAGCATGTGATCTCTCCTAGCATACTCAGGTTCAAATTCCTGATCTGCTGTCTCTCGAACTACAGATGACTGTGTCAATTCACCCACAACCTGACAGTTATCCCAGGGCAAAGTGCACTCCACCGTTCCTGCTAGAGGTGATCTACTTCCTCTAACAATGCATTCTTCAGTCATTATCTGAATTTGCTTCCTCACATATTGGATGAGCATCCCCACAACTGCGCTGCAGAACTACACTGAAACTGAGATGCGCTTTCTGACGAAAATTTATTTCATTGAAAAAATCCGAATCAGTTCTAATTTGGAAACCCCAGCTGAGTTCCTACTGTGAGACACATATCATAAGAGACAGATCGTGCTGTGAGGGGTTGCCAGTTGGAGAGATGAAGACTGAGAAGAAAAGCACAATAGAAAGGTGAAATGGTTTCCTCAGAATGATGCAATGGGTCAGTGGCAGTTTTGGGTCTTCTTAGTGCCTACCATAGCCCATGCTACCTTTCACATCCTGAGATTACAGGCAGTCTGTGCTTTCCCCTGGCCATCTTTTCATTAACCAGATTATTCTTGCAGGTAGATTAATGCATGGGTGCACAAGTTCAGCAGTTTTGAACCTTACTGCTTACAAGGCATCGCATACGTATATGGCATCATCAAAAATGCTAAAAAGGCAGACTATTACACTAGAGCAGGCAAGGGGACAACGAAAACCAAGTATTTTTCAAACTAAAGTGTGTCAGCTGTTCTGAACAAGGTAAGAAATATCACTCAAGTTTCACAATTTGGAAAACCTGGCATAAGTTAGTGCACCTGAGCCTGTACAGGTTATTAGACCAGTGTCATAGTCAGAATGTCACCCTTACTCAAAATTAAACTTTTCCTTTCAGATGTGTCCTAGGTCCCTAAGACCCTTTGAGAATTATAATTCTTAAAGCAATTTCTTTTTGTATTTCTGGCCTTACACTGATTAGTAGGAACAGATTGGAGACAACTTGTTGTATTTTATAAATAACATAACAGTGTATTTTGTATATTTTTCCTAAGAGTTTTCTGAAACTCAAATTTCTCTTTGAGGACAGCTGGTGCATGCTCCTGAGGAAAAAGATGCTTATGGCAAAGCATGATTTTAATGATTTTAATTTACAGTTTTTGTGGGAATATCATTTTGTTTCTGCAGAAATCTGTCTTTCCATTGTTTTAGAAAAGCAAAGATACTTAAATAGGTCTTATATTTTATTACCCCAAAACACATTTACTTTTGTTTGACTAGATCATGTCAGTATGTTAATAAAATAATTGTTATTCCAAACATGCTTGGTGAACTTGAATAGCAAAGTGAAGTTTATATGTTTAATCAAATATATTCAGTAATTCCAGTGGAAGATGTAGAAGTGTTTTCCATCAGTATTTCCTTGACTTTTGAAATGAATATACATTGCCCAAGTTCTCATTCTTGTGGATCCATTTGCTATTCATATCTCAGCAATTGAATTTATTTGTATGAATGTTTACAATTGTTGAAAAGGAAAAAAATTCCACAAGGTCACATCGGCAACTTTTCTTGCTGCAAGTGCTTTTACAGATGTATGATCAAGGAAACGAAAAGTCTTGCAGATTTTCAAGTCCCAACTTGTAAGGTGGATCATAAAAACAGTTGTAATTTCCAAAACCATACTGCATTTTTTCATGAATATTTGGATGTATTATAAAAAGGCTGCCATTTCTCATTTTTGTCCCTTACGCAACACTTCATCTTTCCTTCTGCATGAGATCATGACTTAAAGTTGTCTAGTTCCTTCAGAGAGTTTTAAAAGAAAAAATAAAAAGCTCAAAAAAAATTGATTTATAAAAAGCCTATCCATAGTGCTATATGGTTTGAAAACCAGACAGGGAACTACGAGGTGAGAACTGCCCATGGACTGGTACTGGGCAGGCATGGAAAGTGGCAGGATAGCGTGGTATGAACAGGAGTAGGAGCTCTGGGGGGCAATGGAAGTTCTGAGGGGACACTTGAAGAGACAACACAGAAATGAGATACAAAATGAAAGGAGCTGAGGAAGAATGATTGTGAGGACACAGGAGCAGAATAGGCAATTGCAAAGAGGGGGGAGTTAAGGGATCCTGCGAGGCTCGTTCTGCTGTTAACCCAGCTGTCTCTCTGGGTAACACTCCGGAACGATGCCCAAAGCTAATTTGTAGTTTGTAATCTTTCTATATATTTATCACTAAACTCTGTACTTTTTCTTCAAGCAGCTTTCTCCAGTAGTGACTGCTCAGGGTCCTTCCCAGGACAGAACAATTGAGGATGGACTTTTGGTGGGTAGTATGACTGGCAGAGAGGACGTGAAGTCAGTGCCCCAGAGCTCAAGTGTATCCTGTTCGCAACTTGTATCAGGAGTGATCCTTCCAGCCCCTGGAAGATTTTGTGTCCTCCAGGAATGTGAAGAAGTGGGGAGTCCAAGAGGGACACTTGAAAGATTTCTCCAGCAAGAAAAGATGTAAATATTCTTGTTTATTGGCTGACACTTTTTAAAAGTTTTGCTAAATACTATGGTTTTCTTACTGCTGATAGTAGAAAAACAAGAGAAAAGAAAACATAGAGTTGCTCAAGATTCATAGTGTTCCTCAGATTATCTTAGTTGGAAACCTCATTTGAGATAAGACATTCCTCTTATTTTGTTAGTTTATTATAAAACTAGGGATACGATGATTTTACTGTTAACAAACACATTTAAAAATGTTGTAGAATTGCTGATGGAAGAATATTATTCTTTTTACAAGATAATAAGCATTAAAAAAAATTATTTAATATGGAAATTCACCTTTCCCAACATACTTATTTTCAACCTACAGTGTATTCAGAGTATTTTGTAGAGCTTCTCTGTTCTGAAAAATGCATGGAAAAATTTTCACAGAGATATATACATACATATGTATATGTATTTTTCTTTTAGGGGAAAATGGCAGCTGAACAAAACATCTTCTTTTAACAAAGCAGCAAAGCAGTAGTATAGGACCAGAGATGGAAGTCCTTCTGCTGTAAATCCACATCAATTCAACTAAGACCAAGCACTTGTGAATATTAAATTCACAATAGTGTGGAGGAGAGTAGAAATGGCCTTTCTTTTTGAAACTCTTGGAGTCCGAAGTGAAAAAAAGTAGCAGGGTTTAACCTTTAAACTTTTCACTGACCTTTAAACAGTACTTTGGATTATATGTGCCCTTGTTAATCTGAAGCCACTTGCAAACATAACTGGCATTCCTTTTTTTAAGTATACCTTACATGCACTATTGAATGGGTTAAGCATTTCAAAAGTTTGGCTCTTGTTCATTATGTCTTTATCACCTTTTTAAGTGGTGTTTATCCTTGTCAACAAAATTTTATAGTTAGCAGCAACACAAGCAATGATTTGTGTCGAAGTACATTACTTAGGCGGTGGCCAGATGTAGATCTAAATTCTTTGAGGTGCAAACCCAGGTGTTGATCAAGGCACTAAATTTTGCAGAATTCCTGTATTAATGTAGAGCTCTATGAGTACCAGATATTTTAATATCACTTTCCATCACAGATGAGTAGAAAATCTTCCACTAGCATCTAATCAGACCATTATTTTTTTCCTCTTCAGCTTTTCTTTCTTTCACACTATTCACGTCACTGCTTTGCATGTACTTTTCCCGCACATACCCTCCCCATACATATCTTCACTTTGGCCTATTAAGTCCAAACTACAGGTACAAATTATAGAATATCAACAAAAAAATTATCTTGGACAAAATTTCATTGTTCTCATACTCTAGGGAGTTTAATTAACACTAGAAACTTCTACTGCTTGGTATAAATAAAAGAGTCTAAAATAGGTGATTGTAATTTCCCCTTTTCACTCACACAATTATTGAAAAATGTCTTGCCATTCTCATGGAAATTTGTATTCTAAGTACATCTGTCTTTAGCAGAAAAGTGTCATGGGCAGAGCACAAATTTATGAGAGGATGTATATGTATAAGAACTAACTGCTATACCATACTCTATGTCCATCATTTGGATCAAGAATTTTCCTACTGGAATGCTACCGTAACAGACACACTCATGTACTGTCCCTTACATTCAAGCTACTCTTCAAACACATAAATACTGGGCTTAGAGATAGCCTAAATTTCAAACAAATTATTTTGCATTGAAATATGAAATTCTGAAAATTGTTCACACTACATAGCACAACAGAAGCACTCATGCTGAGCCAGTGGGAGAAACACCATTACATCTTCAGAAAACTAAATGTGTGGGATTTGTGTCCCTGCAAAGTTTTACCAGGATCTGACATTGTAAAGACATTGAGTCTCACAGGTTTTTAAAGGAAGTAGAGAGATCATAAGCAGAGAGGAAACAGCAAAAGGTCTTGTGATGTAGCTGGTGAAAAGCATCTGTATTTTATGCTATAACTTTTTTTATTATCTCCTTGTCTCTTGCTGTTGCATTTTGGAGAATGATTAAATCTCTGGAGAGGAATCAGATCCATAAAAATTGTCAGTTGTTAAGACAAGATATTCAGTGAATAAATGAATTATTGTACTGAATTCCTTTATTGAATATTCCTGTGGCACTGCTTTAGTTAAGTATCAAGAACACAAGCATTTAACAATATTACTTTAAATTCAAAATGCCTTGAAAGGATTGAGATTGAATTTGCAAATGTAATCAAGAATAAAACATGTGCCTTGGATTACATGTCACTTCTTGGGATGTTTTGACATAACACATTTAGAAAATACTTTCCTGTGACAGAAATGATTAAAATAGATTTCAGTTATCTATAACTTCTAAAGGAGCCAGTCCAGTTCTTGGTTAATTTGTTCTCTGCATCACAGAAAGCAGCAGCTGACATGCTCACTTGTATATCAACGTGGAGGCCAACTGCTTAAGGCTAAAGTGCTATTGTGTTACTTGTGTGAGTAAACCTATTTGCAGCAAGAGAAATAGTCATTGATAAATTGTAAAATGGTCAAAAGTGAGAAAATAACCTAACTTCATTCTCTTTTCTGAAGATGATCTGTGCAGCTATTTTAGACAGACCTCTTGCATGATGGTACCCAAATCTTCAATGCCTCCATCTTTTTATCTCCTCTCAGGGGTACCAAGATCACACCAACTTTTCAATATGTAGTCAGATAGGCACACTTAGAAAAGTACTGGGTACATAAGCGAATCCATTTGATATTCTGTCCTATCATCCTAGGTGCAATCACACAGCACCTACAGGATGGCCAAGGGATCAGACCCAGCCAGTACAAGTTTAGGAAGGGCAGGTCCTGTTTGACCAATGTGATCTCCTTTTATGACCAGGGGACCCTCCTGGTGGATGAGGCTGTGGATGTGTCTATCTGGACTTCAGCAAAGTCTTTGACACTGTCTCCCATAATATACTCCTGAAAAAGCTTGGACAGGGCTTGGACACGGGGCTTGGACAGGGGCACTCTGTGCTGGGTTAGGAACTGGCTGGAAGGCAGGGCCCAGAGGGTGGTGGTGAACGGGGCTGCATCCAGCTGGCGGCCGGTCACCAGTGGTGTCCCCCAGGGATCAGTGCTGGGCCCAGTCCTGTTTAACATCTTTATCAATGATTGAGTCCACCAGTAGCAAATTTGCGGATGACACCAATCTAGGGGGGGACTGTCAATCAGCTGGAAGGCAGGAGGGCTCTGCAGAGGGACCTGGACAGACTGGAGAGTTGGGCCGATTCCAATGGGATGAAGTTCAACAAGGCCCAGTGCCGGGTCCTGCACTTTGACCACAACAACCCCCTGCAGCGCTACAGGCTGGGCACAGAGTGGCTGGAGAGCAGCCAGGCAGAAAGACAGGGGGCTGAACATGAGCCAGCAGTGTGCCCAGGTGGCCAAGAAGGTCAGTGGATCCTGGCCTGTATCAGGAACAGTGTGACCAGCAGGTCCAGGGAAGTGATCTTTCCCCTGTACTCAGCACTGGTGAGGCCACACCTTGATTACTGTGTCCAGTCCTGGGCCCCTCAGTTCAGGAAGGATATTGAGGTGCTGGAGCGGGTCCAGAGAAGAGCAACCAGGCTGGTGAAGGGACTGGAGCACAAGTCCTTTGAGGAGAGGCTGAGGGAGCTGGGGTTGTTTATCTGGAGAAGAGAAGGCTCAGGGGAGACCTCATCACTCTCTACAACTCCCTGAAAGGAGGTTGTAGCCAGGTGGGGGTTGGTCTCTTCTCCCAGGCAGCTATGAGTAAGACAAGAAGGCACGGTCTTAAGCTCTGCCAGGGGAGGTTTAGGTTGGATATTCAGAAGAAATTCTTTACAGACAGGGTAATCAGGCATTGGAATGGGCTGCCTAGGGAGATAGTGGATTCTCAGTCCCTGGAGGTGTTTAAAAAGAGACTGGATGTGGCACTGAGTGCCATGGTCTAGTAACCATAGCGGTGTTGGATCAAGGGTTGTTCTTGATGATCTCAACGTTCCTTTCCAACCCATCTGATTCCATGATTCTATGATTAATTTCCAAAACAGAAAATATAAGGATACACAGGGAGGTACTTCTCTCTGTATCTAGGGTGAAAAAGTACTTACTTAAGAAATTCAGTATATAGAAGGACCACAGAGAACTTTCCCAAAGAACAACCATGTCCATAATGGAAAATATACAAAATAAATTTAGTATTAAATCTAATGTTATTAAATTTATTGTTAAGGTAATTACAGGTAATTTTCAGTGTAAAATTTTAGTATTAAATGTAGTGTTAAAAAAAAAGTTTTAATCCAAGTTGACAAGTCCTACCCCAGAATTACACTTAAACTTGCTACTCATGTTTGCAAGACTTTTAGATATCCATGAATGGTAACATTAGGTTTACTAAAAAAAACGCCACACTTAAACTTAACCAGGAGAGCAGATAGGACTGCCTGTTAATAGTAACATTCTCAGAACAGCGTGGTTAATTCACTAATCAAATCACCTGCCCATCCATCTAGGCCAGGCAAATAGCAGAAACGAAAAAAGATTATTATCTTTTGCAATGCACCTGTCCTTAGCACATGATGGGAGGATTGGGAAGATAGCATCCATCAAAAACATGTTGCTTCATGTTCTGTGACACATTTACTGTAAAAGGAATGGAACAGAGAGAAGGAATTTGGTTGTTGTGGTTATGAAATTCAGAACCTGGTTCTATAGCCTGCTGACGACATGGACCTCTGTTGTCATTTGGCGCTGATTATATATTCACTGTCTTAATTAATAATTATGGATATCTTAATAGTGCATGAAATTGCACCCTATCTGAAAATAAAATGGGTACTGACATGTCAAGGACTTAGCTAAAGGGTGTTTTGATTTCTCTTTCCTTAGAGCTGGATCTCACTGTTGATCTGTTATCATTTGAGCTTCTTTAGATGAAACAGTAAGGTGGCCAAAGGAAGATTCTCCTTCCTGCAGTATCATAAGACTGGTACCAACTGCACAACACGACTGACAAGAAGTAAGGTAAGGTTAGAAATGCACTAAGGCAACTCTAGTACTAGCTAACTAGTATTACCCACTGTTCAAACCCTTCTGCTTTCCATGGAGTATTCCCACATTCACTGGGTGACAGAGAACATCTGCCTCACTCCTTAGGCCTTTGGTTAAGACACTTAGGGGACTCATGCATTTGAAAGCCTCATGAGGGAAAAGAAAGTAGAGCCTGGAACACTCAGACCCTAGGAAAAATTCACAGATACCGCATAGGTGGGTACAGCAGGGTAAGGGGCACCATCACCAAATTTTGTCAGAAAGCAACATCCTTTAGGACTTTTGCGATGTCCCTGACCTGAGAAGTGTGGTCATGTAACATTTCAGAGGCAGCCCCTTGGGTGAGGCAGACATGTCTGTGTTCACATATCCATGGGACTCAGAGGGAGTTAGGCGTGAGGAAGAAAGAGGGAAAGGAAAGGGTTGCCTTGCCCTGGAAAGCAGATGGTCTTCTCAACCTGTATCATAGGAAGCATCCTGGAAATATTAAGGCTGAAAATTGAGGGGCTTTAAGCTGCTTAAGGCCCTGGTGCACTTACACCTTTATGTCCACTTCTGCAGAGAAGAACATAAGATTTGCAGTTCAAAATACAGGTACCTATAATGTTGAGGTTTGGTAACCAGTTCCTTTTTTCTGCTATGCTCCTCTGGGAAAAAAAAAAAAAAAAAAGGAAGAAAAAAAAAAAAAAAAAAAAAGAGAGAGAAAGAAAGAAAGCAAAACTCCCACAGTTTAATTTTGCTATCAGACTTGACTTCATCCACTTAGAAATGTTAAAATCCAAGTACATTCCAGTAAAATGATTTGAGGAGATGGTACTCAGTACATAAAAAGCAACACAAATAAACTTCAAATATGAAAGTACTGGATTTTAAAGCTTGGAATTTAAAACTGCAAAGTGCACAGAAATAAAACCCTTACGGAGATGCTAAAATGTCAATTCATTATTATTTCAAAAAAGATTAAAAAATAATTTCTTAACATTAAAGTGCAATCAAGCACTGAAGAAATTATTTAAACTTTCCATAGGAAAAAAGCACACTCTAGAATGCTGCAAGGGTATTGATGGCTATTAAATATTTACTTTTCTCTCTCGCTCACACTAGAAAGAGTAATTTGTATTTGGCAGAAACTGGCTGCAATTACATTAGTCAATCCAAAAGCCCAACTTGCTCATACAAAATGCAAACAAATTAGTTAAAATGGTCTAATTAGCAGACTGTAAAAATGCAAAGCAAGGTTGGCATAAAAATGTGTGCTAGACAAGTATACTTTTACAAAATAAACAGAAAGGCAAATATGAAATAGTCTAATAAATCCTAACTGAAGGACCATAATGTGAACCCAAATATTTAGGGATTTCATACTTTAAAGAAAAGTTTCTATGGACTCTTAAATATTTTCTTGCAACCCACATTCCACCATGAATACATGATTAATACCATAGCTGAAGTTCTACTGGGATTTCAGTCAGTGGAGCCCTGTGGGGCCAGGTTATATATGCATTCTGTGTGAGAATATACACAAACACTGCTCCTAGTCAAGTTAATCAGCTTTGGAGCACACAAAGAATATAGGATGTGGCCTATGGAAGGAAGGTCAGGCCATTTCTTGACATGTAGTGTATTTGTTTTTGTTTCCACAATTAAGATAAATAACTGGAAGCATATGGAAATGTGGAAACAGCTAGATAAAAGATAATACATGTTTGTACTTATGAGAAGTATAAACTGTGGGCATTGTCTACAAGGACTCAGCTTACTGGTTTAAAAAATTTCTACAATAACTGTATTATTGTTGTCATTGATATATTAGATCACAAAGGGCTTTAGTATCTCTTGCTTCGTATCACTGCTGCAATTTCTTAGTCTGTGGGTTTTAACTCCCTAGTTTCTATTTTATAAAAAGAATAGTCCATTGTGATTTGTAACATCATATAAAAGAAGCTATTGTGAGATGATGATCTGAGTTTGCCTCCATATTCTTCTCATCTCACCACATGTTCTCCTGTGCTCCTGTCTATCTGTCTGAAGCCACATTCTTTCTTCTTGACACCTGACAGATGGTAGAAAATAGGTGGCTTTGGCAAAATTAATTAGAGACGCATTGAAGAAACAATAACCATGAACACCCTCCGGCAAAAATATGATGTTATTTGGCACAAAGAACTTTTGTGCAAAAGCATTGCAGCAGCAGAAGTACTCTGACTATGCCTAAGAAGAGCTCACCTTGACTAAAGGAGAGCAGTGTGGCCACAAGGTATGGTCATTATCAACATTACCACTTCTAACATATAATAGTTGACTCATTCAGTTATTTCACTGAAATAGCTGATTGTGGCACCGTCACTGCCCTGTACTGTCCCCAGATTGCCTCATTGTGCTAGATAGGTTCAGTCCATCACAGAGAGTACTTATTTGGTAGGAAGAACACCTCACTCTACAAGATGTCCCTGCTAGCTTCAGTACCATTGAATAAGAGTAAGATATTGTGAATGTAAGAGTAGAGTTCAGTAGGACTGATATTTGACTCAGTACTTGACAAATGGCTTGGAGAATAGTAAATGTAACAAACTGCATGACAGAAATTATCTTTTCCACTTTCTCACCAATTGCCATGTATTCCCATCTCAAAAAATTTTCCATATACTGAGAATCTTGAATTCCTAAGAGCTCCCTGGTGATGACTGGATAAAAAAAAGGATGTTGGATATAGGAGGAAGAAATTGCTGTCGTTAAAAAGGGCAGTTAAGAGAATCAAAGCTTGAGGTATGAGGAAAGAACCTTCCCATCATGTGTGAAGGTTCCATCACGTTGGAAAATTCCACTATGGTGTCCCAGCATGTGTCCCACCCACATGTTTCATGGGTGACAGACAGATAGGATGATACCTAAGCACTGTGGTTGCTGCCTTTTTGCAGGAGCCATGAGACTGAAGAGCAAAATTCAATACATCTCTCTAAGTTAGTGACTACAGCGCTAGGTGTCCTGTGTTTTACTGTTGCCTCTACAGGCACCTGCAGCAAGCCAAGGTGAGTTAATCAACTTCCTGCACAGCGCCCTGCTTTTTCATTCTTCTCTACATGTGCTGGCAGCTCCCTTATCCCTTAGTTGCTACGTATTAGGAAAGGCAGAGATGCCTGAACTTTTGTAGTTTTCCTCCTAGAGCTATTCATCCCTCGCATGCAATTCACCGGAGAGGCAGGTGATCTGAGAAGAGCATGATGCAGCCTGGCACACCTCAACCCACTTGGGCAGGTCCCCCCCATTTTTTCATGGCATCCAAATCAACTGGTTGAACAACCCAAGAGGAGAAGTGGCGTATTTCCTATCACTCAACTCTGCTGTAATAGCAGTGCCTGTCTGTAAAGCAGCCTCATACATAAGTCAACCTGCTCTCACAGAAAACTTGACTTCTACTCTGCTTACTCCAGTGAAGGGACTTCTACTAGGCTCTTTGGCTCATGCACAGATTACATCTGACTGCCTCTGTTTTTAGTGAAAGAGGGATGAATAGGGTGAGGAGAGAAATGATACACACATACAGATATTGTATCTCTAGTAAGCCTGCATAAAGAGATGTGAGTAGTAAGGAAAGAGTTGAGACCATCCAGGAAAGCTGAACAAGAGAAGATGTTGTTGGATGAAAAAGTGAGTGAATAAGAAAGTCAATACAGAAATACAGGGAGGGAAACTGAGAGAGACAGAAAATGGAAGCAGAAAAGATGTAAGAACTATATCAAGAAATAATATGTAAAGAAAGTAAAAAGGCAAATGATAAGGAAGACTAATTGCATATTCCATTGCCTGAAACAGTGCTTGTAGCTGCAATATGGCAGTAAAGATCAGGCTTGTTTCATAGATAAACATAGCATGTTCAAAACTGGGGAAAAAGTGTGAGGGAACCAAATAAGTAAGAAAGAATGAATGGTCAGTTTTCTCAAGGAAAGGAGGGTACTGCTGGAGACCCACAGGAATCTGGGCTGAGATCTATATTAACACAGAATTACTCAATATAGAAGAAATAAAACTTACATGAAGAATTTAAAAAAACCCTCTTGATAACACTTCTTGATAGACATCAAGGTGCTGGAGCAAGTCCAGACAAGGGCAATGAAGCTGGTGCAGGGTCTGGACCACAGGTCTTATCAGGAGCAGCTGAAGGAGCTGGGGTTGTTTAGACTGGAGAAAAGGAGAAACAAGGGAGAATCTTAACACTCTCTACAACTACCTGAAAGGAGGTTGGATTAAGGTGGGGTGAGTCCCTTCTCCCAAGGAAGAAGTGATACATCAAGAAGAAACGTTGCACCAGGGGAGGTTTAGATTGGATATTACAAAAATTTTTGTCATGGAAAGGGTTGTCAACCACTGGAACAGATTGCCCCAGGGAAGTGGTTGAGTTACCATCCCTTGATGATCTTGAAGGTTTTTCCAACCTAAACGATTCTGTGATTCTATTACTCTATGAATGTCTGGGTAATAAAATAATAGTCAATACATTCTAGTTCAATAATGACAATGCACGTAGGAAAACAAACACATCTACATAGTGATGATCACTAAATTAACAATTTCATCTCAGGAAATGTATCTTGGAGAGCCTGAAAAATATTTCAGCCCAGTGTTGAGCAGCAGTAAAACCAATTAAGAGTATTACGAAAATACTAGAGAACAAATCAGAAACTATTCTGCTGATATATAGCTTGAGATGTACAGTCACCCAATCTCAAAAACAATATGGATAAACCTAGAAAAATACACTGAAGGACAGAGACAATGGTCAGCTGCATTGAATAGCTTCTGAATGAGAACTGTTTGAATAGACTTCTGTATGGACAAGAAGCGACTGAGGGCTAACATAGGGTGTTATTGCTTCAGGAGACACAGAGAAGGTAAATATGAAATATTATTGACTATTTCTCACAATACAGGAACTAGTGGAACACAAGACATTACCAGTTAACAAACCAAATGTAAGAGAGCATTTTTTTCACAGATTAAGTAGCCGAAGTGTGAGACTCGTTCATGTCCACCAGATGTTGCAAAGCCTTAAAAGATAAGTAAACTCAATAAAGACTCAGTAAATTTGTGGAACTCTTACTGAATGCAAAATCTCTGTGTATAATAGTGGCAAGTAATGAACCACTGTATAGTTACTTTGGTTTTCTGGAGACAGAATATTGGGAAATGTTTTTTTGTTGTTGTTTGATCTAATGTGAATAGTAATTTTGATAGTCTATGAGATATAAACTAGAGGAGAAGTGCTTTTGTCTTTGCAGGGGATACAGAGTAGCTTTAAGGGATCTGAGATGAGTAGGATGCTGCAGGGTAAAAAGCTTGATTAATTTTTTTCCAGAAGAGAAGGCAGCTTCTTTACCTTTGGCTCTCATGTAGCTCAGGGAACTTGCTGTACCAGGCTAGTCTCACATCACTTCATGTCCTACTTTAACAAGTCCTCTCTCCTTTGTTGGTTTCATTAACATTCTGTGACTTAGGTAAAAAAAACCCCACTAGTCTAGAATCAGACACACATATACAGGATGGTTAAATAAACTCCTGTTTCCTAGCTCTAAAACACAATTTTTCCTTCATTACTGTGGATCAAGCCTATCTAGAATTTGTGAAGTGAGCATAATTTATTCCAGACTCATGCTGCAGTAATTTATGTTCTTGAGCCTTTGCAGATGTATGGTCACTAGAGAGCTGTCTGTCTACAGGAGTTTTTACACATATTTCATCTAAATCAACACTGCAAATGCAACATCGAAGATGCAGTGGGTTTGTGTGGATTTGTAGCACTCCCTGGAGGACTCTGTGTCTAAAAACCAATAAACATTTCACAGTCCTCAGTAAGTAAAGATTTTCATCATTTTTGATGCATGCAATATTGACTGGGTTTCTTATTTTAATTTCAGTATTATTCCACAGGTAATAAGTAACTGGAGAATAACTTCTTGCAAATGAGCTATAGTTAGCTGCTGCTATTTATTCATTATAAACAAAGAAGCAAAACAGAATGTTCATTTATAAGCAAAATGCATTTTGTATTGATTGAAAACTAAGGCAAGACATTGATATTTTATTATCAAAACAAGTGAAAAGAAGACAAATAAACAGTTATTTTACTTCTGTATGTATGTATTTTGGCTTTGTACACCTAATATGAGTGTCATAGGTCCAACTGTGAAAGTTAATTCTACATAAAATTCATTGTTACAGCCTGTAAGCCTATGTAGAGATGAAAATTTCTAATTATTACTCTGAAATCAGTTGATGCAAAGGAATGATTGAATATGGGGTCAAGATCTCAAATTTATTCCTTAATCAGAAAGATGCTGTTTCTAGAATGAAGGGACTATGAAATGTTTCTGAAAGGCTGATCAGGATTCAACACTGGAGATGCAGAAGCGGTGGTGTGTATGACCAGTGTTTACAGAGGTATATGAATAATAAATAATCCAGATAAATAACCATAGTTAGGGTTATACAAGCAAGACATCAAATAAATCAAGGCCTCCTGCTCGTGCATATATCCAAAACCTAGCACTTCTGTTTGTTTGGGTTCCTTTGGATATTTTTTGGTTCTTTATTTAGCAGGTTTGCTTCATTTAAATAGGAGACAGCAGGCAAAAATTTAATCAACCAAAATTTTTAAAGTTAGACATGATTTGGAGAAAGGTCACAAAGCGTCTCTAACCTCTACCACAGTCTTGATACTCATGGTCTCTAGGGGCAAGCAGGTTGCACCTTGCCTACATACACTGCCATGCAGATTGCACTAATGCAGTTCTGCAGCTGGTATAAAGCAACAGCACAAGATCATGTGTAACTACTAACATAAAATGCTGGAAGTAAAGGAGATTCAAGAACAAAAGTGAAAAGGTCTAGGTTAATGTATTTTTTTTTTGTGGGTAAAAGCCATTCCTTTAAACTGATATTTTTATTGTATGTTGCATTAAGACAGAGAAGACAATTATTATGTGCATTGTTTGTATATGTGATTGACTGTACAAGTAGAATTTCATATGAAAAAAGGAAACACAGGAATTACATGTCAAATACCTACTTCCTTATGTCATGCTGTCCAGCATTACTACTGATTCTATACTAACAGAGAAATGGTTATGAAATGCTTATTTCAATACGTAGATAAGTGAAATTAACTTATTTAATAATTTCTTATTTTATTTCCAGGAATTTCTGTAATATAAACCACTCAAATTTGCTATCCAGTTTATATCTAAATATGATACTATCCTTTTACATCTTGAGACTCTTTACATCCCCACAGATATCAGTATATGTGCATATGATTCAAACACAAGTAACTTAGCATAGAAGCAATACCACTGTGTCCCATACTCTACAAACAGCGCTTTATACCCTGGTGCAGAGAAGAAGTTTTAGGGAATCCTTGCACACAATCTGAGCAAAGGAAGGCAAATGTTAAATGTGAGATATGGCTTTCCATTTTTGTGTTGTAATTTAAACTATTAGGCAACAGCCAACTGAATAATGTGTAGCATTTATTGACATTTTTCACATCAGCTAATCAAGCACTGCAGTAGTACCAATGCATTTGTTGACAAATTTACTGTCATTTTTTAACAAGAATGTACAGTTGTGCAAATGGTCACAAGCAGCAGCTTTCTGCTTATTTCCAAATGCCATCTCTTTTCAGGTGAAAAAACTCTCTTCAGCAAGCTGTCCTCCCCATGGCCAGTGACCAATGTGTCCTGCTCCAGTTAGAAGGTTGGATGGTTTTTATCATGGAGGGATGAATAGCATTCCTTCTGTGAAACAGCACTGGAAATGATAAATGATGCTCTTGGCACCATGGAGGTTGTGAATGGCACCAGGACTTCCAGAAGCCAAAGAGCCCTCCTGGAGGTAGGTTGGATAGTGCCTGTAGACCCCAGTAGTGTAGCCATGGCATGTTCCAGTGAAAGAGACTGTCACCAGAGCAGGAATCACCCCCTCCTTTTCCCCTCTCTTTCCTCTGGTTGTAACTTTTGGTTTAAATCAAGTGACTCAGCAATATGCCTGCACAGAGCTCACCAATCAATAAACCATGCTGACACTCCCCTGCCCTCCCTGCCCTGCTCAAAGCTTGCACTGGAAATGGGAGCAATCAGTAGGGAGTTTGAGTGAGTCCTGCCCAAAACCATGTAGCTGCTGTAGGGAAAATATTATGTTGGAACTGCCTAGTGCCCTGGATAGGATGCCTGATGAAGTTGTTTGTCTCAGGATACCAACCACAGCTTCTCCTTCCAGCTTGCCATTGGAGAGAGTTTTTTCCTTGTGTCCCCTCCCCTCTCCCCCTTCTTTTTCTTCCTCTGTCATTGTTGATATGTGCTGTCAACTATGGAGCCTGATAATAAATTTTCGTTATATGAATTTGTCTCAACATCATTTCTGCAATACACTGATTCAATCTTGCCTACTCTCTCAGCAACTTAGAAATAATAAACACCACTTTTTGGCCAGAAACTGAAAGGAAATAGTAAGATTTTGATCCAGCAGATGATATCTATTTGTATATAGAAACACTTGAATGAAAGACAGTAGGCATCAAAATGTCACTTGGCTGGGACAAAGGGTCTGAGTCAGGTGCTAAGGTTGGACATTGAAGAAAGAAAGTCTCAGCCAAAACCAGGAGCAATGCAGGCTGAGGTTCAAGTTCCAAAATGTTATTTTCCAGTCAACATTCATGCAATTCAAACTAACCCTACAAACTTTGCCATACTTGTTTTCAGCAGCTCTTCTGCTATTGTAGATCTTCTCAAGGCATTGGGATAGCTTTCAGCAATGAAAGTAACAAGTGTGCCTGAGTTGTTTTCTTTATTTAATGCAGTTTTCATTGCCGACGTCCCCAACATTTCATAATTGTGGATATAGTTATCCCATGACTTCCCAAAAGATTAACCCTGTTGCATGACTAACAACTTGCCACAGCACATAGTGCATTCTAAACCCAGAAAAGACAAGTTCTCCCATGCAGTTGCAGGTCTGGGATATCAAGAAATACTTTTCATCACAACAAATAAGAGTTGGGAGACTGGAGCCCAAATCACACCAGTCAACAAAAGTTTTTCCACTAACTCAAAGTGTGGTAAAGTCCTGCCAATGACTCATTTTTTGTCATATCTTATAAGTAGTGGAAAATTTATGTGCAATTCCTTATATTCTATATAGATTTTAAAATATACAGTTAATAGTCTGTTTCTTTTTAGATATAGGAATAAATATTACACAAAAATAGCATACAAGGAGTGTTGTTTTATAATATTTGAAAACATTATATATGTCTGGGATTTATAGTCTTTTCCTTTGAAACTGAATATGGTGTTTGGTGGCTGAGGATGGCAAGTAAAACCAGAGACCTAACACTTTGAAACCTAAAAAACATTAGTCCCAAAAGCTACTAAAGTGACTAGGTGCTTGGATGGGCCACATCCCCTCTGAAGCCAAAAGTAATTTTGTAAACATCTGTCCTGGAGACTGACAGATTCTGTTCTTCAGCTCTTCCCTTTTTTCCCTGTGCAGGCTGAGGGGAGGAAGCAGAGTGTTACAAATCACTGTCAATTAATAAAAAAGAAAAGTATCACTCCTCTGTATCTACTTAGTATTCAAGTTAACTCTCCAGTTCAGGAGGCAATGATGCAACCTGAAATGTATAATAAAAGTGTAAAACATACAAAAAATTGTTGAAATCCATTTATTAGCTTGCCCTACTCACCTGACTGGATTCAGAGTTGCAGAAGGTGAAATCCCATGACACAGTGCTCTTGCAGAACACTTCCTTTATTTATAGCAGATTTCACACTTGGTCACCTTATCTCCATTGGCAGAATTCCTGCTTGCCCATAATAAGCCACTTCAGGCACATCAACAAGACCTGAGCCTATATTTAATAGTGAAAGGGTATTTTTTTAACTTTGATCTCACATAGGAAGTCTTGGTGGTACTTTGACCATTGAATTCTCTGTTACAGTATCCAGCCCACTTTCAGTCCTTGGTACATTTCAGGAACCCCTGGCAAACAAAATCAACCACCACCATTTATTGTGCAATCAAAATTTTCGTTTGTGTTATAAAAGCAGATGCTATAGAGTGTTCCTTCTGCATAAAGCCCCCATTTTTGGGTCTCATCTCAATTCTTGCTAGTGTTAAAGCATCTGTAGGACAACAAGGCTTTTTAAGTCTGCAGAGCCCTTGGTAATCATCCCAGAACTGTCTTTATTGTCTTTAAATTAAGACAGCTGAGATGATTTTGGTGTGACTCCCTACAGGGACTTCTCAACAGAAGATTGTCCAAGCTCCAACCCCAAATTATGAATATGTGTTCATAATGCACAGACACAGAATCAAAGCTACATATTTGAGCTACAAACAGAAATCAAAGTTTCAATGGGATTATGCATCCCAAAATACTTGTGTGGTGACTGTCAGAGACCTGCAGCTAATTGCTAGACCACTGAAGCCCTTATTTCATCATTTCAGTTTATGATTTATTTCAGAGAAGGATTCTTTCTCATTTATTCCAGTTTATTCTCATGTTAGAAAAATATTTGAGGTATATGCAGGATTTTTCTATTAACCTGACACAAAACTGTGGCCTCATCTCACAGGAATTTAATACTGTAACTTAAATGTAGGACTATGACTGTAATCAGGGAAGTTACATCGGGTGGAGCAGAAACAACAAGGTAAGGAATCAGCCTGGAAAGTTTACTGGACTCCCCGTCTGTTACTTTTTTTACTACATTTTGAAACAGTAGTGAAAAAAGCACTTCTATTTACAAGTTATGTGAATTCAGTTTTAGTGGAAAGGAAAAAAGGGAGTGAAATTTGAGGTTTCTAGTAGTCCTAGTTCTCTGTTCATTCTGTACGTCCTATATGTGAAAATGTGGAGGTGCAGCCCATCTCCTTTTAAATGGCCCCATGCTGGAGCAGCCAGTTTGGACCTCATACAAAGAGAGTGTTTCATACACTGCAGTGTTAACTGCAAAGCAAATTTTTATTACACTCTTTGTTTCACTAAGCCCTTGCTTTGTGCATAGAGTGGTCAATAAAACTCCACGACCAAAACAAAAAACCTTGCAGTTTTCCCAATATCTCCACGGTCAATATAACTAAATTTTAAGTAAAAGCTTCTCTTATCACCTCACCTCTAGCTTGCTTACATATAATAGGCACTGCTGAGTAGTACATCTGGTTAATGATTATCTTTTACATATTGATATTAGTACCTGAAGTGGGAACAGCTCATTTCCTGAATATGATTACCATTTTGAAATCTTATGCACAGGGGAAAAAAAGCAATTCTATAAATTAAACAAGAAGTTCTGAGAACTTATATCCCCCAGTTCACATCCAGATACTAATGCATCTCATTTACTTTGTTGCTATTCCCTTGAGTTATCTGTGTCATGCAGACCAGTCTTGCATGTCATGTTAACTATCCACTGAAAAAAGCTAGAAGTGTACTTGTAACAGTGCCCTAAGCTAGCATACAAGGTAGGTAGAAGAACATAAAAAATTCATCACTGTTACATTTCAAGTTGCTGGGATATTTTAATTCCAATAGGACAGAACCCATGTCAGCTAAAGATGGAGCTATAATTAAACTGATATGGCATTCACAATTGCCTCGAAACCTGCTGTAGTTGTCATATGTTTCTTTTCCCCATCTTTAAACTATATGGAAATCAATTATCTCAACAAACCAGCTGTAAGGACTGTATGCCAACCACTTACACTTGAAGTGAATAAATTATTTGAAATTCATTATTGATGTGAACAACTCTCCAAGATTTAAAGCACCAGTCCATTTTCTGTGCTGAGATTCACATGGAATTTTAACAAGTTCAGCACTATCCTCCGTCATAAATTCGTACAGCAAACTGTTATGCAAATAGCTAGAGTTCAGGGATTGGCGAGCTGTGCACAGAAAATTATGCTTCAGATGACAAAGTGCCTGTGAGTTAATGGTTCTTTACATTTAGTGACAAATTTGTTCCTGATTTACCCCAGAGTGACAGACACAGGGTAAAAGGGGGACATCAGAGACTGAAAATACCATTTGTGTGTCAAGGATGTTAGCAACCTGGAGTGGTGATAGGCACTGGTGTCTACAGGATATGAAATTGAGTTGATGTGATGTCATTTTGGCTCTACTGTAACCTGGTTATCTCTTGCCAAGACTTCATGTATGATTAGTCAGCTCGGAGAGGACAGCAAGCCTTATCAGGCACACTTCCTGACATTCCTGTCAACTTAAGAAATGTAGTTAAGGAATTTAAGATGAGGTGTCACATCTTCATATCAAATCCCATTGAGTCACCACCTACAAGTTTGAAGATTCCTTCTAAAAATATTAATGAAAAGGAAAAATGAAGTTTGGGCTGGATTTGACCTTGTAATGCACTTTGCATGCTACTCCTCCAAGGTAGTGTCTTTATTATGCATACACAGAACATAATTGTGGAAAAATAATACTATTACTAATGCAAAGGAGTGTTCTGAGTTAGCTTACTCCTAGTCTGTAGAATAAGGCAACCTTCTATGCACCTGAGCAATTGCAAAAGAAAGTCCTTGTGTAAAAAGCTTGCCATCCCATATATTTAACAAGGACTATATTTGGAATGGTTAATAGACAGATGAAAATACTAAGCATAACAAAATTTTTTCATCTCTTCAAAGGAAAATTTTGTACAATGTAATAGTCACACTGTATACAGACTCTTTCAAGTTTCTTTTCAAAAGCAGGTTAGCAGCATGCTATTTTCATGCCATTACGTTTGTCCAACTGCACAATTTGTATTAATGAAGGCAATGGCATTCTCTGCCTTGCAATGGGGCTCAAAGTTAAAATTCATTGCTAAATCAAAAAGATTCCTTATATGCTGCAGACCAAAACACCGCATAAACAAGGCACACTAAAGAGTCTGTCTATAGACCACCATCTGGAAGACTGAACATGCATAAGTTTTTCAGACATTGCCAAGTTATTCTTCCAAGTATTTTAGGGCCTGGTAAGGTCCAAAGAGTCTTCTCAGACAGCATACAACTGCTTCACAGTTGCTTCACAACTTAAAGAGAAGTTTACACAGTCCCACATCCTGACACATAAGGTACACATTCCTTCAATAACAGTTTTTATGGTTAATAATTATAAATGTATCTGCACTGAATAAGTGGTCCTGGGAAAACTAATTCTACACTGCACAAGCATTCATGTCTCCCTCATTTAGAGATGATCCTGGTGCTTTTAATGTAGGTCCAGAAGACACATTTACTGTGTAAGCACATCTGAGAACAGATACAGAAGACTGTAACTGGCTGCAAGAGCCCTGTTAAAAGAAACTCTTTCTGTTACTGAGTAGAGCAGCAATAAACTTATTTTTATACCTTGCCTTATTTATTTTGTTGATTTCAGTTTTCACCATTTGGTTAAATAGCCCTATAAGGGCTTTTTGCTTTTCCAGAACCAGTTTGTGACATTTGAGAATGTGTACCCTGAGTTTTTGCTTCCAAATTTAAATGCACTGCTTTTCTAATTTTAATAAGACACAAACAAGAAGAATGAGTGGGAACACTTTGAACAGAGCAAATGACTTAGACTTTTAACTATATCCCTTTTCTCATGACAATGAAATGCTAAAGCAAGAGAATCTGTGACCTGTATGTTCAGCAAGCTTTGCCCATGAGGTTCAGAAATGTCCTCTGCTTGCCTTGAAGAACCAGAAGAACTTCTGTTCAAGAAAAAAGTGGTAAGTTGTAAATCTTTTTGTGCACAACAAGCACAAGGACAGACCACCTCCTCTTTACCAAACTCTCCTGACTATTTCAGAGTAGGTAAAAGTAAAAGAAGAAATGCTTTAACACCTCAATTGTCTTAAGTTGAATTATAGAAATATTTTGTGATACAGAGACAAGACATTTATTGCTAGTGTACAGACTTCAATCTGAAACTATGTAAAATTTTAATTGACTTTAAAGATTATGAATCATATTCTGAAAGTCTTCTCCCGTGGAACAATAATTTAATTGTGTAGGTCTCTCAGTCTATAAGCAAACATGAGAAGAGAGCAATCAATTTGCTCTTTAGAGTAGAGCATTGCTTCCAAATTCTTCTAGCTAAACATTTTGCAGATAGACATCTACCTCTTAGGATGCTGGATACTTACGTGTTAATATCATCTTTGAAAGTGATACTCAACTACAACCTCTGCAGTTCCTTGTCACCTACAACATCCATATTTCTGTCAGAGAAATGGATGTGCACAAGACCACTAACTGTAAATGTTTGCACTCCCTTAGGCCCTGAGGTAAGATTGGGAAAAAAGAGTTTTCTCACTTCTTTTACCAGTAAGACTCTAAGCATGCTTACCACTAGGACTCTAAGGACACCTACAGTTGTCAAGGTACACTATCCCACAAACATCTCAAAACCAGACACTATTCTAAAATATCCATGCATCACCCAGCTACAGGTATGTGCCATGTGGGCATAACTCCCAGGTTTTCATGTCTAATTAAGTGATTAAACCAATAGATGCTTGGTTGTTAAATAACGATGATCTCTCTTTCTTAAACTGTCCCACAGAAGAAGAAATAAAGAGCGTGGGAAGAGACAGAAGTTGTTTCTGAAGTTGTTTGTGTGACAGAAGAATGAAAAAAGTGTATTAGGACAGTATACAGGACAGTGATTAAAACATGGAAGGTGATGAACGTGGGACATGAAAGTTTCATAGTAGTGGAACCTCAGCTCAGGTTAGGATTGAGGTCACCTAAACCTTAGTGCCTAAACAGTTGATGTTGGGGGAGATAGGCAACCCCAAGTGGCAGAGCACCTCCTAGAATGAGAATTATCCAAGACCAGAGGAAGGGATTCTCTCCCACGGATTGACTATTTTTCTCCTTTGACAATGGAGTGTGTTGAAAGGTGCCAGGACAAGCTATTACCCTCTGACTTGTTGCTCTAAGATTTGAAGGCCAATTTTTGTATCTGAACATCTAGCTTGGGCTCATCTTTAACTCTTAAAGCAAGACCACTCATTAGAATGGAAATTATATTTCTTAATATTCGCATTTTTAAAAATACATTTACAGAATTAAGTAGCTGATGATCAGTGCATGGTGCAAAGCCCGTCTATAGCACTTAGCTTTGCAGGAAACAACATTAAGACTTTATATAGATCCTAGTCTTACTGTTGTTGAGGTCAATGGAAGTTTTATTACAGGCATCAATGAAAAGAAGCTCAGGCAAAGATACAGTAGCCATGGAGTCCTTGCCACTGTCTCAAAGAAGAGCCTGTTGTCTTGCAGCACTTTTAATATTGCTCTCTTTTCATAATTTATTTGCCTTTATCACTGAACATTTTGATTTCTATTTCACCCCACAAATCATCCTGAAATAGCTTTCTTTTCTACCATTGGCCCCAGCGATTGCTTATGCACGTTGCTATGTCTTCAAGGAGCATTCAAGTCCCAGCAAATAAATAAACAAGCAAACAGCCACAGAAATAACAGATAAATAAATAGGACGTACCAACTTGATCTGTAACTGGAATAGGTCGCAGCTTCATTGTAGTCAATGGGAAGTGTCATGATAGAAAGTAGAAGAGACCCTGCTCCAGCTGATCTTTGGTTGATGATCAGGGACAAAGAAAGTAATTTGACCTAATTTCCAACATACTTGTTCTTCATAATAATGAGTCAAATATGAATGTTCATGTTACATTTCACTGAGGTGAGATTAGAATGAGATGCCAGGAAAGGGGGCCTTCTACATGAGACAGATGAAAATAAGCAAGCTGCAGGAAGAATGGAAACCACTGGAAAGTTTGTGGAGATCGGGAGGGATGGAGGGAGGGAGAGAGGAAAGGAGAAGCTGAAATGGAATTCTAAAATATGTACATAGCATCTATTTGGGTCAGGGACACATACTGGAATATGACTTTCTAAATGTGCAGCTTTCTCCTTACTTGTATTTTTTTAATTGTCAGTTATTCCTTTTGAAAATGGACTGGAGTGCCACACATCTTTACTGAAGAAGAAAAATAAGTTATTATACACTTCATAGTCATAAGCTACCCTGCAAATCCCTGTAATTAAATAGAGGGCTTTGTAGACTCCAAAAATTTTGTCATTCTAGCTCCTGCTCTTTTCTCTGACAAAGGTTAGCCTGAACTCTGGCAAAAGGACATTTTTTTCCCACAGATGGGAAAAGGAAAAACCTCAGGGTCCTGGCCAGATCTTATTATGCTGCTATCCATTCCTGACTCCTGATATTCTTGAACAAGGTCTTTCAAGGGGGTTTACACCCAACCTATCCCCTCTGGGAATGTCGTCATCATGTGTGTGTCCTGCAAAACACACTAGTTTTTCCTAAACACAGTCTGGTCCTGCTATTTTTGCTGGGCCTTTGACAGTGTGTCATCTTTGAAATGTCATTGCATTAACCTTTTGCTGTGTTTGGGGTGCCAGTGTCAACTTCAGGCGCCTCTGGAAGGATGTGCATTTGATTGGCAAAGACAGGATGATTGACACCAGGCTAGTATTCTGTCAAAGCTCAAGCGTATCATTGCGTGGCAAAGCTGTTCTGCTCAATGCCACCCGTCCCCATCATATATATGCCATGTTGGTGCATTTCAACCCACTGTCAAAGGCAGCTCACAACTGGTACCGGTGATGTACGATAAAAAGCAAACCTACTAGTAACCAGTGACAGAAGTCTTTACTTAAGATAGCAAAAAACCACATTTTAATTCTATCTCTTTGCCTGTCTCTCTATATTTACACATACATGCACACTCCCAGCTAGTTGATTCTTCAGTACAAAACTGTAAGCTTTGAATAATTAATACATAAGGCCTGATTCTTCAGTCTTTATTTTTTTTTATCTAGGAAGTAAATGGGAGTTTTCCTAGATACCAGTCCTGCAGATTAAGTCCAATTATGAACTGGATACCTGCAAAGTTTTTAACATGTTCTAGCTTGTCAGTTTTACATTTAACTTTCTGCTTTAAAACCGAAGATATGGATGAGAATAATTAAGAAAATGTTTAAAGAGGAGGATAATTATTCAAGTAATTTGTCTTTTAAAATTAACAATGTGCTCTTATCTATTGGCCTAAAAACCTTTGTGAAATTTTTGTACTATTAAAAGAAGTCATTCTATCACCTTCTTAAGTGAGAGGGTTCATTTGCATTCACTGATCATCTCATTACATTTTGCCTGTAGTCCTTCCTGCAATTTCAGTTGGATATGCTATTCTTCTCTCTTAACACCTTGGGTGGCAGGCCGTGGCATTAAAAATGTGATGCTTCTCAGTTGCATCCAACAACCAGTGAAAGAGTGTTTCCTTTCTGAATATGTGAACTAATGATGAAAAATCTATGGGTTCCTGATTTTATGCCTTATAACTCAATGTATTTTTAGAAGATGTGAGGTTATAGAAGCATCCCAGCTTTAGCTTTTAGCATGTGTATTCATTTCAAATGAGAAGGAGTCTTCTACTGATAGCACTGGCTGGGGTTTTTTCTTTCTTTTAGAAGAAAAAAACTGTTTAATGAAATTTCTTATGGGAATACATTGGTTTGTGGAGAAAATGTTACAAATTCCTTCAAGGTAGCAGTGAAGGCAAGAGTGAAAATTATCCACTTATGTAAAACAGAGTTGCTATCAGGATATGTACTTTTCTTATTTCATTCTTCCATTCTACCTCTGGATACTTTCTGCTCACGTTGTCTCCTGCCACTTCTCAGACATACTTACCATCTCCTTCCTTCCCTCAGTTTTCTGTTGACTTTCCATTGCATGCTTCCTGTCCATAGGCCCATCTCTTAAATACAGCCTCTAATTATAAGTTTGTGTTCCCACTTCTTGACAAAACGTTATCAAAGAGTATTAAACGACTGCATCAACTTCTACTTAAAGTCATCCCCTATGATACAATATTGAGATGTTTATGATTTGCTTAATCTCACAGAACTGTTTTCAATAAACTCCTTGCTGAGCTTTTCTCATCACGCCCTTCATATATTCTTGTAGAGCTCAGGACATCCTCTCAACCACAAAGTCACATTTCTATTTGCTTTTATGGTGTTATCATTCATTAGTTCTTTCCTTATGTCTCTAGATGGTCTTTTTCCCACAGCCACATGTGTATTAAACCTCACTTCAGTGGCAATGGCTCAGAAATTTATCTTTTCTAAGTGCCATCCTGTCTTATCCTCATCCACACAATCCTGCACCTTAGCCTGTCCCCAACAAAAAACAAGCCTCACATATTTCCTTAAATATTTTTTACCTCTTCCACATTACCTGTGCCACCATTTTCCCAGACATTGAGAATTATAATTTGAGGATTGTCTTTGACTCCTCTCCAGTCACACATCCAAGCTGCATTACAATTCTGTAGATCGTATCTAAAATCTATCTTTTTGACAAAATCTCACATCTGAGGAAGTTGGGCCTTTTCAGTCTCAAAGAGGGACCTCACCAATGTCTATAAGTATCCAAAGGGAAGATGTCTAGAGGATGGAGCCAGGCTCTTCCTGGTGGTGCCCAGCCATGGTACAAGAGGCAATGGGCTGAAACTGATGCACAAAAAGCTCCACCAGAACATGAAGAAGAACTTTACCGTGTGGGTGACTGTGCACTGGAAGAGATTACCCAGGTAGGTTGTGGTGTCTCTATCTCTGAAAATATTCAAGAACCATCTGGATACAATTCTGTGCAATCTGCTCTAGGATGACCCTGCTTGAGCAGGAAGGCTGACATTCAAATCACCGCTTCTGCATCACAGAAGCCAATTGTCACAGGGCAAATCCTTCTCACAGTTTGGAGTCTCTGTTTTAAATCTCTTCATCAAAGTCCTCCTCCCCTATATCAAATTCCAGTTGTTCCAGTCTTTACTGTCAGAGCCCAATCAATGCTTTAATTACCCATCCTAATTTCTTTGCATTGCCCACACTGTACCCTGTTCGTTGCCCACTGCCATTGCCTCCTCTCTTCTTAATATTGCCTCTATGCATGCAGTGGGTGCCCAAAATGCTGTTCAGAGTCAATACCCACTTCTACTTTGAGCACAAAAGCAAATGACGATTTTTGGCATGGTTATTTGATACCTGGGGGTAGTCTATTTATATACTGATAGATGGTTGATTGCTTTCATACTTACCGGCAAAAGTTCTTTTTGCCTTTTCCCATCTCTCTCTATTTCACCTGCTCAAAATATCTCTTCCTTGTGAAAGAGCCTCTGTAAATCTGTAACTTCAGAAAGCATTTTGTAAATTTGAAGCAACTTTGTAATACTGTATTATTAGGTAATAAAACCATAAGTATCCATCATAATTTATCACACTTTTAATATCTTTCTACATTTTTCATCCCTTCCAGAAGTTTCTTCCAAAGTATTTTGCCTTAAGTAACAACTTCAATGTTCAAAATATATATTTAAAAAACCACAACATGAATAGATTAAAAATGTTTGCGGTTATACTTATTAAAGATCTATAGCCTTATTATTACAGAAATTACAGTTACTACTCTCATTTGCATGTAGTACTTATTAATAGCATAAATACAGATTTTGTCAAAATTTTTCTATGCAGACAGCACAGATCATTACAAAACCTACAGAAAAGTGTTTGTACTGAAGTAAATTTTTTTATTGAACACTGGAGAGAAACTCTAATTCACTTTATTGTTCACAGCAACTTCATGATGTTTAATTCACATTTAATGGTGCTTAGAGATATTGATTGAGCATGGCCTCACTGTTTAACAGTGCTATCTCTGAAAGCAACTGTTGTTGTCCGATGTGTTGAGCCTGCAGTTTTGACACAGAACATATTCGGTGGTTGTCCCACTGATTCAGGTAGTTTGGAAGCAGTTAGTATGAGCAAGGAAGTGGGCAGTGGGAAAGACAATCTCTAGGTCTAACAGCTTATCACTGCTAGATAATTTTTCAGGATTCAAACAGTCTGTCACATCCCAACTAAGAAGTGACTTGCTTTTACAATGCCATTCATAAGAGTGTATTGCTGTGCTGATGGTAAAATACACACAAAGATGATTAAGGACTGATATCTTCGTATAGGGCAAGATATCATCTGCTGAGGCACTAATAATGATGAGCTCTGTGATAATCTGACAGACTCAAGATATCCACAAAGACTTCCTGGAAATGAAATGCAGTGTGGATGCAGTGGCTCTAAAGAGATCTCAGATAGCCTGTGATTCAAGAGGGGAAGGTCTGTGCCTCCTAGACATGGCTGTGTGGGAAGTCAAGGATGTGCTTCTCAGAGCAATAACAGGGGCAGCAGACTTTTTGTAAGGGGTTTGGTGGGTTCCTGCTGCTAGCTGTACTATTACCCACGTTTTAGGGAGCCCATAGGACTTTCAAGTTCTCTTATTGTTATTTAAATACAACTAACAAAAACAAGTCCTCCTTTTCCCCCTTCCTACTCACTAAATATCTGACTGAGGGACAGTACAGAGTGCTTATATTTGTTTGTCCTAAAATTGATTTTTTGCAAGATCCACAAAAATTGGAGCTGATGGAAGGTGCATTTCTTTGTTCCAGAATGTGATAAAATGGCTTAAAAATTTCACCTGGTGAATGATACAAAATGTTCTATGCTTTACTGTGTTTTCAATTTCTCAGATTTTACTTCTGTCATAGAAAAAACAGCCTTCATGCTATTCCAGAAGAGATTTCCAGATACAGTTCCATATAAAGTTGTTTAAAACATATGATGTTTCACAACATGGAAAACACTTGCTTTATCAATCACATAAACCAAATCCACCTTCAAAAGGTTAAACATATCTGAATAGTTCCTTGTCTTGCTTTAGGCTGACATTCATACCATCAGGAATCAAGATATGAAGAAGTTTAGATTAAAGTGTAAATCACAAAATACCCAGGCAGTTAAGTGGCATCCCTAAATTGACATCAGCCCTCACATACCAGCTGCTCTGGAACTCTACCACTCACTGAGTGATGCACTGTTTGCTGCTCCTTGGGGAGTTCTTAACAGCCAGTTCCAGAAAGGAGAGGAGCGGAAGATGCTTGAGAAGTCAGAAGTGAAAGTTGAATATTGCAACATAAACTTGGGTCTTGGTTTTTTAGAGGCTTTTTTTGCTACATTGCTTTTTTCCTGTGGGATAGATATCTCCATTCTGAATTGTCTCTATCATACTTCAAAGTAAATCACATTTACTTTTGGCATTCATTCACTGCAGGCTCGTTTTCTGACTATCGCCCACCTCATGGCACACCTTTCTAGAATGGCACTCCTTGAATATATTGCAACCTTGTCATTTGTGTTAAAAACTCTTAGTCTAATCCTCTTTTCTCCATACCTCACTTTCCTCATCCCCCTATGTTTTCTGCCTTCTTCTAAACATGTATGGACTTGCTGTCATATGCATATTCTGTGTTGCATTCTGCTCACCACACCATCTCAGCCTTTGGACTATTGCTGTTAGTTTCTCTAGTTGCTACCTGCCTGTTTTTTAATCCTGTTACTGAGACTCCACGTGCCATCCATAGATCCATCATCTGTCCGTCTGTCCCATGCCAATATCCCGCTCTCCCTGCCACCCCACAGAAAGCAGTGTGTGTCCTTAGCTGCAGTTACAGTTTCCTCCACCAAGCCTTCCTATTCTGTGTGGCAACTCAGCCCCCACCTCCTCCCACAGCCCCTTGGCGTTTGGCACTCAGCTGCAGCTCAGGTTACTGCATATTTCCCAGCAGGGAATTAAGCTCTTCAGAGGCAACTGCAATTGCACATGCCAAATTTTTTTCACGCTAATAGAGTGCTCTCTCGATATGTTTGATCTTCATCAGATAGGACTATAAATACCTGAAATACTGGACAAACTTGTGTGACCATTTTTGGATTACATAGTCTACAGGATTAGACTTCTTGCAAGATTTCCAGAACTTCCTGGTTGGCTGAGTGGAAATATTTTAAAAATAACATCTTACACTATTTCAGTGTTTCTGTTTCCTCAATTGGTCAAAAACAGGAAATGCAGAAGCATGTGAATCTCAGGTTCTACTAAACTTCAGAAAGCAAGGTTCAGAGAGTGAAAAATAAAGGACCAGATTAGAAGCCGGTTTCTATTTTCACCTAAACCGGTTCACCCATCTGCATTAACCATCCTTCAAAAACAACACGGACTAGAGTATTTTGCATATGTGTAAAGTCTGACAGAGATAATAAGCAGAGAGCAGGCTGGTTCCAAAATAGGCTCATGCTCCTTGTGTAACCTGGTGAGTGAACATCCTGACACGCAATTATTTGTTTTTTCTCTCTCTACCAGCGCAAAACATTTAGATAGTCAGGTTTTAATTTATTTCCATTTACAATATTACCTAAGGACATTTCTTATCTGAGAAAAGCATTACCATTTGAAAGAACATTTTTGCTCTTTTAATAGCTGCCCGTCCAGTGCTAGTTACCTTATTGCATATATAAAGTTAGAACTGTTTTTTCTCGTGTGTATCACTGTACACTGATCAACACTGGGTTTCATCTGCCATTTTATTGTCACTTCCAGAGCTCTAAAAAATGAGCACCTAACCTTTACATTATCATTTCTTCCTCTGAATATCTATTCTGCAAGCCTAAAAGTTAACTCTTTCCCCTCATCATACTAAAAGCTCAAGCATAGAACATCCATGGAAGAAATTTGGTCAGAATGTTTTATCCTATTTTTGAAATTAGCCTATTGAACTTAATTTTTTTTTTTTTAAGTTTTAGAATTAGTTCTTCACTACTTCTCACTTTAAAATTTTACAGCTTACATTTCAGAGAACTTGACTTAGGATATACCCAAGCCTCCTCTCGTGCTGCCCTTTCTGATATAAGATTCAGCCTTGGTAAGTTGTGCAACGGAGACAGTGCAAAACAAGGATAAAAAAAAAGCTCAACAGCTGCTGTGCCCATTTATGTTTTCGTGTTTAGTCCAATTTCACCTTCTTCAAACCAGAAAATATTTAGGATCCAAAACTGTGCTAATTTTCTGAGACCTGGTTAAGAAATAACCTGTTCTTTACCTCATCTGCTACAGAAAAGGGGAGCTATCAAGACTGTGTACAAAGCTCAGCTATAGGTTTAGAGGCATTTGAACAGGTTGATGTTCCCTTGGCACTGTTCCTGAAGTTAATTGGGTACCAGTTGTTGTTTGGCACCAGTTGAAGTCAACTGGTACACCAGCTCACACAGTGCAAGCTGAGGACATTGCTTTCTGGATGTACTTTCTCACCTTAGAACAACTGGCAACTCCGTGACTTCTGTGCCCAAGGTGAAACCTCTGTGTTTTAATAGCTGTCGTGGGCTGCTTGTCTGTGAATTTGTCCAAATGTCTTTGAATCCATGTGAACATCCACAATATGATGCAGAAATAGGAAAGAGCAGTTTATGAACTGAGAGGAAAAAGAGTATAATTTTGCTTTCTTTGCAATCCCATTTAATTATTTAATGTGTTCTACATAGCTGTTATCCCTTCCCTTCCCTTCCCTTCCCTTCCCTTCCCTTCCCTTCCCTTCCTTCCCT
Organism: Myiozetetes cayanensis; assembly: GCF_022539395.1. NCBI lineage: Eukaryota > Metazoa > Chordata > Aves > Passeriformes > Tyrannidae > Myiozetetes > Myiozetetes cayanensis. The sequence goes on along the minus strand of NW_026087411.1, from coordinate 26,139,702 downwards.
TCCCTTCCCTTCCTTCCTTCCCTTCCCTTCCCTTCCCTTCCCTTCCCTCCCCTCCCCTCCCCTCCCCTCCCCTCCCCTGTCTCTGTGAGACTTCCCTGGAAATATTATTCTGTTAAAAAAAATTACCAGTCATTCACACACAGTTTCCTAACATTCAATCGCAAGAGGATAAAACTTTTTTCTACCACTTGTTTCATGCCAGCTGCATTCTAAGGAGCCTCTGCTGAGCCACCCTGTTGAAAATGAAAATCCAAAATTTACCAGCTGACCTCCTCTGTACACATACTCAATGGCTTCTCCACAGGACTCAAATAGATTGGAAAGGATGGCTTCCTGGCCACCTGTGCAGTGCATACGTGGGTCCAATTCTGACCCTGTGCCTGGGGGTGCTGATCTGATGCAGGGGAAAGCAGAACCAGACTGTCTGTTCCAAACACAACAGGAGATATTTGCTGTAGTGTTAAAGTCAGTAGGTGCTGATATTTCAGAGCTGAGAATATGCAAGTGCTAGCAATAGTCTTGCTGTTGAAAACCGCATTAATTGGACCATGTTGAAGAGACCTGCCCTCACCAAGAGTCAATGGCACTGAACAGTATTTAATTATCAATGAAACATTTACATGGAAGTGAATGTAATTTTATCAGATGATCAGGCTTGAATTTTTTAACAACTTGTTAATCATCCAGATATAAACCAAACAAAATCAGTGATCAAAAATGTGCAATATTTAAGTAATTAATAATGTCTTTAAAAGAACCTCACAGAGCTTTAGCAAACTTCTTGCACACAGATGTTTTCCTCTTGGCAAGGCATAAACACCTGAATGTGAATTCAAAAGTAAACATATTTTTAACTGATAAAAGCACTAACAGGGTTTTGGATGAAATGTCTTTTCAACCATAAGCAAGGCTTTTTTGAAAAATATATAATAAACCTTCAGTCTTACATAATTGATGGCAGCAGCTGATATTGCTCTCATTATTATTGTCATTTAATTACAGTGCATTTGTCTCCAATATTTTTTCAATGCAATTTAACAAGTTGTATGTCATCTGATAGCATCACAAAATGTGCCATTACACAAGCAATTGACAGCTATTCTGTTTTAAAAAACATTGGCTACCCAACAGCATAATTTATACAGGTGTGTGATAAAGTTCTAATGCAAAATACATCTTTGCTAAATTACTGCAAAAAAAAAAAGTTAAGGAAAAGGAGTTCTTCAGGCACAACTACATACTGTTTTAACAGCTCAGGGAGACTGGGAAGTCTGGATTTTATTTTTAATTAATGTCAAGTTCAAAAAGGGCCTCATCTCATCTCCTCTTCCTAACTACAAATGTTTTCCAGGGTCCCTCATGTATCACCTATCACTTTTCTAAAGAAAGGGACAAATATTGATAGTAATGTTACTGAAGTGTACAAAAGTTTTGTGTCTACAGTCCAAACTCCAGACAGGGAAAAGGTTTCTGGTGACTGTAAAGGGCTATAGATCAAAACTTCTTAAAAATAACATATTATGTAAGAAACCATTTTCAGAAATGCAAGTGTTTCTGAGCTAGCCAGAGAGACAAGTTAGCAAATTCAATCCTTCCTTCCCAGGTCAGCTGCAGACTTACTCTGAGGCTATGCAGAAGGAGCTCTGGTGACAAGAGTTCAGTGCCAGGACTAAAATACTGATATTTCAAAATTTCTCACAAGGAACTATTTGAAAAACCCTCAAGGTCATTCACAATATCCCATTTTGATGTTAATGTTTGAGTTTGTGCCGTAATATATAATCTGTTGTATTAGAGAAAATATAATACAAAAGCAAAAAGTCATTTCAAGTGAAAAATGAAAGCCAAACAATGTTAAAATGGATTATTTTGACATTTTCTCCTTGGTTTTCTTCCAAAAGAAAACTCAGGTGAAATCAAGTTGAATGTTTGCCATGCAATTTGACTTCAGCAGAACCATGACCTCTCAAAGAGGTAGTTCATTGCAAATCCTTCTCACCTTCTTGGCTTGCTGATGTCCCCCTGTCCCAGACTGCTCTGGATGGCAGCGGTCTTTCAAGTAAGGAGCTGGTGGTCCCTACCCACCAAGCTCACAGTGATGTGGCTCTGCTTTCTCAGTAATGTTCGTGCCTTTGGGCTGTCACTGAAACTTGCATTCAGAACACCCACTTCTCCTGAGAGAAGAGAGCAGCATTTCACGGAAGAAACACCCTTCTTCAAAAGCAAGACACAACAAAAAATGCCATCCTGATCTCTAAGGAAAGCCTGGAGACTTTCTTATCATTAACATGGCTGAGAACATTAGGTAGAAGTTTCATATTCCTGTGACTAACAGGAAAAGGCGGCAGTGTCATATTAGCATTACCACTAAAAATAACTGACACGTGAAAAAATAAACAAAGCACCACTTTGCCTGATATCTTTTAACAACGAGATGAATACTTGTGCAGTAGGTGGTAAGCTGAAAGACATCATATTTGATATGAGAACACTTAACTTCATGGGGACTGAGACAATGATGCTGTGCAATCATGTCTCCAGGGTCTAATTTGACTGTAAGATTTAAATAACAATTCTATATCCCACTTGAATTTGAATGTGTTCCGATCAGTGGGAAAGCAGCAGAAATTTCAAAGTTTGGAAAGTGTGTGGAAAAGCTGCATGCTTGCTTGTAAATGTCTTCTTTGACACGTGGCAGAGTCCCTGCAAAAAAATATGGGACCAGTGTAATCAGGAACAGCATTTGGTCCTTAAACATTAGTCAGGAAATGAACTTTTCAACACCCACATTTCTGTCAGTATTGAGGATATGCTTTAATTCTTTTAAGTTGAGCGTTACATAAAAATTGCTAAAAATGTTCTATAAATCTGATCACCAGCCATACAAGATGGAATAATTCCACACACACAATTGAAACAGGCATTTATCAGATACAGGACAGTTAATTTTGGCAGTACTGAGAAGCTTAAAAAAGTAGAGAGTACACTGTGTTGCAATCATTTTGCTTTTGCAGTATATCTCCCTGACTGGATACAGGGAAGCTGCGTTCATAGTTGATGGGAAGCAGGATTCATATTTTTTTATTAACAGCTTACTGGGAGGTGGGAGAACAATAAAACTAGGCAAACAGAGTAGCCAAAAAAAAAATTAAAATAAGAAGAAATATTTGTAAGTGTATGTTTATACAAGGAGTGCCGTGTGTTCTGCCCTTTGGCCAACCTTCTGCAAACATTCGAATGGAAAGAAACTGTGTGAATGCTGAGTGAGATAAGAGCACACTGTTGAGCAGACATTGGAACCTGGATAGTTTATGTGGAATTTTCAAGTCAGAATAAGAAGTAAGATTATTTGAGAACTCAAGGTTAGTCCTGATTTTTTTGTCATCTCCTTCATAGTATCTTTCATTTTTCCTATTGTAAAAATGAATGTCCACACAATTAGATGTTCATAAAATTACATTCCTGCCTTGCTTTGGATAAAATTTTAAATAATTGCATGAAGTAAGCATCAACTTGAAAATGTTCTCCTCAACTTCAATTTTCTTAGCAAAACATCCCCTATCCATCCTAGGCTCCCTTTCCTTCATGCTCAGACCCCCTACTGCTCTTGTATTTCTCATCAGAAATTATCTTGATGTCACTTATGAAGGATGAAGCAAAAAAATTACCTCTCCATCTCAATGCAAGGTACTAAAACCCACCATCAAAACTGTTTTACAGGCCAAATGAAAATCTGGTTATGAAAGATAAAAATGGGTAATGAGGTAAGCAGTTTGAATTAAACAACAGATCTTTGGAAAATGTTGCAACTAATATTTTACTTATTACTAGAGAACAGATGTTCCCTAGTAATAGGAGAGAGAACTAATGCAATCAGGTTTTTAGATCACGTGGAATGATGAATTGAGATACTTGAATTAAAATTAGACCTTGAATTTCCTGAAATCAAAAACTTGAAAGAGTTTGTCTTTCAAGCCAAAAGGGTGAACCAACCCTAGATGAATAAAGACAGGGTCATATGGTTGAGAACAGAAGATATACTAAATGAAAGAAAAAAAATATTTTGGCAAATATTTGTTCACTAACCTAACCTTTGAAGTATGCAGGGTTTCAGAACAGGTTTTGAAGGAACAGACAAATAAAAAACATGGAAGTGAAGGAAATACCGGATACAGTGCAGTAGGATGTGTAATAAAAGGAGGGAGATCTAGGCAGACCAGCTTAATAGCTTCCTTTGATAAGATAGCTGATTTTCTAGACAAAGAAAAGGAGTCGATGTCATCTATCTAGACTTCAGTAATGCGTATGGTATGGTGCCACATGGGAAATTATTTGTTAAGCTGGAGAAGATAGGGATTAGTAGAGGAATTGAAAGATAGGTAAAGACTGTCTCAAGGAAAGAGAGCAAAAGATAGTGTTGAAAGGAAAAGTAACATGAGGGTTACCAGTTAGCAGTGGAATTCTTTATGGATCAGTCTTGGGTCTGATCTCTGTCTTATTTCAATTAAGATCATGACACAAATATTTGGAATGTGGTGATACTGCATAGGTTGGCACTATCAATACACAGGAGAGAAGGATATCATGCAGAAAAAGGCTGGATGACAGTAAGGACAGGTGTAACAAGAAAGGGATGAGAAGCAGTATTTTGAAGATAATGAAGCTAGTCACTTATCCCCAAATGAAGGTAATGCATTTGGAAACTAATAACAAAAATTAGGAATCAGTTAGAAAAGACTGAGCTAGGGGGGGACCCCAGGTTAGCTGTCTGTCACAGTACGGCTGAGAGCGAGAAGTGAGATACTCCAGTAAAAAAGGGCACACAAGGAAGGTGTCAGGAGGTGTATTTTAGGTGTATAGAGGAGGACTAGCTTAGTTATGAAAATCTCTGGTGGAAACTCACTGTAAGTGTTAATACAGTCTTGTTACACAGTCTCAGTCAAGATAAACCCAAGCAGGACCATGTGCAGAGAAGGGCTAACTGAAATGATAGAGAAAATAAAGACTAAGCAAGTATTCAGTAAGGGATACCTGTAAATATCTAGGCAGTCATTAGAAAAAAAACATGTACTCACATTCAGGATGTAAGTTTTCTTCTTCAAGTCTATAGCAAGACTCTGGCCTTTTGTGCCTCCTGTATGATGACATTATAAGTAATAATAATAATAATAATAATGGCCAGTCTTCACGAGCGAAGATCCGGGGAAGGTCTTTACACCTTCCAGCCTGCGCATTGGATTTTTTAGGTGAGACACAGTGTGCGCGGAACTGAGCCCACCCTTTAATCCTAAGGTTCATCTGCCGGGGCCAAGCGAGCTTGGACGGTGGCAGCAAGGTCCTCAGGATGTAGATGGGTTGCCATTCGATTCCCAGTCAGGGCCACATTATAAGTAGTCAGCTAACAATTGGCCAGAGCACAGGGAGCTACTTACATCTTTCAGGAAACTTGTCCCATTATATATATATATATATATATATATGGATCTCTCTCTCTCTCTCTCTCTCTCTATATATATATATATAAATTATATATATATATATGTAAAAATATTTAGACTTAAATGGTAGCCCATCAGGCAGAGATCTTCTGTTTGTCTCCTAATACAGAACTCTGCGCTCTAGCACACCTTTGTGATTGAATGAGTAACAGAAGCAACAGCAACAGCAGTGGTACACAACAGTCAGGGACATGTTTTGTAGCCCTGATAGTGGTCGTCTCTTGGCCAAGATCAATGCCCCACATCCCCTGCTAACCACGTGACTCATTCTGCACCAGCCATACAAGATACCAGTTTTGCACTCACTGGTGTTAGAAGCTCTTGCATCTCTCAGTCATACAAAGATGGCAGATTATCTAAACAATCTGATTCATTTTTTCTATAATCCTGACATGGATAGTGATGTTGTAGGTGATTTGCTATTAAAACAGCCCAATCAGCACTTTGGAAGCATATCAGAAAGGTTTCAAGCCTCAAAATAAGATCTCATTACTTTATAATGAACATGTGCAGCCTTGCTTTATGTAACAGTTACGCAAATTTTAATAAATAAGAAAAAGTAAAAATATAAATGTGACCCTGCATAAAATTAGTGGAACAAAACCCCTTTTGCCATGCTTTTAAACATATCCCACCAGATTCTCCCTGAGCAAGGAATTAGAACTCCAGGTCCACAGGCCATACAGAAGACAAATACCCATTCCTTCCAGCTGGAGTACCTGGAAGTTCTAGGACACATTCTCCTGCAGATTTTCAGATTGTTTTCTCTGATATGGGAAGTTCTAAATTTCTGTTGTGGTATATCCTTCAGTCTGTTGCACGGCAGTGGAGGAAAGAGGGTTTGGTGTAAAATGACTGAGCCTAGTGTTTACTTACATGGACATTTTGCCATATTAGGACTGGTACCCCAAATGTCTGTGTCAATTAGAAGTTAGGTTGCCACTGAAATAAACTAGTCACATTGAAGTATATTATTTCCATTTAATCACTGTAAGTGGAAGTCCTGATATCCAGGTTTTTTTCTGCCATTCTCTCGGCAATATTTTTTTGCAGTTTAAGAAATCATATAGAGATAATTATCAGGCTATAAAAAAATCCAAGGACTTAGGTTACCATTTCCCTTGTTTTAAAGATAAGCCATTGCAAAGGGAAGGATGGGAGTGCAAAGACAGCATTCTCAAGAGAAGTAAACTGAGATGACATCCTGTTTAAAAAAAGAAGATGCCTTTTAGGCGTGCTCTCAGTTAACAATCCTTTTAAGTCATTTTGTTAGAATAACAAATTTTACAGCAAAATAAAATTGGACAACAATAATTTGCCATCATTCAATGAAACAAGCCAGGAAGGAGAAGAGTTCCAATATCTATCCAAAGAGACAGCTGTAGTCAACGGATTTATTTATAGTAATTTTATTTGGTAGCAAGGAACTTACCATGGCTGAATGTAAAAAAGTATTTTTTGATGAGTTAAAGAGATTAAGAAAAATCAGGCAGATTTTGACAGAGAATGGTGTGTAAATGAGAGGTGTTATCAGTCTGAATCTGGCAGCTCCATTTTTGTTATGGTGAAAAATATCAGTATTATTTACTAAGAAGATTAGGGCTGAATTGGAAGAGAGGCTGGTTGTTTGGAGATTGAGATAAGATAAAGGATTTTACCTTCTATGCACAAGCCAAATGCAATACACACAGGACTGTTATCTCCAGCTCAGGCCTAGCAGAGGTGTATTAAGATGTACATTGTAATTACCAGTGGCAGGAGTAGATTTCATAAAGGCTATTTTAAAACCTAATAAAATGCTGGCCTTTAATTATACAGCTTTGAAATATTTTTCTTAGTTAATTGCAACAGGAAAAAAAAAATCCACCTAATATTTGAAACTGATTCTTGCAGAGAAAGCACAAGCAGAGCAGGCAGTCTTTGCCTGATCTGCACTTGTTTTGCTGTCTGGCTTCATTCTGTGATTTGAATCACAGAGACAACTGAGACTGCTAAACACCTTCCTTATTTTCCCCCTGTTATCCAGAAAGAAAGATTAGCAAGGATTGGGGAAGATGGGAAGATGGGGGCTGGGCAGGGGGTGGGGGTGGGGGAAGAATAAATCTCCTTTCATGATATAATTAATTAGTTCCAAAAATGAGCTGTGCACTCCTGAATCTCTCATGGTTGACAGTGACAGTTCCAGATCCCAGTACACAATGGTGTCTGTGGGGTTGTGAGGGGCAATATTATTTTTACTACTGAGAAGTATCCAAAGGAGAAGAACAAACCATGTAACTTGTATGTTTAGCACAAAGCCTTTTTGGGCCTGTGTCACAGCTCACACAACACTGCTGTTGTCTATAAGCAGAAACCAATGTGCTAGTTTTTTTGAAAAAAAAAACCCACAAAATTTCCTCTCTTCTAGAGGATGGTTGTTATTGTCATGTATTCCACTATAGCAGCATGCCCCACAACAATCCTCTTTGGCTCCTGAGGTTGTGTTGTTAAGAAGTGAGGACAGAGAGGAACCTCAGGCTGCCCAGGAACTGCCAGAGGCACTGCCACAGTGCATGTCCCCTCTGTGCCTCCATTTCTGCTTCTGCTATGAGGAGTGTTACTGTCATGTTTAGCTCTTACAGTGATGATCAATTGCTTTCCCACCTCCCCACTATGGGGAACATGTCTATGTTCAAAAACCTTGCAAAAACACTTCCATGTGGGAAAAACTCAAAGTTATTTTGCAATTTCTATTTCCACAACAGTAAAAAGCCTACATTACATCCACATTTCTATTTATTTTTTTATTTTTTAAATCCAGCATCATAAGCATATGTAATATAACAAATGTATGTAGTCATTAGCAAACTCCTCTCTGGAGTTTACTATTCATGTTACTAAAGGCAAATAAATGCCCTTAGACTTTACAATCCTGAAGAATATATTTGGGTGTGTTTTGGTGTTACATTTCTGCTGGAAATTGTGAAGGCTGCAGTTACACAGCTGGCTTTTTATGCTATGACTGCTATAAGCAGCTAATTAAATTACTACTGACTCTCTGTTGCTCAGTGAGTTGATTTTGGTAGCACTACTTCGTGTGACCTTCTGTTTTGCTGCTTGTACAAGGTTATGCAATCTTGCTCAACAAACCTGGTCCAAATCCCTGTAACTGTGGGGAAAAATGTAGTGAGATATTAGTAAATCAATAATTGTATCACAGAAGAAAAAAATTGTTCAAATTCAAAGTATTTTTCATGAAGACACAGTGCAGGTATAGTCCTTTTAAAAACTATGCATAGTTCTCTAGCTTTCTAAGGTACCATCCTCTCTACATGTTGGGGAGTCCCTTCTAGTGCTCATGTTAAAATTTCTAGCATCTCAGAAATAAGTTGTTAGGAAAGCTGAGGATGGGCACCACTATGGATTTTACATAATCTTGTGGCTTCCTTTCTTGGATCTACAATGTTCTGTTTCTCAATATCTGTGGGAAGAGATCCCAGAATATATCAAACCACATGATTTTTTCCCTTATTCAGAATTTAAAACACACACAGCCATTAAAGTCAAGACAACAGTTACTAACGATGCAGATACACCGATCAAATCCAAGCAATTTATCAGCACAAATGGAGTAAGAAAATTTGTGTGCAATTGTTCCCTAAAGGAAGCTGGACTTTGGAATTCTGCCTACAACAGCAATGCTTGGATGCATTATGTCTCCACTGATGTGGTCCATTAGTCTCAGGAGAGGTTGAGGTGCTGTATTATAGGCAGAGGTTACAAGTTATAGCCACTTGGATGTGTCAGAAATTTCACCAAAGATTAATTTTGGTCTATATGCTGCCACATTCAGCATTTGAGGGTGGTGTGAATCCAGGCTGTGTCTTGGTGTAAGTTTTACATTACACTTGTTTCTGTCTATGTTAATGTCAAAATAATTCCAACACTAGTGTTAGACGGTAGTGGGCCACTGCTGACAACTGCTTTTGTTAGTGGGTAAATTTGTTCCTAGAAATACAACCTGTGCATGAAAACAGTCAAACTACTCTCTGCTCCCTGTCTTGTTCCTGAGCCAGTGCAGCTACTTTCCCCTCTTCTTTTGGCTAGACAGAAATGCTCCTAGCAATGAGGTTGTCAGAATCCTGAGATTTTTCAGTTTAACAAGAATCATATTTAAACAGAAGTGGCAAATAATTCATCCAGCTTCATAAAGGCCCAGAACAGATGAGGTCCAGATTCTGGGCCATAGAAGTTTACTTGAATCAACAAAATTGATTCAAGCACTGTTTCTCTGTGCTTCCAGGCGTTTATTCTGAAATAAATCTACAGTGTACTAATAGACTAGACTATCAGACTAATTCACAGTTCATCTTTCTTAGTTACTTGTAGCCCTGCAGTGTAGAAAATCCATTGAAAGTACAGTAAATACTACGTTCTGTTGTAGGAGAATCATCCATCCGTGAACATAATGCTAAACACAGAAATGTTACAGTGTTTTTGCAAACTGGGTAAATTGTACTTTAATGTGCTTTCTGGAAAGTGACCATTTAAAAAACAAATGCATTTGTTCTGTGGTAAGAAGTTGGTACCCATAGACTCCTTGCAGTGTAGAACATGTTAGGTTTGCTTTTAAAAGCAGAACTAAACCACAGCACTTCACATGAAATTTAGATCTGTAAGCAAGAAAACATGGTGAAACTTATATCTACTAGCTGTGTTTTGTTTTGTTTTTTTTCAAGCAAAAATTGACCAGAAAACGGCAAATGTCTTAAATTAAAAAAATTTGAAACCCAGTACATATAGTAGCTTTGGTGCTTCAGGGTAACAGAAAGCTGCTGATGGAAATGTAAATAAATAAATAAATAAATAAATATTCCTTGTGCAACCTTCTTGTAATATCACTTTACGATATTTCTTTACAGAGCTTTCTACAATAAATGTTATCAAGTTGCATAGGAACAAGTACCTTGCAAGGACACCAGAGCCTCTTCATGACAAGGACAAGTAGAATCCATATGACCTAGAAAATTTTAGAAGGAAACTTTTTTCTCAAGCACCACCCCAACCCCGAATCAGTTTGGAGAGCAGTTTTTTGCTATCTCAGGATCAACATTCAGTGAAGGTAAGAAGGTAATATCAAGGGTTTCTGAGCAGCCCAGACTGGTTTTTAAGATCACAGAACATGCTGAGTTGTAAGGGGCCCATAAGGATCATCGACTCCAATTCCTGGCCCTGCACAGGACCATCCCCAAGAATCATACCATGTACCTTAGAGTATCATCCAGATGCTACTTGAACTCTGTCAGGCTTGGTGCTGTGACCACTTCCCTGGAGAGCCTGCTCCAGTGCCCAATCACCCTCTGAGTGAAGAACCTTTTTCTAATACACATCCTAAACCACCCCTGACACAGCTTCAGGGCATTCCATTGGGTCCTATCACTGGTCACCACAGAGAAAAGACAAGCATCTGACTCCCCCCTTCTCCTCAGGAGGAAGTTGTAACTGCAATGAGGTCTCCCCTCAGTGTCCTCTACTCCAGGCTGAATAGACCAAGTGAGCTCAACCACACATTTTATGGTTTCTCCTCAAGGCCCTTCACCATCCTTTGGACACTCTCTAATGGTTTAATATCTTTCTTACATTGCTGCCAGGGCACTGCTGACTCATATTCAACTTGCCACTGACCAGGACCCGCAGGTCTTGGATTCCATGGCACTGCTTTCCAGCATCTCATTCCCCCGTCTGTCTGTACATCCAGGGTTGCCACAAGCCAGGTGCAGAATTCAGCACTTCCTCTTTTTGAACTTCATATGGTTGGTGAATGCTGAGCCCTCTAATTTGTTGAGGTCTCTCTGGAGGGCCTCCCTGCCTTCAAGGGAGTCAACGACTCCTCCCAGTTTTGTATCATCTACAAACTTGCTTAGCATCCTTTCCAGTCCCTTTTCCAGAGATAACTACAGTATGTATTTAACTCTGAGCATTAAAATTGATATAAAATGAGCATTTTGCACATTACTATAATTTTCATGATTGGTAATTGATATTTAAGTTATAAGCTTTGCTGGTCACTGAAATTTCCAGAACTGACTCAAAGTGGTATCCCTTTCAAAGAAGGATCATCCTTTGGTTATTTTCTTCACCTGAAAAACTGCAGCTGCAATAAGGGCTTATACATTTGGTGGTTCACAAATAACACATAACCTTGCTGGATCCCCCACAAGGAGCCTTGATCTGATTCAAAGCTCAGTCAAGTCACTGAGAGCTCTTTCCCTATGATTTCACTTAGCATTGAACCAAGGATGCTGTCAACAACTGTGCACTTTCTGTAGGGTGCTGAGCACCCATTGCAGATTTTATGGGGCTTGAAGCATTCAGCATTTTGCAAGCTAAGACCTTTAAAAGAAACTTTCTTAGCTTTCCTTGAAACAGTTTTACTGTTAGAAACACAAGTTATATAGGTGGTGTGTTTATGCAAGAGTTATACAATGAATACTGAATAAAATATATAGTCAGACAAATAGGTTGAAGCAACTAAATTTTTTAGTATGGTAAATACATTAAGAATTATTAAATTCATAATCTGCATCTTATGAAAACTATTTGGAATTAAACCAGGAGATAAATAGTTGTATAGACCTAGAAATACTTAAACTTCATTTAAGCTTACTTTGTTTCTGTTTTGAAATCTCTAGTGATTTGCAAAGCTTGCAGGTTTAACCTTAGCTATGCAAGTTATTTAGTATGCTAAGGTTGTCTCTGAAATTTCCTGCCCACACACTTTGGGGAAAAAAAAGAAGATATCTCAAAGGCCATAAGGCAGAAATCTTGTTTCTAACTTTGGCTGAGAGTGACAATGTTGGTCATGTCTTTGTGGGTTCAATGTGCTGTTTGGTTGTAGCAGAAAAAGAGGATTCCTTACTGTTCCAGCTATGATTACATGCTCAGATATTATCTTGATGGCTCTAGGAGACATCCATGTGTGCAGTGGGGTGCAACTGGTTGACACAAAGTAATATTTTTTCCAATTTGTTCCATGGTGACAGTAATTCAGACAAGAAGATGATTTTCTGTTCTCCTGTAACCTTCTACCTGGCCAATAATTCAAAGATAATACAATGGATATTTACAAGGAATTTTTCTTCACATATATATATATGTGTGTGTGTTTGTGTGTGTGTGTATTTATAAGCCCAACAAGGGAGACGTAACTGCTCATATTAACAGATTCTGCTGTGCATACAATTATTTATTTTACTCTACAAAATTTATAAATATTTGTCAAGCTTTTTTTTGTTGTTGCTTTTGGTTTATGTATTTATGTGCAAATAAACTACACTGCAAATCAGTGTAATTATTACATTCTGCATATATCTGTGACAATCTTTAAGTATCATCTTTTTTTCTGTAAATATGAGATGTGATCGTGTTGTGTGCTGAGCACCTCTGACAAACAGTTCTTGTGCTCAGAAGTAACTTAAAAACTCAACATTTGTCTAATTTTTTCTTTGATACCAGAGAAAAATGAATTCTTGAAAGGACAGAATAAATAAACAATAAATAAACAAATAAATCTTAAGTTACTGAATAATTAATTACTGAATAATTTAAATTACTACGTCCAGTTTTCATAAACTGCAGTGAGATTTTTGGGGAAAGCAATATTCCCAAAGAACCATAAAGTAAAGAAAACATGTCTTTTCCTACTTCAGTAATCCAATCAGCTAAGGGCTGAGCATACTTTAAAAACTGTTGACCATTTTCAAATCCTTGTGAGTTTTAAATATTCAACCATTTATGGGGTAATGGCTGTTTCCCTTGGCTTGGACAGCACTTATTTAAAGGTCATAGGTGAATTGGAACAAAAAATCCCAAATTGTCATTTGAATTTTAGGATTTCTGTGGAAATTGTGTGCCCAGGACTGCTGGTTATCAAATATATGCAGAGTATATTTACAACATGCTACCTTCTTGGAGCATGGCATAGATAGCAGTGTTTCACTAATATTAACCAAGGCAATAAGAAGTAAGTAAAGACTTTGCAAGTATTTGTGGTAGTTAGGATAATAAATAGGATTGATCACATCAGACCGTCATTCTCAACTCCATAGTTCACAGAGATCTCTAGTAGTATTTTTACAGAAATAGTTGCACCAGTAAATTTTGGAGTTCCAGTCCCAATTATCAGCAACATTTTAATGCAAATATCGCTATGGATCTTTTACTGAATGACAGAAAAATATTTCACATTTTCAACCTTGTGGGGTCTTTTCATCTTGCAAATGTGAGTAATAAACAAATGCACTCAGTCAAGTGGAATAATATAACAGCAGTCACTCCTTCCAATTGCTCCCCCCCAGTTTATGGTTGTTACATCAGATTTGTCAGTATGACTCATCTCTAATCCAGATGCTTTATGTTGTGAACAGATCTTCAGCCACATTCCTTGAATACCTGAAGTAAAGTCATATGGTAAAGATAGATCAGCACACCTAATTTTTCATCTAATTTTTCTTTTTCTGATGGGCTTACATTGATTTTGAACAAATAGAACCTTTGCTACCCCACACTCGTAAAATATCTCGAGAAAGGAAGGTTGTTGGTTCAAGATTACCTTTTGTTAGATGCTGAAGAGAAAGAAATGCAAATCCATACACCTTCACTCATCAGTACCTCACAACCTTCAGTAATGAAAGCAGCTGTGAGATCTAATTGTATACCACTGGATCTTCATCAGTAGGGAGGAGAAGGATGCACAGGAAAACGATGCTCCACTTATGCTACAGCTGAGTCACCAGTCTGAAAGACAAGGTTCAGGGAATACTGGGGAATCAGTGACTGAGATGTTCTGCTCACTTTCAACACTTTTCCTTTGACATTCCACCCCCAAAGCCAACAGACAAATGTTTCTAGTATAAGTGACTTACTACTCGAATAGACAAAAATACATCTCTTTTAAAGCAAGTAGTAGACAACTGATGTATCAAAGTGAAAATACTCATTTGTCTTCTCCATCCAGAAGGGCGTGAAACTTCCCTATCAATTGTGGTATAGAGTTTTTCCCTGTTCCCAGAGCATCAGGAACAAACAGCTGAGAACTGCTCAGGAAGCACTTCACATGTGTTCTCCAAACAACATCCTGGCTGCCTTCCATGGGTACAGAGAGCTCAGTCAAATCTCATTGGTTTTAGCCAGCAGTTAACAAGAAATTTCCTCGCAATGTGAGGAATTCACATCAGTGTCCAAGTGAAGACAGCTAGGATTAACCAGATGTCCACCAACCCAAATAAATCTACTCATCAGGATTTTGCAGAGGGCGTGGATGCTTTAATTTGCCTATTCAACAAATTGTGCTTTTATGATATAACTAGTTAGTTTCCACACAATAATTCTATCACCAGTACTCTCTATTGTTGCAAATAATGTAAACACTTATTGTATAAATTACCGATTGTCATTTTGCAAACAAAACCTTGGAAGAGGTGTTTAGGAATCACCTTGCGGTTGAAGACAAAAGATTGCTATTAAGATGTACTAAACCAGCAAGAGAGTAGGCTGCTGGCAACAATTTATTTTACCTCAAGGCGTTTTGGACGACTCACTGTTCTATTAAATACTGAGCATGAACCATCAAAACAGATGCTGTCTGGCAGATATGCCTCACCCTAGTACTGTTCCAGGACTTACGCACTTAATCAGAATCTTCTAGCAGACTGTTTTCTGAGCCGCTAACCAGCTCCATTGTAAATGAGATGAAAGCCAAAGACTTAATCCACCCATCAATGCCAGCAGAAGCCTTTCATGCCCACTGTACTCTTATGCTGTATTAATTACACCAAAATGAATCCTTCCATCTCACCTAAACATGTCTCAGCTACGCAGTTCTGACCTTGATCCATAACAAATGCTAGATCATTGCCCATCAGTAACCAAAGATCTTGAACTCAACTATATGAATTGAGAACTTTCATTCTTACTTGATACTCCTAACTCACAGAGCTCTGAAGCTGTGTCTGCATTTCTCTATACAATCATTTCACCTGTTTCTTCTTACCCACTTAGGTAAGGATTCAGCTCTTACATTCTTCTAACACCACTTCACTGCTACGATTATTGCCGTGAGCACAAAGTTCTTGCCAGGACTGGGGCCCATTTCATGAACAGTATCTGTATTTAGCTAAGTGACTCTGTCAACCCATACAAGTTACAGAGTAACTAAATTGCACTTCAGAAGTTATTTATAGAAAGGTTTAGCTCTTTTGTTCATTGAGAATAAAGAGACATTAAGATCCACTGCTACTGTGTTAAGGTGTCAGGCTTAAGCAGAGCATTGTTTTGGCAAGCAGTGAGAGGCTGGCTACAGCTGTGTTGCTGACCTGATGTGTGCTGGCCTATGAGAGAGAAGTGAAGTCAGTGTTCATTTGCTTTCATTTGCAAAGGTGCCCTCCTCAAGGTAGGTACGGGACTTAGGTTATCTTTTTCCTTCATTTTCCTCAGGGGGCTGCCATGCTCCTACATGCTGTGACAGTCCCAAAGTCGACACAGTGTCACCTTGATGAAGATGAAATGAATCCCTGCGGAGTCCAGGAAGCTTTGGCTGAGAGCAATTACATTTGATAGGACTCCTGAGGTGAAGTTCTGGCTTCAGGTGCTCTGACGTGATGCTGACACAACATCTTCAGCACATGGAGGGTTCAAAAACTTTCAGGCTATCAGGAGCAGGCTGCAGCAGTCTGAAACATAACCACTGAAAACTTCATGAAAAAGGACACAGTAGAAATGATCTATCATTGGTGGCTGGCTAATGGTGTGTATGCCATCTTCAACTCAGTTGAAATCAAACATGGCTGTGTAGCTCTTTCTCCCCCCAAAAAGTGTCCAAATCCCTATGCTGTTCTTGTTTCAGTCTTTCATGAGACTTGCAATTTAACACTAAGAATGGTTGATATACAAAAATAGATTCTATAGCATAACCTGAGAAAAAAAATACCCTCAGTTCAGGCATTGTCTTTCATATGGAAAAACCCTAGCCCTGTGATGATTCTGATTGAGAGATTGATTGAATGATTACTCTATAATGATACTTTATCTGCTGTGCTTGTTAGTCTAACAACTTATTTACAATAGGCACTTATAGGTAATACTATAAATACATAATGCATCAAGGGTGATTGTAGCTTGTTGCATAAGGTACAGAGGAATATTGTACTGTCAAAATGGGTAGTTATGTGTATTTTATCGGGCTACCATTTCATTATCTAGATGAGACTTGACCACTGGATGTAAGAGCTTGCACTTATTACTCGAACAGTGGCACTCAAAGAACAAAGTTCATTGTAAGATAAAAAGAAACACCTCCTTTAAATCTTGTCTCTCTTGCATGTATATATTAATTTGTGCTCCAGCACATTTTTGTTGCCGGAGGTGTATAATCTCTGATACTGGTGATAATAGGAGCCAGTTAGGACTAGCAAAGCTATTTTGCTTGGTATATTAGCACTTCCATTTTCGTATAATCCTACTAGCATGATTCTGTAGTATTTACAATTTTTATAAGTACCGATTATATTTTCAAAGTCAAAGTGGGATAAAATTGGTGCATTGTACCCCGTTGTTGCTGCTTTCTATAGTAGTCAGCCATACATATGGAACAATGCCATCTGAATGTAATTTTGAGAGGTAAGAGCTTGATTCTTTAAAAAAAACACTTACATGGGCAGTATGAGCTCTTGCTGAGGATCTTCACTATGTGAATATCATGCAGTCTAGTTAATGAAGAAAATCTGAGTTCTGTGGCTGTGCAGGAGTATGTAGGTGGAGTTCTGGCAAATGAGCACTTTTTTCAGCATTGAGTCCATTCAGCAGCCAAGAAAACTGTATCTTATCATACCATTTGTACCCTCCACTTCTTCCCAGGGAGTAATGTCTGTATATCTAATTTGTAAATGTCAGTAGGTGAGTGTTGTGGTTTAGCCCCAGCCAGCACCCAAGCACCATGCACTGCTCACTCACTCTCTCCAGTGGGACCAGTGGGAGAATCAGAAGGGTGAAAGTGAGAAAACTTGTGGGTGGAGGTAAAGACAGTTTAATGGGTAAAGCAAATGCCACGTGTGCAAGCAAAGGAAAATAAGGAATTAATTCCCTACTTCCTATGGGCGGGCAGGTGTTCAGCCATCTCCAGGAAAGCAGGACTCTGTTACGTGTGACAATTAGTTGGGAAGACAAAATGTCAGAACTCCAAACATCCTTCCCCTTCCCTCTTTTTCCCACAGCTTTACATGCTGAGCATGATGCCATATGGTATGGAATATCCCTTTGGTAGCTGGGGTCAGCTGTCCTGGCTGTGTCTTCTCCCAGCTCCTTGTGCACCCTCAGCCTCCTCACTGGTGGGGTAGTACAAAAAGCAGAAAAGGCCTTGATGCTGTGTAAGCCCTGCTCAGCATTAACAAAAACATCCCTGTGGATCATCAACATGGATGTGCTGTGTTTCCAGCACAAATCCAAAACACGGCCCCATACTAACAACTATGAAGAATATTAACTCTATCCCAGTCCAAACCAGCACATTATCCAGCCCTTACCCCATACCATTTACATCACACTCAGGTCCCACACTACCCAACACATCCTCTTTAACCACCACAACCCTTCCCATCCTTCAGTATACTTACAGATATCAATCCCTTCATCTACAGATCAGTTCTGGGAAATGTTTGTGAAACGTCTATAAACGTGCACAAATATCCACAAAATTTTTTGAGTTCATTTAGTCCAGGACTTTGGGCTCCATCTTTTATGGTGTAACTCAGGACAGGAGACATGATGTGTTGCATGGCGTTACTTGGCACCAAAACCAGCTCTGGTCTGGTCACTGCTGCACTTGCACTGCTTCTTGTAAAGCTTGTTCTCCATTGGTTCAGGTGGTTCCTGCCATAACAATTCCTATAACAAACAACTCAAATAATGGGTTACAACAATTTAAAGGCATATCCATTACAGTCTCCACCCCTGGTCCCTTTGGACCAGACCATAGTGTTTAACACTGCGATGAACTCAACCCCTTATCCCTGCTCCTGCTTGAACTTATCCATAGAATGCAGTCTCTTAGAGGTGTACCTGCTCCAAGTGGAGTCTTGTCTATGAGCCATGGTCTCTCCCGGGAGAGTCTGCTGCAACACAGACTTATCCAGAGCACACAGTCTGTGCTGCAACACAGACTTATCCAGAGCCACCTCAGAGCCTCAGTGCTCTGAGGTGCACCTGTTCCAGCATGTTCCAGCATGGCCTCCTCCATGTGCCACAATGCCTTCTGAGATGTACCTGTTCCAGCATGGCCTTACCCACAGCCACAGTCCCTTCAAAGTAAACCTGCTCCCAACATGGCCTTACCCATGGTTGCAGTCCCTCCAGAGGTGTACCTGCTCTGTCGTGGGCTTATCCATAGCCACATGCTTTGAGGTGTTCCAACATGACCTCATGCACAGCCATGGATGCTTCAAGGTGTACCTTCTCCAGCACAGGCTTATCCTTGGACTGCAGTCGCTTCAGAGGAGTACCTACTGTGGCACACCCACAGACACTCCACAGTGTACCTGCTCTGGCATGGGCTTGTCCATGGCCACAGACACTTTGGGGTGTCCTGCTCCCAGGTGGACTTATCCGAAGGGCACAATCCCTTCGACTCGAGTTTACACTGGATTTCCAGGCTGTCCAATACAGCAGCACAGAAACAGCAGCAATACCCTGGCCATCTGCCAGCCCAGGCACGGTGCCATGGCTGTTATCAAAATGTTCCCTGGCCCAGTAGAGTAAGGTGATTAGTGGTACAGGACAACAGCAAGCAGCAAACCCAAAATCAGTCACTAACGAGCACTAGACTCTTAATTTACAGCAAGGTAAGCAAACCACACGGCAGGCACAGTAGCCTGTCAATTGCTAGCTAAACAGCAATAACAATTATAAATTTGATCTGGCATATTTCAGTCAAATCTTTCAAACCCTTCAAGTCCTGTGTTGGGCACCAAAAAGGACTGTTGTGGTTTAATCCCAGCTGGCAACTAAACCCCACAAGCCATTCACTCACTCTCACCCATGGGATGGGGGAGAGAATAGGAAGGATGAAAGTAAAACTTGTGGGTTGAGATAGAGACGGTTTAATAGAGAAAGCAAGAGTCCCACATGCAAGCAAAGCAGAACAAGAAATCACTTATTCCCGTTGTCAGGCAGCCAATGTTCAGCCATCTCCAGGCTCCATCATGTGTAACAGTGACTTAGGAAGACAAACGTCATCACTCCGAATATCTCTCCCTTCCTTCTTCTTCTCCATGTTTTTTATGACATCACGTGGTGTGGAACATCCATGGTCAGTTTGGGTCAGCTGTCCTGGCTGTATCCGCTCCCAACTCCTTGTGCACTTCCAGCCCCCTTGCTGGTAGGGTGATGTGAGGAAGCAGGAAAGGCCCTGATGCTTTGTAAACCCTGCTCAGCAATACAGAAAACATCCCTGTATTATCAAGAGTTTCCAGCACAAATCTAAGGCCCAGCTCCACACTAGCTACTATAAAGAAAATTAACTCTATCCCAGCCAAAACCAGCACAGTGAGTACTTTTGGCCACTGGCAACGAGTGGGATTTGGCAAGACAGTTTTCTGTAAGGCTTGCAGGTTCATCTGGGGATGATGGATGACTTTCAGCAGCAAAGATTTTCCAACAAATGGCATTCCAAAACAGAGTCTTACAAAGTACTCAGAGCTAATGTCAATAATTCTCTCTTTGCCAGTTTAAATATCCTTCTGAGTCTCTTACACCCTCATTGGTACAGTACACTGGCAAAATTAGCAAGCTAATGTCACCACTCCTTGTAGATAAACACATGTGTAAAGTGTCAGGCATAAGGAGGAGATTACAGAACACATATTTCTAAGTACCACTTATGAATACAACACATGTAGCTCATGGAAATGTTGACATCATCTAAAGAGAAAAGCAAGACTTGCAACCACAGTGGATTATATCATCAGCCAAACTGGAAAGCAGTCAGTCTTTACAGCTGCAAGAGTCTGTGTCTGCCCTGGACCTCCTGTTTTTCTGAGGAAAAATAAATCACTAAATTAAGATAAATATCATAACTAGGAAAGTTTCACAAAACATATGTGAAATATACATCTTGTATCCAAGTGTTTTACAGGTTAGTGCATTTAATAATCTTCTGCTTACTTGAGAAAAATGTGTCACTAAGCATAGAAAAGAGGGTGAAGAGTATGGATGCAAACGCAGATGATTTCCAGAATGCATACCACAGTGGATGGTGGTATGAGCCAGTGAGGTTGCTTCAGGGACACGCAGAGGCTTCCCAGGATTAAGAGCCCACAGAGGTGGTGGTGCTCAAGGTAGAGCACCCCTGCCCCAGAGAGCTTATAGTCAAATAATTCAGGCAATACAGAGAAGATGGAAAACAAAAATTATAAAATCAAAAATATGCGTGCCTGCTCTCGTTTTAGGCATTTGCACACCTTCCTGACCCTCTGCATTCTCTAACAGTATTAAAAGCTTATGTGCCAACTGTGGCCCCAGAGTTTTCATCAGTTTTCATCAACTGATTTCATCAGTTACTGCTGCAGCAGATGTGGCTTTTGCAGAAGTGGCTGAAGAATGAGAGAGCTTTACAAAAGAGCCCATTGGGTGTTATTTATGTTAAAAAGCAATGGTGATGTCCATACAAGCTAATAACCAGGAACAGGGTGCAGGCTCATGACAGCTAGGAAGCAGGACTGCTGCTTGGTAGAGCTAAGCTTACAGCAATTGGAAGGCATTAAGAGAGGAGGAACAATCAAGATCAAGTACTTGGAGTAAACAGGCACGACTAGGGCTGGATTTCTATGTGTATCAAGAGACACAACATGTGCTTAAGAGCAAGAAAGATCAGAAAGGAAGAGGTGCAAGAGACTATAGAGGTTTAGATGAGAGATTTCCTTGTTTTGCTACCAAAAGGAAGAAGGATTTGGCCACCTTCTTGGAGGGACAAAATGGCAGGTTAATATAACAGGTCTAAGGTCACAGGAATGATAGTAGTGTTTGTCAATGTAACAAAGAACAGGAGACAAAGTAGAGTCAGAGTACAGAAGGAACAGAAGAGCTCAGTTTTGGCCATGCTGAAGAGAAAGCATTTTCAAAAGAGATGACAGGCAAAAAAGAAATGTGGCAATGATTTAAGGAAATATGCCAGGAATGGAAAAGTAAATTTGCAATTGTCTAGCACAAAAATATTTCAAACAGTGCAGTCTGCAATTTTTCTCCTCAAGTCAAAAAGACTATTTTTGCTTAAAGCTGTCAACAAGATGAGGTGCTTGTCATAGAGGGGAATGTAGAAAGTGAGAGGTCAGGAAGGACTAGTGCTTCATGGGAAAAGGGTAAAGGATGTAACCTTTGTAGGTATTAAGAGAGCTGATCCAGGGCTTGCTAATGGCAGAGGAGAAAAAAAACCAACCAACTGTTTTGTTGCATGCCTTTTGGCTGAGTCAGGCTGAAACGATGGAGAAGGAAAGACAACCCTTAGGTAGGTAGCACTTGCACAAGGTGCATCTGGGTAGGTGACTGGATGTGCAAGACAAATATCAGGAATGGATGTGCATGGAAGTTGTGAGAGTTGGTGATGCTCTTCTAAGTTTTATCTTCAGTACGTTGACAGGACCTGGAAGGAAATGTGGAAAGACTGAGGTCTGAATCTGAATGGCTGGCAGAGTGGAAGAGCTGATGCAGCAGGAAAGAGAGTGAGGGGAGAAGGTAGCAGGGAGGTAAAGTTACAGCCAAAGGATACAGTGATTGAGTAGAATGAGTTGAGAATACATGATTATGTATTCTCAAAATGGCCAGTATTCCAGCTTATGTTGGCACCTGTACCATACACTATTTTAAGCCCATCAGAAGTGCAACAATACTGGAAAAAAAAAAAAAAAAAAGAAAAGTGTGAGGGATTTAAATAGGCCTAGATAACAGCAAGAAGTACATTTGAGACAAAAAGGATTTAGTTATTCAGAGCTCTGGGAGCAGTATTCCACAAGATTTTGAGTACAACTCAAGTCAGTAAAATTATTTGAGTTCTTCTGCAAGATGCTCAGTACCTTGACACTTCAAATCCTAAATTGAAGTCCAAAGACAGGATTTTTGTACATTTCTCAGCTTCACTCAGGAGCTGGCAGGTCTGGCAACCAATTTGCTGTTTCTTGGACAGTATTAGATAGGAAACAGTGGAGCAAACCCACGATTCCTCTTTCTAAGCTTTCTCTTCTAGACTTTTCCTTCTACAAGTTTGTACTTTCTGTAAGATGATCATTACTTATGTAGCTAATATTGAAAATCTCTTCAAAAGTAATAGATAACCTCTTCCCTTACTAGACACTGAACAGTCCTGGAAGTATCTTGTTTTTCTTATCTCATATTGTGTTAGAACTTGAAATTTTCCGATTCATTGTTTCTGCCTAATTTTTAGCAGATAGAGAAGAAAATTACCTGGAATCTCTGAGGTCAGTTATTAACCAGAGGTAACTAGTTCTTTTTTACCGGACAGAACAGTACAATTTCTTCTGTTAATATGCTACTTGAAACCCAAATGAACCATATGAAAACCCTGACTTTTTTTAGAGTGAAGTACACTTTGCATCCACTTCATTTCAAATGAGCTATTGGCTAGCAGTAGAACAATATTTTCACAGAAAAAAAATTGGGTACTAGGACTCACAATCAAAACCTTATCAAATGTCACAGGAGGTTCAGGCCAAGTGTTTGTATTTACTGTGCTTACAGATCAGTAGGAGATAAATAATTTCTCCTGGCTCTTATACCCAAGCTGTACTTTTCTTCCTAACATAGATATTCACAGATGAGAACACAGGTGAAATGTTCTCATAAAAATGGAAGGGGTAGCACACAGCTGGCATGACAGCAACTTAACCTTTTTACCCTTTAACTTAGAGGCATACTGAAAATACATTTTGACTCAAATAGTATGACAGATGTAGTCAGAAACGTTTAATACGGAGAAAATTTGGACTGGTGCAAAGACATATTTTTGAGCTTATACCTATATTTAACCTTGTCTAAATACAGACCTCTGTGTTTAGTAATTATCCATGCATTTCCCAAAGGTTTCCAGTCCTTTTATAAAATTGTAAACATCGGTTTGTAGAAACAAACTCCTAATACTGTAGGTACAGCCAACATAACTTTGGGTTTGGTTTGGGACATCTCACCTATGAAATGCTCTATGTCTCCTTCAGGATCCAATATAAAAAACCTACATACAAAAGTAGTTCCCTCCTCTCTTGCAATCTTCATAAAGCCTTTCCTTATCATACTGTAGCACTTTGAGAAAACTTTTTTTTTTCCTTTTTAATCCCTGGGCATATAGAGCTACATCAGTCTTTTTAAAAACAACTATATGATTTGGAAACCTAAACTACATTAGAAAACCCCCACAACACACGAAACAAAACAAAAACAAGCAAACAAACAACAACAACAACAAAACCCAAACAGGTGAAGACACAGTTTATCTGTCTTTATCTTGACCTTCAAAGTAGTGCAATGGGTGAGAGTGGAAGGGCATCATGTTTTACTATTTTCAGCTACAGCTGTTTGCAGCTTCTCAGCAAGGCTAGCAGTGCTACAGGTGGAGTGGTTTGCAGTGTGTGGGTGAAGTAGTCAAACGTTTGGTGAATGGGATTCACCTCTGCAGTTTCTGACACTTAAGCCTTTACGTGAGTGACCAGTTTCCCTGCAACCAGTGTACTTATCAAATATATAGAAATCTATTTTTTTAGGCCACGATTATTTACAATTAGGACAAAACTTAGAGAAGAAAAGCCAGTTTAAACTCTGGCTTCCCACAGCTTTAGGAAAATGCTTTGCTTTTGCTGTGACATGTAGAGTTAATAGAAAATCAACATAGAGAAACCGATGAGCATGGGAGAAGTGACAAGTATTAACATGGTAAATGGTGTATCTAAAATTACTATGGGTTCTATGAAATGTTTCCTCTAGAAAAATAAACTATCACATAAGCAAAGGTTAATTGCCAAAGCACGACTGAATAAGATATGATTTCTACATGTGAAATTTGATAATATTTTACAAAAATATCAATGGAAACTATCACTACTATTTGATATGCATCCAGGAACGATGCTACAGAAGTTCTGCCTACTTCTGGTTTTGGTTAGCAAAATTTAGTTTTGCCTATAGGCAATATATATTTCAAAGTATGTCAATTATACTTAAGACACATTAATGCATTTTTAGAGTAATTTCTGTGTCAGTGAAATTATTGCCTGCTCTCTACTCCCCATCCCCCATTGCTGTCACATAGAACTATAACCATATGGAAAAGTAATATTAGGAAACACATTAAAGATGATTTATCAGCTGGAAATAGGAAAGAGAGCCAAGAGCAGGTGATGAACTCTTCAGAACCACTGCATTAAGCTGAGACAGAAAAGGCTGCTCCGTTATGTCAACTGACCTGAAATATATAATCAATTTGGAGCGAGTTCCATTCTCATTCACTCTAGCCTAATTACATATTATTTAAATAGCATTACTCCGGATTTCTACTTACACAAGTGATCATCAAAATTTGGCTTTTATTTGGCCCCTCAGAAAACATGATAAAAGAACCTTGTAGAAACCATGACTCGCTAAAGCTCCAGGAATGCACTGCTCACTCTCTTTTGGAGGTAAGGTCTTAACTTACAGCCTCCACTGTTTGCAAGTGGAGCAATGTGTTCTTTACCAGAGTTGCTCACTCAAACAGGTAGGATTTAGAGGTGAAAGGTAAAATAAGAAAATTCCTAGACCTCCCCAAACTTAAAAATCAGCTCAAAGATCAGTAAATGTACTGTACAAATTGCTCAGGGCTGCTTTAATGTGCTCAAGGAAAAGATGCTGCTTAACAAAAGTAGTCTGCCAAATCCTGTATCAGCTGCAGTTTTCAGATAGAAGCACAGTCCCATGTCGAGCACATTACTGTATCTAATCTGGCAGTCACAATAGGTGACTGATGCAAGATTCTCTCCCAGTAGAAAAAGTATTTGACTCAGGAGGTTACTTAGCAACATTTAGACAGAGAGCTAAAATGACAATAAGATGGGAGTTTAATAAGGGAACACAAGCGGTCCAGAATTCAAGACTGACCACAATAACAAGGGGAAGTGTAAATGGTATCTTTCCACATAGCTGAGACTCCCACGGGGGATTTACTAATAAGGAGGATAGCCCAAATCTCTTCTTTGGACTCCAGCTGAATTTTGTCAGAAATGGCTGTGATGGGAACCTGCAACACTGCCTTCAACCCAAATATCCCAGGGAGTCACTTCCATCATCTTTTTTGTCTACTTTCAGTTCATCTCTGATGTCAGCGAAAGAGGTAACCTGTGTTCACCATGCACCATGGCAAAATACCATATCTCTAATAAATTATCCTTTCCTGGGAATCCAATGGTTAGGCTCATCCAAGTCCTCAACCCACCACTTTCCTTGTCTTTCACCTGTAGCTCAGCAATGCATGCAAATGTTCACTCGCATGGTGATTAACCCTGGGAAAGGAGACAGTATCAAAGACAATATCTTTTAATAATTCCTTTACTCAGAAAGGAAATCCAGGGATTCCTCTGCTACATTCTGTGGTAAATCTGACAAGTAAAGCATTCCCTTCGTGCTCTGCTATTCATTGGCTCATCCTGATCTCAGTTACAAGAATGTCACAAGACTGGAGTACCATTACAATGAATTATTTAACAAGGAGAAAAACCACAAATCTGGTATTTCATGGACTCCTTTGCACTGTATGTTGTGCTGAACTGCAATAGCTTAGATTGCTTAATGGTCATTCATCTTTTTGGTAGAAGAATATGGCCTCCCCAAAGGTGACAAAGCATCACATAAAGAAAGGTTATCCAAAGGCTACAAGAAATAAATGGACCTACTTTCAGGGTTAAGGCTTGGTGTTAGAAAGTACAGAGCTGGTGAGGAATGCATGTTTCCTTCTCAGCAACCAAATATTACATGCAAACTTTTAAATGAGCCTTCAAGTTCAACAGTGTAAATTGTCAGTTTAAAAAACTGCTTTGATTACTCCATGTGTTTGAACAATCACACTGAAAAAGTCCCTTTTGCTGGAATAAGCAGCCAATCATTTTTCTGAGGTAAATATAAGCAGAACTTGAACTCAAAAGGAGCTGTATGTGGTAATCAGCACATTACTCAGTGTAATGAGAAAATCATCTCTGTTTTCTAGAAAAGCATTAAGTGATTGCATGATAGTGGTATTATACTTTATCAGTATAATACATCATCTCTGTAGGTGTACTCAGGAACACAAAAGTTGTTCCCGCAAAAACATGGGCAGTGCCTGGCATTCCGGGGCTGTTTATGCTCCCGAAATATCTCAGAAGTCAATTTGCCAGTCTCCTTTTTCTGAAGATGCAACTATTTATCTCACATGACTAGGTCTATAGAAAGGTCCCCGAAGAGGAGAGGTGGCCGTGTGCCCGCGGAGTGCAGAACCAGCTCCCCACAACAGCGCCCTCGCCGCCACAACTTCGCCGAGCTGCTGGACAAGCCTGGACTGAAAAGGTCTGGTTTACCTAGGGGACCAGCTCCTCCTCCTCCTCCCCATTTTTATACTACTGTGGGGTTAATAGCTATGTCGTGTGGGGTCAGGGAAGACATCTGTGTCTCAGATAATATGCTTACGGTGATTACCACACATAATTGACTGACCTTCCCTCATTCTTTTCCTGCTGCAGGCCATGGCTGATAGGGTGAGATGCTCCAGAGGAGTTTATTTTCCATCACACACTATTGTGCTGCTGAGCAAATATTTTAGCAAGCGTTGAATGAATCACCTTTCAGACTTTGGGTTTGACAGTTAAATATGAAGGCTGTGACCAATCTAATAATATTAGATTTTAAATCAGCTTTGGGAGAAAACATGGGAAAATCCTACTTAAAATCCATTTAT
Organism: Myiozetetes cayanensis; assembly: GCF_022539395.1. Taxonomy (NCBI): domain Eukaryota; kingdom Metazoa; phylum Chordata; class Aves; order Passeriformes; family Tyrannidae; genus Myiozetetes; species Myiozetetes cayanensis. The sequence goes on along the minus strand of NW_026087411.1, from coordinate 26,112,213 downwards.
AGATACCTAATAAAATCCTAGTTTAAGTGCTGAAGTCAACGTAAATTTTTTGAGAATTCCTTTTCTTTCTTTTGCCCTCTCTGCAGGCTTCATCTTCCCACCTCACTTGGAACATTTTGAGCTGTTGAGTGTATTTGTCTCAAAAAGTATCTACAAACCTGGGTGTAACACGTAAATAAATATTTGTGCACTGCAGGAGCCAAGCTTCAAGGTAGGAAATGCTGAGGTCTAATTTAAGACCCTTCCTTTGAGAGAGAACATTAGAAACCCTTTCTAGTTCATGGTCTTGTGCTATAGAAATATGGCTGTGCTGGACTATGTTGCATAAACCTGTATTTCATTTTATAGTTGACAAAAAATAAGAAAAGCCCTCTCACCATCCAACAGCAAAGCAGCATTTTTCTCACTTTATTTTAAAAGAAGAGCAAAATTAGTTATTATTTCCAATATGAAGTTACAAAAGGAAGGGAATAAATGTAAGAGGAGATTTAAAACAAACAAACAAACAAAAAAAAAAACCCCACAAAACTGCCAAATGAAAGCTTCATTTGAAACATTAAGATTTTAACTTTCTAATACTGTTTTACTCTGTTTTACCTATCTAGCAGTTAATCTATCAATCCAGACATAATATACGCCCACAGGAAACAATTGTTTTATAAATATATATAGGTATGTGTGTATATATATATATATATATATATATGTCCCAGGTTAGATAGTGAGTGATTAAAGCTTTGTACCAGGAATATTCATCTCTCTTAGGGAAACCAGTCAATACATAGAGATGTCTGTACACACACATGCACACCTACTTTCTCCCTCCTTTTAAAACCCTTTTGTCACATGGAAAATAATCTTTACCACGCACCACCAGTGAGTCTTTATGGCCTATCCTCAGAATTTCAAACTGCAGCAATTTCTCTGGGAATTAATGGGCGGAATGATATGATACATTGAACAAATACATCTGTTCTTACTCCCGTGGCTGAAAGCTAACATTTGCGCAAATGAATGTTCCAGCACTACAGCCAAAAAGTGATTCCAACCCCAGTAGTTCCTCCACTTTAATTTGTCCAACAACATAATCTACATTCCTTGCTGCCATTTACAGACATCCATTCGGAACTGCCATCATCTTTCAAACATTTAATATAATTCATCCTCCCTCAAAATGTAGCAACTGCTTAACAAGGAAAAATATACATATTCTAAACGTATGGGTGATCTTTAGACAAATCTCAGCATCACTTCATAATTATATACTACAAGTTTTAATTAACTAAAGCTCTGAAAATCATAATGCCTTATTAAAATGCAATTAATCCTTTGATTAAAAAACAAAAAGCACAAGTATTTACAACAAAAACACAAGTAGAATAATTACAAATATCATGTACCCATTTCTTTTATTTGGGTGTCACTTATGATGTCTCACGTTCCCTTCATTAATTCAAATACACACATTATCTCAAATCCACAGCAGACTGAGTGACAGTGGCCACCAAACACACAGCACTATATCCTATTGATTTCTGCAAATCCTGAACAATGCCATTTGCATGCTTGTTTCTGTAATAATAAAGATATGCCATTCAGAATTAAAGCACCGGCCAGACTAGTGGCAACTAATTGTGTTGTGTGTAATGAGTGCAATTTCAATTTGATATAACCCTCAGCTTTTCTTACAGCACTCGCTAAGTACTTTCAAGTCTTTGTGGGGAAATAATTGATTTTTTTGTGCTGTGGGCACAAGAAAATTATTATGATCTTTTGAATAATGCCAAAGAAAGGACCATGAATGATTTAAATTGGTATATGAAGAAGGCTTCACTGTGGATTGCAGTTTGACTGACATCCTACTAATGTAGTATCTAGATTAGCAATTTTTAAGGAGGCAGCTAATATAAAACTGGTAAAACGGAAAACATTGCTAACAGGGATTTTGTATTTGTTATTCAGTGAGGAATAACAATATGGGGATTTAAGGCATGTCAGACAAACACTATACTATTACATAATTGCCCTCGCTCTTTTCTTTTATGGCACATGTATTGAAGGGTATGTTTCAATTGATAAATTACACATTTAAAATATGTAGATACAATGGTACAGTACTAGGTTATCACAGCAGCTAAAGTCCATTGGATATGTCGGTCTGTAACCACCACGTACAAAACCTTTTGTTTTGCCCGATTGTGACAGGAAGGTTAGTAAACTTCCAAAAATTACTCTTCCAAAGAATTGAGATAATTGCCTTTCCTTTCAAAGGAAGGAAATCTTTTTCCTAAACTGCTGCCCACACCAGAGCACCATCCTGCCCATTTTATCCCCTGCACCTTAAGTTTTATTTAAGAATGGAAAGCCAGAAACAGGTCTCAGCCATCTAAAGCAGCAACCCAAGCCAAATTTACCAAAATCACCTCCTGTACATAACTAATTGTAGATTGTTTCAACCTGAAATCAAACTCCCTCTCTCCTTTCTCTTCCTTCTCAACTGACAAATACATTTTATGTAGCAAAAGTGGTGAATAAATAAGGACATTATCCACATTCCACCTTAAAATGCATACCTTCCAAATCTTATTCTTCAGAGGAGGGAATGTTGTTAATTTAGTTGGTCATAACTAAATAGTTTCTAATCTGGAGCAGGAGTCTGCTGAGAATATTGGACAGTTTAAAGGTTAATCACCATCGCCTGGTTACACAAGTGAGGCAGAACTAATTCCTCCAAAGGCAAATGGCTTGCAGTTTTATCAGCAGTGCAGATTAGAAGTGTTAATATACAGAATAGAATGGATGCTCAAGGGCCAGTTTTCCCTTATCGGCAAACTTTGCAACAGAACTCAGCTACTGCACAACCTCTGCACTTTCTATAATAAGGCCCCTCATTTTGCCTCTCGAGCAGAACTATCAAACAATCCTCCCCAAACCACTGCCACCAAAATCAGGGTATTACAGACCACAGCTAATTGGAAGATCACTATAATGAAGTAAAAGATAAAATACTTTGGCTGCTGGCCTAAAATGTGGATCAGCACAACATAGGAAGCTATCTGGCTATGTCACATTCTGAGAGATTTACATAAACAATAAACTCAAACCAACAGCCCCCAAAAATACATCTTTGTTTACAGTAAATGCAACCTAAAGCACTGGTTATAAAAACCGGGGGGATTTACATATTCAGTATTATTATTAACAGAGCAGACTCTGCTGCCACTCTACGAGACATATGTAACTTTATGTGCTTATTTTAAGGGTATGCTGTACAAGGAAAAAAATTATGTAGGATATGTAAGTACACATTGTAAAATATTTACATATTTATGTTGCTCGATGTACAATAGAATATATTTGTAACTGCAGCACATCACAGCACACAGACCCTTACTTGACTTTTCCAAGGCTGTTATGTGTTGCAGGTGTTTTCCATCAGAAAAAAAGAAAGGAAAGGGTAAGATCCATAAGTGTCACATGCTATTTCCCAAATAAAACAAGCTAACAGAAAATCCTACCTAAAAAGACAAGAAAAAGAAAAGGTACTTTGTGTAAATGTATCAAGGCGAAAAATGGGCAATTCTGCTCAACAAATAAGAATAGTCAGTTCAGAGAAAAGTCATATTAAATATTACAGTAATCATCTTTGTGTGAAAAACCTCGGGGTAATGAGCATACATTTTACAAACCCTGAGCCTGGGTGTGCTCCTGATGAATGAGTGGGGACTTCTGCCACCACCACCATCAGTGGGCTCCAAATAGGCTCTGTAAGTTCTCTTGGAGCTCTGGTAAAATTATCCAGGCTGTACTCTCTGCACATCTTTTGAGTTACAAGCATACTAAGCTTTTGTCCCCTCCATCCTGTTTCTTCACCCCACTTGGGCTCCAACTGAGGAAAGCATTTCATTTCAGGACACTAAGCACCTAAGTCCCATTTATGTCTAAGTTCAGTTCAAGAGGGTGAAGCAGAACATTATGAATTGAATTGTTTTCCTAAATTAAAGGCCTGTTAGTTTTAATGTGGGATGTGTAGCACTCTACCAAACATAAAAAATCTGATTCTTTCTAAGATTGCCATAGAGGAAGAAGTTTTTAATAGAGAAACAACTTTTCTTTGGCCATGAGCCCCTAGAGAATAGGTAACACTGTCATGCTTTGCCCAGGGAAGCAGCAGCAGACGTAGAAAATAGACCACTCAGTCTTAAATATTACCTACTATAATAAATATGTTTGAAACTGGAATTTGAGAACTACAAAACCTTGCTAGCTAGCAACAGAAAACCTCATCTCTCATGTACATTTTTATGTTCTTTAAGAAAATTCATTTACATACATGAAAGTATAACCCCAAGCATGTTAGGTGTAACACAGGTAGAATGGAGAAACTACCTTTTGAGAAGGATTTGTGGTTGGGCAAACAGTGTCTATCACTTAATATTTCAGAATATAAAAATATACCTATCTAGATTCACAGTCAGTCATCACTGATTGTTATCAGAGCAAAGATACTCTCAAATCCTCACAGATCAAAACATAAAAATGCCTTATTGTCATCATACCCTATTGGCATCTCTCCTCTATTCCAAAACCCTGGCTAAACTTACTTTGAGTTTTGCATTGTCACCTGAGAGCCTACGGTTCTGCAGAGACTAAAAGATGCCTAGCTCCACTGGCCAAGGAGCCATCTATCAGAGTCAAGGCTGACACATTCCTGATCCCTCCAGGTACATCACTTCATCTTTGCTGACACAGTGTCACACAAGAAGGGAGATGGTTTCTGCAACAAGTTCATAACTACTTAAGGAGGAAATCACAGTAAAAAAATTCTTTTCAAGTGTACACAGTAAAAAATTCTTTTTAAGTGTACACAGTAAAAAATTCTTTTCAAGTGTATCTTTTCTTTTCCTGGAGTGTAGACATTGCTGGCTGTTCATAAAACACCCCTTCACAAATAAACCATATAGCTGAAGTTTGTCTCTAGTGTCGTGGTGTAACTGGATGTGGGTGCATTGCAGAGATCTAATCATAAGATGAAATTGAATACAGCTTCATCACCAAGTAGATTAGATAAAAACATTCATAGCTACTGCCATGGGCGTAGACAGAAACCATTAAGGACTCTAAAGGACTTGCAGATTGAGAGTGATGATACTAAAAGCTCAAAAAATTTCATGACAAATGAAAACCAAAGACTAGCACTGACTATCCCCTTCCCTCATGTGGGTCCCACCCCTCAGATGATTTTACCAGCTACAGGGAGGGTCCAGCACTGTCTTACCAGTTGGTTCAAAAATTTCTCCAACGCATTTGACACTTTGTTCAGGTAACAAAGACATTTACCATCACTCCAAAAAATCACTCTAATGCTCCCAGAAATTAAGATTATAGATCTCACCCTGACTGAAACAACCTTATTAAAACTTCTTATTGGAAAAATAGCCAGTAGTGTAATCAGATGATGTCAGTGAGGACTCAGGAGTTTTCAAGAACCAGGAGGAATCTGTCAATCAAGTGAGACACACCAAACCTACTAATAGGTAACAGAACATCTCCCACCCTACAAAATCCATGCATACACTCAGAAAAAAAAACAACTCACAACATGTTAGAAAAAACATATAGATGTCTGAGAAGCAATTGATTGTGGTTGCCTTAGAGCACTTGTCTCTACTGAAACACACAAATTGCTAAACTTGGGACTTTCATTTTATTCCTCGTATTGAAAAGACAGGAAAAGGATAGTTTTTTTGAAAAGTTCCATGAAAAATCAAAGACAACACAGAATAAAAGCACAGGTTACAGAGGAAGGTGTTTGCCACAGGCACCAGTATCTTCTTTCTCCTCACCAGTGTTTGTGGACAGCGTTGCCTCATTTGTGGGTAGTGCTGCTGATCATCAAGTTCTAGCACAGCTCTGGGGGGATCAATCGTGTCCTGGCAGAAGGCTGTCCAAAATGACCCATTAAAGTTCCAGCTACAGGAGTCTTAGAGGCGATGATTTGAGTCTAGTGATTCAGAACTGCAGGAGATACGGCTTGTTTCATTAGTCACAGAAAATATTCGCTCTCTCTTGTCATGTAAGTCCTTATATAAGCCCAGTGATCAGAATATTTAGGTGCTTTTGTTGTTTGCGAGCAGTTAGGACCAGGAAGATTTGTTGTATGTATCTTTGCATTTGGTTCATTTTGCATATTCACCAAAAACAAGGAAATGTAAATGAGTGGTATGATCTCAGAAAGTTAACCTATATAATTATAAACAATGGATAAATTTCACTGGGGAAAAAAATAGAAAAGAAAATGTTTGAAAAATGGAGAAAGACAGACTATCTCTTGTAGTCTTGTCTGAGAGCAATCTAGCTGGAATTTGCCACTGAATGGGTTTATCACTTCATGTCTGCCTACTCCTTGGCAAGGTTGACAAACGTCCATGGGCTTTTGTCAGTTATTCTCCTCTTATTCAGAACTGCATCATCTTTCAAAGGTAATCACCTATTTCTTTGCCTCTAGCACCCTGCCTGAACAGTTTAAGTGTCTCTTCATAGAGCCCACAGGCTAATCTTTTATCAACAGTTTATTAGTGTCCTACCCTGCCTTTTTTTTTTTTTTTTTTTTTCTGTCTCAGATCACAATGCCTGCATAGAGATTTTAAAGAAAACATGGCAATATTTGGACATATCCTCACTTCTCCTCATATAACGTAAATCACCAGATATGTTCTAGATCTACTGTATTAATGAAGATACAGGGATAGTATTATCTTTGAATCCCTAATGACATTAATCACTTTTTGCCACAAAACAGATGCCCAACTCCCATTTGACATCGGTTAGTACATCCTATGTTTGCATAGCCTCAAGGGGAGACTGGGCAAGACTGCAGAACAGAAACGTATACAGGGGTTTTAAATCCTTTGGAACTACATCCATTTCAGGAAATTCTTTGGCCATGAATAGCTGAAAGCTGGGAGAATACTTAAGGGGAGGCATCAGATATGCAAGGCGGTTCTCTTCTCTTCCCTGCATACCCACTTATGGCTATTGTTGGAGCCAGGATATTGGGCTACACTGACCTTTGTTCTGAACCAGTATGCCTCTTATGTTCTTATTATGTTCTTATGTTAAGCAGGAAAAGAATTTAGCCTCTGGATAACACCCGGTTGTGCTTGAATTCAGCAGCAAAATTCCTTTTCTCTTCATTGTTTCAGATTTGAAAAATTACCTCAAAAAAACCAAAAAAACAACAAAAAAAAAGTGTGCACACCAATATATGAAGTTGTGCTGGCACCAGACATAGAAGATTAATTTTTCTATAATTAAAAACCTCACAGGACTTTTTTTTATCTGCATGGATAGGGACTTTTTTCACCTTGCAAAACATGTAAGCCAACAAGCTCCCAACTCCAGTAAAATTCAGCATGATGAAGGTACTTTAAACAGGTCTCTGCACCACCCACCCAAAACCAGATTCAGCAGCAAGAATTTCTGAGTCTGAAGTTTCAAGACATTTTAGGCAGAAAAGTTCTGTTTATAGCCTTGCAACCTTACCAGAATATGTATGGCTTCTTAAGTCTTGGGATTCAGACTCTGGGCTCATCCAGACATCTGCAATTTTGTTGCAATTCATGTAGTGGTATTGCTGGTTTGTAATGTTTCTTTGAATTACATAATTTTATAATTACATGATTTTAATGCTGCCTATTCAGATGGAGCTTCAGCCCCCTTCATCACTGAAATCCTTTGGAGAAGCGTAATAAGTTTTGGAAATACTTTCAATCTCTCAGTGATTATCAAGTTTGATTTTCTCACTGCCTACAACAAATTCTCTTCCACAGATTCTACATGGAAAGATAAGAATTTAGATATTTCTGGAAGTCAGGGTGTAGTGGGTTGTCCCTGGCTGGACATGAGGTACCCACCAAAGCTGCTCTATCACTCTCCTCTACGACTGGACAGAGGAGAGAAAATATGATGAAGGGTTTATGAGTTATTAATTTCACTTATTGCTAACAAAATTCGAGCAGGATAATGAGAAGTAAAATAAATCTTAAAAGCACCTTCCCACCACCCCTTCCTCATTCCCAAGTTCTACCTCCTCTCCCCAAGCAGAGCAGGGAGATGGGGAATAGGGGCCACAGTCAGTCCATCACAGATTGTTTCTGACATTGCTCAGAGAGAAGAGTTCTTCCCCTGGTCTAGTGTGGAGACAGTTCTCCATGAACTGCTGCAATGTGGGTCACTTTTCTACTGTGGCAGCAGTCCTTCAGGCACAGGTTGCTTCAGCGTGGGTGAAGGGCCACAGGTCCTACCTGGAAAACCTGTTCCAGCGTGGGCTCCTCTCCCCATGAGTCAGCAGGTCCCTGCCAGGACCCTACTCCATTAATGGGCCTCCCACAGGGTCACAGCCTCCTTCAGGCATCCACCTGCTCCTCCATGGGCTGCAGGGGCACAGCTGCCTCACCATGGTCTTCACCACAGGCTGCAGGGGAACCTCAGCTCTGGTGCCTGGAGCACCTCCTCCCCCTCCTTCTCCACTGACCTTGGTGTCTGCAGACTTGTTCACATATTCTCACTCTGCTCTTCTCTGCCTGTAGTTTTTATCTGTGCATTAACTTTTTTTGCTTCTTAAAAATTTTATCACAGAGATGTAACTATCACTCCTGATTGGCTCAGCCCTGCCCAGTGGTGGGTCTGTCCTGGAGTCATCTGTTACTGGTTCTGCTGGACATGGAGGAAGCTTCTGGCAGCTCCTCACAGAATTCACCTCTGTACTCCCCACACTACCAAAACCAGGCCACAAAAACTCAATACACAAGGTCTAAATAAGCACTGCGAATCCATGCTTTACAGAAGGTTTTAAAAAGATACAGAAAAAGTGCAACATGAATCGCACAAACCTTATTTGCAAGACAGGGAATTCTGGGTCATGTGTTAAAATGGACATGCAGACATTGTTTTTTACCAGAAACATATCAGGAATTTTATTTCCTCTACATATCACAGTTTGAAGCTGGAAAGCAATCTTGCATAGTTGCTAATTTAGGTGGAACTATACAAGCTGAAGTGAAATCAGACAAAACCATATGTAACAGCAGCAAAACAGAAGAGTCTTAATTCTAAGTGGTTCTGGGCTTGGCATAAGAATAAGGAAATTAGAACATGATGAATATTAATATTTATATTGCCTGTGCATCAAGAGGTAAAACATCTCAGAAAAGCTACCTCTGCTGTGTATATCAGCCTTTTATTCTTTGATGTTTTGTTATACAAACAGTAGTCAGATAAATATACACATGGAGCTCAAAAAGCTACAGTATTTCACAATGTCACATCTAGTGAGGGATTCTTTTGATTTTTTTTTTCCAGACCTGTTCATGTGCACAATTTCTTTATGCCTCATTTACTATAAAAATATTGGTCGATGAACAATGAATAACTAGACATATTTCATTGTATAACTGAGAGTGAACTGTCTTTGTTTGTTTTTGTTTCCCAAGCCCATGTATCTTAACTTTCATAATGCCTGTTTACATCAATAAAGTCAACTTATTTACTGAATTGTATTTGGGTAATTATTTATTCATACTTCAATCATTAGAAAGCCAGAAATTTACTATAGTAAGGAAATTTAGTATAGTAAATTTGTGAAAAAAGTTTCACAGAAACTTCATGTATGAATGTGGTCTGCTCTGATTTCAAGATGTCTAATTCTGAGCACATAGATGGGATTGCTCTTCTATTCTAGGTGCTACCTAGAGCACCTTCGTAACTGGAGGTATAAATACATGAGGTGGTGATGGAGACTGTTTCAGTTTTTGCAAGTCCACTATGGCTGTCATCTCCTCCATGACAGGCTTATTATAAATGTAAAGATTATATGAACGAATTTAAATGATTTATGGAAAATCCACAGACAAAACACACACACACACAAAATATAATTCAGAACAGATGATTTTTATGTCTTTAGAAAGAAATACAATGTTAAAACAAGTCCATATCCAGCTATTTTATTCTTGTTAAGGTCATCCCACTAAACAACCCCCCAAAGAGAATTATCAATATTGTCTAGCACTATAAACTAACAAAATTAATCAGAATGGGAATGAGCCTTTTTCATGGCAGGTAAAATAGAGTGATACCAAATGTTGGCTGCTGTTATTGACCAAGTCAGCAGGTAAAGCCTACTTGTGGGTTAAATGTCTGGATGCAGGTACCATTCACATTGAAGACACATGATTTTACTGTTGCAATCATAGCTATTTCTTGGAATTATATAACAAAAAATGAGCAGGCCCATTCACCAGGCATTGCTGGTGAATGTCACTAAGGTATTACTTGGAGCAATACTTGGTTTTCTTTGCAGAAGTTCTCTCAGACACTGTAAAAGTACCTGCCCCATGTTTGATATCCAGTAAATAGCAGAGAAATTTAGAGTTTCTTGAAGCACTTCTCATGTCCAGTACCATTTCCATTCTGGCTGAAAGAGTGGAATACTTTACCTGGCAAATGCATAAGGACCCACTTGCAGAACTTCATGTAGGTGAGGTACAGTTAGATGCTCTAGAAGGGAATGAGAAGTATGACTTGGCTTGCTGTTTGTCAAAAAAAGATGAGCCCTGTGTTATTTGTGTTGGCAGCCTGGTTGTGTGGTTAGGTTTAAAGCTAGTGGAAAACTTGCAAAGAGCAAAGGAAAGCTGAACATCTTTATAATCATTCCTAGCCTTAAAATACGAGTTCCTGTCCTCAGTTCTGTGGTGCAAGCTCTCCTCCCAAGCACAAGCTTCATTACTATTGCGTATACCTTCATCATCCCCAGTTCAAAGCAGCCTACCTAATCAGAAACCAAAATTGTTGCACTATGACAGGTTTGCAAAACAGTTTGTCTCACTGGGATCTGTGTTGACCACCAACTGCTTTCCTGATGGCCTTTAAGGTTGTTGACTTAAAGCCGTGCTGGCAATTTATCAGTGGGGGAGTTGAGTGGGAGGTACCTTCCTGCCCCTGTTAACAAGACAGGAGAGAATATGCTCGATGAAAGGGTAAGTTGGTGCTGCCTGTGTTGCTTCTTATCAACACCGTGACTGCATTCACCCTAAGAGCCCTAAGAAGCATTCTGCTTGTGAAGAAGCTGCCTCCCTCCTGTTTAAATGGAGCAGTGGTAATCAGCGAGGATACTTAACCTGAAGGAGGATATGAGGTTCAGAATGTGGACTCAAAAAATTCTTTCCCTCTAGAGCAGATGCCAAGAGCTAATAAAAGCCACAAAGAAAATCAAAGATACATTTTTTTAGAGGTTTTAGAGTTCTCATACTATGAGGAGTTTTAAAATTCCAACCTAGACCAAAATACCAAATATGTTTTAGGTTTGGACCACCAAAATTAAAAAGAGAAAGTAAATTTTACTTTCAGTTAGTTAAGAGCCTTCATTAAACATAAACTTTTAATTTTTACTTCATTCTACTGTACCTAAGACAATATTCAAAGATATTCAAAAGGAAAATGGTTGGAAAGAGGAAAGTGAAAAGACTGTATTCCCAAAGACATCAAAACAAGGTATTTTGACAGTGCCAGGAAATTTTAATCTTTTTTTTTCCCACAAGTTTTAAGTAATTGACGTGATTTCATACAGCATCTTGAGTTTCACTAATTGCATTTACTTTAGTAACACAATACAAAGACTAGACAGAAGGATGGACCAAAGTATACTTATGAAGCTAAATATTGTTTTATTTTAACCTATTCTGTCAGCAGCTCATCTCCAGGTAAGACTGTGTTGTGCAAAAATACTCAGTGGAAGAAAGTATGCCACAGAAAGTGAGAGGAGGGAACTGGAGAAATAGCCTTTTGATGAAACAGATGGAATGAAAACATTTGGCAAACATCAGTGGTGGGCTATTTTTTGATATAGCTGTTTAGGCTTCTCTAGTGTGAATAGCCAAATAGTTTGGTTAATATCCACTTGTGCACATTGAAATTAACATATAAGCATCAAAAAAGTATTGCACTGAGGTTTTTAACCAAAAAAAAGAATCTAGCTAAAGCTAGCACTGTCAAACTATGTCAGACTCTAGTCTTCCCTGCATAGCACAAGCAGGTTGGAAAGGCTGGGGGTTCTTTCTCCCTGTGGCTGGGACCAGAGCTTTTCCACCAGCAGACCTAAGAACTACAACCTATTCAATATATGAAAGAACCACTATGGGAGGACAGATAGTGGGAAAAGAAAAACAAATCTGACCTGTGAACTCTACATTATTTCCATGGAAGTCTCCTTTCTCCCTGGTATCAGACATTGGGAGTGAGAACTGTGGTGACTTCTTTGAAACCAGGAAGTATTCTTGAACTCCTGAGAACAGAAGTAAAAAGCCAGTCATCATGCACAGATTTGTAGATATAAAATATTAAAATCAAACATCTAACAGAAGAATGTGGGGGAAACCATCAGGAAGAAAGAAAGGTAGAGAAATTAGAGGGAAGTAAAGGAAACTACAGCAACATGTCACTGTGCTTGGCATCTCTGTGCTCTGACTAGCACAGCATAATTAAAGAATATTAAAGGCCTTTATGCTTCTATCACAGCAGTGCAAAATTTAAAACAATAAGCTGCTTTCTCATAACACCAAACTACCTTCCTCATTCTCCCCATTCCCACCTCTGAAATTCCGCTTGAGTTCATCTTTACCTTGACCTTGCTTCTGCTGAAATCCTTGTTCACGTCTTAATCACTTCACATCTTGAATACTGAAATTCCTTCCTGCCTAAATCCCAACTCTCTCTAAATGACAAGAGGTCCAGAATGGTGCAGTCAGATTGTTTGCTTGTTCCAAGCATGGATAAACAATATGATAGATGTGTTTATGTAGTAAAACTGAGAAGCTGCAACAGAAGAGTGAGGTGATTGTACATAGAACAGGAATGGCAGACAACAGACGTAGAACAGCTAGAAATTGGCTAATATTCTCAGACACTACTGTGACACACACCAACAATAAAATATTTGTTTACTACAACATAAATAGCACCAAGATCAAGAAACCTGGAAATCCCAGGCTTCTCTATCTTTGCAGATAACAAACATCTACTGAGTGCCTTTGCCTCCCACAACATTTGCCTCCCAAAACAGTACCACACATTTGGTATCAAAATAGACTCCAAGATCTTCAAAAGCACAGTGCAACTACTATACAGGAAAAGACTTTTTCTCTTTGCAGTCAAGGAGACAGCCAGCTCTTCAGGCTTGCTTGTTCAGCCAAAAGTTACCACTTCGCATTTTGCTAACTATGAAAAACAAGTGTAAAGAAATTACTTGTTACCAGAACCTAGAGCAGAGGTGTCCTATGTCAGATTGTGCTGTTTCACAGTCATGCAGGATCTTAAAAATCAGCTGCTTCAGAAAGATTTATTATATAAGTTTTCTTGCTTTTCTGGGAATTTTCTTAGTTGTTTTGCACTAAAAGAAGGAAATTAGGTATATAGTTGTTAATGAAGTCCAGATGCCTGTAGCCTTGTTTGAAACTGAAGAAACATTGTGGATAACTGAATTCTCTGGAATCAGGGAAAATAGCTGTCTAATATTGTCTTGAATACCTGAAGTAGAACAGGTTTTTATCCCGTATTTATCATTATACACCCAACAGCAAAACTACTATGAGGCAAGCATGACACCTGTCTTCTTTTCTTAAGTCATCCTGGCTTTTACAATGCCTCTGACAGTACCTGCTAGTAATATTAACCAAAAACCCTGGGATTAGTGCAACTGATTAGAGCATGGTGCTTATAGCACCAAAGTTGGGGGTTTTGATCCCTGTATGGGCCATTCACTGAAGAGTTGGGCTCAATAATCCTTGTGGATCCCTTTCTACTCAGAAGATTTTGTGATCATTTGGCATGACATTCTGTGGTGTGAAATACCTTGACTACATTAAGAAAAAATGCCAAAAGTGATAATTTAACTCATGAATGCAAAAGATGCCTCATCCATTGTTTCTGTATACTCCAGAATCATATTCAGTTTTGTAAGAAAGTATTTTCCTCACCTGGAATAGTGATACATCTCAAGAATGCTCACAAAACAATGAATCAAAACAGCATATTAAATTATTTTATTTCAGTAGTTTTGATAATTATTTTTTTTCCATATTATTGGTTCAAATCAGTGAAGAAAAGTTTATTTTGAGTCAAGAAGCAGAAAATTTCCATGGAAAAAGTTCCAAGGAAATAGTTCTAGGAAGCAGTTTCAGGTTCAAAAATAACTGAAATCCACCTCTTGCTGGAAAACAAAAAAAAAGGAAAAGAAAAGAAAAGAAAAGAAAAGAAAAGAAAAGAAAAGAAAAGAAAAGAAAAGAAAAGAAAAGAAAAGAAAAGAAAAGAAAAGAAAAGAAAAGAAAAGAAAAGAAAAGAAAAGAAAAGAAAAGAAAAGAAAGAAAAGAAAAAGCTCCTGCTTCCACCTCTGCTTTTCAGTTTGCTTAAAAAAAAAACAATCTCAACTACCTGTAGCTATTTCTGCAAAACCAGTTAGCAAATAAGTTTCTGCCCACTTGTAGCTTCTTCTGCAGACTAAACGTATAGGCCTGGAATTGGTCGTGACCTTGCTGCTGAAGATGGAGCTGAGTGCCCTAGAGCTGGTTTCAGCCTGGTTACATGCCCGTTTGAGCCAATGCTGAATTATTCCAGGTGCAAGATTTAACACATGCAGTAGCCCTCCCACTTCGTTTCCTCATTAGCATATGAAGACTTGCACTAGATGCCCACAGGCATTTTGCAAATGCAAGGATTTTCAGTTACCCATCCTCTGACAGGCATCATGTCATCTTTGCACAGCAGCTTTAGATTCTCAGTGGGGGCTTGTGCATCATTGTTGTCAGCAATGAATAACTACGGTCACTGTCCCTCTCCTGCAGAATGCTGAGCAACATAAGCCCTTGCCCTCTTGAGTAAGCTCTGCTTTCCCTCCAACTGTGGACGGAAATTTTTTCAGTCGTGGTTCTGAATCACTTACGGTGCATTTCATCAGTGCTGTTCCTACGTGTGCAAATGGAAAACCTGACTATGGAGCCAACAATATCTGAGGGATTAATATGATTTCTCATTAATGAGAAATCTGTGGCCTTTGGTGTGGGATATATTTAGCCTGTTTGTTCTCTTTTTTTTTGGTGAAGTATATTCTATAACATGCTGTGATTTCTGGCCTATTGATTAATGGGCCTTTCCACCACAAGCAATCTTAATCTTTCTTAATTGCCTTAATGGCCTCATGGCCTCTCTTTTATACTCTCTGCCCACTATGTTGTTGTTGCAAATGCTTTTGTGTCTTAACTTTGTGGCTATACTGAGGACTTAAAGGAAACTGACTGTGAAGTCTATTGTTGCTCTTGTTCTTTCCATTCTATAATATCTTTTTCAGTTTCCTAATATCTGTAGGTAACTTTTGGATATAAATGTGCTTATATTAAAAAACAATTGTCCAAAAGTTATCAGTAAAGGAGGTGAATTTTTACTAAATCCAGAATAGTTCTTTTAGTTCCAGAGATCTGCAGTGTAGACCAACAGATTTAAGAGCTTGTTATTCAAATCTGAAATATGAAAATTTATGACT
This sequence comes from Myiozetetes cayanensis, assembly GCF_022539395.1. Taxonomy (NCBI): domain Eukaryota; kingdom Metazoa; phylum Chordata; class Aves; order Passeriformes; family Tyrannidae; genus Myiozetetes; species Myiozetetes cayanensis. Next base: position 26,096,621 of record NW_026087411.1, on the reverse strand, counting down.
AGTGTTCAAATACAGTTTTGAGAGCCCCCATTCTAGAGTTTGTAGAAGACTTGGGTAAGTTTGCCCTGGAACTGTTTGCTATGATACACAGAATAAAAGATGAGAACTCCACACATGGATATCTGGTTTATGTCTCTGGTCTTTCCCAGGGGCTTATTTTTGAAACAAAAAAGATGATGAGACAAGGAACTATTTATGAGACAAGGAACAGAGTTTTTTACAGCACATGTCATTTAAATTGCATGGTGTCTAGGTTAGTAATGTTTCTTGGTCACTGTGTTTTATTGGTACTGTGAAATAGAAAGCCACAAGACAGACCAAGTAAATGACAGCAGTTGGTTTACTGACTTAATTTTCAACCTACTCTTTCTCTACATGAAGAGGTGGAATACTAGCAGAAATACACAGACCCTCTGTCATCATCAGCCCATGGGCTAAAGCAGAGCATCATCATTCAAGGTTGACTTACACAGGGCAGACACTCGCAAGAGATGTACCCACACAAGAGAATAATTGTAATGGAGTTGTTGTTAACACCCACAAGTGACCCTGGGCACAGAAATATTCGCCTACAAAGTCTACCAAGGATAAAACATATTTCAAATGCTTCCAGGCAAGAAGGAAAAAGTTTAGGAAAGATTTCATCTAAGTGGTGACAGCAGCTTAATCCAAAGCTATTTATTTGCCTGACACTAAGTTATTCCCAGCAACTTCCAAATCTAGATCTAGTCTAGAGCCAACTGTGCAAAATCAAAGGCAAAACTGTGAAGGCAGCAACATCTATGGAAATAATTTCACTCTTCTCAGAAGGAAGAAGGTAATGCACAGTAATTGCAATACCGACAAACAACAAATCTTTAAAACTGTCAGTAGTCCAGAAATGTGTCACTTAGACCACTGTAATTATGAGAGAAAAGGTGACATTCAGATCTGGAAAAAGAAACATTCTTGTGGTAGAGTCTTTTTATAGGAAAATGTCACCTGTTTAAAAGCTGTTCAGAATTTTGGCAAGTTAGAAATAATCATGGCTGACATTACTTGGCAAAGAGAGGATGAAAAGATCAAAACTGGATAACATGTAAAAGCAACCCGGCCCATTGTTCCATCTTTCAATTTACAATGGCAGCAGCAATGTCAAACACTCCAAATACTGACAACCAACGTAGTATGAACAGGTACAAAAGCAGAAGGATAGTGCCCAGGGTCAATAAAAAACCCCAAAATATAAACCACACTGGCAATTTCAAGATGAGACTAATATATTGGATATTAGGGAGAAATTTTTTACAGAGAGAATAACCAGATGTTGGAATGGGTTGTCCAGGGAGGTGGTAGATTCACTGTCCCCAAAGGTTTTAAAAGATGAGACTGGACGTGGCACTTAATGCCACGGCCTGGTAACCACGGTGGTGTTGGATCAAGGGTTGGACTTGATGATCTTGGAGGTCTTTTCCAACCCAGTTGTTTCCATGATTCTATGATTCTGTGCTGCACCCAATTAGAAAGATATGTGCATATGCATAAATAATATATTATTTGCTTAGTTTTGGTGGAATATTAAATGTTAGCAGCCAAGATTTACTAACGTTTACTAAGATTTATGGTTACCTCTGCAGTGTTATTCTTCATACTTTCCTCTATCATGATGTATTGCATAAATGAAAGCAAGATTTCATCCTCTGAAAAGCAAGTAAATCCAGGCCTGCCTAGCCTAGAAGTTGAATTTAAATTGGAAGTTTGAATAAAAATTCTGACTTCAGATCTCTTTTTAAGTAACAGGTTTTTAATAGAATTTTCTTTACACAGTTTCCTAGAATGGTTTTTCTTTTTCATTTTGGTGCGCAGGGTTGAGAGAAATAATCTTAAAAGAATTTTGATCCACAGAACTCTAATACTAATTTCACTTTGCACAGCCACCAGGGTTAGGTTCTGCATATTTAGTACTGACACTGAAACAAGAGGTTTGGAGCTCTAGTAACCAATGTCAGGAAAAGGCAGTTTTCCCAGTGATGAAGGCTGATGGGAGAAGGAAGCCGAGGGAATGAGACATTTTAATGAGGTCTCACTTATGCTCCAACCACTTTTGCACTCAGTCCTGATACTTTCTTTTTAGATATTCATCAATTTCACTTGAATTTTTTTACCACGATACCAAGTTCAGACTTGGTATACAGAACCTCAATTGACTCAGAGAGTCTGATTATTGGATTTTTGGGTATTTTAATTCTAGTTCACCAATAATGCAAAATTAATCTTAGCACCTGACTGCAGATGCCACACCAGCTCTGGCAGGGGAAAGCTTTTTTCTCATCTTTTAAATTCAAGCATTTCTAAGAAGTCTGAAAAGTCTTTCTGTAACAGAGTCCATCCTGGGAACACTGGAAATTTGAGCTCTGATTTTTGCTTTTTATTTTTCCTGGTCTGTAGGAAACTTATTCTTTTGTTTTAATGAAGAAAAACGTGACAGTAACGTACCCACTCCACAAAAGATGATTGAGAAAGCAGCTACAAAATGTAAAATAGTTGTTTATGGCTACAGTTATCTTTCTCTGACAAATAGAATGAATCAGCCTGGTATAAAACATCCTATGGAAAGGGAGCCCTGGCTGGGTGGGAACTGGGATGCAGGAAATCAGGAGATTAAGGAATATGCAGTGCTCGGTGCTCTTGCTAAATCGAGCTGAAATGGTTTTGTTTGTTTGTTTTTATTAAATGCCATCTTCAGGGGGAAAAAAAGTATCTACACACACAATTCGTAAGTAGCTCCGGCCCTGGTATTTATTTGCCTTCCTGGGGCTTGGGGAAGGTCTGGCATTTTTGTTAATAACGGAGCTCAGCACCATCTGATGGAGTCTGTTGAATTTCCAGATGCAGAACTCAGCTCTCTCCTTATAGTACTGTGTAAATCTATGTTGTCAGAGCAGTGCAAGCTTTTGATCTGTAACCACTCAGGTGATGGAAATGCTGGTCTGAAAGCTTTTCAAAAAGCCCCTTCCACAGGTGAAGCACATTTGTAAGGAGGAGCATAACTACAGTAAAAATTGGATACTGATAGTAAAGTCCTGGCCTTATTGAAGTCAATCTATATTTTCCATAGATTTTATTGTGCCTAAGGTACTCTTAGAATCTCAGGGAACTGAAGTTTCACCTAGTAATAGCTTCTCTTAGCGGATCTATCCACTTCATGAGCAAAAGGCTTAAAAAAAAATTACCCATAAACCAAGACTGTGGGTACATCAAACACATACCAGCATCTACTGAGCTAATAAACCAGGAGGGTTTCTTGGAAAGAAAATGGCTCCATGGCAGTAGAGGGAACATCTTTTAACACCATCACAAACATCACACTTCATCAGTATCACTTAGAGACTGTCTTTCCTGAACTCCTACTCCTCTCACAGGCCCAGACTGATATATCAGGAAGGAAAGGGAGATAGAAAAAGCGAAGTGATTGCCATGAGAAACAAGGGGGTAGAGAGACAATAGGAAGTCAATAGTAAAGTCTGGGACTAGAAAATATGAGCATTGTCATTACATTAATAATTGCATCTTTATGACGTTTATGACACAAAAGACATACAACTTACTCTATAACCTCAGTGTTACTAAGGCGTGTCACACTCCTAGGTTCAATTCCTCAAACACCTCTTTAAGGGCCTAATTTCACTAATGTGAAGAATCTTGGTAGATCCACCACTGACATATAACTCAAGGAAGGTGGGCAAATGTTTGTGTCGGGACTTGAAACTTCTGTCTTTAGGCACACTCCACTGTTGTATGTGAAGTATCAACTATGTTTGGTGCACAGCAAACACAGTGATGGTAGTAGGATAAAGCTAGAAAGGTAGGGGAAGAGAGGTATTCATCAGATGCTATGAAAAGTAAATTGCAGAATTTAAAATGTGTTATCTCATTGTCTGTAGCACGTTATTCCAAATGGAAATAATAAAAGAAACACAGAACTACAGCTCCACCAAGATCTATGCCTGGATAGTACTGTGTTGCACCCACAGATCTACCAGAGTCTATGTTTAGAATTAATCAGATCTTCTATGTTTAGAATTAATCAGTGTCCTCAAATCACTGAAATTTTGGGGGGTCTATTTAAAATGACAGTTTGATAACATAGATTGTGAGACAGCAGATAGAAGTTCACTTGACGAATAACAGCATCCATTCTCTGCACTGCCTGACACCAAGAACTGAAGTCAGAAGCCTCCTCAGAATGGACCCCAAAACTACAGAAACTAAATACATGTCACCAAGTGCAGAAAAAACAGGCAAGAGAAGAGAGAACAGAGCTTCTTCAAGACAGGATTCTTTAATTTCTGGCTACATGGTTCTCTGTCTAAGGTTATATCTGCACTGAAGACTGCAGTGCTGTGCAGCCACATGCTGGCTTAGCTCCTGGAAGTGGTCTTGTCCCAGGAGGCCAAAGTCCCATACGGGTAAGATCATTGTGCCTTTCAGTTGAATTCTGTGCCTCACCTGAGCTGAGTTTGGTCTAAAGTTTGTAGCCCTGGAGAGTAGACATACACAGTGGAGGGACAAATACTTTTGATCTGACAGAGGGGATAGTTTTGGGTGCGATGACAGGAAATACAATTAAGTAACTTCTCCCATTTTTGGCAATTCATGCATGGCACAGAGAGTAACCATTACAGTAATTTTGAAACCAAATAAGTAGAGCAAAGAGGGGCATCTCTGCACTTTAGTGATCAATTAGGCATGTAACTTGCTAGGCTTATTTAAATATCTGTCTCTTTCATTTTTTATAAAAAAAGAAGCCTACCTGTGCAAATCCAGGAGCCTCCAGGGGATTTCACAAGAGGACTTTCCAGATGGCCAGAGTATTCCTGTGCACAAGCTGACTGCATCTCTCAGTTGATGCCCATAAGCTTTTATGCCCAAGAATTTCTAATAATTCAAAAAAAAGGTCGTAATGTTAGTTCTGCAGGAAAAAACTTGCACTGGGGTCTAACTATGTTTGCTAATTTGTGTAGCAGCAGCTCAGTATGGAGCTTGAGGAAGGCTAATTTCTCTTGCCAAAAAAAGCATGGATGGGACAGCCTCTCTAGCCTATACAAGATTCTTCAGAAATGCTGGTCTAATCCTTAAAAAAAATATTTCGTAACAGTAAAAAATACTCTGAGCATTTTACTTACAGCAGGACAGAATAGCATGTTATTTGAAAACTATGTACTGAATCTGTCCACCTATTTTCCCTGCAAAACATTTGCTAATCATGCTGTTGAAGGAGGTGAACATATTTAGAATATTAAAATTTGATTTGGCAATGACAAATTTCAATATTAAAACACATATAATGACTCTTAGATTAAGCTTTTCTGATATACTTAATACCCAAGCTAAATAACTAATCCACAGAGAACAGGAGGTGGACTCAGCAGCTGAGTAAGATTACAATTTTAGGACATACTGTAGAGGACACAAGGAAATGCAATCTCATAGTTTTCTTAATAATATTCACGATATATTGGTTAGTCAAAACCACCTGGCAAATAAATTGGAAAAAAACCATCCTGCATTTGCATTGAAATCTTCTCATAAGCCTGAGACGTGCTTAGTACACAACTGCAACTGTGTAGTTTTATCTTTCAGAGAACAAGCAGAAACTACTACATGAATTGTATTTCATTTAATAGTTTGTTTAGCAAGACACAGGTACTGTTCAAATTTGATATATATGGTCCTGAGGGAAAAATTACTCTCCAAGAAGAGGTGGTCACCACAAAACAAGTGAAACACAGTAATCATTAATCACGGGTGAAAATTCAGTGCATAATTCCCAAGAAAAAAGATTTGGTAAGAATTATTAAAAAATTTCCACTATTTTTATAGCACATGGTGGCAAAGCAGGAGAAATGGAAAAGCAGCATAGAGAGTCCTTTATCTCAAACTAAAGTAATTTTTTAATTATTCCTGGATTTGTTATAGTTTTATGCAGACCAGGAAAGGTTCTAATGCACAATCCATGGGGCATTTAATATATATCTAGTAATATGAACTTGCCAAAGTATTCAAATCAGTAAATATGTATATGCATACACCTACATAGAAATTGTATTCGTTTACACACTGTTATGTTCACTCATATCCACACTCGGATATTATATCTTTCATTAATGCCTATAACACAGTGTGTATACACATTAGAGTGTGAAACACACTCATACATGCAACATGTGAACAGTTGCAGGGAGCAAACTCACGTTAAAAACAACCTACCTGAGAGACACTATTTTCATAATAGTACTGCAATGCCTCTGTCCTGTACACATGCAAACATAGATGGAAAAGCACAGCTGAAATACCAATTTTCTTCAATTTCTTTCAATTAACAAAATACAAATTTTTTTTAGGCTATGATCTATTTAATAAATATTGGAAATTCTTATCTTTTCTCAGCTATGTCTACATGCAAGAAAATAAAGCTAATTTAATTTGTCATTAATGATTTGTAGGTAGATTATCTCATTAACTGTTCTACTTATATTTTATAAGTATTTTTCAACAGCTTATTAAAAAAAATTAAAATGGAAAAGGCTGAAGGTTTATATTGTAAGTTTTTTGATGAAGTATTTTTTTAAATGAAATTGTTTTCCTAGCTGAAAATGGTTTATTTTGATAACAAACAGATCTTTATATAAAAACATACTGAGATTAAAAAGAAAATAATCAAAATAATTTTATCTCACTAAAAAGAACCTTCTAATGACTGCTCTCACAGAACCGAAATACAAAATGAGACCTAAGAACACTTCAGAAGTTGCCTGCGACATTCTTTGTAATTATCAAATGGTTCAAATGATGAAATGTTGTGTTAGCTGTAATAGGCTATATATTCCAGTTATGTAACAGGTTATTCTCTTTCAGCCAGCAAAGAGAATTCATTACCTATGCCACAAGAGTAAAGCTAGATCCTGAATTTTAAAAAAGTCATAAGGAGGTTATATGTTACTTGAATGCCTTCACTTTCTAAAACCACCGATATGTCATTTATATTCTCCAAGAGAAGGAGAGAATTTGTGTACAAGCAAATGTCTCTGTAAAAGAGCAGAGTTTCTGATATTTAGCATATCTGTATCTCAGCACATTTTTAACGTGAACTACTACTTGCTTCCTTAGGCACCTACGTGGGGAAAACAGATTAATGCAGGCAGGAAATAATCAAACCAGTTCTTTAGTGTGAGCAGGATTGGGCCTAATGTATTGTTAGCTTGAAGGAGAAGAAACCTGGTATTTTTTACATGCTGTTAATACAGATATCTCTTCAGATATGCAGAAAATGTGTTGTCTTTGAGGAATTTCTGTCATCGGTATTTTCCCAAAAGAGTATAGAAGCTTATGGCTTTCCAAGGTGGAGTGAGACAGAAAATTCAGTTCTGTGCACAGGCCTATCCTGAGAAGCACAGCCACCAGAGTGAGGTATTTCTGATGTCCGCTTGTTGACGCTGACCTTCACAATATCTGTGGCAGAAAATAAAGAGATCATGTGTGTCCTAACCACAGTGTGCTATCACAAACCACTTGGCACCATGAAACACACAGAGGACTGCATCGAGGAGCGGCATCGTCACAGGGGAAACATCAGTGAATTAAATTGCTCTCTTTCACAGAAGAGGTCCTGTAAGACATGGTTTTCAAGCACCAGGTTTGGAAATGATTCTGCTCCTCAGCTGGCTCTCGGCTGCATGCAATTCACTTGCAGCAGTCCGAGCGGGATGCTGGGCTGGGCAATGGCTGGGTGAGAGGAAGTAAACTGGCAAAAGTGAACGACCAGGATCCTTCATGTGAGTCCCCACTTTATTTTAATGACATAAAATGGAAACTGTGTTGTAGCATTTTTAACCACTCAGAAATATCCTCCTACTTCATCACCAAAATAGCACAATAGATAATGGGTCTGCTGAACCAAAACAGCACAACTCTCCACAGTATGTTGGCGCTAATTCACAATGGCTTTTTTTAATGAATTTGGGAAGCTATCTATATACCTACACAAACATCTTTTTTTTTTTAATAACTGCAGTAATTTCACACTGGAACCCTAATATTATAGTGCAATTTAGCAGAAACTGTTGAACTTGTGAACTGTCAACAATACAAATAACACAATAATAGCAAAGAATTCAAACACTTAGCAGTGGCAAACTAATAATCAGTAACACCTTTATGCCAAAGAAGCTGCTGGGGCATTAATAATTTCCCCTCCCTCACTGCAGCACCACTGGTGTTTCGAGACATTTCTCTTCTGAGGAAAGAAGCCAACTCACAACCCACCCCAAAATTGGGGCAGGCTTCTCCTCTGGGCAAAACTATGTTTGGTGGTGTCCCCGAATGTTTCCCGCCCTCCCTCCCCCTCTTGACGGGGCCATGGCAAACACAGGCTGCAGGTCACCAGCCCTGTTTTGGGCTAAGCAAACAAGACACATTTCCAGTACCTCTCCCTCGCGACCTGATTTGCCTCTCAAGAAGCCAGGAGGTAAACAAATAGGTCTGTCAAGCCAGGCCTTGCCTGTACACACCTGTATCAACAAGGATGCAAGCACAATTATCTTACCTTAATGAACTTAATCTTTAATTTCACAGCTTGGCCCTTGTGCTCAGCCTCTTAACAAAGGAGCTGAACTGTTTTAGTCCATATGACCACCCTTCCTCCAACAGCTGTGGAAACTTAAAGCCACGACAAGGATTTTTGCCCCTTGTGAAACTGTCAAAAGCAATAAATATTTTTCTTTTTTTCCATCATTAGACCCCGCTAAGAAAGCCTGCCCATTGTCCACTGTAATTCCCAGCGCTCACGGGGCAGGAGCTTTATTGTCCCAAATGAATCCTGAAGTGTGAACAATGCGGGGGAAAGCAGCCACCCTTTTCGGGAGGGTGTAGCCGCGAGGAATGCGGCGCTTCCCCACGGAAGGCTCCGCCAAAAGAGCACTTGTGTTTTTTAACACTGGCCTTTCAGGAGGATGCTCGAGTTAAGGCATTGTGGCCCACTGTAAATAGATGCACTCGCCAGAATGGGGCTTCGTCATCCCTAATTAGGGAAGTAACTCCGGAGAGACAGCATGTCACTTGCAAGACTGGGCTCATTGTTGGGTTTGTGCGCGTCCCCACAATGTGAGGTAATTGGAGTTGTACCTTTTAGAAAGCTGCTAATTTCACATAGGAAGTGCTAACAAGACCTTTGTGTGCCATGTTTTCCTTCGTCCTTTCTAAGGAAGTTACAGAGCTCGAGTACTGGGAATGGCTGGGCCAAGGCCTGCCGGAGGAGGCTGCGGTAATGAACCACTTCAGCCCCCTGCCAGAAAAAGGAGGCCTAATTTTCGGGCCTGAGAAGACGAGGCCGGACAAAAGGTTCTGTTTAAGCTTATTATACAGGACATTCTCAGTGCCTACACAGCTTTCCTCGAAATGACCCTCTCAAAATAAGTGCATCAAGTTTGAGCAAATAGAAACATGCAACTTTCGAGGCTGGGGGTTATAGTTTTCTTTACAAAGCCATTTATATAATGTAAGCCGCAATTAGCGCGGAACGGAGCAACAAGATCTAGCGAGGAAAGTTCCCCTGACAAAGGACAGAAATTAGGGGAATAAGTAACAGTTAAATATTGGCTTTGGATAACCAGCTGAAAAGGCCTTTCAGATCAGCTGTGGATGTGGAAAAATAAAATAATTTTAGTCTGAATCTATTTTGCCGCAAAGTTTGGCTTTTAAATTGTCGACTGATTGATTCCACTAATTTCAAATTATCTAGATAGAATGGATCTCTGCTTAAAAAAAAAAAAAAAAAAAGAAAAGAAAAACTGAAAAGCCTCTCAGCTTTTAAGCCTGACAATATCAGCAAAACATCCATAGGAATTACATATAAAAATTCAAACGATAATGAAACAAATTACTACTTACAGTATGAAAAGTCTGCAAAAGCTTTTTATAGACTTGAAATGCAGAAGTTATATAAACTACTCAGTGAAAAGAATTAGAAAATGACCTCTGCAGATCGGGGGCAAAAATGAACAGTCTTCAGGGAAAAAAAAATTCACTGTTAACAATGGCTTTTAATGCCATTTTGCTTCCCTCATTTATCTAATAATCATGGCAAGGTTAGGGTAAACAATGAACAGTATGTTTTCACATATTCCACCTTTAATGTCCTCCATATGAATTTCTAAAACACTTAAGAGAATAGATACATAAACCTGTGACCTTCAAATGAGCTTTTTGCTACTTCCAACATTTTGAATAAAAAAGGTCAGAAAATTGAATGGCTTTTGCACAGTAATGAATTCCATTCTGTTGGGTAAACAAAGCTAAATTTTAAAACACGGACCTGACATCTCTATAGCTCAAGAAGCTTTTCTCTTCTTCGGGCATGGCGGGGGAAGGGTGAAGAATGTGAGCACTCCGTCAGCCACCCCCTAAATCACTGCAGCATCCACCAAGGAGAGGAGGAGGAGGAGACAAAAATATTTGGGTTTATTCAGCGAACAACTGTGATTTCCAAGGCCAGTGCAACACAAATGTCCAATTTTTAAGATTTTTTTTTCCTCCACCTCTCCCCACCAGTGAATAATTGATCCGGTCCACACAAAAAACAAGCCAGTGCTACCCTCATCAAGCTAGCTCTTACTGCCGAGGGCCTCCAAAAGTTACTTCAATTTCCGCCGTGCTTTTGTCCATGAGTTGTCCTGGCTGAAAGGCCCGGTTAGGTATTGTTGCAAAAAAAGTCTGTGCCCACGTTTATTCCCCCCCCTCTAGTTCATACTCTGCATTGTGGGGTTTTGCTATTCAAGGACTGATTGGACAACAGCCCAAAGAATGGCCCCAGTGATTAGGCTCTCAGCATGGGTCTGGATTGTGGGTATAAACCCACGGTCAGGGCTTGAATTCATGGCTGCTTTCTGCTTCCTCCTAGTGCCTCCCGTGCCCAATATTTTCTGCATCCTTTGCTGCAGGTAATGCATTCCTTCATACCAGGAAATGGATTCCATATAATTAGCCAGCACAGTAGTGTGTGAGCCCCTGAAAGTCCAGGGGTTGTGCCCTGGGAAGCAACTGCTCTTTGGTATTGATAGGAACTTGCAGGATTTTGGTCAGGGTGGGATAATACAAAACCCCAAGTATTGTCATGACAAGGTATTCATCCTGCTTGACAAAGGAAACTTTTCTACCATCCCCCCAGGGCACACAGGGGCGATGCTGGACACAAAATTGTTTGTTTAGAAGTGGAGGTATGGTTTTCCCAGCCCACCGCAATTCCCAAACACAAGGCCTGACCCCATCCCCTTCCAGCTGCTCCATGCCGCGCCATCCCGCTTCCCCTGTTGCTTTACATTTCGGAGTATGGCAGCTGCGCAAGTCGAGAAGTGTACAGATGTCACTCTGCGTCTTACATGTCAGTAACTGGAATTAATTTACATTTATTTGCCAATTGTTTTATATCATTTTATGACAATGTGCCGCATAATATAATTTAAATCTTTAATGTACAACTAATTCTCTACCATTAATTTGTCAACATGATTACTGGATATGCCGCCGGTAAAAGCTGGATGATTTGAAATATGTAGAAGGCATTCCTGTAGCTTTAAAAGAGGTTTGTATCTGAAATGACAAAGGTTTACAGAACTTTTTTTGGTCTGTCTGTGATTTTATGAAAACTACAATTTCAGTGTAATTTCACAAACTGAATTATTTCAAATCTCAGTCTGAAATAAAATGTCTAATATATTAATTAGCCCAGGGAGAGAGTCCCAACAGTATTGTAAGAAGCAAAATGATAGTTTGATTCCTGAGAAATGCAGCCTTCATCATGACAATTCCTTGCTGATAGGAGTTTAAACTGTCTCCCTGCCAATAGTATTTTATTTCAGGCAGAGCAGTAATCTTTTTAGCTATGCTCTGGAATTGAAAAGCAGCTCGTAGCAAGAGCAGGTTGCAAATTTTTTGACAGAAGATGGTGATTTGTTGAAACTGAAATTTGTCCTGGGCATGTGCAGCAGGAGCTACAGCAGTGAAGGTTTCTGAGGGTAGGATTGCTGATTAAAAAATGAAGAGGGAGAAGGAGAGAGGGAAAAAGGAAGAGAGGAAGAGAGGGAGAAAGGGAAAAGGAGAGAGGGGTTTTTTACTGCCTCCCAGCCCTCCCCTGCAGCTGCCCGTAGGTAGGAGGTCAGGGCACTCTCCAGGGATGTGGGAGAGCCAGTTTCAATTAGCTCAGCAATGTGCTTGTGAGGGGGAATTCAGAGAACATCACCTCTTTGCTTTCAGGGGGGTCTGGCCCCCATTTCTCCTGCAGCTCTGAGGCACTCCCCTGCTGTTTCTTCCCCTCTATCAAAAAATGAATGTGTATGTGCCTCCCTTAAAAAACCAAAGCAAAGCAAAGCGCATATTGAAGTAGAGGCCCTGACCTTGCAGCAGCCACATCGGGGCAATTCCCCTCTGAGACTTCTCATGCAGAAATGGGGCTGGGAATGGCAGTCCACCCTGCCACCCGGTTTGGGAGATGGGTGCAAGCAGCATCTGTAAAGCAAAAGTGGGAGCCGACCCCCGGGGCTTCATGTCTCTGATTCCCTCGGTGCTCTCCTTACAGTCTCTGGGGATGTCTGCAAGCAGAACCAGACCCTTTGTCACAGTCCTATAAGCTTGCCCATACGCACACCTCTGTATTGCACAGATCAGTCGGCTTTTGTAGATGGGCCTTAGACTGTCAGCTCCTCAGTACAGCAAACGAGTATGTCTTTTTGACACTATTTTGCAACTATTTATTTCAGGTAGGGTCCCTGCAGTCGTTGGGTATGTGAGTGAACAAAAGCCTGTACTCACATCAACATTAGTTCAGGACCAGTGTACAGATGAAAATGCTGGGGAAATGGCAAATAAAAGGGATGGAAACACAGCAATTAATTTCCAGGGAATAATTTGCTAACAGAACATTTCATATTCTTTTTTTAAAGCTCAGCTTCCTGCCTCTCCTCCTCACTCCTCTCCTCTATCTTTTCGATATCTCACAGGAGCTGTATGAGTCACCAGAACACTGGAAAAATCTAGTTATTTCTTTTCTTTAAAAAAAAAAAAGGCTTGATTAAAAATTAAAATAGGAAAAAAAGAGAAGATATTCACTGAAAAAGAAGTGTTTAGACAAAGCCTGTCTGCTTCAATTTCCCAGCTACGTAAGCTGCCTTGCCCTGAGAGTGACAGTAGATTCCATAAATTAACTGAAAATCCCTCTTCTCAAGAGCCTAAGTTATCTCTTCTTTGCCTGCAGCTCTGATTTAGAATAGGCGCTCGTTTGTTTACTGTTTTAATTAATGCTCCTTTTCAGTGTGGAATAGGGGAAGGGAAATGAACTGACTTGATAAACAGGTGTAGCTGTTATGTGTTATATTTGGGATCATTCAGGACTTGCAATAGATTAATCAGGCTTGACTGGACGTGAACCTCCTAGCAGAAAAGGTAGATCAACTCTGCTGGATGCCCAGTAGGTGAGTATTATTTTAACTGCTAGCCTGTGATAGGAAAGGCTTAGAAGGACAGTCATCAGTGGAGAATATCTCTCTGTTTTCACCGAGGAAAGCAGTCTGATTCTTTCCCCCACTGCTTAACAGTTAAGGAGACCTTGACAACATAAGTCACTTTTCATCCCCCCTCTGCTTCCCCTTCTAACCTCACTGCCTCATATTCAAGGGGAAAGAAACAAATCATCCCATTATTTTAAAAACATTTAAGTGTCACATTGGGGAAAATGCTCTCCTAGGTTAACTATGACTGATTGAAGATTTTTTTTCTAAATGCAATATAAATGTAGTAACAGTTTAAGTGTCATGCTACACTGTGCATTGCCTTTGCACCCTGTGTAATACCTAGCACACTCAGAGCAGGAAATGATCCAAAATCAGTCTTTTTTCAAACAGAAAATGAATGAATTCTTAGCCTCAAAGGAGAAGAATAGTTGAGTTTAGGTTTCTTCATTATGAGGCAGCAAAGAAATTGCATGATTTAACCATATCACAGCAGTAAAGCAACGTTCAGCTTATGAGTATCAAATCCCAGAAGAGACTGCGTCTCCTGCTTTCCAAATAAAGTAACATCTAAAAATATATTCCTTTACTCCACACTTTTTCCTGGCTTATACAATTAATATGTGTACAGAAAGCGATATCACATTAAAGATAATTGAAAAGGAACCAGGGACTACCCATTTATAATATTATCCAGCTGACCTTGCCAGGCTGAGGCAATGTAGGGTTGTTGCAAAATAAACCAGGCAAGTTCTTTAATTTTAACTGAATTACATTAAACTACCTAGAGCTTATGGCTTGTCAAATGGGACCCTACTCACTAGTGTCTCTTGCCACAGACTGGCTGAAAACTACCTTTGGTATCAGCTGTGAAGACAGATGCTCACCCACCTTCTTGGAAAGAGATACTGTGAATGGAATTGTCCCATGTGCTCACTGAAGAGCATAAATATAGGGCTAGATCTGGCTTTCTCTACGCTTTGTCCTGTCAGGAAAACAGGTCCTGGAGTCAAAGACCTTCAGAATGCAACACAGGCAATCTTATGTTATACGTGGACCTCTGATTTTAACCTACCATCACAATTTTATCAGACTGCTGGAAGGGAGGGTGATTAGATATGGGAAGAAAAGGAAGGATAGCAGTCCTGCTGAAATGTTCTTAGCATTTTATTCACCCGAAATATTCACAGACATGGGAGGAGCTTTGATGCATTATAAAAATCTGAGATCAATGTCCTTTTCAAAGATAGGCTTTAATGTCTTGCTACAACCATCAGCTTGGGCTCCATGATGGTAGCTTATAGCCCACCAATACCTATCATGTCACAAAAAATCACTTATTTTGTTCATAGAGGTCTAAACACTCTCCTACCAGAGTAAAAAACAACTTGCAAGGTCTGCAAGGAATCCATTTCAGAGTTACTGCTGCATTCTCCTCTCAGGAGATTTATAGCCTCATGAAGGGGGAATCTTCAGTCCTCCAAACAGCATGAAGGCTTGCAGTAGCATTTATTCATGTGCCTGGATAAGGAAGGCTCTGCCGGAGCCAGACCTAACCTGAGGAATACACACTGAAAACTTGAGTGGAAGATGCCTTGTTTTCCTAACAGAGGTACTGCATCTCATTGTCAATATATACATTTGGAACCAGTTGAATGTGCTTGGCAAAACCAGTACTAGACTTTTGGGAAATCTGCAAACCCCCAGATCCCAAACCCAGCAGTAACAAATAGTCTTATTTGCGAAGAAAAAAACAGTGCCAGCTGCCACACCTCGCCCTGTGTATAAGTGTGCATATTCTGGAGCAGGAATACGTTACAGTGCATTTCTCTACTTCTGCCTCCCCCAAACACTCAGTGAGAAGACGGTGGGCAACATACCTCTGACCCAAACTGCTGCTGTTCTGGACTTCTCTCTTCTCCTGAGCAGCCGCTGACAAAACACAGACTCATCCCATACAGGAGCATCCATCACATGATTATAAGCCAAGTAAGGGCAATCATAATCCTGATCTTCAGGTTTAGGTCACAGCTGACTCATATACAAAACAAATTACTTATTAGTGAAATATAGGATTCAAAAAGTTAAGAAAAAGAGTGTAGAAATGGATATTTATTCCAATAATTTTTGTGCATCTTTCCAAAATGATAATAACAACTCTATTTTACCAGTTACTTAATTTGCAGAAACTGCAAGTGCTTGAAGCACATAACAGAAAACCAAGAATTCCTAAGGCAGTCTGCACCAACACCTGGTATCTCTTGATTCCCTTTTTTGCTTGTAAAAGCAAAATTTTACTCCCAAGTCTTTCTTTTATCTCGCAAAATAGCATAGGGCAGGAGGCAAATAAGATTTAAACTACTTGAGAAGAATTGATAGCACCTTTCTGACCTTCTCCCAGGCCAGATACATGAGGCTGGGTTCCTGCCTTGGCCTCGTGAAACTCTGTTCCCCTGTGGAAATCCTTCTGGACCTCCATGGCGATATAAAGTCCTCAAATGCATGTGAAGGCAAGCCCAAGGCTTTCTCTTTTTGGGGTGATTTGCTGATTTCATTTGTGTAATGAAACGTGTGTTTCATTACAGCGCAAGTCATGTGGGGCTGTGGAGTGTCACAGCTTTTGCTGGGATTTGAATGCTTCCCACTTTTTCACCAGGAATTTACTCCACTATTACTATTTATTGTGAACTTATCTTCTGTGACTGAGGTTTGGAAATTGCCCAAAATCTGCAGCATGGAACAGCATCCAAAAGCCGGAAGAAAAGGAGGAAGGCAGAGGGGTGGAGGGAAGTGTCAAGGGAGTTTTGCAAAGCAAATAGAGTATTATCCTTTTGTTTAAGATGCCATGAAGACTTTTTATCTGCTATGTGATACTTTGCTTGGAAGACTAGCGCATACGAAGAGCTTTGCTGCGCACCCCACCGTCCTTAAATGCTTTACTGTTCTCACTGCAGATTTATTAAATTTTGAATTAACATGTGTTAAGGAGGTTGATTTTGTTTGCTCTGCCACATAACTTACTTTCCTAAACACTTAGTAATAGCAGCAGTTAATCTATTGACCAATGGCTTAAGCAGCAGGTGGCTTTAAGACCAATGGGCCAGTCCTGACAAGGCCCACAGAAATTCCTAAGGCCTTCTTTGTTACCTGGGCTGGAATAGAGAAACTACTTGTTTGGAAAATGTTTCTCCTCCCACAAAACATCTTCAGTATTAAGGGTCTTTTGTTAGCAGAAGGCTGAAGAGGGGGATTATGAAGGATAGTCTGTCACACAAATTGTTTCTTCTTAGGCATATAATACAACCTGCATTAAAAGTTTACAAACTAATCTAATGAAATTATCATTCAAACGAACCATGTCTCCAATCATTAAAATTGACGCCTCAACCTGCCGTACAATTTCCGCACTGGAAATCTCAAGATTGCTGCTGCTATTTTAGAGTAAAACAAGATTTTTTCTAAAAAGCCCTCTGCACCGCTCCGTTTGAAACAGGAACCCAGATAATCTGCAAGGGCTCATTTTCTTAGGAAACCCAGGCACCAAAACATTAACAATTAAATTAGTTCCCATGTCTTGAGGAATCAGGATTTACAGTTAACTGTGTATCATCTGGATCATCATAGCCTCTCTTTGTTATGGCATGCAAATCTACATCAGGAAAGGTTTGGGTTCTTTAAATTTATTTGGATTGGTTTAGTAGAAGTCAGCAGAAGCTACAGCAATTGCAACTTGCAGTTCTGTACCCTTTGAAACAAAGCTATATTGACTTAGCTGAGAGCAGTATTCAACTATGACTTTCTTAAGGGAGGATTTTACAGTGCAAGGTGGGGACAGATATCTGTCTCTGAAGTACGTCTATGTGTGCACTGAAAGGACAGGGGCAGTTCCATTTCCAGTGAAGAAAGGGTGGTTGGGGAGTAAATGGAGCCTCTGGGGAAGCATTTATTCTGTCTTCAGCCGAGCTTTCTGTGTTGTTCTGATCCATTTTAAGGAGAAAAATGACTTCACATGGTCTAAATGTGCATGCACGCGTTTATGTACCTACACAGACATATAGACATACACATGTATGTGTATATGAATACACACGTACACATTTACACCCTGACTCCTGCACTACAACTACAGTCCTCTCTTCTTGGTATCATAAATAACAATTGCAAACAGTTGCACTGCAGAAATATTAAAAAAATAGGAACAAGAGAGGCCAAGGTACAAAATATTCTGTAGCCTGATTTTCATTTGCTGGGGTTCCTTCCTCACTTGAATTATGTATCTATCTATATGTTACGTACACACGCCTGTATATGTACGTTATATGTGTAAGCACTTGTACGCACTCACACTCAACTTCTATTTAAGACCTTTGTATTTTGGGGACACTGAACTCATCTGGGGATGAGATCCAGTAGCACCACTAGGTGCTACTGTAATACAACTAATTAATATTATTTTTACTGCTAATAATAACAGCAGTGTTTACTTTTAACATGTTCTCACTCTTGCCAACATATGTTTTTATATTCTTTAATTTTCTTGCTCTTTGCAGCACAAATGCTTAGAGGGATCCCAATTAACTGCTCAACAATGACGCACTCTCATTTAGTTTTTCTCTCAAACTTATTTATTAGGCTTTGTTTATCAGTGGGAGAGTTTCTAGCACTGAGACTGCCAGGATTTACTCTAAGCCTCTTAGTCTGATGTTTCCATGGCCCTGGCTCTCTGTGTAGAAAAGCTAAGAAAACCATACATACAGCTTTTGGCCCCCTTAATTTCAAGTCATCTAGAGCAGACGTAGGGGTTTTTTTTTTCTTTTGGGTGGGATGGGGAGAAAGGCATCTAATTATTAAATAAGCTGGGGAAAATGCTGATTTTTGACCAGGGTTTGTGGAGCAGTACATGAGAATTTTTTTTGTTTGTCTGAGACTACATAACTGGATTTCAACATATTTTCGGGGCACTTCTCTGAACCAATGAATTTCCATGAGTAACAACAGGAACACCTTTGTCTGATTTCCCCACCAAAGGTTTCCCCAAAGACCTACAGCCAAAGCAAGCCAGAAAAGGCAGGAAGGCATTTGCTCTGCAGTTGCCCTCCAAGTCCCTGGTGCTCTCCCCGTGCTCAGACCTCCAACCTGTGCAGGACAGCCTCTTCTGTCCTGCACCTACAAGGAAAGGGGTCATTCCCAGCCTCCCTCCCAGTTACAGCTATTAAGTGCTTGGTGCTCTCTTTTTTTCTTTTTCAGAGAGTACTTTTGTTTGTTTCTTCCTCTTTTTCTCCTTTTCTTTCCCTCTTGCCGCCTGCCTTCTTTCCTCCCTTTTCCCTTTTTTCTCTCTCCCCTTTTTTTTTCTTTAAATTTTTCTACAAGGTGAGGTCTCCCCTTGCTAACTCGCCACTAATTAGAGCAGTGAGAATTAGCTGCATTCACCCCGGCTTTAGTCCTGGCCAGAGTGTTAGAGAATTGGCCCACTTTTCAAGGTGCCAAATTGGAGGCTGAATCCAGGTGTGGTCAGAGGCAAGAGGATTATTTTCCTCCCATGGGGTGCAAACAAAGGCCTGTGCTAGGGATAGATGGGGTGGAGACAATGTTGCCCGCAGGAGGGCTAAACACTCTTGACATCTGAGCCCTCGCCACACCACAGCACCAGGCTGTGTTGCAGGTTCCAAAGCCTGAGGATCCATGAGGGATGGGAGTAAGGGAGGGCTCTGTATTCTGTGGGAAGGTCAGAAAGTGTTGCACCCCCCACCCCGATCTCAGCAAAGTACTGACTCCAGATAAACAGAACATGCACTGGGGGAAATACACATGATATACCCATCTGCTGCTGCTGGGCACAGGACACACCCTTCATACTCTCATGGTGGCACAAAGCCAGTGGCACTCCTGTGTCTGCAGGGACACGGCGCAGAGCCCTGAGGATATTGGAGCCCACTGAGCAAACCTGGGTGGTTCATCTGGGGCTGAGGCTCAAGCCAGAAACTCCTCTCCTCTCCTCACGCACTCAACAATGCAGATCAAATTACATATGGAACTTCTTCCTGTCCCACTATTTACAATTACTCACGTCATTCAGGAGGTCTGCTGAGAACTGGTCAGTTAGTGCTGGTGCAGTATTTTCCAGAAGAGAGCTCCGCATCTGCATTTGGTATTGCAATGAGCCTGAGAAATGCCCTTTTTTCAGGTTAGGCCTTTTGTCAGAAGGGTGAAGAATCCTAAAGATATGGCAAGGCCCAAGGGGAATGGGTACTATCTCAGTACTGAGGAGGAGTTCATGTAAAAGGACAAGCGAAGTCGATGGTGACAGCTAACACCTCATTACTCAACACCTTTCACATGAGAGCCTAATGGGTTTGGGAAACAAAGCCAGAGCATGTGTGTGCAGGTTTTCCATACTTACCAGCAGCATCCTAACTCCTGTTGTGCTCCAAAGTCTTTATGTTATCCAGCTATCTAAGCACCAGTGAACAGCAGGGGAGTAAAACAGGTCATGCTTCATCTGATGGAATAAAGCTTGCTGGTTGACTGAAAAGTCAGAAGGTGCAGGTCAGTGTGGATAACCTCACTTCTATTATCCTATCAAAAGGAGAAGATGTAGCTTTCCTCACTACCCTTGAAGAGTACAAGCATTGACTGAGGAGGCAGCAAAGTGAGAATCTCTGAGGATGTCTGTATGTTGCTGATTTTACTTCAGAAAAAAAAAAAAAAATCTTGTTTGAGTAGAGCTTTACCACTTCCTGTAAATTGTTCTTGCCTGTGCACCACCATCCTGCATCCCCACAAACCACTTTTCTGCCTCCTGCTGTTGATGCAGAGCATAAGAGCATATAGTCCTCGAGGAATGCAAGGAGCAAGGAAAGAGAGGTGGATCAGACCCCCGAAAGTTAAATATCAAAATATAACCAGGAAGAAAAAGGAAGGGGAATGTAGCACCTGGTAGTTTTCTTCTCTGGTCTTTCTTGGGCCCTGACAAGACCCTAGAAAACTGAATAGTGATATAATGCATGTCACACCATAGCCTGGACTGGGGAGCTTCAGACCTTCTTGGGAGCTTCAGACCTTCCTAGGTCCTTCAGAAAAGAAAAGCATCTGTTTTTTAATGACAGAAATATGGAAACTGCAAGCATAATTTTTATTGTTGCTGTTTTACTCTCCCTGATGCAAAAAAAGCTAGTGAAATTTCAGAAAGGACAGGTCTATGTGGAATGCCCCACTCTAATCCTACAGAGGACAGAGGGCATACAACATCCTCACTGCCATGCATCTTTTATTATTATTTCTTTGGGGTGGACTATATACGCAATAGTAACAAACAACCCTTTATTCTTCCTTCCACACTCTCCAAATTTGGCTATGCTTTGCAGTTTATCTTTGCAATGAAGCCCTACCACCACTATAGTTCTTTAAAAGGGTCATGGGGAATCACAGCAAAGTGGTATACAAAGGTAAAGATGTCAAGTGAGTTATGTTAACAGAAAAAGAACTACACAGTAGGTCAAGGTTTGGGCAACAGCAGGGAGATTTTTGTTAAGATAATGCTGCTCACAGTGGTGGTGACTTCCTTTGTAATCCATAGCTGCCCAGAGAGAATTACCTCTATTCTCATGGAGTCACAGGGCCATATAAGAAGGTCCTATGGGGTCTAAATGTGATAACACAGCAATTGCTTGTACAAATAAACTTCTGCTCTATAAGCAGTATGAATGGGCTCTAGTGTAATATTTTCTAACGCTTCATGTTTTCAGGTTGGTTTTTAAGACAATTATCAGAGCAGCTTTTCAAAGCTATATGGAGGTTTGTTCAGTTTCGTTTTCCTTTAGGAAGGGTAATTACCTTTCACTGCACCAGTACAGGGTAGAGGTTTCTGACTTACATCCCAGCTAAACTAGCACAAAAAAAGGGCTGGTCCAGCACAGGTTATGTCTATATTGCACACAAACTGAAATCCACCTCTGGAGGATAGAAGTTCCAACACAGACAAGAAGCAACTTTCAGGGAATGTTAGGACAGAAGGTTCAGCCTAGTGGGACTGCTTAGCACAGGTCTATGGCACAAAGAGCTGGCTCATCACTCTCCACATGTCCCATCTAACCATGTACCAACAAAACCTGCTTAACAAGTCCTGAAGTTATCCACTGAAGGATTTGGATTTAGAAGAAACCTACCCTCAGGCTACTCCTCCCTGAAAGAGAAAGCTCGTATAGGCCAAGGCTGGACATTTGTAGGCAAACCATGGGACCATGGGACTTCTACTGGCCATAACACAGACAGCTAGAGCCAGGACAGGAAGCACAAACAGCCAGAGCGCATTCCTTGGCTTAGCATGCTGAGGTTAACAAAGGTGAAGCCATGTTGTGCCTGAGCCTGCAGTCAGCTTGTATCTATCTCAAAGTACCACAGACATCCCTCAGAGAACTATCACTGCAGGACTATTTGCCTTTGGAAGTCAGATTTTAAAAGAAATGTTGGAATATACCAATGATTCCGCTTTAAGCATAAAAGATGCATTGCAGAGCACCATATTGCTGCATCAGTATCTTTAAAATGAATGTTTAAAGTGATTTTCTTTCCTCATTTGAAAGAGCTTTTTCAACACTTTGGGAAAAGCTGTCCTTCAGCTTGCAGATTTCTGAATATTCTATCTCCCCATGTTCTCTATACTGAAAATACACCCAGATTCACCATTAAGTATTAAATTTATTCTTATTTCTATGCTATTAAAAGGTCAAAAATCAGCAAAGGGGAATACTAACAACAATTTAGAAGTGGAGCTCTTATGTGTATGAGGGTTTTTTTAATATCCTTTTTTTTTCTCAGTCCCAGTGCATATGGACTCACTCTAAGCCATAACTGTCCTATAGCTCATAAAATGTGCATTATGTCCCCTTTCAGATAGAAGTCAGCGGGAACAAAGCTACTGGAACGGATGAATAAACAAATTGTTGTTAAGGCTACGCACATCAGCCTCTAAAGAGCAGTAGGAAAATGTACAACACTTCTGCAACTCAAATATCCAATTGTACAATGCTCTGAACTGTTCATGCAAGTGTTTATTTCAGCTTGACCCTGTTTGGTGCAGGTGGGAAGCACTGTGTGTTGGAGTACCAGGTGAAATGGATGGTGGCTCTGGGACAGGGGAATCCCATCCAGCAGCAATAACAGCATGGTTGTATGGCCATAAAATGCCCCCTGCCTGCTGGCAAGACTGTTTACCTAGGGAAAACACATTCCTAATCACCTCATTAGCACGAGGTTGACTGATGAAAGCAGAACCATAAACCACGTACAATCATACCCTGCCTTGATGCTGTGCTCTTGAGTCCAGGTAAACCAACATGCCACAAGACTGAGACGACCTCCCAGCACTCAGCATGCCCTGCTGCTCCCTCAGCTTTTATCTTTTGTGGTGAGTGCACACACACAGCACATCCCATGTGCAATACAAAGAGGAGCCCAGACTTGGGCTACCCAACATACACAGGTCTGCAATCTGCAGGGTCCTGCACCTGTGACTACTGGCCACTGGAAAGTTTCAAAATGGTACAAATTATGTTCACTCTGGAGAAGTTTTTAAGATGTTCAGTCTTACCTGCAGTCCTTGCCGTGGTTGTGCTGCTCTGTGGGATCTGTCTTCTGCCTTTCCGAGGCTGGCATGACGTCTCACCGAGCTTCATGCCTGGTAGGATTATCCCTACCCACGAGGACCTAACTGAAACCACTTTGCTCACACTCCTAGTTTTTGTGCACAAATAGGGTCTTCTTAATGCCATAACCTAAGATAGGATGTGCCCTCCCCGTGCTATTAAGCAGCCTGTACTCAGCCCTCGGGGCCTCAGAGGCCTCCAATCCCTTCCACCTTGGCATGGAGGACCAGGACGGGATGCTGCCCACCCTTTGCAGTGGTTATTGCTGTAATGGGGCCTTATGACAAAGAAAGGAGCAGGCCAAAAGTGATCTGAAATGGACTGGGGTTCAGCAGTAGGCGTCCTTTGCACCAATCACTGTTTGGCAGCAATTTCTACCCAGTGGCAATATTCCTCTGCTTTGCTCACAGCTGAAAATGACTCTGAAAGTGCTTTGAAAGGGCTGCCTTTTAACCGAGCTTAACACCTTTCCAAATTATTTTTGTCACGGTGAATATCTCCCCCTCAGATGAGAATCTCATCTCTTCCCTCCCATTTCTCTTCTGCATAGCCTGTGAACTCACTGTTTCTGTGCTCTCCCATGCCCTTTATTTCCATAATGGACTCTTTGCCCATGTGTTTGCTAATATTTCTACCTCACTACATAAGCTGGCAGATGCCCAGAGTGTTGGTGCCTGTGACATGGCCCCTTTTTATTCCCCACACAGTTATCTGGCAGCACCTTGTCTGCAGGGTGGGCACAGAAAAGCACAGATGCACCTAACATGGCACAAGCTGTTGTAGAGTCATGACAAAAACACCTGCCCTTTCCATAGTAATCTGCTGAGCTGCTGGTGTTCCCTGTACTGGGAATGGAAGGTTAAATCACCACTTTGCTTCCTGTTGTGTCACCACTTTAACTGTTTGCATCAATTATTGAATACACTTACACAGTACTAATGCCTTTGCTGTGATTCATGCAGACCTTTCTTTGGAAATTAACTCTGCAAAATACTTTAAGTGTGGTCCTCATCCCTAAAGCTTCTAGTAGCCATAAGCAGACTTGTGAAAGTTCTTGCCTCAAAAAATGGCCAAAACCATTTCTGCGGATTTCTGTGAGATTGCAAAGAGTTAATCTAAGGCCACTTCTGCTGAGCCTCCTCCTCAACCTCTGGCAAGCAGCATAGCAGTAGGAACAGTAAAACATTATGAAGTTGTAGGAATGACCAGTGCTCCCTCTAAACAAATAAACAGCCTTTTAGCCTTTCTCTCCTGTAGAAATTTGACAATGTTTCACGTATTTTCTTCGGTGCTCTTACCAATCCCTTGAAAATTAGCAGCTGGCTGCTGAAATGCATTAGAAGAAGGGAGAAGCCAAATTAAAATACTTCTCATACATCCCCAGTCACTGTTTGCATTTAGTACTTCTGTTGAGAAATCCAATACTGGTACCATCCACCAGAAAGAACAATAACCCCTTCAGGGAATTGTCAATGATATCTGATGATGAAAAAAGTGCAGTTCTCGGGATACACCAACATCTATCACAAAAATAAACTATGACGGATGGTTGAAGGTCTGTTGTTTAAGAACTGTCTTTGAGTGAGACTTGCATTATAAATGTATTTCTGCCCATGGTGGAGCCTTTCTATGTGTATTACTTCACTTTGCTTCAGTTTCTCGACATGGGAAAAGGTAAACCATTTTCTATTGTATCAGCCCATGATGCTATGTAAGTAGTAACTCCAAAAAGCATAATAAATGTGCAAAGACATTTTTTTAAGAGCTAACTATCATTATTATGAACTAAAACATAAATACTTACCCTGAAAATACTGTTTTAATGTACTTCATTTGTTGTTTGCTTTTCAAACTTCTTTAGAAATGAAAGGTTTCAGAAAATGAAACCTCTTTTCACCACTAAAATCTCAATTTGCATATTTGCTTCCCAGAGGAAACAACTCCAGAGCTCAGACTAATAATTGTGGCTACTGTCTTCTCATTCCGAGTAACTTGGAGGCTGATGTGGTTTGTGATAGCAACTTATGCACTAAGGACTCTGATCCACACCCAAGAACCTCAAGGAGCTTCTGTCTGGATTCAAATGCTAATCTCTCAAAGGTTTCGCAATTTATTTTTTAATGGTCCACTTCTGAGACATTCATCTGACACTTTGACTATTATGTTACCTGGATTAAAAAAGATGCTAATAAGAGTATTAGCCAGGTTCTTACACACAGAAAGCTTTTGCAATTACAATACCTCCTGAGTCACTCATTCAGGATCCTGGGAAAAACAGAGCATTTTTGCTTTCCAGATCTGTTGGGTGTTTGGGTTTTTTTTCTTTTCTTTTTTTAAAGCCTCAAGAAGTGCTTAAAGTTTCTTTTTAAGAGATTTGAAAAATGTATAGTCCTTGTAAATTAAATACTACAAGTTCTTAGATGAGTGATCCCTAAACATTTATTATTCACACTAATACGATTTAATTCTAACTCACTGTAAGATTTATAGAAATTAAAAGACTTCGTATGCATAAAGGTGATGAAAATATAATCTAGTTCATGAAATCTTTATATGCAACTTTATATTTCAGCAGTATAGTTATCCCTGGCGCACTCCAGACTTCAGGAATGTGCCACCTCAGGGGCTGTGCCCTGAGCCTGTGCCAAGCTGAGAGTGGGATCAGCTCCCTGTAGCCTGTGTGCCCAGGGGTCTCCCACTGAGACCCACTGCATCAGGGGGACAGCAGGACAGCTGTCAGTTTTGGAGTGCTGGCCTGACCTTTCTAAAGCTGTAAGCACTTTAGATTTTGCTCCTCTGCCACAGCAAGGGACCACAAATGAACTTGGGACTGGGACAATTTCCTTACAAAGAGAGGACGCTGCTGGAAGGAAGAACGTGGCCCTGCTATGCCACAGCTCGCTTCCCCGCCTGCACACTGACTGCAGAGGCTGTTCCTTCACACAGGGATTTGAGAGGCAGGGCTGGAGGAAGAAATTTTTGTTAAAATTATGTAGCTGCATTCCCCTCAGCTGGAGTCCTAAGGAACT